>NW_027508833.1:32102500-33302500 GCF_051911475.1 Siphateles boraxobius | reverse complement strand
TTTGTGACTGTTATTTAATAATAACAATAATAATATATTGGTTTTCCTTGTACTTTAACCCTAGATAAACAATGAAATAAATAAACATGACAACATGAAACATATGACTATATGTCCTTGGTTGTGTACATAATTCATTGTTAAAAAGCCTTTTAAATTTTCTATCATGAAATAACCAGTCTAATAAAGGCTTTTTATCAATTCCTAAGAAGAGTGCCTTGGATTTCCTTCTACTACATGAAAATGTTTATTTATCTGAAACTGAAAACAGTGAGATGTCAGTTGTTCAGTATAACTGTGTGCAGTAAGTGCATTGATCACGTACGCAGAGGCTGGGTACCAGGCTGGCCAGATTGACGAAGCGTGACGCAAACATGTGAAGCTGCTGGAGGCAGGAGATGGCCTGAGCCTGGACCAGACAGTCCTGACTATCCTGCATCACAGCACAGCCCACCAAACACAAGGTCCTCACCGCACACACACCTGCACCCTCACCTGGGGACAGTTTACATTAAATAACCAGAGAGTCTGTAAAGGTCCCACCTGCATGATGACTATGTGTGAGAGTGTTTATGGGAAAATAAGTGAGTGCACCTTGCAGATCCGGCCCCATGGAGGTGATGAGGGCGTTAAGGCAGCGGCCCAGGCTTTGCTGCACCTCAGCGTGTGTGTGTGGAGTTGAGAGGAGCAATCTTAGCACCAGAGTGAAGCTGGCCTCCAGATGGCTGTGGTACAGAGGCCCTGCAAGATCCACCACCATGGATAGAGCGTGGAGAGCCCACATCTGCACATATAATTATAAATATAACAGATGAAAATGAGCATTTATGCTATAATCCGGCTCATTTACAGTCTCTACTCGAGTGTAAGATTGTTCATTAATGTGCAGTGTCCCTAATAAATAAATAAATAAAATAATTCACTGAGAGATCAATACATGAACTTCCTGACAACCCTCTTAATAAGAAAGCACACCATCGGAGTCCTAGTATTAATAAACTTATATATTAATAAATGGAGTATAAACAGTCATGTGGTCAGGTGACATGTGTACCTGCACTTCAGGTGAGGTGCTGTCTTGGGACAGGGTGAAGAGGACCCCAACGCAGGCACTGATGTATTGAGGGGAACTAATCCCACTCAGGTAACGGTACACAGTCCCAAGGGCCAAAGCATGACCTGTGCGTGTGATAGCATCCCTCGCAGTCTTCAGTCTGAAAACCATTTACATTAATTTCATATATATATATTTTTATATACAGATTTACATTTATATTTCTAAATAGATATATAGATTTTTTTTTTATGATCTGGCATAAACTCACTTGTCAAAGCTCATGAGAGTGATGGAAACGGTGATGCTGGGGTCATTAAGAACTTGCACCAGCCTCGCCAAACCTTCCGCAGCCATGCAGCGCAACAGGGGATTTGAGCCCTCTAGCGCTCCCAATAGGAGAGACAGTGCTGGTCTTTGGACCTCTTCTGGCCCCAATTCCCTCCTACTTGATGCCAAACACTACACAGCAAAAAAAAGAAGGAGGAGAAGAGAAAAACAAAGCTGCTTTATATGGTATGAATGCACAGGTTTTAAACTGTCTTTAAAAAGCTTCTTACCTTCAAAGTGCAGCAAAAAGCAGCAGCTACATGGATTTGAACCGCCTGTTGCCGGGCTCCTTTAAGCTGTCGCACAAACTCACAGAACTGCTCCAGGATCTGAGCCCTGTGATAAGAAATACAGCAAATATTGTACTGTATGGCTACTGTAATATCATATTTTCACAAGGGATGCATGACGTGTCATGTGTACCATATCGCTTATCAGCCAATATTATTAATTTTATATGGGCCAACATATTCAATATTGAATTGTTAATGCTTATTTTAGATGGCAAATGTAAAATTAAACTCTAAAAACACTAATAATACTATTAATAACACTGTTAAACAATCTCAAATTAAATATCCATACTGTGCATTATAATGTTGTGATCCCTAAACTTTGCACTGATGTGAGGCTTATTCATTTTTATGCCAAAATTAAAAGAAAATAATCAAGTGAAAATAAAAATTGGTTTATAATTTACAAACCATATGGCAATGGCTTTTTTTAAATAATCAAGTGAATTTAATACTTAAATCAAGTGAATTAAGCATTTAATTGACGTGATTGTCCAAAAAAGCATATCACGTGGTTTATAAAATATAAACCAAATTTCTTTTCATATATAATAATATTGTGAAGTTGTAATACTGATGCTGTTACTATGATAAAATCATACTGTGATATAATATTTTAGTCACACATCTACCCACTGTATTTCATAATATTTTAGTCACACATCTATCCACTGTATTTCAAAATATTATTAGTTAAGTAAAGTTTATATTTTTAAAGCTTAAATGCCAAGAGTTGAGAACCAAAGGCTGTTGTTTTCTAAAAATGCTCTTGAACACTTCAACAGATCTTCTTGGAAAACTGTAAACATCCCAATTCTAAAGACGCATTGTCTTTGTTCTGCTTCTAAAGAAAAAAAAAAGAAAAAAACACCACCACCACCCCCCCATAAGAACATTAAATAAATAATCTAGAGACAAGCTGCTACTGGGATGAAAGATGCATTGCAGGAGGATCGGTGGCCCCTTATGATCAGTATCATTTCCTCTCCACTGCCATGTTTAATAATGCATTGCACATGGCCAGAACAGCCCCCAATTATGCAAATACATGCAGATCTCAGGATGTAAATTTGGCTATGCTGCTTCAAAAAAACTCTGAATCTCATTAAAGCCACTTCCCACAATTTTCTATCAGTAACAGTATCAGTTACTTCTAACAATCTGAATAACTTTAAATGGCAATGCTGGTTAACATTTTTGAATCCACATTCAAGTGAATGCAACATAAAACAAAATATTTAAATAATTTGCATAGTAGGATGTGCAATTAGTAAAGGAGTTGAGCAAACTAATTTAGTAAATATCCCATTTTATCTAAAGACTTGCTGTTCTATTCATCAGCGTTACCTGTTCATTTGCACACGTGAAGCATTACATGTATTGCCTGCATTAAGGTTCCATATAAAGTAACTGAATTAACTGATGTGTTGAAGTGTCAATGCAACATCATTGAGACCCTTTCAAATCAACTAAACTAAAAGTACTCAAACCAAACAGCAACAGCATACAACTAAATGACCATGTCACTCAAGCAACATCTGTGGTGATGGTGGACGTACCTCTGCTGGATGCCCAGGTGAGGGAAAATCACACCAAACAGCTGGACAGCTGCTGCCATTAGAGCGGAGGCTGGAGGGAGGGGGGTAGGAACCTCCTGGGCTTTCTCAAAGATGGTAAATGGGTCGTGTTCTAAAGTCCCACCTCCTGAACCACCTCCACGGAGCTTTAAACAGACAGTACAATGGAATGCGCTGTTCTAGAAAATCAATTAATTACATTGATTGCACGTTAACAAGGCTATTTCCTAGATGATTAGACTGTGCTCTGACCTGTTCCTCTATGTAGTGCTGATCCACGTCCTGCAGTCCAGGGCCCAGCACTGCCAGGTCTTGGCTGCAGCACAGTGAGGGCAGCAGGTTCAGCTCGGCACATGCTGTGATTTCTGGCCCGGTCAGATCATTCAGCAGCTGCTTCAGCACTATGCCAAAGCTCTCTGAGCCAACACAATCAAACCATAATAAACAAATAAATACATATTTGGGCAATTGGGGGGGGGGGGGGGGGGGGGGGGGGGGGGTTGGTGGGGGAACAATCATGATCTCAGCTGGCAACTTTTCTTTGTGCTTTTAGAAAAAAATCTAACTTCGTTATTTTAATTAAAGGGGCTATATGTAGGTTTTTACTTTAAAAAATCTTTAAGATAGAGTTTTCATTTGTACATTTATGAGCCAACCATATTGTAATAGAAAGAATGACACCTGTCCACCAGTCCACCATGACTGTCCACCACGGTTGTCTCTATCAGCCTGTAGGCTCAATTGTGTGGGGAGGAGTCGGGTCCGAATCGGCGCGAAAATTCACAAAATGTGACGTCATGCGCGTTCTCGTCTACTTGGGCTTACATCCGTACGGCAGCGGCAATCGCTAGCAGTAGTGTTTCAATTGGACTCTGCAGACGAAAAGAAGCGACCAGCCTCCAGCACAATCCAGACAAACTCCTCGTAAGTTAAAAAAGAAAAAAAAGACTTATCTAGTGCGGCCAACGAGCGTGCGCACCGAGAACGAGCATGAGACTGGCTGCAGTTTCTCTAACGGCCACTGGTGTCAGTAACGGTTCGAAATTTCAGAACTTCCGCAATGCTCCTTTAAGCTAATTGATTTAGTTGTTTAGGTTTTTTTTTTTTTTCAGATTACTGTACATTATCATAATTAACCAAATAAATAAATGGACATTTGAGTTCAAATTATTTTTAAATTATTTTGAGTGCTATGAGAGACATAGCACAAGAACTTAACCCTTGTGCATCCTTATGGACATTTTTGTCCTTTTCAGTTTTGTTTTTTTGATAACTTTGTCTGTGTTAATGCTAACTGCATGAAATTTGCTGCAGGTGTGTATTTTTATTGGAATTTTAATATTTCACCTTCATTTCCTTTAAAAAATCTATTTTGCACTAGGTACAAAAAATACTCCCACTCAGCGCCTTTTGGACAAAAATGTCCCCATTGAAACCCATTAAAACTGCGATTTTTAATCCCAGTGCCATTCAACTATAAAATGATGCAATCTTTCTTAACAGGCTTTCATTCTGTTGGCAAGGCTTCAAAATTTACATTTTTACTATTTTTTATCAGATTGTGCCATTTTTTCAGGTTTGGCATATAAAGCAAATGATCACTTTATTGTTGTTTTCTGCTGTTTTCGGCTTATGCATATTATAGAGCCAATTAGATAAATTATGAAGCTATAATTGTGTGGGTGTGTTGGTATGGATGTCAGAGTGTGGTTTGTATGTGTGTACTGAAAGTTTTAGGTGTGTGTGTGGGTTTTCTTTCTTTCAGTTTGAAAGAAAGAAATTATATTGTACTGGAAATCACAAATCCCACCACATGTAAATGAGTCATACCCTTGGCAGAGTCACAGATCCTGCCATGTGAAAACTGAAAAGGTCAAAAAGTTACTGAGCTTTGAGGATTTTTTTCATTCAAACACATTTCTTATTACTTGCTTGCACCTTTTCATTTGTTATTGTTTTTTTACAAAGATAAAAGGTGAGCTTGACTTTGATGTAGAAGTTTAGAAGCTCCACAACACATTGTTTTTGTTTTCACAGAAAATGGTGATTGTTTTGTCTGGAAGATTTTCGTTGACACAAGTGCTCTCACAGCCAAACCTATAACATATCCAAGGTTGTAATATTTAAAGAAAAAAAAATCTGCTTAGCATTTAGTATATGGAATATTTTTATTATTATTATAATTTTTATAAAAAAAACAAGTGGCATTATGTAAAGAAACCAGCGTTTAAAGGGTTAAAATTCTGAAAATTAATGACTGTTTGGTAATTATGATTAGAACTGATGCTAGTAAAAAATCTAAGTCAGTGAAAGTGGAAAAAAATATTTATCTATAATATTTTTATGACACTTTTTTGACATGGACAATTTTGTCCTTTATGGGCCTGAGTGGTAGTTTTGTTTTTTATCTGATACTGCATAAAAAATATGATTGCATCAAAATTAATATTGTTGTTAATTATTGACATATCCAAGGCTGTAATATTTAAAGAAAAAAAATCCTGCTTAGAATTTAGTATATAGAAAATTATTATTATTATTCTAATTTTTATAAACATCAACAGTGGCATTATGTAAAGAAGCCGACGTTTAAAGGGTTAAAATTCTGAAAATTAATGACTGTTTGGTAATTATGATTAGAACTGATGCTAGTAAAAAATCTAAGCCAGTGAAAGTGTAAAAAAATATTAATCTATAATATTTTTATGACACTTTTTTGACATGGACATTTTTGTCCTTTATGGGCCTGAGTGGTAGTTTTGTTTTTTATCTGATACTGCATAAAAAATATGATTGCATCAAAATTAATATTGTTGTTAATTATTGACATATCCAAGGCTGTAATATTTAAAGAAAAAAAATCCTGCTTAGAATTTAGTATATAGAAAATTATTATTATTATTCTAATTTTTATAAACATCAACAGTGGCATTATGTAAAGAAACCGACGTTAAAAGGGTTAAAATTCTGAAAATTAATGACTGTTTGGTAATTATGATTAGAACTGATGCTAGTAAAAAATCTAAGTCAGTGAAAGTGTAAAAAAATATTAATCTATAATATTTTTATGACACTTTTTTGACATGGACATTTTTGTCCTTTATGGGCCTGAGTGGTAGCTTTTTTTTAAATCTGATACTGCATAAAAAATATTAATGCATCAAAATTAATGTTGTTTTTAATGATTGACATATCCAAGGCTGTAATAATCAAAGAAAAAAAATTCTGCTAAGCATTTAGTAAATTGAAAATAATTACTATTTTTCTTTTTTTCATAAAAAAACAACAGTGGCATTATGTAAACAAACCCACATTTTAAGGGTTAAAATTCTGAAAATTAATGAATGTTTGGTCATTATGATTAGAGCTGATGCTGGTTAAAAAATTGATGTCAGTGAAAGTGGAAAAAAATATAAATCTATAATATTTTTATGACAGTTTTTGGATACGGACATTTTTGTCCTCTATGTACCTATGAGTAACTTTTTTTAATTGATGCACAAACAATCAGAATCAAGTATTCCAGAATAAAAATATAATCTATAAAACATCAGCATATGATTAAGATTGTGCTTACCTTCATATGTTTTCGGTTGTAGCAATGTGAGGATCTCATACACTCTCAATCTAAAGACAGTGGCTGCATTTTTGATCTGGTTTCCATAGGATTTAACGATAGAAGGCAGCCTAAAAAGAGGTGATAGGGATTAAAATGTTATTAGATGTTATTTAACATCCTGTCCACATTAAATCTGCATTTAACAGTCTTCTTTAAAAAGTTATTTATAACTTCATGGTGCTGTTTTCATTTTAAGCAACCAAGATCCACTCACTGAGTGAGCAGGGTTACCGCACAGGACAAGAGAGGAAGCAAACGACTGATAACATCATCGGTGAGAAGGTCTTTGCAGTGCACCACCAGACTCTTCATTGCTACAGGAGAGATGACAAGCTATGAAGCTTTTCCTGACAAATTTTTATTTCTATCTGCAGTCAATGGCAAAGTTGTTTTTTACTGTGATGTTAAGGGAACAGATCAGCAGATGGGTTGTTTCATGAGAAAAAGAGCTTATTTTCAGTGAGAGAAAAGGAGAGACATAAGTGAATAGCCTGTGAGATTCATAAAAGACCCTCACCGCACAGTACTCCTGCACGTCCCTCCAAGGTCACCTGCCAGGTGAAGGAGTCTCCACGCCGCAGCTCCCTCTCCAAGTCCTTCACAGACAGCGGGAAGGCACATTTCCATAGCAACAGCAATCGAGGCAAGTGATGCTCCATCACAGTGGGACCTTGAAGGAAAATATCAGAAATAACAAAAAGGATGTTAAAAACTCAACCATATCAGCTGTTACGATATAAGCACATCTTGTCAATGTGGGCATATTGAAGATCATAAAGCAGTATATTGATTCATACCCAGTGTCGAGAGGGCACTGAGCAGCAGCCAGCCTCCTTGAGTGCGTTGGATGGAGATTCTGCTGTTCTGAGCTGCAGAGCGCAGCAGATCTTCTGCCAAGTTCATCACTACCTGCAACCGGTCCATCAGAATCAGTATATCTTGATCATAAATGAACAATAATATCCATATATTATACCAATAACATGTACAGTGAATTACGAAAATAAACGTACAGTTAATTAGTGGGGGGAAAAAGACTTGAAAAAAAATCTTCACAAGCGTAATTTTTCTTTCTTTTTTTTTCTTTTTTTTTTTATTTCAAGTAAGAGAATAAAGCTCTTTTTTGCTTAACCCTCTTGTGCTCCTCATTTGGGAGTCACACTTGTTATCTCTGCGGTCAGAAGTGACTGGACACCTGAAAATGAAACTTGCTCCACCCCAGTAAAACTAATGTAATGTATTTTTTATAAAAAAAAATTTATTTTTTACCATTGTAATTTGATGGTACTTATTAATATTTATGCAAAAACTATGGTAAATTTTTGCCATTGAAAATAATATATATTTTTTTCAAATGTTTTCAAATATTTTCTCAATTAATGCAATATTTCAGATTAATATAGAGATAAGGCCAATTAAATCAAAATTCTTAAGTCAGATAAGCACCATCTGTTGAGAGAAAATAAAATAAAACATGTAAATTCATGGTGTTACCACTAGATGCCTGTATAACTCTCTATAGAGAGGCTTATGAAGTCTCTAGTTGTTTTTGGAAAAAATTACTTTTAAGATGTGGATTTGAATGTATTTTTTTTTAGAAATTCTCAAATAATACTTTTTGTCAAGGTTTATATATAAAAAACAACAACATTTTGATGTGAAGTGTACACGTTTTTGCATTATTATTACTACAGTAAAACCTGAATAAAGAGAAAGCATTTTGTTACACGTAACAAAATGGGTCTGTTTTGATACGTGTCTGTTTTGACAGTGAGTCTGTTTTGCACTATTGATGTTTTAAAGTTTCAGTCCATATAAGCAGTATAGGCAGACTATTTCGCCATAGAATCCATTTAATCTCCTTCAGCGAACACCTACTTCGCTGATCTCCGAGCCTTCGCCGTCGACGAGGCCCAGCAGCGGAACGAGCGACCTGTCCACCAATTTGCTGTTTTAGCTTCTAGAGTGTCGCGACGCACCTTTAACTCGGCGCCGCCTTCCCCTGAATCGTCGTTAACCTGCGGCTTTCTGTCGCGACACTCTAGAAGCTAAAAGAGCAAATGGGTTCATTTAGCCCTAAAAAACTTCCTTCCTAGATCTGGCGGGACACCACGTCCTGGTTAGCACACACAACATGTCAGTGGTGTCCTACATAAAACGCTCATGTCCCCCCAGGGAAATGGTCTCTCCATCCTCAGACGATTCATATGATTTGGAGCACCTTCGGCAAGGCAGAGGTCAACTTCTTCGCCTCAGAAGACAATGTTCACTGCCCAATATTCTTTTCGAAGAAAACGGACGCGCTGGCCCACAACTGGCCCACCCGCCCCCTTTATGCGGTCTCGATGCTCCCACAGGTCATCAAGCAGATCAGGGAGAGCAAGTGCTCAGTCCTCCTCATAGCCCCCCTCTGGAAATCCAAAACTTGGTTCCCAGACCTGGCGAAGCTGCAGCTCCCTCGCCCATACTGCTGAGGAAGGACCTCCTCACGAAGACGAAAGGGTCAATCTGGCACCCTCGCCCAGATCTGTGGGCCTTACATGTATGGCCCCTCAATGGGTACCCAGGGACCTCAGAGAAGGAGTCCAAAATACCATGATTGAAGCCGTCTACCAGACGCCTCTATGCCCTCAAGTGGTCAGCGTTCGCAAGCTGGTGTGCAGCACAAAATGTAGACCCACACATATGTGAAGTACCTCTAGTACTTTCCTTTCTTCAGGAGCTGCTGGACGTGGACAGGACCCCCTCCACGCTCAAAGTATATGTGGCGGCCATAGCGGCTTTTCACGCCTCTGTGGCCGGCCATTCAATGGGGAAAAGTGACATGGTCGTTCGTTTCCTCAAGGGGGCCAGGAGGCTCAACCCACCTCGGCCCCCCTCTGTCCCCTCCTGGGACCCATCTACTGTCCTCAGGACCCTCAGGGGACCCCTGTTTGAGCCACTCCAGACGGCTGATCTTAAACAGCTTTCAATAAAAAACGCACTCATGCTAGCGCTGGCTTCGGTCAAAAGAGTAAGCAACCTGCAAGCGCTTTCCATAAGCGATGCGTGCCTTGAGTTTGGGCCTAGCGACTCCAGAGTCGTGCTCAGACCGAGGCACGGTTCCTAAGGGGCTCTCAACACCGTTCAGAGCCCAGGTGATATCGCTATCAGCTCTTCCCCTATTGGAAGCTGATAATAATTTAAATGTGGTCTGCCCTGTCAGGGCTCTCAGAATCTATCTGGAGCGCTCTGCCACGTTCAAACAGTCGGAACAGCTCTTTGTGTTTTTCGGAGACCGCACCAATGGTCTGTCGGTCACAAAACAGACTTTCTAGATGGATTGTAGACACTATCTCTCTAGCCTACACCTGCAATGCCCCATAGGTGTTAGAGCTCATTCCACAAGATACATGGCCTCCTCATGGGCTTGGTCCAGTGGTGTACCAATCGAAGACATCTGTGCGGCGGCAGGCTGGTCCTCACCGTCCACATTTGTGAGATTTTATAATCTAGAGGTCCCTGCTCTGCAGGCACGGGTACTTTCTATCTAAAGGCCTCTGCCCAGAGGGTCACGATCCACTGCAACATTACACCTTAATAAAGGGCCCGACCTTTGTCTGGTCCTAATGTGAATTGTGACTTTCAAACTTTACTGTTGACCTCGCTTCACTGTTGAATGGCTTCAATATTCTCGAGAAAAGGAGTTTTCCCACTGCGTATAGAAATACCAGCGATTTCAAACCGTGTTTTTGAGACAGTCTTGAGATCACTGCAGTTTTAAAGAGAAAATACTCAGCAATGGTGTTGACTGTTGAATTTGGACATGGTTTGTCTTAAAGCATGTTTAAAACACCACATAGACATATAAACAACATTAAAAACTTGATTTTCACCACTAGGGGAAATTTAAATTCTCAATGTTCAGACAGCAACTTCATGAGCTCAGCTTCATTTAAGTGAGCAGTGATGCAGTGTGAAAACTACCAAAGGGAGTCTACTCTAGACAGTGATCCGGCGCCTGACTGAAAACTGCTTGTGCGCCGAAATGCCTTCTAGCACGCAACAGTAGAGACTCAGTGACTTACAGTAATCTGAAACGCTGTCAGTATGAACAACCCTTAAGCAAATCTTGTGACATAGTACAAACAGAACCAAAAACATTTAAAACTCTCAGTGTGCTTTAAAAAGGAGGCATAGGACATACCTTGCCCTTAGAGTGTGATATTCCTAGCGGACAAAGCTGTACCGCTCCCAGCAGAGCTGCGATAGCAGCACTGTACCCTGCCACGGCCTCAGGGCATGACTTCAGGGCATTCAGCCTCTCTGTGCAACGGTCTAGCAACACTGCCACCTGAACAGGTATCCCTACGGCAACACACCGCAGGCACCAGGCGGCGGCCAGACGAACAGATGCGCTGGGGTGAAGAAGAACAGAGATCACGGTGTCCAACATTCCTGTCACAAAAAACAACAAAAAAGAAACTATTGAACTCACAGTTTTACTAAAGTTCAAGCCATCACAGATGCCACTCTGAGCTTTTTCTGGAATTCTTATAAAAAGCTAGTGTCTCTGAAGCAGGATGAATGTGTTAAAATCTGCTGCAGGCACTTTTTCGGCTCACTCGTTCGTCCTGGCCATACTATACTAGCCATTTACATCCAATACTTTAAACTCATAGGCTTGAACAGAATAAAAAAATAGCAATATAATAAAACATGCTCACCAAGGCTGAACTTATTTCAAATTATTTATATCAAACATACAGTAAAAACGCTAATAACAATATCAGCATTAAAGCTGCAGTAGGGAGTTTTGAGAAAATGTTGACTTAGCCTGAAAATTTGAACAAGCACAACTTACAGGTCCAACCCCTTTGCTCTCTGCTACGCTACAGCCCTCCCTCCACAGCTCCTCCCCCACAGCGGAGCCTGTCGTGAACGCGCAGGCTAGTAAGCACTAAGCAGGACCACCGATGACGGCGGATTATAAACAGTTATGGAACATTCACTAATAGGGACGAAACATCAACAATATGCTTTACATTGACTATGGCCTGCCCATACTTTGACTACAAACTTGGTCCTCAAATCATTATGTATTTTGCAATACATGTAACTTTATAAGGTTGCACTCTTTCTATAAGTTATAGCTACTAAGATAACGTTAAAGGATTAGTTCACTTTAAAAAAAAAACTTTTGCTGATAATTTACTCACCCCCATGTCATCCAAGATGTCCATGTCTTTCTTTCTTCAGTCGAAAAGAAATTACGTTTTTTGATGAAAACATTCCAGTCTTTTTTTCCATATAATGGACTTCAATAGGACACAAACGTTTCGAGGACCAAATGACAGTTTCAGCGCAGCTTCAAAGGGTTTTAAACGATACCAGACGATGAATAAGGGTCTTATCTAGTGTCTTATCAGGTGATCAGCGCGTACACGAGCGTGATTGACACTGCTAAGACATTCCTCCTGGCTCTGATTGGTTGTTTCTGACCGGGAGCGGTGTATTTCTGCAAATGGCAGTAGGACCACAGGGAGGAGCCAGAGGAGCTTGATTTTTTTCACAGATTATCCGTCTCATATTCTACTTTCAGGACATAATGAGAGTTTTAACAAATATTTGTTTACAAAAGCTACCTACTGGAGCTTTAAAATGTAATTTATTTCTGTAATCGCAAAGCTCAGCAGCCAGTCTTCAGTGTCGCATGATTCTTCAGAAATCATTCTAAAATGCTGATTTGGAGCTCAAGTAATATTTCTTATTATTTTCAATGTTGAAAACAGCAGTTGTTAATATTTTTGTGGAAACATTGTTTTTAAGGATGCTTTGATGGATAGAAGGTTAAAAAGAACAGCATTTATTTTGAAATAGATTTTTTTAACATAATAAAATGTCTTTACTGTTTGAGCAATTTAAAGGGTTAGTTCACCCAAAAATGAAAATTATGTCATTAATGACTCACCCTCATGTTGCTCCAAGCCTGTAAGACCTCCTTCATCTTCGGAACACAGTTTAAGATATTTTAGATTCAGTCCGAGAGCTTTTTGTCCCTCCATTGAAAATCTATGTATGGTATACTGTCCTTGTCCAGAAAGGCAATAAAGACATCATCAAAGTAGTCCATGTGACCTCAGTGAATTTTTTGAAGCATCGAAAATACATTTTTGTTCCAAAAATAACAAAAACGACGACTTTATTCAGCATTGTATTCTCTTCCGGTTCTGTTGTCAATCCGCTTTCATGAGTCCGCTGACGTAAGACGAGCTTACGTGTTATGTGGTGCGCCCGAGCTTCGTTTACAGTCTGAGGGAGACGCACGCTGTAAACAAAACAATCTTTGCAAACATGTCTAAGGATTTCGACACAGGGAAGACTTGCTTTTTTTTTTTACCAGACATAATTATTTGAACCCGAATACACGGACGCACCAGATAACACGTCAGCAGCGTCTTACGTCAGCAGCGTCACTGGCCTCGTGAACGCGGATTGACAACAGAACCGGAAGAGAATACAATGCTGAATAAAGTAATCGTTTTATTGCCTTTCTGGACAAGGACAGTATACCATACATAGATTTTCAATGGAGGGACAAAAAGCTCTCGGACTGAATCTAAAATATCTTAAACTGTGTTCCGAAGATGAACGGAGGTCTTACGGGCTTGGAGCGACATGAGGGTGAGTCATTAATGACAATTTTCATTTTCATCAGAACTAACCCTTTAATGCAATTCAATGCATGCCTTGCTGAATATAATTAATAATATCTTTAAAAAAATACTCTTACTCACCCAAAATTTTTAAACAGTAATGTAAATAAACAAACTCAAGAATTTTTTTTTTTTATAACATTTTAAATATTTGGAGCATTTTTATCACTTTCTCCCATAGAAAGGTTTTGATGGGATGCCCAGAGTTTGTTGGTCAATTATGCATGACAAACCTATGCTGGTGTCCTGCAGCAGTGGGGCGGCAGTAGAGCTCAGGTCCTTTAGCAGACTGCCCAGCTCCAGGAGGGTGCATACCAGGATATGCTGACTAGCTGCAACATCCGCAGGGCTCACACGTGTCTCCATGTTCCCCTCATGAAGAGCTGCGTCTCATAGTAGCACAGGGTACATTTAAGACATTACAACTCAATACCCATTCCAATGTGACCTAAATATTTGGCCTAGTCTCTTACCCATAACCCTCTTCTGTTTGCTGATAATTTGACAGATCTCCTTGGCAGCTGCAATTTGGGCCTTCTCCCCCAGCAAAGTGCCAAGAGTGGCCCGCAGTATGAAGGAGACACAGCAGCAGCAGGAGACAGCGTCTGTTGGGTATTGTGTCGCCCTTGTGTGAGATACCCACTCCATGAGAAGAGAAAGAAGACAGGAGAAGTTTGCCTCCAGCCACGCACCACCCAGTATGGACACAAATACCACGCATGTCTGTTTAAGAGAAAGAACAGGAAGTATTCATGTAAAAAATTATAATAATAATTAAAGCAAAATAATCAATAATAAAAAAACAAACAAAAAACTGTATTTTATTATTTCTTCTATGTAGATTAGCGTTTTGTGAATTGACACATAGATAAAGTGAAAACATTTCTGTTTTTCTGATGTTATATAACCTTAATTTGTTCTTTTTGTACCCTAGACATAAAGCCAGTCATGCTGTGACTCAAAACACAAACATTCTGATCACAAGGGATGGGCTGTCAGAGTGTGAGCGACCTGTGTGATGCCCACGCGCACGTCTCTGCTGACTGAGCTGGTTCCTTTCAACATGTCTCCACTGGCCCGCAAGAAGCCGGCTCCACCCCGCAGGAAACCAGAACTCAGCAGCTCCATCACCTCCTGCAGGGAGTTGCGCTTGGAGCCTGGCCTCGGAGCTGAGAGCAGAGCCATGGGAACAGAGAAGGAAGAATGAACCAAAGAGAAGCGTGAGAGAGAGTGTTAAGGGATAAATGATAGAACAGATGGAATGGAGTGGGAGAGGAAAGATGAGTGTTACATTTAGAGAAAAGTTAAGCAGTATGTGGGAGACAGAGGAAAGGAGGGAAGGTCAGGGTTTTCACAAACTCCATGGGCAAATGCTCAGTTCAGTGTCCTCTGAGGATGTCACTGACTTTACTGAATAAAATCCACCCACCTATGACCTGTCTGGGCTCCAGTGCCGACGCTAATAAAGTGCCAAGCAGTTTTGAGATACTGACTCGGACATCATAGTTTGAGCCCTCGAAGGCTCGGTAACAAAGAGTGGCCACATTCTCCAGCTCTGAGGACCACAGGAAGACAGCCTCTCGCTGGAGCTCCAGAAGACACTACAAAAATAAATAAATTATTCACATCACAATTTGACAGCAATTCTGAGCAGACTGTGACAAAAACTGAGACCAAAACATAAACTGCCATGTTATTAAAACATGAAAGTTATTATTATAGAAATTAACTTTACTGGACAATTTTAGTGCAGAGAAATTGATTTCCGAGTTTTCTTTTGATGCATGATGCATTTTTTTCAAATATTTGATAGATACGGTGTGGTAAAAATAATATTATAAACTGAATTATGTTTGGTACAAACATCTTCTCAAAAAGAACAAAATGTACATTTTTCTTCAGTCAGCTATGACCTTGACTCTTTTTCTGTCAATAAGTAATGTGTGTTTGTCAAACAGACATGATTAGTAACTGAGGCATGTGGTTGAGTGTTCAGTACCTTTGCGGCCGCACAGCGCACAGCCATGGAGCGATCAGTGAGACATGTGCGGGCAGCTTTATAGATGTCTCTGTGACAAGATACGGCACTCACACCTAAACCCCTCAGGATCCTCTCAATACACAACATGATCTCACAGCGGCCCTGAGACTGGACACATTAACACACAAACACTCAACATTACACAAACACAATCATAAATAATATCTCCATTATATTTTCTATATATAACACCCACTGAACCATCACAGAAATTAAACTAGGTTTCTAGGTGGTTTCTTACAGGCCCAAGTCAAAAGCGCCCACATCTAGGTTTTCTGTGATATTCTGGTTCCCAAATATGACTCGCGTCTTTGCTTCAATGTAAGTCTATGAGATTTTTGGGCCGATTTATAATCTGGCAGGAAGTCTGTTGCTTAGAAATAAGCAAAAGAAATTCAAGATAACAGTGCACACTGAAGTTTAATACTTAAGATAAGGGGTTTATTCAAATTTGAACCTTCAGTATGAGCAATAGTAATGGTTGCCTTAAAAAACACAATTAAACATACACTACCGTTCAAACGTTTGGGGTCAGTGAGATATTTTAACAGAAATTAATACTTTTATTCAGCTTGCCTTGGATGCATTAAATTGATCAGTAAAGATTTTTATATTGTTATAAATAATTGTCTTTTAAATAAATACTGTTCTTTTAAACTTTCTATTCATCAAAGAATCCTGAAAAAAGTATCACAGTTGAGCAGCAAATAAGTATATTAGAATGATTACTTCAGGATCATGTGACAGTGTTCGCGTACCTACCCCAAGTGATAAGATAAAATAAAATTCTGCATCAAAATTTATAGACAAGACAAGTAGTTGGTTTAGGCATGGTTCGTAAGGAATTACAAACCTGCGCACATATATTCCAACGCACATAACTAATAGAATCAATTCTTAATGCGCATGTGAACGCCATCAGCGTCTATCACAGGTTCACGTTTAAAGTCTGTTTAGAGAGAACGGTGTCGTCTTAGCGGCCCCTAATTTAATAACTAACTATCATTTAGACGGAAGTGAATCAATCAAAACTAACTTTAGCTGGAAATTTTTTTTTTCAAGAACCACTATAAAACTAAACCAATCTCTGTTACCTTAAATTATATGTTTATCTCTGTAAAGCTGCTTTGAAACAATCTACATTGTTAAAAGCGCTATATAAATGAGGATGACTTGACTTGACTTGAAGACTGGAGTAATGATGCTGAAAATTCAGCTTTGCAATCACATGAATAAATAAAATTTTAATATAGATTAAACTAGAAACTGTTATTTTAAATTGTAATATTATTTTATGATATTACAGTTATTACTGTATTTTTTTATCAGAAAATGCAGCCTTGGTGAGATTTCTTTCAAAAGCATTAAAGTCGACATAAAATGGAAGTTGTGATCGTCTTTTTAAAGTCATTACATAAAGACGATCTTTAGCTAAAAATAAAAAAAAGCATTTTAGTTAGTTGCCAAAGCAACAGTATCTAAATATTATTATTTATTTATTTTAATCTTTTTTTTCTTATGCATTTCTTATTTAATTAATTATTACCTATTTTACCTATTTTCCTATTTCACAGACAAGAATCGATTTTGTTCATCAGGAATTGTTTTGATGGTTGTGGTTTGCTATTGCTGTGATCTAATGTGATCTCACAGGTTGATCTGCGCTCTCGGGTCAGATAAATCAGTTATAATAAACAATGCAATATTCCATGAAAAATAAGAATCGCCCATTTTTATTTTATGGTGACTAAATTCTTACCAACCCCAAACTTTTGAATGGTAGTGTAGTTCATCTCACTGACAAGTAAGCATTTTGTTATGATCAAAATAAAAAGATTGTGTCTGTGATGATTCAAAACACCCAAAATAACCAGTTTTGTCTTCAAACTATTGGTCACAGGAAAGCTTTATCTTTTGCAGTCAAGCGCAGTCACATCTGTATGTTTGACTGAACAGTAAATCACATACTGTTGTGCAGCCACACGTACCTCTGCGCTCTTCATTGCTTTCAGAAGGTTTGCCACGGTCTCTTTAAACGAGTTGATGAGTAGTCGGCCCAGCTGCTCATACAGCGCACCCAAACAGGCCACAGCTGCCCTATAGGGGAGAAATAACTAAGCGCACTGGCAGGGAATCAAGCGGAAGCCCATCTGCAGTGCAGGCGGTTGGGTGTGCGTGATGCGTGCATGTAGGGTCCAGATTTATTACACTCACAGTCGTGTAGGCAGGAAGCTGGGCGAGTCATCCTTGCTGCGGATGATGTCATTGCAGCGGTCCACAGTGAGGCTGGACATGAGGGAGTCGCCCACTCGGTACACCAGCGCCAGACACTGTCCCAGCAGCAAGCGTGTTGGAGGACCTGGGGAACTCGTCAGTACCGTCGTCAGCTGCTCCACCAGGCGCTTCTGGGTCTGTTTTACATCGGCCTGCCACACAAATAGACACCAACATATTGTTTAGTTGAGCGCAGCTCTTTAATTGTATTTCCTTGGCACTTCACCAGTAAGAAACAGACAGACACATCACTAGTCCATTCCAGGCTGAAAGACAGCCAGTGGAAAGGCAGACAGATAATCAGAGAGTCTGTTCAGAGCGGCTTGCTTGTGTTTCTGTTTGAGAGAGAGAGAGAAAGAGAGAGAGAGAGAGAGAGAGAGATAGAGAGAGAGAGAGAGAGGGGAAGTGTTTCTTCTCAAACAGAGAGCTTATTGTCAGCGCCCTCAACTCACCCGGTCTGTAGCAGGGAGTAGTTTCTTGAGGAAACGCAGCCACTCAAAGACAAACTCGGCCTTCTGGGGCTCCCGTAGCTGACTGCAGGCTTCCTCATTCAGAAGTAAATTATGAGCCTGCTCCATCTTTCCGTCTCTCAGACTTTTCACCTGAGACCCCGAATGCAGTGCCCCTCACCTTCGGGACACCTCCATCCACCCTGAAATAAACCAGACGTTTACACAAGGGGTTTTCAAACTGGGGGGAGTTGTAAGGGGTACGTGGAAAAATTGTGTAAAAATGTAATAAATAAATAAAGTACGATCAAAACATATAGGCCTGCTTTCACAGGCAGGGCTTAGATTAAGCCAGGATTAGGCCTTTGTTTAAATAGGACATCTATGTAGCTTTTGTAAACATGCCTTACAAAAAAACATCCCTGATGTGCATCTTGAGACAAAACACTGATATATTCTGAGGTATGCCTGTGCAAGTTTCCTTTGCTTAAAACAGCTCAAACATGCAATTTAGTCCAGGAATAGGTTTAAGCCAATGTCCGTGAAACCAGGGGATAATAATTAATTAAATGAGAAATAAATGAGAAAAAAATTATCAAAATAAATAATATTTAAATAATATTAAAATATTTTATTTTTACTTCATTTTTTTTATTTTTTTATATTATGTCGAGTTTAAAAAAAAGTTATGGTTTTAATGGTAACACTTTCAATAAAGGTCTCATTTGTTAACATTAGTTAATTTATTAACTATCATGACATGAACTAACAATGAGCAATACATTTGTTATAGTATTTATTAATCTTTGTTCATATCAGTTAATAAAAATCCAGCTGTTCATTGTCCACAATGAACTGAAGCCTATTAGTAAATGTTGAAGTGAAGATTAACTCAGGTCAATAAATGATGTAAAAGTATTGTTCATTCTTAGTAATGTGCTTAACCTTATTTTAAAGTGTTACCGTTTTAGTTAAATATAATAATCCAGTACAGAACTATGGTGAGTAGAAACTAAATACTTTTCAAATATTTTTTTTACACAGTTAACATATTAATTACAGTATAGATTAGGTTTTTATAAATAACAATAATATTTGGCTGACTTTTACATTTTAATGGAGGTCCCTCGCATGGGGATGGTCATATTTGGGGGTTCGTGCCATTTAAAAGTTTGAAAACAGGTTAGTTACAACAGATTCAGCAAAGGTGTTGTAATTAGAAACTGATGCAATTAATATGACTCTGCATGTCTGTTTTACTGATAAAGACTTTGCTACATGTCCTGTTTCATAACTTCTACATTTCATTTCAATGCAGAAAAGCCTGCAAACATTGCAGTTTATAAAATGGTTTATTATACTTGGCACGTCCCGGTACCTTGTAAACTTATATGTCAGCTATGAATTATGCATTATGTCCACTGCGTCTGCGCACTCTGGAGGCAACTAAAATGTCTAACAAAGAAAACCTTGAATCAATTGTAACTTTTAAACCAGATTACGAAGGGTGACATGCAGACACCAAAGAGCCTGTCAGGGGAACAAAAAGGACGGGTTTGTGAAATTATTTCAGGTTTGCTGGGTTCGTATATGGGACACCCCATTCTTTTCTTACATGTTTAAGCTGCAAGGCACTGGCATTTAACTTATGTGAATTTGGTTCGTTCAGGTTGCAATGTGCATACCATTAGAAAGATTATGATTATGAAAGTGTTTAATGATATATGCTACTGTATTAACCTGTAGCTTTTTGGTATCGTAAAAATCCAACTATCGGTTTAAGCGATGGATAAATAAATACATAAAAAAACATACATTTTCAAAAATAAGTCTTTATGGTGTGTTTGTGTGTGATGCAGAACAGATCCTGACTCCAGGCTAAATAAACAGGACCTCTGGCAAACCCAATTTGCTGCCAACTTCACTCAAAGATAGTTAATCTCTAACATTTATTTTTAGCTAAACATAAAACACAAACTAAAACGGACATTTGGTTGTCAGTGATTTTAGCTATTGTTTAGGTATTTTTAGCCTAACGCTAGCTTATATCCAATGCTAACCAATTCTCTGACATGCTAGCGGGATAAATCTTCAAAAACAGCGATTTACTGTCTTTAAAATGAAAATATCACAAGGAAAGTGTGAATTACCTGCTAAACCAATCAAGTGTATTGTCAGGGGGACGATAGTGACAGAGGTATATCCCTGTTGAAGTCGACTGTTTGTGTGCAATTCCTCAAAGACATCTGCTTGCATGAAAGTGCGAGTCAAACTGTGAAGCGCAGCCACGTTAAAGAGAAAATGAACGTGACCGCTAGAGGGACAAACACTTCTGCCGTTATTCAAACCAGCTGTCCAAAAACTTCATCGCGGTCATCCTAGACTAGACTACATTTTTGGCTTTGATAGCTGCCTACCTAGAATATACTTATGTGCACTATTATACCTGCCTACCTATAGTTTGTATGCATTATACATTTTGGCCATATAGCCGCCTACCAACACAGTATTATGGACATTGCAGTATAGCTTAGCTACCTATATAAACAGGAATTTGCGATATTCACTTTATATGCAAGATTAGCCGATAACAAGAGGTTATTTACATGAAGACCTTAAGCTAAACCAAAAGACCAATAAACGGATTTTCCCAAAAAAATATATAAAGACAGGAAGGAACAAGATAAAGAAAAAAGACACACAAGGGCAAGGCTGAGACTTCACTGCTAGCCCAGCATTTCTGCCCTTCCCCCACAGAATACTTATGAAAAGTAAAACTTGTGAACAAAAAATAAATTGTAACCGTTTTATTAGTTTATTCATTGTATTCGTTTATATTTATTTACAATACAATACTTTCAAATAAAATCATTTAAAATGTTGCATTTTCAATGAGGAATAATTAGAACTTTTTTCTTTTGCACTTCTTTATACTTTGTTGTTTATCTTCTTTCATTAGAATTTGATTGTATAACATCCAGATGATGAACTCCAAATTAAAAATATACAATCCATTGATAAACTCTGAACTGGCCAAAAACAAAGCACTTTTCTTTAAAATGTATGCTTTGTAAGCTATGAAGAGATAGCAAACATGAGTTTTGGCATCTGCCAAAGCAAAACGCACTTAAAAACATCCGAATGCCAAATAGAAGATAAAATATTGTAAAATAATGTGATTAACAGCACTGAAACTAGCTGATTTAAGATGATTTTTTACAAACAATAATATTGAAACTCAGCAGTATTCCATAAAATAATCATCCTCCTCATCACTGTCATCAGCTCTGGATGGGTTATCCTTATCTGAGAGCATATTCCACACCACAAAGTCATCATCTTCAGCTGCTGAAAACATGGGGGATGAATGAAAAAAAAAAAAACATGAATAAACAACATAGTATAGTTTTCAACTCAATGCTCTGTATCAGACTACGTTCAGATTGCAAGTCTTAAAGCGACGAAACGATAACAACAAAAACCGGTGGTGGAATAAAAATGTCGGATGTATTCATATGGTAGTTTAAACGGTTTGTCCAAAGACTTCGGCTGTGACTACAGCATGAGATGATAGATAGATTTGATTGATAGATAGACCACCACAATGTATGCATACCTACATGTGGCAAGGCTTTCAAAACGGAAGCAAGAAAAATGGAGGTGCATCATCTTGCTCTCCAAATAAGCACCCTATCGAGTCGCGGTGCAAAATTCCTCCGTCACACAAGTTCTGCACGGTGACTCGAAAGGGCGCTTAAATTTGGAGAGTGAGACTACATCATTGCAAAACATCCCATCCATGCAGATAGGTTGGTTATGTTTGGACACACAAATCTTATTTGATCACTCGTAATTAACAGTGAAGACAGTCTGCCTGAAAAGATCTGATTTGAGAAAAAATCTAATTTGCCTGCAGTCTGAACATAGCCATAGTTACCATTATCAAAAAAGTAATGTGCATACCAACACATCTCTTTAGGGTCTTCTTGACTGCTGGAGTTGGTGTAAGTTTGTCCTACACATGAACAATATTGCATCACCATCATTTTGATTAAAAAAAAGGAACACTTATGGGAACAATGTTAAAAACAAGCAGGATTTTAATTTAGTTACCATTGGTGCAGCCTTTTTGCCCCGTTTCTGTCCTTTTTGTTTCTTCTGAAGATGAAAAATGTACTTGTCCATGTTATTTCTAAGATAAACAAAGAATTTAACTGATTTATGCAAAGATGCAAATTAGACATCTGCTATTTGAATATTTCCATTTTCAAATGAGGCAATAAGCCTGATGAGTACACTCAGCATCCGCCCACTAAATACTCCAAAAGCATGAAAAGCTTTGGCAGTCGAGATAAAAACGTACTTATTGATGGATCCCAGCATTCCTGGGCTAATATGCAGACACTGAGGGGTTTTAGCAGTAGTAGAGTTGCTAGAACTCGGTGTCTGAGGGTTCTGGAGCTGACTGAAATCCTCATCATCTCCATTTGCAGCAAATACAGGCAACTACAGAAGACAAAGGTCAAGTTAGATATTTTTACGGTATAAACAAGATATCTGATTTAGGCTTTATCGGGTCTCTGTGTGCAATTTTTATGAAATCTAGTTCAGTGCATGTGGATCTAAATCAACAAACATAAAAGCACCTTGATTTGTTTATTGTGCATTGGTGAGCTGGTAAACACATCATCATGGTCATCTTTAGGCATGTGCTCCAAGAAATGCCTCATCTGCTGTCTCCTTTTAAGAGTTCCAGCTTTAGCAGTTATTACAACAATTTCCTTTCCTGTGATCAAAACATAAGCTCAGGCATTTTCAATTGTATGGATTTGCAAACAAAAAATTCCATAATCTGTAAAAACTGTCATACTCAAAACTCATCAAGCTATACTGTAAAGGATAGGTTACCTGGTTCCTCAGTTGCTGGTTTCTTTGTTGCTTTTTTACTGGGTCTTTTGTTGGTCTTCTGATGGGCATTATACTGTTCCTGACACTCTTCAGCCGAACGAGTTCCAACAACATATGCAACATTTGCCCAGTATCCACTCTTATGCTTGGGTAATGAGTTGACAGCCCTTTCCAAAGAGATACACAGTGAAATCATTTCTAAATTGCATCCAATTAAATTATGTGAATTCGTTAAATCATGGCTAGAAAACATTTTATATCAAAACAATTTTAGGTTGGCTTTCAAGATAAAAGCTTACTCTTGTAGTTTTTGTAGTTCTTCTTCAATCCATTTTCCATCCAATAGCTCATCTTGTTCATTCGTATTGCCTTTTTCTGTTTGTGGCTTTTTGCTTTTAGTGTTTGCTTTTCCCGTTTCAGATTTCTTTGATCTTCTGTTATTTGAAACAGCACGTTGAACACTTTCCTCATCCTCCGAGTACTCAGAATGTATGTTCTCTGAGGAAACCAGGTGTCCATTCATTTTAAGTTCAGAATTACCTTTCCTTTGTCTTGTCCTCTTCAACAATAACATGGACTTTTTGTCGTGTTGTCGTCTCTCTTCATCATCATCTGTTGGAAAATCAATAGATTCTCCTGCCAAAACATCATCTGAATTTCTCAGCGAGACCTTTCTTGGTCTACGTGAACCTTGTTCATTTTGTTCCTTATGACTGGTAGAGTCTTGTGGCACAGAGGTCTCAATCTTATGAGGTTTTGTTAGCTGTTTACAGTCTGTGGACCGTTTTCCTCTTTCCCTTTTTGGAGGGTCTGGAGATGCAAATGAGCTGTTTGAGTCAGTAGAGTATTGGGCTCTGAAGCTTAAGCGAGTGCTTCGGCGCAAGGAACTGTTATCGTGTGGCATGGAGTGAGGTTCATCCTGAATTTGTTTTTGGGAAGGCTTTCTGTTGTGCTTCGTCTTTGAATCACTCTCAATGCCAGTTTCTTGTTCATCAAATGACATTCCTCCATCTCCAAGTGAGAAATTAGCATTCACTGCATCAACTTTTGTGTTCTCTGTCATTTCTGCTCCAGAACCCACAGTGGCGTCCACTCCTTCAAACTGTTGTTTTCTCAGAGAGGCTCTTTGAGGTCGACTAGCTTTTTGTTTCACCACATGACCCGAATTCGAGCTGGGGGCCACAACCAGGGGTCCTTTCTGAGCTCTTGTAGGTTTATTCAGTGAGGTGCTCTCTATTTGATTGCTTTGAGATGGGGCATTCCTTTGGGGCTTGGAATGCTGTTTGATCCTCCTCATTGGCACTGACAGGTCATCTTCACTGCTAGATGTGTTACATTTCCCTTTTGTAAAACAAATAAATGTGAGAATTTGCAATAAAAAAAAGAAAAAGAAAATGCACTTCATAAATACAAGCGTGTTATCAATACACACCTCTTCCCCGAGTTTCAGGCCTGAATGATTGTTCCTCTGTGATTTGTGATGTTGCCAGAGTTACTGGCTTCTTTGGCTGGAAAGAAAAAGAACATATTTAAGAAATGGCCCACTTGCAACATAACAATATATAAAGCCCCTGTGAATGTCACTAGAGATCAAAAGACATTGACACTGCTAAATAAAATGATAAGAGTACCGTGGTCAGCAGTGAGGAAGAATAGTCTTCATGGATAGTGACATTCATGTCAGAGTCCATAACAATCCGTCCTCCTTTCCAGTATTCCAATGGCGGTTTGATGAGTCGGCCACTGCGGGAAACTTTTGCACTGCCTGGCTGAATGCTGTCAGTGGGCGTGATGGGAGCTGAATAACACAAAAAATTGTGTGACCTTTACAAACATATGAGGATGGCGAGGGTTTAAACTAAATTATTTTAATTGGGATTACAAACATTCTTGATCCAGACGCAAATAAAATATAAACGCAGCTAGACTTTAAATGAATCAATTATTGTTTATCGATTCAGTAACAAATGATTCAGATTGATTTCTGAACCCATTTAGCCTGATTCTTCAAAAAGAACAATACGCACTCACATTAGACATCATTATACAGGCCATTCTTTGCTCATATGACATATGATATACTCACAGGTTGTAATGCCTTGAATCTTGGGATGTTTGGATGTTGATTTTTTAGAAGACTGTTGATTTCTTGCTTTGGGAGGTTTTGCACTGCTGTCATCTTTCTGACCTTTCTGTGATCTAAATCAAAATGTGGTAAAATTGTTTAATGAAATGTATGGTCTCTTTTTTGATGATACATAACGTAATAACAGAGTTTAGGCAACATACCCCATATGACCACTCAAAAGCTGATTCAAGTACTCTTTCCACATATTTGGAAACCCAAACAGAAACTTCTTCAAAAACCATGATGGAAATGCTGTAATGGTAAAAACAAAATTTTTAAATTAAGTAAACACAAAGGCAGGCAACCTCATTTAAAAAGCATTTTTCTTACATGAATTGGGATGTTTGGCCATTTTTCCAATGAGCACATAGGTTCTGCCAGATGAGGTCTTGAGCACATTACTCGAGACTCTTTCAACGATTAAACTGCTGTGCCAAGGTATCATAGTGTCTCTGTATTTATCAAACAAAACCACATTAGAGCTACATGATATCTGAAATCATTCAGCTAATCTTTGCAATGGGTTTGTAAAGAAAACACTTTTGTGTATTAATTAAAAGAATAATGCTGTAATATAATACAATTTACATTTATGTATAATGTAGCAGACAGACAATATGACAAGTCATCAAGATTTACCCAAGGCACAATCAAACAAAACGAATAAGGAAAAAAACTAAGTAAAAAGCAAGTATCTTACACACGAATACCATCAACCACAAGGTCTTTGTTGAGCAGTTTCAAAACCCATTCTCTTAAATGAATCCCCCTCACCTAAAAGACAAGTACAATGTCACCATTACACAATATCAAACTTTTTTTTGTATTTAATTTTGTCAATGATCTTAAAAACCACTTAGAAACCATGATAATTTCCTTAACTTACATTGGTTCCTTCATCTAGCGCTATGGCCGCTTGTCTAGCTTGTTGTTTTGACTGAAACACAGACGCTTGCTTTCGTGGGATCAAGACGCGAGGAGAAAGCTGCAGGAGAGGATCTTCCAGAAGATTATGAGAGGGCTGAGGGGGTCCAGGGACAATTTCTCTGCACTCCGACTGATCAAACGGACCAGATTCAGAACTACTGGACGTGTCATTTTGGAGGTCTTCCTCATTGTCTTTTTCTACACACATGCTCTTCTCACAAAATACAACACAACCACCTGCAATCAAATTTCAGAACAAATCTATTATGATCAGTGTCATATTGCTCTTTGCATGAGTTACTTTTGCATTCTTAATCAGATTACAGTAGGTCTATGTCTATAACCCAATGTTCAGTAAAAATCTGAATCAGATCTATTATCAAGTAGGTTTACACACACAAGGAATTTGTCCTGGTGAAAGGAGATGCTTCCAGTGCGCAAAAAATAACAACAAAAAATAAAGATTAATAAATACACTCACAACTGGTCATCATAAACAAAGCTTTATATCAGTTTATGTTTATGAAAAAGGAGATTCATATCAAGACATACATCATACTAAACTACTGTAGTTTTATGAATAATGCAGGATAAAATGAAACATAATACCTCTATTTCCACTTAGATAATTGATGGGTTTCTGCTGAAGCTGGGCTAATGTCTCATCAGGAACCACCTTGTCCAACAGCACACAAGGCTCTTGATTAAACAAACAAAACAGATTTTATAAATTAATTGAGTGCCAGTGAATACAACTGTGCTGAAATGTCAGAGAACAATTGCAAAACGCCATTTTTTTTAAATAATAATTTAAAAAAAATCATACTTATGTTTCTGTTAAGATTCTCTGGCATTTGCTTTAGCCTTGCTTTCATCTCTGAGAACATCTCCCCAGGCATATTCTCCAGTAAAACATATGGCTCTAGACACACAAATAATAAAAAGAAAAGTGAAATTAAAATAATTCAATTATATGTACTACATCTGAAAAAAAAAGAAGAGAAAACTAACCAATAAATGACCGTGACTCAGTATTAAAAGTTTCGTTTTTTTTCCCAGGAACTTTATGAACATTGATGGAATGACTTTCCTGTGGCAAGTCCATTTCTCCAGTCTGTGCATCTCCTCTTGGCGACTGTGGAGGTGAGAGGGCTAACACATATGTCTCCTGGTTGGCGTTACTCTTTTGTGAGTACTGGATCAAAGGGTTCGAAGGCATATCACCACAGATCTCCTGGTTTCTTACATGATTAGAAGCTGCCCCATGCCCAGCAGAATTCTGTCTCTGAACTTTTGCCTTCATTCTCGCAAAAATCTTTGCTGGCGTCTCAGTGCACCCCTTCAGCATCAGGTTAGGTTTGTCTTGAGGGGTTACAACCTCTGCCGTGGCATTGATACTGCTGAGCTCGCAGGGGATATTTGGGCTGTTTTCTTCAGCACTCTGTGCAGTGGAGTTCATCACCAACACGCATCTGTCTGAATTCTTTCTCCCTGACCCAGCAGTCCAATTGTGAGCTGTTTTAGGTATGGTTTTGACAGGTGTGATCATGTCACCAGGCTTAGGGACTTCAGGAGGTATGAAATAGTCTTGCAGTTGATGATACATTGTTGAGTAAGAGGAAAGATATTCTAACTGTTTACAGACCCGTTGTGGACCATGTTTTCAGCAAAAATCCTATAAGATGCAAAGAAAATTAGCAACAACAAAAAAAGAGAAATCCAGTGTCTATCAAATTGCACCCTTCCATGAAGAATTAGTCACATATTTGTAATACGACATGCAACATCAGTTATAAAATAACATTAAAAATGAATAAACATCTTAATGGAATTATGCTATAAACACTTCTCTAAACCCAACGATTTCAAAGCTTGCTTCTGGCTGTAAAATACTAAAGCTATAACGAATAAAAACGTGCACACTTAACGTTATCCGTTGACAAAATATGCAAAAAGATCGATTACATGTCAGTGAGCGAAATAAATATCTAACTTAATATATAGTTGAGTGAATCATATTATGGCCTCCCTTTACAAGTTACAACAACAACAACAACAAAAAACTCACCATAAAAACTCGTTTGAATTTTCCCGGATAAGCGCGGCTAACGTCTCACGTCGCGCAAGCACTGCGTCACTTCCGTCAACGCTGCTAGCCAGTGAGTGATTCATTTAAGCGACTCGGTTCTTTCAAAGAGTTAAGGCTTGTTCGACTTGAACCGGCGCTGCACAGACCGATCGGTTGATGACATCAAAGTACCGCGAGAGCGATTCAAAAGCATAAGGAGCCGTCTGCTCTCTAATCGCTCTCGCGGTACTTTGATGTCATCAACCGATCGGTTTGTGCAGCGCCGGTTCAAGTCGAACAAGCCTTTAGTTTAAAAAATGGGTCAAAAAGAGTTATGTGATTCTTTTACCTCAAAACGCAAGGCATTGCGTCTTGCTGTTCATCAAATCTATGGCTGTTCATTACGTTTTCAGATTAGGATTGATTAATTATGGCGTTTACCAGTTAAATTTGAACCACCCGGCTTATAGAAAAAAATAATTGAACCTACATAAGGTGCATTAAAATGGGTTGCTTTTTATTTAAAGACTGTAATGTAACAAAGTCTAATAGTGAGTGTAATGCCAAAAAGGCTTACGATGTAAGACATATGTTGTCACATTATACACTTTTTTAATTTATTTTAACCAATATTTTCCTAATACGGACATGGTAATCTGATGCAGTAAAAACAAGTTTTAACACTTTTTATCTTATTGCGGATATAGCAGGTGTTACTTCCGGAGTCGTGAACGAATTGTTCAGACTGGTTTGTGAACCGGTTCAATTGATCAATCGAAAAGATCCGACTCAAAAGAACTACAAATTATGCAACACGTGTCGGAGTGAATACAAAATGATTAGTGTATAAGAATGGAAATTTAGGAAATACACGTGAGAATAACGTTAAAGGAGACGATGTCCCCTTTTCAACTAACGGATGAGATCTGGATCCACGTTTTTGGATTTCTCTCTTTTCGTGATAAATTGAGTGTTCGTTTAAGCTGCGAGTGCTTTAAAAGACTGATCGACCATTGGACCTTATGGAAAGACAGCGTTGTTGTCCTCCAAAAGGTCGAACTCTACGACTCACATTTTTGGAAAACTCTGCGCCAAAGAAAAACCAAGTCTATTGTTGTTCAGAAGGCAAATGCAAAAGGATTGCGGCATATTGTGAATGCACTTCCGTGGATCAGGTCGGTGACTCTGGCTCAATGCAGTGATGGCAAAGCTCTAACAGAGTTGGGTGCTTTAAAACATCTCGAGAAGCTTGTCATCCGTCAATGTTCCTGTCGGAGTCTAACCAGCTCACTTTTATCTTTGAGACAACTGACTCATCTCTGCTTGTGCGAGGTCCAGAACGCTTCAGTATCGGAGATAAGTGCTGCTACTTCGCAGCTTGCCCAGCTTACCTCACTACACTACCATGAAGATAAAAATCCTATCTTTAAACCTGTCCTTCGTAGCATGTTGAGGCGTCTGCCCAAATTGAAACACCTTTCCTTGAGATTGGGACCAAAGTATGGGATTCTTCCGGATGATTATTTTTGTCCAACTAAAGCATGTGGGCGCCCTGGTATGTATGCTTCATAAAGAAAACAACATGAAGGAAAGAGTATATTTTCACACTTGTCTTTCACACAGGAGTTAGTACGGATTCAGAGTTCGGGCTGAGTAGTCTGGAGCTGCTGAACTGTTATGATCCCTGCCTCTCTCCTGTTGCCTTTGACGCCCTGTCCTCCCTTACTAAACTGACGGTGCACTATAGACAATGGTGTAATGATCCAACCCTTTGCCGTCTCACAAAATGGTTGCAAGGGCTCCGTGTACTCTCAGAACTCAACATTTCTTGTAAGTATGAAATGATGCATAAACAGGGGGTATATTACTTTAGTCTTTACCTCGCAGATACGATAGAAAACGGGCTTCAACCGGAAGTTACAAATAAGATTCTTGTAAAATAATGTAACGATTAAAATGCAAGCAGAAACTTGCAGCATATTGCTTGCTTGACAGAAAACTACAAAGTTAATACAGACAAGTTTTAATTTTCATTGGCACCCATAGGTTCATGAACAAAATATAACAATAATGATTGCTATTATTATTAGTAGTAGTAGTAATACATGTATTATTTTATTTGTTATTTGTTACAATATATCTTACAACTAATAATTATTACATTTTTATTATTATTTTATATTGATTTTAACCTATTGACAGCCCTAGTTTGTATTTCAGAAAATGTGGATCATTAAACAAGTATGTTAGGGAAGAACACAAAAGTAACAATTCAGCATTTGATCTTGATTTTGCATTTTGATTATACAATAAAATCCCTGTACATTTTTGCTCTTTCTTTTGTATTTCCTAGTAGGATACCCGCTCGGATTCTATGCTAAATCAATACCCAGGACCGTGCGGCATTTGTCTCTAATGGGAGTGAGGGCAGATTTGAAGGCAGTCAGGATCATGGCAGAGCAGGTGCCAGATCTCCTTCACCTCCACTTGGACTTGTGTTGTCACGACATCTGTAATATAATCAAAGAAATTCCTCAGATGTTCCCAAATCTGCAGATCCTAAAAGTGAGGTGAGAGTTCTTAGTCATGAACTATATAATGTCAGAATAAGTAAACATGCTGCTTTTTGTTCATATCTGATCCGGTTTAACTTTCATTCTAAATAACTTCTCTCTTTCAGACACCAAAATGTTCCAGCACCAGTGTTTCTTCAGCTTCAGCATCTGCCTCAACTTCAGCAGTTAGTGATTTTGGATGCACCCCAAGGTCCAAGTCCTACTATCCAAGATCTGAAACGTAAACTTTATGACCAAACAAACAATAAAATCCATGTGCTTCATTCCAATTCAAAGGACCAAACCACTTGTTCTTGTGGTATTAATTGATGCACTTCATTGTTTCTTATGTGCAACTTGTGTATATGATGCATTTGATGATTTCAGAAATATATAGAGACTCATGCCTTTCACACAGTTGTTTTCTTAATATAGAGCAACATGTATGTGAAAGATGGAAAATGGACATAAATTGTAAATAGTGATTAGTGGACATTTTTTACATTTGTTACATTGTCTATGATATTGTATGCCATCAGTATTCACTTGATTCTTTACAAAGAGGAATATATTTAGAAAATAGTATAATCTCTCATAGTCTTTGTAAATGTCACCAATAAAGTAATGAAAGAAAATAAAGACTACAGTAAGTCTTGTTTCAATCCTTAACATCCAAACCCCTCCACTAGGTGGCAATCCATTCATATTTGAGTTTTAAAAAAAAGATATGTACTCCATTTTCCCTCTTCATGTATCCTTCCAGTTAAAACAGAAAGTATATAACAAATATGTGCAAGTTTTTTTGTTTTGTTTTTTGATATACCAAGATATACCTAGTATATATACCAGATATTTTCATTTTAGAACTACACAAGTTTAATATTTAAGTATTTATACATTTATGAAGGCTATTAACAAACTGCCTCAAATACATTTAAAATGAAAGCTTTTATGTATTAGGAGCCAGGCACTGAAGTTGGCGTTCCTACTATTATTATTATTATTCTTTTTCCGTTTCTTCTTCTGCTCTGGAAGTCTTTGGCTACCCATAGAACTGCTTTCAGGAAAGTTATGAAATTTGGTTCACAGATAGAGGACAGTCTGAGCTGTCACCATAGCAAATTTGGAGTCTCTAACTCAATCCCTCTAGCGCCACCAACTGTCCAAAGTTGCACTCACGTTTATGCTAATAACTTTTGAACCATAAGGGATAGAATGACTTCAATAATTTGGTATTTCCCTCTGATTCTGTGGCTCAAGACGAATCATTGACCTGAGGCTTCCTGCACAGTTTCGGTGCAGTGCCACCCAAAGGGGGTAATCCATCAGCCGGAAGTTGAAGACTCGCGGGAGCCGCCATTGTAGCAGAACTTCACCTGCTGTTAGCATTCCATTGACTCCCATTCATTTGGCGTCACTTTGACAGCGAATAACTTTACATCTGAGGCGTCCAAAGACTTAATTTGTCCATTATTTATTTCTAAATAAACACGAAAATGTATCAAAGGCTCCATTACTTTGTATCTTACGTTATGCCCCCCTAGAAGCCGTTTTTGTTAAAAACAGGCTAACGATTGCGTCATAACCACTTGACTTTATGTCGCACAATAGAGACATTACCGTATAGACAGGAGGAGAAGCTCGCAGGTAATCGGGGGGACATTCCGTCAAGGGAGAAGCCCATAGATAATGAGTCCATAAAAGCAACGGGACAAAATATTTCAACAACGTTTTTGGGGAATTGGAAATAATTCGGTATGTGGCAAGTGAATACATATGAAGTGATTAACGTTAGCAATTTTTACGCACAGCTACTAGAAGATTTACGTCTGTCAGACAGGTTGCTCCCAAGCGGCAACCTCCCCGTCTCTCTCTTGAAACCAACACGGAAGTGAATTAAACTGCAATTCATCGACTGACCGCTTGAGGCAGGCTGCAAAAGTGAGTCAAATCTGTATCTCCCCCATGTTAAAATCCCCAACTTTACAGCAGAACAAAATAGGTTTACAGCCTGGAGCAAAAAGTGTTTTTGGTCTATATAGCTAATTTTGCCCTTCATGACAACTGTGAGGGGGGTGATTTTTTTTACACCTCATCCGTTTAAATTATATTAAGCCTTAAAGTTCTGCATAATTAAGGGCGTGGCCACTTGCGTGACTGGTGGATTGAGGCTGCTATAACTGCTAGCCGACGTTTGTCTCTGTTAACGTCACCCTCAGCTGCTGTACTTGCCATCTCTGCAGTGTTTGTGCTTTTTTCGGGATTATTGCATACAATTTAATACACGCATTATACCTTTGCCCACGCCGTTGGATTCCGTCGGTGTCGAGTATGGAGAGAACAACCAGCGTTGTATTTCCAGTTGTTTTCCTCGCATGCACTAATGGATGTCTGACAATTTCGTTGCTTTTTGGAGTATACTGTACAGGCTACACTCGTTATGCGGTACCGTTGCTCTCAAACTTTTAAGTGTTAAATAAAAAGTACCGTGAGAAAATCCTGCAGGTGTCAGTGCTTTCTCTCCGTCCATGCAATAGATACACACCCTTGAATGAGCGCGGATTTCTAGTGCATTTACTTGAACTTCTGAGGTAATATTTTTGGTTTAACCCATTTGAGAAATTGAGAAGCGGCCAAAATCAGATTTTAAAATCAACTGAACTGAATAAAGCTCTTGATGAACTTGACGTGCGATGCCGCACTGACTGACATGTATGCGCATGAATCACTGTCACACGCACAAGCTCAGAGCAATATTGTAAGTTACTGCATGATAATACATTTTTAACTAGCAGAATAATAATGCATCCCGATACACATAGTCTCACTTTTAGTTACGTCTTTTAATTATTATAGTATTTTGAAGGGCAAAAACATGATCTTTAACTATTGGCTTTACTTCTACATTCAGCTGTCACTTTAGCACGAGGCCAGTAGCATAGCATTAGTACCTCAGCTCCACCCACGCTCCGCCTCTTTGCCCATTTTCTTTTATCCGGGAGTGACGAGAGCTGACGCGATGCCAAGATGGCGACGGTTGGCCCCGCCTACTTTAGGCTTCAAAAGCACTCTTCAGAAACCTACGGGTGACGTCACGGACACTACGTCCATATTTTTTTACAGTCTATGGTTGCTCCATAGACATCATATAGATAGACGCCCTATCGACCGCTACTGTCTATTGGCGCAGACGAGCCGTGGGGCCGCCATCTTAAACCGGTCACCAGCTCCGCTCAGTGTAATCTGTTTGGCAGGTGCAATGAGCTGCCAGCGTATTTAATTAATCATATCTCACTGAATACCGAACTGATTTTCACGCGGGTTTTTTTGCTGCAAAGGTCATACACGTAGCTACGATACAGGACACATTGAATATTTTACTCACAAAATACAACCAATAGTACGGTAATGTTAAATGTTAAATCTTACTTGTGAAAAGTAATCCCCGAGTGATGGTCCGCCGATTTGAGCAGGAATATGCTGCACAGTGCTCTGGCATCGACTGCTGCTATGCAACGCAAATAGGAGTAGGCCTATGACCGGTTTAAGATGGCGGCCACATTTCTTGCGCCACTGCGGCCAATAGGGCATCTAGTCTCTATATGATGTCTATGGGTTGCTCACGTCATCAAGCTTAGTTTGAGTCGGTTTGAGTCTGCGCGTCAGGGAAGTGCTAAAAAATCGCTAAAAATGGGCTTCAACTGTCTCAACTGAGTTCCAATGAGATGGCTCTGTCCACTTCTTATACTGTCTATGGTGCCACCTAGACTACTGGTAATTAATTGTTTTTGCTTGTAAAATAACTTCTGAACGGTTTGGCCAAAAATTACAAAACTATCTCTTTTGATTTGAACGATACCCGAACGATGATGCCCATTTTGAATTTTGGCAAACATTTAATATTTTACGAACGCATTGGCGTATCATTTGGGGCAGCGCAACCTTGTGGTCAAAAGTTATAATGAAATTTCCAAAAAATGCTAATATCTTTTGAATAAATTAGCCTATTGTAATAAATGTGGTCTTAATAGATTCATTGGGTCATGCCGAGAACATAGATACCGATTTTGCCATATTTGGCCAAACTTCCTGCCCGCCATTTGTATTTTGTTTCAAAACGTACTTTTTTTAAACTCCTGTCCAATTTCATTAAATTTTAGTCAGATCATCTTCTTTTGTGCCGACAAAAGTTAAGGATTTCGAGTCAATAGACAAAACCATTTTCGTATACCACATCAACAAAGTTGAGGCATGATGTCAAAAACGATTCTGAGGCTGTATCTCTGCAATGCTTTGCTTTGGCACATTACACCAAACTTTGTATGTATCATTGTCACCTTAAGGCCAATTTATACTTCTGCGTCGAGTGTACGTCGTAGGCGACGCTGTCGTGAGCATTTATACTTCTGCGTTATGTCTGTGTTGCTCTGCAGTTACAGCGCCGAAACTCTAGTTGGCGGGGGAGGGTTTTAATGTTCCACTGCGTTTAGATTCCTCGCGGCTGTTTTGTGTTTAGACTACTACAAGCAATGGCGACTAAAAGAGAGTGGATCATGTTGGAGTTTATCGCTCGGTCACTTGTTCCATTTCCATGTTTCTTCACTGAATTTTCACTGAACTTCTGAATTTAAAAATGGCGGGCGGTGCAGAAGAACACGCCGGAAATGCGTAGGAGGAAACGCGATGCTACCAAGCCGACCAATCACAGATCTTGCGGTCCGCATCGTCGCGACGTGTAGTTACATTTTTGCGGAGGTGTACGTCAGGGTACGGCGTATGGTACACGTCTGTGCATATGCTACGCCATACCTACTGCGCGCACCTGACGCAGAAGTATAAATTGGCCTTAAAGGCTGATTTATACTTCTGCGTCAGACCTACGCCGGAGCCCCTACGATATACACTACGCGTTGGTTTTCATTTTATACTTCTGCGTCGTTGTCCGCATTGACGCGCAATTACACATGCAGAGGGAACATGTGAAACCCGAGGAAGGGGTTCTAGCTGACCAATCACAGCGCTTGCGTCCGCGTAGAATTGACGCGTTGTTACATTTTTGGAGAGGTGCACGTCAGGGTACGCCGAAGGGTACGCACAGCTTACGGCGTAAGTTCGACGCAGAAGTATAAATTGGGCTTTACTCTGACCACACCATATAAGATTCGTAACAGTGCCATCTATTGGTTGAAAGTGATATACCATTATTTGTTTTTTTAGGCATTTTGCCTAAAATAATCTTAATAGCCTTTTAATTGCTCACCACCCCTCCCCCACCCCCCACCTCAACAATGGTTTTATAGGGGCACCGTAAGAATCATTCATAAAACGCATCAAACTTTAGTTTACAAAGACGTGAAACTCACTGAGTGGTCTGGGGTGTTCACTGATATGCTCACGCAAAAATCGCAGCAAAAGATGCTTTCCAACAGGTTTTATCATAGTTTTTGTCCTGACTTAAGTCAATGGAGTTGGACAAAAACTACGATACCGTTCTATTTCATCAGAAATTATCTTAAAACAGGGCTTTAAGTGTAAAATACCGAACTTGCCCTTTAAGGATTTTATGATATGAAAAATTAATTTTAAAGGCTTTCTATCAGGATTTAATAATCAAGGCCCACTCAAACTGATGAGGCATTTGTATAATTTAGAAGCAATTGTGCTAGCGATTAGCTGCAGTAAAGCTGATCCATCATTGCATATATAGTACTGAAGGGTGAATGTTTGGATGTTTTAATCCCACTCAAGGTTATACAGTTGTAAGAGCTTCCCAGAAGTTTTATGGTGTATTGAAGCTGTGAGAAATCTTCCATTAGCCGAGGATGGAGCATTCATCAAATGAGAGACGACAAGGACAACATATCATTCCACGTTATATCCCACTGAGGGAGAAATAATGTGCTCATAAGTAACAGTGGAGACTGAGTGAAAACACTTCTGGAGTAACTTGCATTGCTGCCTGACTTAAACAGTGTCCATTGAGAAGCCTGCAATGCTTCAACATCCAGTTCTATCTGCAATTAGAAAAGTGTTGTAGTAGCTTAGCATGCGTTTGATGTGAAAGTTCCAGCTCAGTCTCCTTAAAATATTTCACATACATTTTTTTGGTTTCATTTAAGGCTGTGTAAATATTCTACACTTATGCATGTTCTACACTTATGCAAGCTAAGACCAAAAATACCTAGTTTTACCCCTGATGAGTCTGCTATTGCAATTACGAATTAGTGTTGCATGGTTTTCTTTGAACATTGTATTGCCTCTAAATTAACAAAAATCCTCTTGTGTTTTATTTCTTTTCCAGATACAAGTATTATACTGTCAGAGTTCACTCAGTCATTCACTCAGTGAATTCACTCACTCAGAGTTCACTTAGTCATTATAAATTAGGCTATCGTGACAGAATTTCACTCGGTTCATTCATATAGCATTTGATTCGAAAATGGGGCAAAATTTTCTATTAAAGCATCTTTTGAATTTTCCTTGAAAGTGTTTTGAGCCATAATACGAGCTTGGAACGCTCTGCAGCTTTTGACTTTTGTGCTCTGGATGGGAATTTCGGATTTCTTTTAAATTTATGATATGACCCTAAATTATCTGAATGGCAGGTCTGCTGGAGCTGAATTAGAGGTAGCTCGTATGAAGCAATAAAACGCCAGCCCTATTAGTTTTGATTGAGATGAAATTGGCAATGGAGAAACGATACAATAATGGCTACGGAGGGTGGCATGCACCTCCCCACATGATCACACATAATCAATGCCATTTAGTGGATGGTATCATCTTGTTGGTTTCTTTCATTACAGTCTATGGAGGGATTTTGCATTCTCTTCCACACACAATCATTTCTCATTTTGAGTATGTGAATGGCGAAGCCCCCACTCTACTGTGAGTAAACGACTTCTCCATTCTTATCAGAAAGCAATTTGCTCGTGTGAGACAGTAAAGTCCAAGCTCTCCATCATTATGAAATAGCTGTCCATGCCGTCTGATCTACGAGAAAGACGATGCCTTATGAACAGACTGACTATATGGGAGATAGCTTGCCAGCTCATCCGGATGCAAACGCTGTATCATGCCGGGACAATGAAACCTGTGTCACAACTAAAGGGAGCTATATGGGAAACTGGCGAAAATAACGTCTGTGCAGGAAGATGCCATTCTATGTAATATATATATATACATACACACATATATGTAGGCTAATACACAAAGTGGTTTTATGTAGCCTAATAAAAAATGTTTTATAATTTAAGGCCTATATTTTACCAAAAATCAAAACAGGTTCTATTGTGACAACTTATCCAAACCTGTTCAATTATGTTTGAGTTATGTTCATGTGTGTTTTTTTTAAAGAAACCCATAGGCTTTGAGAAATATCATGTGTGACCTCTTTCCCTGGATATAAATAGAGGTCTTCAGAAACAACAGGATTCCATTATTTTGTCAGCTAAATCACTTTGCCCTAAAAGTAAGCCTTGGAAGTTAGTAAGTTAGATCAATATTAATGAAAAGTTCACGGTTCTCTGATGTCGGTTAATGGTCACATGACAGGTAAACGATTTTTAACAAATATTTTTTAGTAAATGTTTATTATTATTATTTATTGATTGTATTGATTATTTATTAATTATGATTGAATTACTTAATAGCTTTTCGGTAAACTCACAAACCCCTGCAGTTCCTTCACAAACCCCAGTCTGGGAAATGCTGACCTAATGTAAAATTGAATGCACTTCATGTTGTTGATAACAAAGAATTGAATATATTTTCTTTGTATTCATATTTCTATAATAATATGGTACAATATTATCCTATTCAAATCAATGTAATAAATGAGTCAGGTCAAAGTAATCTAAAAAAATAATCAAAAAGTAGTCAGAATGCATTACTTAAAATGATTAATCTAGATTACATTACTAACTACAATTTTTGTCATGTAATTTGGAATCAGTAACTGACTACAATTTGTAAGTAGGCCTCATCTACCCAGCACTGCCCACAACTTAATATTAGATTTCAGGCATTATATTAAGTATATTTCCAAAATTATGTTCCTAAAACATTCTAATAAAAAGAATCCTACATTTTTAATATGTTCATACCCCATTAGATATATAGGCAGAGAACAAAAGAGAATGATGAAGTGGCTGAGCAAAATAATGAAAGAGAGAGATGGTCAAACATGTGGACGAGTGCCATAAGAACATTTCTATTTCATAAGCTGCTCAAAGTGCTGATGTAAAAAGAATGAATAAATTATTCCATTCTTTGAACTAGAGTTTGAACAGTGTGTTCCATACGGAGTTGTCGGAAAATAGACCTAATGATGACTTTTTCATAAATAAAATGATTTGCTTCTAGACAAATACTTTAAATGATATTTGGTAGTGGATGAAAACATACATTATTGATACTTAATCTGAAAAAGATCAAATGGTAGGTTTTTATGGGGCGTCGATTACATTGTTATTTAAATGAGAGAGATAATAGCATTTATAAATCAAGAGTTGGGAAACATAAATATCTTTTTTTTAAAAATCTGTTTGTGTTAGATCAGCTGGATCGAAGAGACACTAAATATGAGTAAAATTACACAAACCAACATGTAGGAGAAAGAATAGTGATAAGGTGCTGGATCCTAGATTTCCCACAGTTAGTTTAAGTAATCATACCCGCGGGTTATGCTCTCTTTAAAACCCAGCCGGGTTATGAAACCCTGTTATGCTCTAAACTGCCTTGCCAAAAATGAACAGCATGGAATGATGCAGTGCATGAAGAAGGGAACCAATAAGCAGCGCTTACAGCATTAAATATTAATGCATTTTGTAGTTGCATAAACTTCTAAAAGTTTAAGTTCCAAAAGAAAGATAAAAAAAAAAAACAGTGGCTGCAGATTACTTAACCAGGGTAAAAAAATTATTTGTTATTACTGTTGCACATTTCAGGAGAGTTAAGGGTGGACTTTACGTGGCGACATTTCCCCACATAGTCAAACAATTATTCAAACATAATGAGTACATGTGGCGATAAACATCCAATCAGTGTCACTTATCTCATAAATATGCATAATAGAAAGTAAACCCAGGGTTTAAAAATGTATAGTGTGAAAGCGTCTCAGGTTGCAACTGTAACCATGGTTCCCTAAGACGGGGAACGAGTCACTGCTGATACTATGACGACAGTTAATGACGTCACAACTGGAGCGCCTGTGATTATAAGGACTGATGCTACTTTCCAGTTCCCACTGGATTTCGTCCTTTGCATTGTTGATACGAATAGTAAACAACTCCTACTCCATGGACCACAACAGACTTTTAAAAATGGTGGTTGAAATAAAATGCTGTGTGGTCAACCAATCAAAGTGCTGCGTGAGTCCCATCTATCACTGTTTTCTATGTTCATAGAGTTAGTTAGTTTGTGGAATAAATATATAGGCTATAATTTTTTTTAAATGGCGGCGGCTGGTGTTCCGCGTGCGTTAAGCTAATCAGCGTACACATATGTCACTGGTAGGTCCTATAGTGCTGGATTAGACCCTACTCTAAAGTAGGAGCTAAATTAGTTCCTCCACAAGGAGTTCCTAGAACTAAAATCATTCCTAGTTTCTGCGGTGCAAACACGCCAAAAACCGGGTACTTCCGCCAATAGGTCTATAGGAACTATGAAAAGGAGACCGTCCTTACTACTGCATAATCTACAACCCAAGCTCCTATTCTCTATGACAAGGAAAGTCCTGGCCTACAACTTTTTGTCCCCTTAAAGGACAATTCCAGCGCAAAGTGAACTATAGGGGTAAATAACACATGGGTACCGAGTTGACCGTTTTATTTGATGCGTTCCCTTTCAAGGCGGTAACTCAACATTACGTCAGCTGTGAAGTATATGGGAACTCCTCCCTACTCCACTTTTGCTGGAATCTTATGGGCTAACGCCAGCTGGGGACACCAATTGATTCAAAGCATGCAAATACTGACAGGTTCGCGGGCAGTATAAATTGCATGGGCGTGAAAATTACGTCAAAATATCTTTCTTCACACTAGAAGTCTTATCTTAAGTCATCGTGGAAGTTGCTTTAGAGGACTTCACCCCCCCCCCCCCCCCCCCGTTTTCCTCTCCGCATCCGATGGCTGCTACATGCCAGATATGTGCGGATCCAATTGACTGGCCTGACCTTCACCAGTTCTGTGTCACCTGCCTGGGCCTCGCCCACGCCGAGGCCGCACTCACGGACGACAGGTGCGCCCACTGTTTGAAATCTCTATATTTTGTATTATCGCTTCAGTCACTGGGCTTGTATTTGGATTGTTGGTTTGATCTCCAACACAAAGCAAATCAAGGCAACAGTAAAGAACATTTAAACAAACTCTTTAAATCACAGGTTAGTGTCTGTATCAGTAAATGAGTTCTAACAGCAAATACTTATTTTTATTTTAGCCCCTACACTCCCCCCCCCCACCCCCCCAACAATTTTTTTCCCCGTGAGGAATACTTATAGATTAAAAGTGGCAAGCTGATGGCTCCCTTTGTCATATAGTTGGAGACAGAGATAAAGAAGCAATTCCGGAGTTTGATAGAGGATTGGAATTTGGTTTTCATACCCAGCATCCACTGGTATGTAGCCGAGGATGCCGTGGGAGTGGTCATCACTCACGGACGCTTGGTTCCCGGGGTGTAGACTCCTGCTGCTACTAAGTCACCATAGACTGATGATAGTGTCAGCCACAGAACAATCTGCATTCATCATTTCTTATCTGCTGGGCTGCTGTGGTGATCCAAGAGATGTATCCTCTTGCTGCTGCAGGGTCAAGGACTGCATGATTAAGTTGAGTGTGTCTGTTGCTTTTTGACCCATACAGCATACTCCTAGTCCTAGAATTACTTGAGATCAAAATTACATAGAGTGTTAATGCAACACGAAAGCAAACCAAGCAGCCAAGTGCTGAAGTGTAAGAGGATTGTCCCAGTTACAGTCACTTTCCCACATTTTTGGGTTAAGTACGTGTCTATATACAGTACTGGTGTCTATGATAGCAATCTGTAAGCAGTGCCTGTTTTATGGATTAAGGGTGTTCGTGGTCAAGCAATAACACAATGCTATCATTGTCTAAGGGACAGGTCATTTCCGAGCTTCGTCCTCTAATACCAAACTCAGTACTCAATCAGAGAAATAGAAGGCCTGACCTTCAATGTGTCCACACTTTCTCCAACAGCAGGGTTTAAGAGATGTTCTGGATCATATTGATGTTGATGCTGGCAATAAGTGCCAAAACCCTTATCAAATAGTTGTTTAAAATAGTTGGACTACAGTCTAATAGCATTGCATATATTTAAACGAATATATTATACAAAAAAAGTCACCTTATTTTCATAACTTGAATGCTGAAAATCGTCCTGCAAAAACACAAAATATATTTTTTTGAAGCATCATCACAGCTTTTGCTATGCAATGACAGTTAATTGTGACTATGGGTTGTTGAAGTCGCGATGAAACAGACGTATCAACAGATATTTTCGTCAGAATTTTGACATACATACGAGGTTAATGACATACAACTTTTCGCGTCTGCTACCTGCGCAGATATCGATAGCGCAACTTGGTTGTAGTAGGTTTCCAGGTTGAGCTCATAAATGGGTTAAAATTTGTATGATGTATTGATTGTCCGAGTAGGATGTGTTTCATACAAGATCTGGCAACTGGACAACCTTGGAAATAATATATTGATGTGATTATTCATATAACGATGTTTGGGCCATACCCAGCATTGAATAGCACATGAATACAAAATAAATAATAGTAAAGATGTGTGCACTGATAAGTCATTTATAATAAATACTGCAATATTCCATTAAAAGCAATAATTGTCAATTTTGATTTCATGGTGACTTTAATTATGAACACACAATTGTTTATTCCTGGGGTAGGGGATTTACTTATGATGGTGTGGAATATAAAGGAAAGCAACATTCACCTACAAGCCTATGTATTTTATTACTTAAATAGTCTGTCTAAAGGAGTAATGGGTTTCAAAGTGAGGGAAGAATAAAAGACATCACGAGTTGTCTACATGCAGAATGACGTTATCGTAAATATAGCCACTAACCAAAAGCAGCTGAGCAGAGCGACCACTATGATTCAATCTGCCTCCTTTATGACAGCTGATTATCAATATGAATGTCTTTTTTCCTTCCCTGATATCCAAGTCATCATCTCCATGGTGACATCCAAGGCTTTTCATGGCCACTCCTTAAAACAAAATTAAGCAGAACAAAAATAAATTTCCAGTAGCTCAAGTCATATTTGGAGAGGCACATTTGGGAATCATTTACTCTTGTAGCAAAACACAATTTAGTTATAGTAAACATAATGATGAAAACATTTGAATTCAAGTGAAGATACACCATTGAAATCTTGCTATGTTGCTTTGCAAATGCCTCAAGGAATGTCTGTTGTGAAAATATGCAGCTATACATGTTTAAGCACGCAATCTTTTCACATCCCTCTCCAGCAGTATGTGCCTTCTCAGTAACTGAATCATTACAGAGACCTCCATAAAGAGTACATCAACAGTGTTTACTTAAAGACAGAAACACATTCCACATCATTTACACTTTCTCAGAATCCACTAAACTCTGATTTTCATTGCCAGCCTCTGGAGAAGAGGGGCTGCAGGTTCTGTGGTTAAAGGTGCAACTCAGCACAACTAAACTGAATGCTAGACAACACGCAACATGCTTGGCCTGGATTCATAATTTACAAGTTATAGTTATGACCCTAGTTACTTGCAGCCAGTGGAAACTTCTCCTTCCTGTCTATTAGGATGAATCTTTAGATAAAACAATACTCACACAACGGCCCCAAAACATATTTGGACACTTAAGCCACACTTAAAAAAAGTTATTCATTTATAAAATTCCAAATCAATTTGCATCTGCAAGCAAAATATGGTGATTTATTATTATTGTTAAATTTTGCTTGCTGGAACAGCAGAATATAAAGAACAATTACAACTTTCCGGTAACACTTTAGATTAGGGAACACATATTCATAATTAACAAGGAGTTTTCCCTCAATAAACTCCTAACTACTGCTTGTTGACAGTAAGTAAGGTAGGTAGTGGTTATGTTTAGGTATTGGGTTGGGTTAAGTGATGTAGAATTATGGTCATGCAGAATAAGGCATTAATATGTGCTTTATAAGTACTAATACACAGCCAATATTCTAGTAATATGCATGATAATAAGTAACTGTGTTACTTAATCTACAGTGTTACATAAACTTTCACACTCCAACATATAGAATTACATTAATAATAATAAATAAATAAAACATATTAGCATAAGAAGATTACTTAAATTAGAGTTACAGCTATCAGTACAGTATTTATTATTTAAAAAATAATTCTCACATACATTTAGTCTTCACTATAATTCCCCATTTGATAAATTGTATAAGGGGGTCCATATCTTATTAAATATCTATTTTAGTCAATATCTACTTTTCTCAAAGTGATTGTTAGTGGATGTAAAACACATGTTCCAGTGTGCCTACCAAAAATAACACTAAATACCTGGTCCAGAAATCTTTTGCCTTCATTTTAATGATAACATCCAATCTATGTAATTTAAAACAAAAACAAAAACAACATTTTTTAAATGTTTTATTATATTATATTATATTATATTATATTATATTATATTATATTATATTATATTATATTATATTATATTATATTATATTATATTATATTATGATTTTGCTATCAAATGCAATTGAAACATTTTTTGGCCAATGCATGTTCATATTATTTTTGGAGCCACTGTAATATCAAGTGATCAAACTCAATGTGCTGCATTCTGATCACATGGTATTTTCTTTCCCATCACCCATTGAGTGACTATCTGCTGTGATGGCATCTGTTCTGATAGGCACCTGACAGAGTCGGGATCCATTACTCAACAGTGACAGCAACAACCTGTCTGACAGATGGACCAGCGTCAGCTGACATACAGAACAGACTTCAGACACTGAATGCAATATTAGGAGCACCCTGAGTTTGGCATGGAAGCAGCTCCTGTTCATTCATGCACCCTCCATTCTTCTCATACAGCTCATTTACATTCCATCACTATGTTAATGTTCGGGCTGTCAAACAAAGTCATTTTCCTTTAATATTTCAGACACATTTTGAAGACAGACAACATTTTACGTGATGAAATCACCGTTGGAATAACTACAGGTTCTCAGCAGAATTTTTTCCCTGATTCATTCCTACAGTGGGAATACGATGAGTTTTCAGAACGATTTAAACAACAAATGTCTAATTTTAAAAGCACAAAAATAAATAAATAAATTAAAGAGGAGGCATACTTCCTTTCTGATTTAATTCAGTCAGTTTGCAGAGGTTACCAAAATGAAACAACCTAAAACAGATCATTTTAATAAATAAAATGTATTATGGGAAGGCAAATATATGTGATTTATATGCTAAGAACTGCACTAACCTGGTTTCCCCAAAGTCTACTGTACTGACCCGCCAGCCACCAGCTATACACTCTTAAAAATAGGTTCCAAAAATGTTCTTTGCAGTGATGCCATAGAGAACTATTTTTGGGTCCCCAAAATTTTTTTTCAGTGAAATTTTTTTTCTTAGTGTAAAACATTTTAAAAACGTGAAGAACCTTTTGAAGAAATCAACTGACAAATAACTTATGGCCACCTTTGCACATGGAACTGGCATTGAAGAAAGTATTTTACAGTTTGTTACAATCGCTATGACATTTTTTTCAATACTTTTAACAAATTTCCTAAACTCTTAACGCACCAACACACCAACAACACACAATTGGCAAAAGAGTTAATTTCATGCTCAAAATAACACATTGTAAACTAAATTCCAACACTAATTTTCAAAACACAATAATACACTAACAATACACTATGTCTACCAAAACACTGCAAACATGTCTCAAAATCAAATCATTTTCCCAAACACTAACATATGTTCTCGTCCAACAGGAAGATTTAGTCAATCATCGCACAATGTCATAAAACACTAACATCAGATGGAATTACAGAAACTGCATTATTTTATATGTGTTAGGTATGCCCTTATACAACAGACAGTATATTGTATTGATCATAGATTGTGTTTTGCACTGCAGTTTCTTTTGAAGCCTCTCTACATTTTTGCTTTGTTGGGTTTAGGTCTTTTGCTGCAGAAATTCAATAAAAAAAGACCCATCTCAGAGTGCTTTATAGAATGTGCGCTTACTGTAATGAAAAAAATGAAGACAGAGACAGAATTGCAGCAATAAATAAAAATAAATTTATATATTTGCATAATTCAATCAGCTGTTTCTCAGTAATAATAGAATAAAATACAGGGGATATATTTGTGTTTCAATTCACAATATAAACAGCTGTTTACCTTGACTTTAGCCTGGGTTAGGTTTAGAACATGGTGTTATCTGTTCTGACATACAGTGTTAATGCATTGGTAAATTTGCCAGTAACAATACATTGTTTTGGTCTTGTTTGAGCTTGTGTGTAAAAGAAGTTCAAGCATTTAAAATTTGTGTTAATTGTATGCATTTTGTGTTAAAGCAACAAGAAATGTGTTAATAGTATAGCTTACACAGACCAATGTAGTGCTAACTGTGTTAAGAGTTTAGGAAATTTGTTAAAAGTATTGAAAAAATTGTCATAGCGACTGTAAAAAACTGTAACACAAAACAAATGTCACACTCCACCTTTAGACTAAACTAATCTAAACTGAACTAAACTAAACTAAACTAAACTAAACTAAACTAAACTAAACTAAACTAAACTAAACTAAACTAAACTAAACTAAAAACTAAACTAAACTAAACTAAACTAAACTAAACTAAACTAAACTAAACCTCATTCTAATGCTAGAAGAACTTGAAACTTTAGTCAAAGCGCCTGGCTGCCTGTAAGGCTGTTTGTATTCCAAGTATAAAAATTGTATAAGGAAATCAAACATCGCATGTAAGATTATTTAAAGAATCAGCCGGGGAAATCGCATTTGAAAATTATATGTGTTCTATCAAACTCTACATAAAATGTTTGTTTGATTCTCTTCCATGTCGCTTGCATTTATAGTCAAAATGACATATTTTGTTGGAAAAGACCCAGCTTGCAAACTGTGAAATAACCCACAAGAGTGTGTAAGAAAGCAAGAGGCTCAGGTTTGTTCTCAGAGAGAGAGAGAGAGAGAGAGAGAGAGAGAGAGAGAGAGAGAGAGAGAGAGAGAGAGAGAGAGTGTGTGTGTGTGTGTGTGTGTGTGTGTGTGTGTGTGTGTGTGTGTGTGTGTGTGTGTGTGTGTGTGTGTGTGCGTGTGTGTGTGTGTGTGTGTGCGTGTGTGTGTGTGCGTGTGTGTGTGTGTGTGTGTGTGTGTGTGTGTGTGTGAAGAAGACGTTAGCCTGTTGAAGTGTAAAGCAGAGACTTCACAGAGAAATCTCTGGTGGATGGAATCTCAGGCCCTACAGTGTTTCAGACTTCACTGAACACGCACATCACAGGATTTAAGTCTAATTGAACCGCAGAATCTACCAGGCACAGAGGGTGAAAGCTTTTCTTGTATTATATAATGCAATCTTAAATTTTTGATTAGAGAGCTGTCAAATACTACGCTTTGTACTGCAGGAACTAAAGCATAATTTAAACAAAAACAGCCGTATTATAACCATTGTTATTACAATTCTTAAGAATAATAATAATAATAATTAATATTAATATTCCCTAAAACAAACACATTAATATTAAAGTTTTTACAAATAGCTTCATTAATGGTTAAAATTATGATTATTTATTAATATTAAGCTATTTGATTTTTTTATTCAAATAATCATAGTTTTCCTAATAGCTTAAAAAAGCTATAATACTAATAAATTTCACCAATAACCAGCATTAATAATTGTTTAATAATTTATGTTTTTCAAATAGTTATAATAGCTATTCATAAAACAAGTCAACAGTATAACAATGGTCAAAATGGTTAAAAATATCTTTATGAAGCTATTTGTAGCTACATTTATAATAATCATTGTTTTCAGATAACCTTTATAAAGCAATAATAATAATAAACATCATTATTTCACTATTACGTGTCTTTCAAATTGCTTCATAAAAGCCATTCATAAAACAAATGAACCAATGAATCCTGTCAATAATAATTATGATGCTGATAATTATTATTATGAAGTTATTTGAAAAACTTTATTATTATAGTGTTCCTTTTAATAGTTTTTCAAGTAGCTTCATAAAAGATATATTAATAATAGTTCATTTTAATATTTCACTATTATGTGTTTTTCACAAAGCTTTATGAAAGCTTTTTTTATATGTACAGTTGTGACGTAATTACATGCTCGAATTTCCCGCGGAAATCCACCACTAACACTGGAATTAAAAACTTTATTACAAGCTTACCGTTTTGAATCCAGCTAAGGCAAGCAGATAGTTTTGAACACTGGCTGGTTATGTACTTGCTCAAAAGTTTAACCCAAAAAAGTTAAGGAATTCAGCTTTAACTACTATAGTTAACATGAACTAAGAAAGAACAATACGAGCATTTATTAATCTTAGCTAATGTTAATCTCAACATTATTATATTAATATATTATTAAAATCAAATGTTGTATCTGCTAACATTAGTTATTCCACTGAACAAACAATCAACTACTGTATTTTTATTAACTAACATTAAAGGGATAGTTCAAAAATGAAAATTCTGTCAGTATTTACTCACCCTCATGTTGTTCCAACCCCGTAAGACCTTCGTTCATCTTCGGGACACAAATTAAGATATTTTTGATTAAATCTGAGAGCTGGATCACTCCTCCATAGGCTTTTAAGGGATTTATTAAGTTATTAAAAGTTATTAAAGACATCGTTAAAATAGTCCAAGTGACTACAGTGGCTCAATCTTAAGTTTATCAAGCGACGAGAATACTTTTTGTGCGCAAAAAAACAAACAAAAATAACGACTTTATAACTATTATATAGTTTAACAGCGTAGTGCTTCTGTGTTGTACGTCACACACGCATCACACACATGACCAGCGTCGGCTAATAGTGAGCCTTCGTGTGACGTACAACACAGAAGCACTATGCTGTTAAACTACGTGAACTGACTGGAGGCCCACAGCGAAGGAAATTAATATAGTTGATATAAAGTCGTTATTTTTTTTGCGCACAAAAAGTATTCTCGTCGCTTGATAAACTTTTTGAGCCAACTAAATTGAGCCACTGTAGTCACTTGGACTATTTTAACGATGTCTTTAATAACTTTTCGGGGATGGCAAGTTTCAATCCCTGAAGAACCCTATGGAGGAGTGATCCAGCTCTCAGATTTAATCAAAAATATCTTAATTTGTGTTCTGAAGATGAACAAAGGTCTTACGGGGTTGGAACAACATGAGGGTGAGTAATTACTGACAGAATTTTCATTTTTGGGTGAACGATCCCTTTAACAAAGATGAATAAATAACAAATACATTGCTTGTTAGTTAGTGTTAATTAATACATTAACCAATGTTAACAAATGAGACCTTATTGTAAAAGTTACCAGGGAACCATTTAATTCTGCCAACAAAGAATATTATTATATGTGTCTTTAATATAATATTAAAAACTACTCTTTTATAGATAATAAAAGACTAGAGTCTTTTATTAGAGTCTATAAGACTAGAGTCTTGGGTGGGCCTAAAAGCTTCTGTCCTGAAATGGTTTCAGTCATACCAGTCTGACAGAAAGTTTAGTAAAGATGGGTGATTTCACCTCTGACCTGTGGTCTTCCTATTAGCTATTTTGGCTCATTCTCTGTTTTCTCTATACATACCTCTGGGCGCTATTCTAAGGAGTCATGGCATAAGCCTATCCTTTCATTTTTATGTGGACGACACTCAAATTTATATTCCAATCAAGAAACAACCCTGCAGCGATTAATTCTTTTCTGCGATGCCTATAGGAGGTTAAAGCATGGCTAGCCCAAAATGTCTTCTTCCTAAATGAACACAAGACTGAGTCACCGTTTTCGGCCCAAATTAAAACTATCGGTTTTTAAATCCCCAGGGGTGCGGAACATAGGGGTTCTTGTTGACCAGCCTTTAAAATTTGACAAACAGATCTCATCCGTAATCAGTTATTTATGGCTGGTTATACATTTATTACGTATCGGGTACATTTTCTGCAATTCCTTATATTACGGTATATCAAGTTTTCAAATTGCTCGTCTTCAGTTAGTCCAAAATGCTACGGCCAGACTTCTACATAAGAGTCGCAAATATGACCACATCTCTCCGATTCTCAAATCTCAACACTGGCTGCCAGTTTGACAGAGAATATATTTCAAAATTCTACTCTTTGTTTTTAAATCTCTTCATAACTTATAGCTCCAGCCTTTCTCTCTGAACTTGTTCATCCCTTCACTCCTTCCAGAAGCCTAAAGATCCCACGACCAGGCTCTGCTGGTAGTCCCTCGCGTTAGACTCAAGCGTAGAGGGGAGTGTGCGTTTGCGGTAGCAGGGCCACGACTCTGGAACACCTGCCTCTAGAGATTAGAACAGCTCCTACTCTGTCTGTTTTCAAGTCTCTGTTAAAAACCTAACTGTTTTCTTTAGTATATTGATCTCTTCTCTAACGGTTGGTTCTACTATTTTATATTTGAGCTTGATGTATTGCCACTCCTGTATTTCCATTCTATTTTTGAGCCTGATACTACTTTGCTACTACTGTTTAACTACTTTATATTTGAATCTGATACTGTTTTGCCACTCCTGGTTTTACATTCTAAATTTGAGCCTGACACTGCTTTGCTACCGCTGTTTTTTTTTATTTTTTTTATTCTATATTTGAGTCTGACACTGCTTTGCTACTCCTGTTTTACTATTTTAAATTTGAGTCTGATAATGTTTTGTCACTCTGGTTTTAAGGTTTTGCTTAGCATTGCTGCTCTTACTTGTGTTTTATGTGTTGTTATGCAGGTCTGACTATATTTTAATCTGGTTGTTCTGTAAAGCACTTTGGTCAGCCTAGTGGCTGTTGTAAATGTGCTGTACAAATAAAGTGAACTTGAACTAATAAAAGGTAGTCAATATTATTATTTATCTACTGTATTGCAGCCAAACTTTTAATAACTATATTAATAATGCATCCATAGCAAAAACTGCATTTGCAGGACAAGTAATGCTACACAGGGTGATTATAAATGTGGAAGTCATTAAAAAGTCATCGACAGATACTTGACCAGCTCTCTATTCTAAAAGATAAGAGAATATCCCTGCGGTACTACTGCGAGTCCAGTGTTTTCAGCATGCTCAGGATATTTTCTAAAATCTGTCCAGCTAGTCTCAATAAGCCGCTCAAACAATATGCTTTTCCGTTGGTTTGCATCACTGGTCTGGCAACGTTTTCATTTGTATGTTAAATTAATATTTTCACATGAGAGAAAGTGGGGCAAGGAGAGAGAAGTATAGAGATGAAAATGTACAGCATGGAAACAGATGGTACTTGCTTTGTTTGGAGCATTTCGCCATGAAATAATGGATTATGGGAAAATATTTTACAAGCACAGACAAATCATACCCCTCAAAACAGCCAGACCACCCCAAAATAAAATAAAATAATCATTTACCTTTGATGTATGATAGCTATTAACTAGCACCTCATACAATCATTTTAATGAGATAAATATAGAAGGGTGTCCAACCTGTTCAGCTATAATCTCATTTCACATGACAGCACTGGAAGGCAGAGGCAAAGTTGCCCTTAGCTTTATACATTACGGTCTGTGTTTTCTCAGTGGCTTGTCACTGGTGACAAATGGGCCTGCTTGTAGGGACTTTCAGAACATAAATTACAGATAATCATATGGGTACTTATAAAATAACCTAATGGAGGGTTTTAACCATCCCTAACATCATAATCTCCAGGGCATTATGTGCAAAAATCATCCACGCTTGATAAAAGTTAATCTTTTTCTTTTTAAACAAAGGGTCAGCAGTTGCAAAAAGTTCGCACTGCAGATAAACAAATATTTGTCATTAGAAAAAACTGTAAGTCTTATTTTTTGGCTTATAAGGATCTGTGGATTTATTTGGCCACCCAGCTGAACAGATAAACCAACAAAAACGTATAATATATAGCTCTGGAAACAAGTAAGAGACCACTGTAAAATTATCAGTTTCTCTGGCTTTACAATTCATAGATATGTGTTTGGGTAAAATTAACATTTTTGTTTTATTTGATAAACTACTGACAACATTTCTCCCAAATTCCAAATAAAAATGGTGTAATTTAGAGCATTTATTTGCAGGAAACGACAACTGGTCAAAATAACAAAAAAGATGCAGTGTTGTCAAACCTCAAATAATGGAAAGAAAATAAGTTCATATTCATTTTTAAACAACAGCATACTAATGTTTTAACTTAGGAAGAGTTGAGAAATCAATATTTGGTGGAATAACCCTGATTTTCAATCACAGCTTTCATGCGTCTTGGCATGCTCTCCACCAGTCTTTCACATTGATGTTGGGTGACTTCATGCCACTCCTGGCTTTGTTTGATGGCTTGTGACCATCCATCTTCCTCTTGATCACATTCCAGAGGTTTTCAATGGGGGTTCAGGTCTGGAGATTGGGCCGGCCATGACGGGGTCTTGATCTGGTGGTCCTCCATCCACACCTTGATCAACCTGGCTTGTTTGGCATGGAGCAATGTTCTGCTGGAAAAAACAATCATCAGAGTTGGGGAACATTGTCAGAGCAGAAGGAAGCTAGTTTTCTTCCAGGACAACCTTGTATGTGGCTTGATTCATGCGTCCTTCACAAAAAAAATCTACCCGATTGCAGCCTTGCTGAAGCACCCCCAGATCATCAATTTTCAGCTTTGTCCAACACCCGGGCGTCTAATGGTTAGACGGAGACCTGGAAAGGCCTACAAGCCACAGTATCTCACAACCACTGTGAAATTTGGCAGAGGATCGGTGATGATCTGGGGGTGCTTCAGCCAGGCTGGAATCGGGCAGATTTGTCTTTGTGAAGGACGCATGAATCAAGCAATGTACAAGGTTGTCCTGGAAGAAAACTTGCTTCCTTCTGCTCTGACAATGTTCCCCAACTCTCAGGATTGTTTTTTCCAGCAGGACAATGCTCCATGCTACACAGCCAGTACAATCAAGGTGTGGATGGAGGACCACCAGATCAAGACCCTGTCATGGCCGGCCCAATCTCCAGACCTAAACCCCATTGAAAACCTCTGGGATGTGATCAAGAGGAAGATGGATGGTTACAAGCCATCAAACAAAACCGAGCTACTTTCACCAACATCAATGTGAAAGACTGGTGGAGAGCATGCCAAGATGCATGAAAGCTGTGATTGAAAATCAGGGTTATTCCACCACATATTGATTTCTGAACTCTTCCCAAGTTAAAACATTTGTATTGTGTGGTTTAAAAATGAATATGAACTTATTTTCTTTTCATTACTCAAGGTCTGACAACACTGCATCTTTTTTGTTATTTTGACCAGTTGTCGTTTTCTGCAAATAAATGCTCTAAATTACAATATTTTTATTTGGAATTTGGGAGAAATGTTGTCAGTAGTTTATAGAATAAAACAAAATGTTAATTTTACCCAAACACATATCTATAAATAATAAAACCAGAGAAACTGATAATTTTGCAGTGGTCTCTTAATTTTTTCCAGAGCTGTATATGATGCAGGAGGTTTCAGTGAAAATGTATTTAAATGCTATAAAACTGCTGAAATTTCTGTCAAGATTAGTAAATAAGCCCGAACTGAACACATTTCAGTAAGAGCCAATGCCATTTTACAAGCATTCTTACAATTTCAACTTTGTGTTTCGTGTAAGCACACCGAAGATCAAATGAGGCCCAAAACTGAATCTGTAATCTATTTTTGATGAAACTACCAGACACCCTGTGGTGAGACCCCTCAAACTACAAAATAAGATGGGTCTTTGTAAGGATTAGTAGGAGTCTCTCTGCAACTTCATTTAGCAGACACTTTTTAGGGCTTAAAGTGGGTTAGCAGCCCCAGGCGCAACCACACACACGGGTGTTATCATAATTAAGACGGCAAATGTTCTATTAAGTGATGGTTAGTGGAACTGTAACTGCACATCCTCTTTTCAAAAATTCAAAGCTTTCATTTCATGGAATGACAAAATATATCTCCCCACACACACATGCACTGCTGCTTGAATGTTTGAATCCGGCTTGAGCCAATAAAAAAACAAAAACAATACAGAACTGATGTATTTTAAGTGAGCAGCTCTACATAGCTTTATTTACCAAATGGACAAATCTATTGTTGATAATTTTGCTACAAAATTGCTAAATGAGATTTAAAGGGGCATTCGGCAACTATTTCAACTTAATAAAACCGTTTAGAAATCATTTGGATGGTTTAATAACCTGTTCTGGTGAGAATGGTGACTTTCCCCGCTCCCCCAAGCTTTCCCAGGCGGAAAACCCACCTTGCAACATAGGGACTAACGTCCCGGTAAGTTGGAAATAGGAAGTCTCGTGTGAAGCGAGAACGAGCGAGAAACACAAACTGCTTTACGGCAATTCGACATAAACACACACACAGCCCTCAATGTGTATGATGTATTACCCACCTCTGTAGACATGGCTCCACACGATAAAGTTGGCCGGCTCCGATAATAACAAATGCACATGAGCAGCGGTAGAAAGGGGGAGAAGGGTGCCGCAAGTGAGTTTTTTTTACGACATTGTTGTGAAATATACGCCTCACAGCTGTAGGGGGAGCTCGTTGAGAAAACATGCGACAACAAAAGTGAAAATCAGCGAAGAAATAGCTAGAGTTGTCGAATGCCCCTTTAAGTCAGATCTATCTATCTATCTGTCCGTCCGTCCATCCATCCAGAAACTTTTCCATTGATCAATCAGTACTCGATTCAGCGGATAAAAACTGATAATTTGTTCTAAGCTTTTGTTTGGCCATAGCATTTTTTCTAAAGATATCCAAGCAACTGAAAAAAAAGTCTAATTAATGAAAAAATCTATACTAAGGAAAAAACCCACACACAATACAATGAAAGCCTTTTATTGAACCGAGATGTAAAATATCTTTTTTTTTTATGTAAAGAATTCGATAGTTTATTCCTGTTGATTGTATCTTTAATAAAATCGAGAAAAACAACTTATTGTGTGTTGAAGGTATTGTGTTTCTGAATATTGACATTAATATTTCACATTGTGCTTTGTCTGGATAAGTGTGAAACCGTTTCCATAGACCTCCCTACCAGGTGTATTTGCATATAATCTCATATATTTGATATTATTTTATAATGTCATACTATAGATTCAAATTATGTCATAATATAGTAATGCAAAGGGATTTTAGAAATGAATAAATGTTGAAGACAAAAAAAACCAACACATATTTGTTGTCCGAAGCAACATTTTTGGGCTGAAAAAACTGAGAGAGCAACGTAATTCTTCCTCGGAAATGAACAAGATGAATGAGAAAAGTGATATTACAATACATGTCCAAAAACCAGCTGGTTAAGGTAACGGATGGTCTCAGGTAGTTCATAGTTTGTAGTTCAGTTTTTGTAAAAGCAGTCATTTTTTTTATTAGAGTAATAAAATATCATTTGTACGAATCCAAACGGATGGATCCAGATCAAGGCTGATCATCTTGTCCAGCGTGAGCATCAGTCCTCTAAAAGGTCCTCATTTTTTCATAGTCTCAGTCCTCGGGATGTCAGAAAAAAATGCCTTTTTTTCGGCGGCACAGAAGTCTCGTCAGATTTCTCAGGAGGATTTCATAGTGACCCTCCCGGCTGTTTTTCACCTGGTGATAATAGCTCCCAGATGTCCTACTGAGGAATCAATGGAGCTTTTAGTCCAGTCCCACCACCATTGTTTTCCTTATATCAGTCGGATGTGGAGCAGGTGGGATGTATGCTGTCGAAATAAAAATAAGTCATCATCTATCAACAGTATGTGGAACGCAAGACATCAGTGATGGGCTGCAACTCTCAAAATGGGCATCCGTCTCTCATCGTGGCTCTCTGATTTTCACCTTTCATCTCACGTGTGTATGTACGCTATAAACCGTGCCAAAAGGAAATGCTATAGATGATACAGTAGCACAGTAGAATGATTTTACAGAGGCTCTGAAGGCACTTGATTTCATAACAGACAGGAACTCCATGTCCCTTAGCGAACCGGTGACGGCTATCTTTACGCATCTAGAGAAAACAACTGCAAGCGGACACAGTGGGGAGATTTACATCCACACTAGCAGCAGGTACATCGTGATGTTCAACAGTTCTCTACTGCTGTAGTTTAGCACAGTTACACTGAAATGAAAGGTCAACTCAATGATTCTCAGTGAGAGACGGTGTTTGTTGTGTCAGCTGCGTGATTAGCTGTTAATATCGATTCAGATGAGTTTGGTAACATACTTAATATAACGAAACACATAGAGTAAGAATGAAACATATACAGCCCAGAATGGGCGTATCAGGGCTCCGTCTGTTAAACTTGCTCTGTTAAAGCACAAAGGACAAGTACAAGAACGCCCCATCTGTCCGAAAACATACTTTACATAGAGATTGTACTCCCCTTTAAAACAACACACATTTGTGGAGCCCTGATGTTCACATCAAACCGATAACATCAGAGCACAGGGAGATACAAAAAGCGCAACTGTATTTGACATTCCTCTATTTTCAGACATAAGAAACGAAAACATTTTAATTTGTTATTTTTTTTATCAAACAATCATTCATTTTTGTTACCAGCTCTGGTATCATTGTTTTTTTCCTTCTCGGAGGCTTCCTTCATGTGGTTCAGTATTACATATTGTGACATAATGAGGTCTTTGATGACAGAATCAGACGTTCAACAAAGCAAAAAGCATGTAGTGATAGAAATACATGTTACGTCTTTGTGCTTTGAAAGATTCCCCTATTAAGTCTCTCAAGCCGTCCTGCTGTAACCATCCACCTGTTCTTTTCTTTCTAACACTGACAACGGTAATGGGCTTTTTCCTCAAGATCTTGAGTGGACTCCAGCATAATACTTATGCCAATGTGTTAGCGAGCTTCAGATTCCCTCCCCGGCTTCCTCTTCATTCGCACTTATCTAAAACCTACTTTCCTTTTGTGTAGACGGGATGAATCTTTGGTTGTTGCCTTCAGGCAGTCCGAGTCAGCCGAAATCTCTATGAATGCCAAAGCTGGGTTCCGCCATAGAAAGCTGGGTTCTCCATGTGATGAGGTCACCTTCGGAGGCCAACCAAGAGCAAAAGTAAAGTGAGACAGAGCTGCCATAAATGCACTGCAGCGGAAGAAGCCAGGGATCTTATATCTGTGGGAATAAAGACAAGAACAAATGCAGTTATGGATGTGAACAAATATTCATTTCCCAGTGTTGTGTAAATAATTCAGAGATTAACAATTCTTCTGTCCTTTAGAAGTTTAATGAGGTTTGTCTACGCTCTGTATCTATAGAACATCTTTCTTTCAACGTGCTATGCTTTCATTCAAATGAGAATGGATTTTTTTTTTGTCAATGTTTGCCGAATCTTGAAAGAGACCTTCAAGCTGGTGGATTATCTTGTCATAGACAAGAAAAATAAAAGATAATACAGTCCACGTCCTGTTAGCCTTGATCCTACAGAAAAGTTTCTTCCACAATTGTTTGTTCTTGCGACTTATTTATTTATGCTAAACAGGTATTCAGCAAATGTTGAATTAAGCTGATCAAAAGTGACAGTAAATACATTTCTAATGTTAAAAAATATATATTTCAAATAAATGTTGTTCTTTTTAACTTTCTTTAAACTTTTCTGAACTTTTCTTTAAAAACAACAAAAACAAAACAAAAAACCTAAAGAATTTCTGAAGGATCATGTGACACTGAAGACTGGAGTAAGCTGCTGAAAAATCAGGAATAAATTACTTCAAGACACATAAAAATGTAAAAGGTATATTAAATTGTAATAATATTCAACAATAGGACTGTTTTGATCAAATAAATGCAGTCTTGGTGAGCATAAGAGAGTTCCCTTTCAGTCGATAACGTCGGACGTAGTCGACGCGACTGAAATGGGATCACGCTAGGGAGCCTATCATCTTCGAGTACTATTGAACGAGCCAATGTAATTGGCGTGCGTGATTCGCATCACACACTCCGCCCCCGCGGCGCGGGTATAAATACGGAAGTGGGTGCACGCACTAGTTGCCTTTCGCTTCGGAGCCGATCGTTTGATGTCTCTGAGAGTGCTGTTGTCTACAACGAGCGAGTGTGTCGGTGTTCTTCAGGAAGACTCTCCCAGTGCTGGTGTTCTACAGCGCGAGTGCAGCGGTGATCGCGAGCTTTGAGCTCTCAACTGCTGTTTTAACAGCAACAAATTTCTAAATGTTTGTGTGTGTGTTGATGGCTGGTTAGAGGGCGGAAAAGTGAGTGCTTCACTGTTTCAGTTCTCTGTTCAGTGTTGCCGCGGTCATTTCCCTGTGTGCTCCGGCACTGGTGACGGTCCTATTTTCTGAAAGAGCAACACGGGTGCGTTTGCGTCTTTTTCAAGATGTCATTCCGCCCGTGCGTTTCTGGGTGCGGTCGTTCCCTGTCTCTCTCTGATGGTCACAACTGTTGTGTCACGTGTTTGGCTTACAGCACGCTGAGACAGCTTTTGTGGACAGCTCATGTTTTCACTGTGGGAACATGACTGTCGCAGTGTTGAGGGCGAGACTCGCCTTCGTTCGCGGAGAGCGAGTCCCCATTACCATGCCCCACCCTCGGGTGCTGTGTGGGATGGGTGACCGGAGGATAGTGTTGGATGTCCCGCCCGGTAACCATTCCCTGTGGGCTCCTCACTCCTCCCTTCCACTGCAACCACTGGAGCCTCCTGTGTTTTCTGCTGGTCCATCTGTAATGGGTGGGCCAGCGGTTTCACTCGGGGCTCCCCTGGAGGACAGGACGCCGATTGCAGCATCAGAGGGTGAGCTGACTTCTGGAGATGATGACTCGGCTGCATTGTCTCCCTCCGGGAGTTCAATGTTGCCCGAGCCGGATCCAGAATTATCAGCTATGCTGAAACGGGCCGCCGAGGCTGCCGGGCTCGAGTGGAACCTCCACCGTGTCCCGTTCAGTCTCGGTTGGAATCTGGAGTTTGGTATCTTGGGGCGGGCCGCGCTGGTTCTCAGCTCGCCGCCCCAGTGCCTTTCTTTCCCGAAATGCATGGAGAGCTTATCAGGTGGTGAACAGCATCTTTCTCTGCCAGAAACTGCCTGAATAGCTTTTCCCCCTCATTACCCTTGATGGAGGAACGGTGAAGGGTTGCGAGGTGTCCCTCCATTGGAGCGGTCTGTCGACACAGGTGCACCTGTGTCCGGCGGCCGCTGCCTTTTGGGGGGATCCTCGTCTCCCCCCTAAGGCCTGTGAGTTTCGTCCGTTCCGACGGGCAGAGCTTACAAAGCCTGTGGGCAAGCCCCTTCCTCTTGCGTGCCATGGCGTTGCTGCAGGCTAGGGCACCCATGGCATGCACGAGGGTAATCCAGACCGTGCGCTCATAGGTGAGCACCGCACTGCATCCGACCTCACCCTCCGGGGTACGGGTGTCGTAGCGTGCGTGATCGGTCTGGCGATGTCCACCTTGGTGGTCCAGTAGCGCCTTCGTTGGCTCAGCCTGGTTGGTATGGCGGATGCGGACAAGGTTCGGTTCCTGGTCTCCCCAATTTCCCAGGTTGGGCTGGTCGGCGACGCGGTGGAGAACTGCATCAAACAGTTCTCTGCCGCTCAAGCGCAGACGGAGGTCATCCGGCACATCCTGCCCCGGTGGCCAGCTGCTGCCTCCACCCGCCGCCGGTGGCAGCTCCTCCGCCTGCTCGTCGCCGTGGGCGTTCTCCGGCCGCCGCTCCTGCTGGCCCTCCGCAGCAGCCTCCACCCAGGCCTCAGCAGGGAGCCGGCCGCAGTAGAGACGCCCAGCCCGCTCCAGGCGCTGCCAAGCCAGGTGGCAAGCGACAGCGAAAGCATTCCGGAGCGGGCCGCCCAGGAATGGATGAGATGCTCTTGGAGTGGCACGATCACTCCCTCCCCCCGGGTGAGGGCCGGGTGGAGCCTTTGTTTGTGTGTGTGTCTGTTCCGCCGCTGGCTCCCTAAAAAAAAAAAAAAAAAAAAAGCGGAGCAAGCGGTACCCACACTTCAAAGAGAGAGCAATTTCATCTGTTCCTGGGTCCCAAGAGGGCCAGTCTGGCGGGTGTGACCCTGTATAGCCTTACACCCCTCAGCTCCCCCTTGGTCGCCAGCAGGCAGCTTGGTGCGTTCGAGGACCCGGTCATCCGCCTTCTCACGCGCCCCCTGCCGCTTGTGGAGACAGGTAAGTGTTGCACAGCACACTAACACCACTCTCTCTACTTTGCTGCCCCACCTCAGGCTCGGCTACCCCGCTCAAGTCAGTGATAGTCATCACATTAGGTGTTGAGCAGACGTGCTCCTGAAAATTCAGTGATATTCATCACACCGAGTGTTGAGCAGTGCTCCTGACTTGTGCGTGCTTATCTTATCCTGCTGGCGAAGGATTTGATATAGCCGCTCCTCCAGCCGGTACGAAGGCCAGTTGTAAACTCGTTCTTCGTGCTACTAGGTGGTGGGTCGTGACCATCTTGGCCCAAGATTGGTCTGCAGCTTTGACCTGAAAGACATGTGCTTCAGATCTCTACCTCCCGCACCGCAGGCCATCCTGTGTGTTGCGTCTAAGGGTGGAGTATCAGTACAGTGTCCTTCCCCTCGAGTGCTCCAGAGCCCGTTGGGTCTTCAGGTCAACTGGAAGAGAGTAATCTCGCCCACGGGCTGAGTATCTCTTTTCTAGTTTTGGAGAGGTACTCGGTCCAACATGTCTCTCCAATGAGAATGTGTTCAGCTGGTGTTGAAGTGAGAAAGGGTCCCACTGAAAGAACTTTCAGAGGCTCCTGGGGTATATGGTAGTCGCAGCCTTTGGCTCCCTCCATATGTGACCGCTTCAGCGCTAGCTTCACGATCGAGTCCCGAGGTGACCGTGGCAGAGCAGCTCACCCTGTGTGACTATAGTTCATCCCGGTCTGCTGCCAAACCCTCTTCAACAGAGCGGCCATGTACAAAGGGCGTGTTTTAACGGGGGCCTGGGCGACCCCCGACTACACGGGCATTCGTGCCTCGAGTTGTTAGACATTGCGACCGTTGCGCAAGCTTCCCTTGCATGTCACAAACTCACCCGTCACCTCCTCCTTGGAGTCAGACGCTTCTGAGGGCGCCTTATTCCACTCCTCCCGCTTACTCAATCGTGCCGCCGTCGAGCCTCACGACAGTTATAGCCAGGGCAAGTGGAGACTCCATCCCCTGGGTCCGGCTGGGTCATGACCATTCCGGGGCCGCTCAGTTGCCCCCCCGGTTTTATTTTTCCGCCAGTGTTTGGGTAAACCGAGCGGACTACCCTTGGACAAACACTGGGACTCAGCGGCCCCAGGGGCCCGCAGAAATGCGTTTAACCCCAGTGAGCCTTCTAAAAGTGACTGCGACTCATGGTCGCCTTGCGCCTGCAAGTCAGTGAAATCATCACTCTTCATGTTGAGCAGATTTGCTCCTGAAACTCAGTGAAGTTCATCGCACTCTGGTGTTGAGCAGCAATGCTCCTGTAGCTCAGTGAGTCCATCACAGGTAGCTCAGTGAATTCATCACACGCAGTGCTGAGCAGAAATGCTCCTGGTGCTCAGTGAAGTTCCTCGCACTCAAGTGTTGAGCAGAAATGCTCCTGAAGCTCAGTGAGTTTATCACACTCAGGTGTTGAGCAGTAATGCTCCTGAAGCTCAGTGAACTTGTCACACTCAAGTGCTGAGCAGAAATGCTCCTGTCGCTCAGTGAGGTTCTTCGTACTCAAGTGTTGAGCAGAAATGCTCCTGAAGCTCGGTGAGTTTATCACACTCAGGTGTTGAGCAGGAATGCTCCTGAAGCTCAGTGAACTTGTCACACTCAAGTGCTGAGCAGAAAATGCTCCTGAAGCCCAGTGATCTTCACATGTTGTGTTGAGCAATGCTCCTGTCTTTTGCGCCCGTCACTTGCACCTACGTGCCATGTCAGGAGAGGAACAGGTCTTCATAGTTGCCCCTCATTGGCCCAACTAGACCTGGTTCCCTTCAACAGCCTTCCTGACTTCCCCTGGATTCGGGGACGGGGCACGATGGCACACGCGTTCTTCCCCCGGAGATTCCGGGCGGTCTTACATCCGAACGCGGAGGTTCAGGTGGCTATCACAAGAACATGTGTTAGTTACCATCACTTCTGCGAGCACCCCCTAGAATTGGGTAGCGTGCTTACGCCTTTAGAAGTGGAACCTAGTCGTTGAGTGCGTCTTCTCCCCTGAGGAGATCCTGAAAGCTTTCGATCACTTCAGTGCTCTCTTTCCTGCAAAATGGGTTGCAGTAGGCTGTTTTCCTAAATCACCCTCAAAATGATGTTGCCTCGGTGTTTAAACGACGCTCATCGTGTTGCAGAAGTATGCAGAAGCACGTTCTGATCGTCAGGTTCCTGAGGAGCAAGGTCTTGTAAATCCTTGTGTCCCTCTTTATCCTCTTGGGCCTTGTCCCTGGTGCGACTGCACTGCAGAGACCGCCCCTGAGCCACTGCAGGTAGTGAGTTAAAAATTCTGTTATATCAGTTCTCCTGCTCGCGTGGTCTCTACTAGAGGGTAGGGACTTGCTCGCTTTCGGTCAACGTACTGTGCCTGGAGTCTGGGCCGGCTAACTCTCACAAGCTGAGATCCCGGCTCGGATTGTGCCCAAGGTTCCTACCTCTCCCGTAATAGGAGCAGGTGGTGAGCCTGCAAGCGCTGCCCTGGAGGAGGCAGATCCAGCCCTGGCTTCTCTGTCCGATTCGCTTGGACGTGTACAGAATGCAAGTCATAGACCTCAGACCAGCTCTTCAAATATCTGTGGAATTCAGCAGAGAGGGAAGGCTGTTTCCATGCAAAGTTGCACTTAGTGCTTGCCTTCATTTCGGCAAAGATCCGAGATGCAACATGTCCACTTAGGTGTTGAGCTCCTCTATGATGAGTGTAAAGTGCTCCGCCTGGGCGTTGACGATATGCTTTGCTAAACAGATTCTAGAGTTGGGGGCTGGACGACACCTAGTTGAACCGCTGCTTCCCGTGGGCTCCCTTTTCATGAAGCCAGTTTCACCGTGAGCCCGGTTCAAGTGTCGGCTTGCTGCGCCATTCCCCTCCTATGGACTGGATACGTGCGCCTTTCTACTCCAGTTGAGTTCCCTTAAAATTGAACCCTGTTGAGTTCCTCCACACCCCTCCGACGTCGGACGTGCGGAACGTCTGGTGTTAGGCCTACCACTCGTAAGCAGTGTGGAACCTGTGTTAGGCTGGGTCCATATGTTGCGGTCCCTTCGGTGACCCCATATGTGTATTCTTCCACGATACGGCTCCCTGCGGTGAGCCCGTGTCTTCCCTCGGCAGAGTCTCTCTGCCGTCACTGTCCGGTGTGTCTCCCCCCGTCTTAGGCTGGAGCCACCCCAGGGACATTCCATATGTTAGACTGCCCGGTTTCCGCCCAGTTCATATGGGTATTCTCCACATTTCCTCCCTCGGGTTGGATGTGGCTTCCGCAGCGTCCCTTCCTTCCAACGTACGGGGAACGCTTTCCCAGTGGTCCTGTAGGAACAGCAGTGACTTCCCTGGCCTAAGCCCTGTCCTTCCCCGCCTTAAGTTTGCGGGGGCATCAGGAGGCTTTGGTTTAGGCACTGGAAGGTGGCAGCGTTAGTGGCGTGTTCAATGGTTGATCCCATTTCAGTCGCGTCGACTACGTCCGACGTTATCGACTGAAAGGGAACGTCCTGGTTGCGTATGCAACCCACCGTTCCCTGAAGGAGGGAACGGAGGACGTAGTCCCCTTGCCACTACCGCTGGACCACCGCTGACCCCGGGTTACTCTCGGCTCCTCAGCGAAAAGCAACTAGTGCGTGCACCCACTTCCGTATTTATACCCGCGCCGCGGGGGCGGAGTGTGTGATGCGAATCACGCACGCCAATTACATTGGCTCGTTCAATAGTACTCGAAGATGATAGGCTCCCTAGCGTGATCCCATTTCAGTCGCGTCGACTACGTCCTCCGTTCCCTCCTTCAGGGAACGGTGGGTTGCATACGCAACCAGGACGTTCTTTTAAACCAAAGAACCATCAATTTAAGCTTTACCACAATAGCATGACATTAATTAAAATTATAATATTTTTTCATTGCAATAAACTCAAAAGCCATTTCTTAAAAACGTTTTCCAATATACTTACTACTACTGGGTGGGGGGTCTCGACACTCTCCTTCCTCTATGGCCACATCGTCTATAGCAATATCCCCCTCAATGCCAGAGCCACGTATACCCTCCAAAACCATCTAAATGAATGGGCAGAAAAAAAAAATGTTTCACTCCGTACTGGCTTTTCATTTAATTTTGAATGCAAAGTATATTAAATTATATAAATTATATTATTATAAATGAGAAAAATATTATTCATGTAGTTTTATCATATAATATTACATTTTTTTAATATTATATTTCTTAGAATATTTTTTGTGTGTTGTTATGCAAGCAAAAAGAAGACAGAAAAAGGCACCTGAAAAGAGGACGTTGGATTGATGTTAACTCTGGCTTGCCTCCAACGGTCTCCTTGGTTCCCACTCAGGGTCCACACAGTTGTATCCTGACCCGTCTGGGTTTTCTGCCTCAAATACACGTTTAACGTTCCTTGAAAAAAAGGCATATGCACTTAGTGTCAGTAGAAGTCATTAGATGCAATATGCCAGTTAACTACATAATGCCCTTGGAACCTTTCTTATGAATTACATAGCAACTGCAAGGTTCAGTGACCTTGAAGAGACATCGAATCATCTCCATCTCCAGAAGAAATCAATCATAAATCTGTTCAGAACACAACCACTGCTGTTGTTGTACTGCATATATATATACTGCATATATATATATATATATATATATATATATATATATATATATATATATATATATATATATACGTATATATATATATATAATTGCTACTACTCTAATTCTACGTTAATGAAAGGAAACGCTGGAAGAAAATCTGTATTACTCTCTCAGATGTCTTGGATTTGGCCAAATGGTATGTTTCATTTACTTGCAAATGAGGAGACAATGGAATTAGTGCCACAGAGATGTGATGCTATTAATGCTAAGATACACTTTCTGGAGAAAAACGGTGTGAAAAAAGAGTGGAACAACACACAAAAAATTCTTGTTCCTATTTCGTTCTTTTTTAACAATGTAGTTTTTTCCATCATTACAACATTTTTTGAAAATTAGATGAGGACTCATATTAGTTCTCTAATAATATTTATTTTACATGGAGCGGTCAGTGGCTGGCATTTTGAGATCACGTAACAAGCCGAATATTACTATAATTTATCTTTTACAATAGCATTTTTAACTGAAAACATTTGGATTTGCATTACAGTCCATCCATACCAGCTGTCAGTATAAATCAAAGACAACTGGTATATAGGCTAGGGCAACATACACAAAATGGATTTTACTTGCACCTTAAGAACCACTTGGGTAGGTTTTTAATATCAAAACAGCCATCTAACCATGTTGTCTCGGTTGTTTGTTGTGCAGCCAGATAGAAGATCTTGTTGGTCACATGGATTTTTAACCCCAGACGCCCGATGAGACCACGTGTCAAAAGCCAGGAAGAGAACACCCTGGTGAGTTGGAATTAGCTTCACACTTACTATTCTAAAAGCAAACAGCTTTGTGAAGCAGAAAATTGTCAGTTACAAGCTTGTCTGTGAGGCCGTGGAGGTCATTGCTACCCCAGAAGTGCGACAGAATGTCCAGCTCAACTGCAGCAGCATAAAGTGAGCATGAAAAAAAGAACTATAGAAATGCATGTGTCCCACAGAGCACAAATTGAGTTATTGGTCTAAGTCATTTACAGCACTTACAGTCCACTAGAAACGGCCAAAGAGTACACTGCAAATATCTGACTAGCATGTTAACTTATATGGAAGCCCATTTCTGTCTGAGAGTAAAAAATACAATTTAAAAAATAAATCCATTATAATGAGACAAAGTGTAAAATAAGAAAGAATAAGAAAGTTACGTGATGTTTAAAATTCCCAATAGGATATGAAAAATAAATGGGCAATTTTTACATAAAGTCTGAGATTTAAAGATTTAAAGCATTATGAGAAACATATTTTTATAGGCCTGTTTCCACCTAAAGTAAAATAGTAATATAAATTTATATGTAAGCCTGTTTCCACCTAAAGTAAAATAGCATCTAAAATACCTAAATCAGGAAATCCTTATATAAGTATATAATAAATAGAAACATTTTGAGATACATGTCACACTGCAATTTATAACATCACAATTATAAGAAACTGAAACTGTGACAAAGCTATTATGATCAATTAAGTTGTAGATATACATTCGCACTTGTGACATATAAAAATCACAATTCTGAGAAATAAAATCAACCCCAATTTCATAAATGTAATATTCAATAAAGCTTATTGGATTGGAAAGCATCTGTATATTCATTTGTACATTAAAAAGGTTCATACATAAAAATTTTTAGAACCTGTCCATATTTTGAGATTTATACATATCTAACTGGAAAGTGGTAGACGTTTCATCTTTGTTTTCATCTTGAGACACTGAAAGTAAGAAAGTTCCAGCCCATATCTGCCTGACACTGACTGTGACACTGACTGACCAGGGCTGTGTTTCCAAAAAAGCATTGTAAGCCTGAAGATCGTAAGAAGAAGGGAGTAAGCACTCATTTGAACAGTAGATTTGTGATGTCAAACACACTGTAGTTGTAGAGGTTACCGCTCGTCAAGACACAATTAAAATAAGTAATCTGCATACAGATCCCCTTTCGTTGATCACATCAGGAGTCCTTTCAATGTACTGTGCTAACAGTAACCCACCTATATGCTTTCCATACATGTGGTAGTAGAAGCTGAAGCAGTACGTTGGGTTGGGGGCCACATTCCCGTAGGGATTTTTAGGGGCAACATTGAAGGATGGGGTAAACAGTCGGGCCTTGTCTCCCTCCAGACGTGGTCGTGAGGTCTCAATGTACATGTAGAAGCCTGTGGAGAGTCCACAAGAACATAAAAATGAACTGATCATAGAACTGATCATCACCCACACTACTGTTCAAAAGTTTGGGGTTGGTAAGATTCTTTTTTTGAAAGATGTCTCTTATGTCTACCAAGGCTACTCAAAAATATACTAAAAACAGGGATGTTGTGAAATATTATTACAATTTAAAAGAACTATAAAAGAACAATTTAAAAGAACCCCAAACTGTTTTCTATTTAAATATATTATACAATGTGATTTATTCTGTGATGGCAAAGGTGCATTTTCAGCAGCCATTAATATAGTGTTAATATGATGATTTGGTGCACAAGACACATTTTTCATCACTATAAAACAGCTGTTTTGTTAAAAAAATACTCTGGATACCGTGATACATTTTTTCAGGGTTCTTTGAAGAATAGAAAGTTCTAAAGAACAGCATTCGTTTGAAATAGAAAAAACATACTGATCCCAAACATTTAAATGGTAGTGTATAAATATACATCAAATCAAGAGAATTAATTAAATTTGGCACAATAAATGTTTAGCATCTGAATCACACAACAGTTTAAATCTGATATTGCACATGCTAAATTATCAGGATATAATTTCTCCAAGCTTCAATACACCTCCATTGAACTTAGTGCTGCCTCAGAATAATCAATAGGACCTCAGTGACTCCACAGAGCAGGACAAATTATTTTTCAATTCACATTTCTCATAGCCTTTTAAAAGACAGATTTCTTTCCTTTCATATCAGGTCAGAGTGACTTAAAACGCTATTGACCTGCGTTTTTCTCCCACTCAAGTCAAGCCCATAAACATCCATTAATTTAAATATTAACAGAGTGCTGCAAAAATGAGTCCTGAAACCCAGAAACAACTTAGCATTTTAGCACTTCCGGTTCCATCGTCATCAAGTCAATAGGTTTTCTGAAAGGGTTTTTGGTTAAATGCCTAAAATAAGGTCTGTGCATGGTTAACTAAATTGTTTCCCTTTTTTATTACAAAAAGTACATCAGTTTTTTTAAAGCTTTTATGAGTCAGTTGCTATCAAGTGGCTAAATTGGACCAGATGTTGTCGGGGACATTAAACATAATCATATTGAACAAGTAAACTCATCTACTCATAGTTCTCTTTTACAGTCTTGTTGTGGTTATACTGGTGCTTCTGCAAACTATTATAACTCAAAATTTCTAACTTGCACATTTTTTAGAGGTTGATATATTTATCGGAAGCTTAAAGGGATAGTTACCCAAAAATGAAAATTCTGTCATCATCACCCTCACCATGTCATTCCAAACCAAAAAAGACTTCATATTCGTAACATAAATAAAGATATTTTTAATAAAAATTTGAGCCAGTTATGTACACTCCATTGACAGCTACACAACTTCCACTAAAAGCTTCATAAATAGATCGTGAAACTACTGTTTCAATGTAAAAGTAACCTAATTCCGCGTGAAAACCGAGTATTTGGCAACACTGAGGGTGATGCTAACTTCTAGGTTGTCCTACAAAAATTACGTCATCCCTGCAACACTTAAAAACCCACTTCAGTATATAGATTACGTTCTTTCTGAACTTATGACTTGGATTCTTCAGATTCCACTACTTTACTAAAGTACTAGACAAACTGATTGCATTAGTGATGTGTTGACCCATGGAAATTATCCAGTTGCACACCGGATCTGTCATGATCCGATGTCAAGTTTAATGACTGACACCATTTTTCTGAAAGTGCAGTTAATGGAACCCACTGAGCATCTTCCTCTAAACATCGCCCAACCAAAAGACGCCCTGTGCACTCCTTTAGCAACATGAGAAATTGAAAGTGCCTTTGGACGCTAATGCTATTAGCCTTTCTCTAAAAGTCACAAGCTTCATTTTGCTGACGATATAACCTTCTACTCAACATCCACTGTGCAACTTATTTGTGAAAATATGAATCTTGAATTGTTTGACTTTGGTGTAGCCATAAATCCACATCTATCTATATTTAACTTACAGACTTGATTTAATACTTATTAGGCACATGTGCAGTATACCTTGTTTAGAGCCACTGCGGTCACTGCTGGGTCCAGTGTTGGGTGTATATTTAGTGTCCCTGGTGGCAGCGCTATGTCTTGTCCAATCAAACTCTTCAGTTTTATCTTGGGTGAACATACAGATGGTGTCCTCTTCGAAGCCGCACTGAAACTTACCTATGGTTGTTTCAGCAGAAAAAACAGTACACTGAAGAGTGTGCAGAAAGAGCATCTAAAAAGCTATATCAGACAATTCCGTCATTCCAGAGCGATCACATATTTGTACATAATACATTTTTAGGATGATTATTAGACAGTTGAAATGTACAATATCAATGTATAAAGAACATCTAAAACAAGCTCTTTTTAAGATCTTTAGAAACACATTTTACAAATTTTCTTAAGACTGCTTTCATCATCATCATCATCATCATCATCATCATCATCATCATCATCATCATCATCATCATCATCATCGTCATCATCGTCATCATCATCATCAGAGTTAAAAATAAATTGTTGATGTCACATTTAAATGTTTCACCCATTTATTGTCACAATATTTATGACCAACCTTTAAATGCCAAATTTGATAAAAGCAAATTTGACTGTGTTAAAAAATGTGATGGCATTAAACACTTTTAATTTTCACAAGTTACAATAACAATAAAATCCATGAATTTAATATACAATAAACCTCATAGGATTTGAAAACATTTGTATGTATATGCTTTCAAATTTGTATAATTTGCCTAATACATACACTACCGTTCAATAGTTTGGGGTCAGTAAGATTTGTTTTGAAAGACATTAATAGTTTTATTCATCAAGGATGCATTAAATTGATCAGAAGTGAGAGTAAAGTTATTTATAATGTTGCAAAAGATTCCTATTTGAAATAAATGCTGTTCTTTTGAACTTTCTGTTCATCAAAAAATCCAGCACCATATAATCATGCAAGAATATTTCTGAATAATGGCTGCTAAAAATGTCCAGATAAAATAAATGCAGCCTTGGTGAGCATAAGAGATTTTTTCAAGAAAATAAATAAAATGACTGACCTCAAACTTTAAAAGTAGTGTATATGATAAGCAGATGTATGACTGAACATAATTATGAAAACACTGTTTGATTACATTTTAAAATGTAATTATTGAAAGAGAAAAGTTATTTTCAAAAACATTTTAAAGATCTTACCATCCCTAAACTTAAACATAAAAAAGGTAATCAGCAGCTGTCCATATGTTAATATTTTGATAAATAATCTGTCTATCCAACCATATAAAGGTCTATACCTATACTAATGAGATCATGTTGACCATTTACGCATGCTAAACTTCAAAAGGCAAAAGCTATACATATTTTTAAATTGCTCTTATTCCCCCTTTTTTACTAATTCGAAAAAAACAAAACTTACTCCAATGAGGATTCACCGGTGCTGTAAAACAGAAAAAAGAAGAGGTTACATATGTGAAACCCTAGGCTTATAGTAGATAGTTTATTAATAAACCATTATAAACAATAGCAGGGGATTCAGAGAGGGGAGAATGCAGTTTGCCCTTGGAGAAAAGTGTTTAGGAAGTGCTTTGGGCATCATTACCATGTATCACACAGTTAGAGAGGGGAAATGAAATAGCGTTTCAGTGCAGGAGGGGGTGTTTGTGTGGGGAGAGGTCGCTATGGGGCTGTGCAATGCTCAGGTGAACCATAAAGACCTGTATCTCTCTTCATTCCATTCACAAGCAGCCTATCTGAGTGTGGCAGAAAGCCGTGTGCTTCCAGGCAGCCTCATTGAGGGCTAAGGTGCATTGTGGAAGAAAGGTTTCAGAGGGCATGTGTTGAAAAGATAGTGAGACTGAAACGATCCCTTTTTCAACCAACTAAGTTCAGTGCCTTAATAGAATACAGAAAAACCATGCTCAATCCTGTTTAAGTCAGAAAATGTGTTTGGATCCTCCACACTAAGCTTTGAATATCTATGTCGGGAAAACAAAAATCAAAGGTCATCCATTCAAAAATTGTTTGAGAAGATAATATTGTCGAGGGCTCTAACTTTAGCAGAAGAATTTAAAGAAATACGCCAATATAAGTGTCTCAAATTGACATTCCAGCAGTAAAATTAGTACAGTGTGTCAGTCGCCTTCTGGGACGGAAAAGTGGCATCGGTTCTGGCATTTGATCAGGCTCCTATAATGAGAGAGATTAGCACAACAGCGTTCAAACACAGCAGATGTTCACAAGGGGTTGTCAGTGTAAATGTCTGCTTTGTGAACTGCAGGGGGAACGGCTCCACGCGAAATTGATGATACAAATGAAAAAGTAAAAAGTTGACAGGAGGGGGAAAGAAGGGGAATGAATTATCAAACGTCTGTTTACATACACAGGATTTACAAATGAATGAATGAGTGAATGATGGGAAGTGTCATGGGATTTGCAACCTCAAGGGGAAAAGAGGATTTTGTCAAGGAAGACAAAATGCCAGTGAGTCATTCCTTGAAACAGATGCTTTTTCTTTTTTGGTGGTTATTTTTAAAGTAAATTTATGTTAAGGTTTGGTGCATTCTATCAGATATAGAATGTCTTCAAGTGTTAACAAACTGCTTTTGGCATCTCAGGCTAAGTTTATAAAAAGTCATAAGTTTGGATATTAAGAGAAAAAGGGAGGAAACGGGGTGGAACATTTCAAACCAAATTGCTGGTGCTCTCCATGTTATCAAGGTTATTTCCTCGAATCATTAACACTTAACGGTAATAATATCATTATTATTACTAAAAATTTGATGGGAACGGCAATAAATGCTTTATCATGTAAAAGTATCTGGTGTTAGTCATTTTTGTTTTTAAATATTAAATTGACTGGCTGTACAGCAATGTACATACTCTTTTAAAATGCATGATTTTTTTATAGAATAAAATAATTAATACAATTACAGATAATACAATTCTTTATCAATGGAATTGAACAGGATTCATATAAATACAATAAATCAGAACTGATTTTGAATTAAAATATTTAAACCTGCAAAACAATAAAGAATCTGTTATCGCTAAACAACTACATAATGATAAAAAAAGCATAATCAATATGTCTGTCACATGTGAACTGATCAAATTCCATGTTAACTATTCAAGACTAGCTGTTTTTTTCCTATTGCAAAATTGTAATTTAGAAACTAATTATTCCATGAAGGTTACAGTTCCCTTCCTATACAACTACCCAGCTGTTTCTAAATGGGGTAAGGAGGAGAGAGGCCTGCTTTAGTTAAACTAAACAGATGTTGCATATTTGGAAACACGTGCCGCATTAACACGCTCTCTAAATTGATGGGCTTCGTGTTCTTTCCCTTTCCCTGTCTCTCTTCCCCCATCCCTGTAAAAGTACAATTAGAGCTATTGGAGCAGGAGGCGAAAGTAAAACGTCAACATCATTAAACACACAAGCAATTAGACCCAGTATATCTCCCACTCAGAGAGCATTCACAGCCGCCCTACTCAAAGGCAAGCTTTAAGGTGAAATCCTACCATATTCAGGCCTTTCATTTGAACAAAGCCAGATAACAACATAAATGTGCAGAGCTAAGTAATAAATTGCAGTAATGCATTTCAGGCTATAGATACAAGCCATGTGGTCTTATCATTGAAACTGGGTTTTGTGATACAAAACCCGAAGGCATTTCAGAAACAATGTTATCACTGAGTCCAAGTAATGCATCCCACACATAATCAAAGGCCTATAAAAATTAATGAGTAGAAACATACATGCATCCTCATCAATATATTTCATATTCATCCATTTTGCTACAATGCTTGCATTGACTAACATTAGCATTTAAATGACCTGTATTCGATCATTATTATTAATATTATCAGCAGTAAAGAACTAAACAAAGAAATAATTCCATTTATGACAACCTAACACCATAGTTAAGTCGTAGTGAGGTGTACTAACTGTTTGACAATACAATTATAATAGCTTGTTAGCACTGTCCTCTCAGCCTGTTTGTGTTCTCTGAAAGGCTCATAAATAGCTGCCAATTGGTGGCTTTCCAAAGCAATCTACAGGCAGCAGCAAGTTTATGTGTTGAATCACTGCTTTATAAAATGACACCAAATGACACAGTCCATCAATTCTTCTTGGTAGCTTGTTAATTTGTCTGGCATTGTCCATGCACGAATGTGAACAGCAGCCATTCAAAGTCTCAACAAACACTGTGAGACCTTTGCCGCAAGTTGCAATGGCTTGCCTTTCCAATACTTTCCAATAAAAAACACCAAGTATGGGAGAGGAAAAATCACTGAAATGGCAGATTCTTTCTTATTTCCATAAATTCTCAACATTCAGTGAAAAAAGTAAAAAATAAGCACATATAAACTGTGATCCAAAAATAAAAAATGATGTCATCATTTACACACCCTCATATCATCCTAAACCAGTATGACTTTGTTTCTTAATATATTTTGGACTTATTCAACTGTTTTTTTTTAATGCAATGAAAGTCAACAACATTGGATTCCATTGATGTTCATTGTATTGACAAAACCACTGAGACATTCTTCAATATTTTTGTTTTGTTTCAAAGAACAGAATATAGATTTGTTTGTGTGAATCACGTCTTTACCATTCATTGGTGTTGAACATGAACTGAAATACTGTATACATTGAATGCAATGTAAATCGCTGTTGATTTAAGCATCTGCCACGTAAACCTAAATGTGCTTTGTGCTAAGAAACCTTAAAGTCATACAGGCTAGGAAGTTAGGAACGACTTGAGAGTGAGTAAATGATGACAGTTTCATTTTTAGTGAACTATCCCCTTTAACATTAAAAACTAATTGGACATGAACCAAAAAAAATTTATACCTTGAATGCAATGTCACTTTCGATTTAAGCATCTGCCAGATGCATAAATGTAAACATAAAGGTGCAGTTTTGGCAAACCAATAGAAGGTACAGTACTATCCTCACAGAGAGCTTATTCAACCGTTTGCATGGCTTAAATTCCAGTGTATTGTGAAAGCTGGGATATGGATTTTGACGGGTGTGATTGTGTTATCACCTTCTCCAGGCTATTTGAGCCAATTAAAATGCATAATGCCACAGTGGGAAAAGCTGGACTCTTTGATGGAAGTGCTCCTGGTGTGAAAGTCATCCCATCAATACAGATTGTATTTTTCTTATGAGCCCTGTGGCAAAATGACTTCAGGGGGAATGGAATAGCAGTGAGGGAGATGTTATGGAATGAGACATTTTCAATTTTTTAGCACTGGTATTTCCATTACCTGATACAAAGACCGTGTTGAGCCATAGGGCTTCATATCACATGGGAAAGCTGCTGAATAAACTATGAGGAGAATAAATGAAATAATGACCGAATGGAAGATTAAATGATTTTTTGGGGAATTTTTTCCTCTGCTTTTGTAATTGCACCTGGTCTGCACAGATCTACGGGGGTCTTTTCTTGCTAATCCCTATTTTTAGAAGACATACAGAGAGTGAGAGGGAATTAACTCGACAGCACAGTGCTGTTTAAAATAGTTTTGAATGGAGTCTAGCATGTCACACCTCAGGACACGTCAAATTTTCACAGTATTTCATGTCCACTACCCCATAAGCAAAGGCTTAAAATTATGACAGAGCCTTTAATGAGTCTCTAATATCACACAACCTCGATAACAGAACACTGTGCACAGTTAATGAATGTGCTCGTGTGCATCCAGCCATTGGTGAGGTCATAAAGCTGCCACATTACGATTGGTTTTCCAGTAAAGAAGGGAAGGGGTTCAGGCACCACAGACGTAGGGTTTAGGTGACTTGACATACGTTACCTGTGTCTCGACTGGCCTCTTTAAGAAGCACAAAGCAAAACCATAAGATCAATCTATAGCTCTGGTTAATTTTGGAAAATAGTTGATAAAAAGAAACAGTTGCAATAAAATGCATGTCAACAGATGAGTAATATAAATGCATTTTTCATGTACACAGGCAGCAGAGGTCTCTATTACATAAAAAAAATTAAATAATTAAAATGTCCTCTGTTGTTGAATTAGCAGATTTATACACAAGTATTAAAAACAGTTGAATCAACAATTACATTACTAAAGATGTATAATTTGCACAATATTTGGAGCTGTCAAATCATTTGAACTTAAATGAAGGAAAAATGTATTTTTTTTTAATAAGTGACCTTGATTTTAAGACAGGCTGTACACAGAGAGTATCTGCTCATTAGTACACCGACATGATTCTTGGTTTATTATCTATGTTGCAAAAGTCTGAGATCACAGGTCAAAATGTAACATTTTTCTAACTGTATAATAATAATTATGCATAGAAAAACTAAACTGAATGCATCATAATTTGAGAGAAAAGTGTAATTAATTTCAAGTAGACTAGTGATGAACTATTTAACATTTCATTTTATGGCTGATACTGTAACAGATAAAGGGTTTATATTCAAATTCTATAACATTTTGTCAGGTTAAAATACTAAAAACTAAAATCAGCTGTACATTTAAAAACAGCTATATAACACTCTACATGAAAGGTAATATCTGAAAAAGCAAAATAGGGGGACTTTAAATATTACAAATGAATTAAGGCATCACAACATAAAGCACAGTATAAAAAACTGGTTTTCCATTTTGAGATTTGCTGAAGACTGCCTTTAACAGTGTTATTCAATTATTAGAGTTTTTTAAAGATTAACATTAAGTTAGGGTTAGATGATGGCAAAGTAATTCTAAATGAAAAAATATCTCTAATATTGACTGATAAACAATATGCTACAGTATTGTGCATCCCTATTTTTGACCCCACTGTATTTGACGACTCTGTACTATACTTTCTCTAAACATACAGTATTTTAGAGAGCTAAGTTCACCATCATGCTATGGTGTTTTCATGTATTAAACATGACCATAATCAAACAAGTTTTTCTTACCACTGTAGTGAATGATCCTTTCTGTTGAATCTCCCTCTCCAAACCGTGTTATCGGTGTGAGGCGGACCTGATAGGCCTCAGGTTTAATGAGTTCGGTTAGGTTGTAGGTGAGTAGTTCTCCTTTCTGGATATTGTCTTCTGTTGGGATTTCCTGCTCCCACCATCTCTGATGCCCGGTCTGAGGTAAAGAGCATAATTACAGGTTCGTTATTCCAACACCTAATGATTAAGCATCCAGCCAGCACACGCATAAGTAATGATCCTCCAAAAGGTCCTTTTAATAACACAGAGTCTCTAGGGAACAAAAACCATACATCTTGATATGATGTCTCTGCACTATTAATTAAAAACATAATTTCAACATACTAATATTATAATATAACACACTGTGGATAATATTGAAAAGGGCTGATCGCCTCTCTTTCTGTGTCCATTTTAATGTCTCACAGAGCTATTATGATATAAAGTCTCTTTCTCTCTGAGTATTTTTCTCTCTCTCTATTTTTCTAAGTTTTTTAGGGTTAAGAATCTTATTTGAAACTTCAAATGTAACTTTTTCTGATTACAATGGCACCAGCCAATGGCATTAATCAAAATGCACTGGCACTTCCTAAGACAGCCCCACTTGTCTGATGCAAATCAGTACAAATTCTCTAAACAAACACCTACACGCAGCAGAGGTGGCATTTTCAAACAATGATGCTTTTCACTGAGGAACGAAAGCTCATGAGGTGACAATCACAAAAAGTTCCTGAATGGGCAAAAAATAAACACTATTGAGTTTCCAGTGAGATATGTGAGCCCGCTAATTGATTTTAACAAGGCATTTTAGCTCCCTGACCCTCTCAATTAACTTTTTACTGCAAGCTGAATTAGTGCAATATTAGAAGTCAATTCATTCCTTCAGCTCGGGCTTGAAGGAAAGCATAAATGGATTTCGGCTGATGCCCTTTTATCGTTGTTGTGGTGGTATATGAGAGGACATATCTAATTAAAATCCAACACCTATGAAACCTTCTTGGATCTCCTGAAGTGAACTGCCGGGCAGTAAACAAAGCAACATGAGTGTTCTAATCACAAACAGAGAATCTGAAAGTTGTGAAAGTGTTTGAGAAACTCTGGGCTTTCATTTGCCTAGTCTCATGTCAACTCAGCAACTCAAAAACCTCATACATCTTTCATTACAAATTTGGATTAAATAAGGATTAAAAGTTACAATTTCCAGTGAGGGTAAACACAAAATGTTGTTTTGGGGGTAAAGTACGTAAATTGTGAGTGTCAATTAATGAAAAAAATGTTTGCCTTATCCTTTAGGAATTTATTTGATTGTGAAAGTGGACATTACATACAAAATGGAGCCAGTTTGTTGGAGTGGTATAAGAGGCAATATTATAATAACATTGTATAGACATTTTATTAATTTTTTAATAAGATGCATCCCTAACTCATGCACAGCATATATTAAAAAAGTAAATAGGGTCCATTTTTATATCACACTGGCTTAAATCCAGCACCAAAGGGAACTGCTGGGTGGGTATTTACTAGCATAATCATTACTATGGGTTAGTAATTATTTTCTGTGTGCATGGATTGTGGTGATCTTTTGGCCATTGTTGAATTCAAGGTTGACAACTGTGAACATTTGCAGACTTTAACTTTTTTCAGGTGACAACTATAAGGCAAGCTGTAGATGCACAACGACAGGAGAACACTGTTGTGCGGTGGCCGTTGATCTTGGCCGCAAGAATACAGTCTCAGAGCTTTGCTGACTGACAGCCGTACACAGACTCCCTCGGCAGTCAGCCTCATCACCGCGGGTCTCGCTGGATTCAAATACAAGATGATTGGTTAAATCAGTGGGGCGAGAGAAAGGAGGGGAGGATGGCAGCAATAGCCCTGAGAAGTTGCCAGTGTTCCCATCAGGGTCTCTCTCTCTCCTGGTAACGAGATTTCCATCGCCAAATCCAATTACTGTTTATTGCTTCTGTGAGATTTCTAATTCCATGCCTGCAGATCTTGTAGAGGGGAAAAGCATCGGTGAAGGCATATATAAGGAAAGATAGACTGTTCTTCCCCCAGAGCACCTTACGTCTGCAATGCATCATACAACAACAGCCTATTTCAAAGTCTCTCCTTTTTAAAAAGCGAAGTGATCATAAGTGATATCATCACATACAGTCTCAGCAGCATTTGATCTTATCTATGCAAAGTCGCTAAACCCAAAACCCAATTAAACCCCACTGAAGAGAATCATAGAATATCGTTTTCATATCCTAAAAAAAGTACTCCTAACCTTCTCTAAAAAAACAAAAAAAAACAATGTCAAGATTTTTTTTTTTTACACTAGCACAAAACACTTGACATGGAGCATCCTTCAACACCACATTTGGGTGGATTTCATTAAAGAAATAAAACGCATCTGCTTTTTCCATGTGGTTCGGTGTGCACAGCTCCAGGGACTTTCTGTTTCTTCCAACACAGCACTCAAATCTTAACACATCCTTGAGCAAGACACTCTAAACCTTATTGTGGATGTGAGAGGCCAATATTGAAGCACACAGCCCTCACACTGAAGGAGACTGTGAAGAGCATAGAGCACACATATTGCTGACAAAACAACCTTGCAGAACATACCAGCTCTGACGAAATACTTAAAAATTTGGTGCCGCTGATATAATACCCAACTTAAGTCTGTGGAACGTGAAAATAATCTATTGTGATTCAAGAAAGTGACCTTGGCTGACTGTATACATTAGACAATTTATAGTTCTTGCCACAGAATGTCACTAGTTGTGTCAATGTACAAATAACTGAAATTAAGTTCAGCTTTTTTTTTTAAATGACAAAATAAACAACAACACCAGAAAGCTCAGATAACTCATTAACTACCTTTCAAAAGTTTGGGGGCAGTTTAAAAGAAAATAAATTAATAAGTTTCTTCTTGAAAAGTATTATCACATTTACAATATTTTTACTGTATTTTTGATTCATTAAATGCAACCTTAGTTTGCATGAGACTTAATACAAAAACATAAAAAAAGTACAGAGCCCAAACTTTTGAACTGTATACTGTATAACAAAGTCCATTTTAAGTAAAGCCTTTTCACTCGGCGGCCATATTTGCAACACCTCCGGGTAGCTATTTTGGGCATCCAAGAACAAGTCCTATCTATTTGAATGGGGTAATCCTGAAATCTCAAAAACTGCTTGCCAAACTCACAATTAAATAACATATTTCAAATCAGCAAACAAAATTTGACATGAACTGTCCCATACATGTTTTTTTTTTTATGCTCAAATAGCGATAAAAAAGCTTATTTTTAAGGATAGACCAGCCAACGCGCATGTGCAGTCCTAAGCGCGAGTCTCAGGTTTCTATGGGAATCTGAGCTTCTAACGGCAGCTGCAGTGATGCAAAGTCTTTACCAATCAGGCTGGACGCATTCCGCCATATTGCGCATTGCGGTTTTTCCCTTTCATAAGTTATAGGAGTGAACCGTCTTTCTATATTTATAGTCTTTGATAAAAAATACAGACACCCTATTTCACATCTTCTGAAGATATATTACAGCTTTATGTGATAAAAAGACCAACATTAAAATAATAAATTGCTTATAATCTTGTCTTCTGCAGCAGCTAACCAATCACAATCTTGCATATGTTCAAATCTGGCACATTAAGACATATCATGGCAGTTTTGACAATGATGTCTTGTAACCAGTTTTGACAAACCACATTTCATGGTGCATATATATATATATATATATATATATATATATATATATAAAAAAAACTGATTTAAAATCTGCCAGTGATCACTATTCTACACAGTCATGGAACAGAATGAACATTTGACCAAAAATCTCTTTTTAATTCCGACAGAAGAAAGAAAATAACATATTTTTGTTATGCATACCAGGCACTAAGGTGAGTCAATAATGACAGAATTTTATTTTTAAATGCACACCTACAGAACTGGCAAAACGGCACAGCATTTGATACTTCTCTTCTGGCTGGTAATTTATTTTGTGAGGATCCACATCGCGACAGGGTTCATTGCAACACTACTCTGAGACTCGTGGCAAAGCTGCCAACAGCAGAAGGAAAACGCGAACTTTCACAATCAGCAGAGGCTTGACGCCAAAGGCTTTCTCTGGGGTCACTCATGAGACAAGCATTATTATATTTTTATAATGTAATTTTCATCTGCTTCTCATTTCCATAGCTTAAGAATTCCAAATGCAGTTTCCCTCTTGGTTTCTCAGTGAACAATCTTTGCTCTAAACCGTTCCCCTTTTCGGTAAATCTTGGGTTTGTTGCAGTTTGGGAATGAATTTTGATTACTAATCAAACCAAGCACAGTTATGACACTCGCATTTGAGCACACAACACACTTTAAGGCATTTTTGGCTATTCTGCATTACATACAAACCTGACATTTCCCTTCCTCTGAACATGACCTTTATTCAAATACCATCATCAGAGAGATGCATACACAGGCCTCTTCTTTTGGTCAGAGAAACATCCTCAAAACGCGAGATAAATTAAATAATAATAATAATAATAATACACACACACATCAGTGTTAACCATTCAAGAGGAACTGCCCCAGTAATCCAGTGGTGTACATAGGGAAAAACTAACTCTACTTAGAATATCAGCATTGAAATTCATACTGTAGTCAGACTAAATGAAAATATACATGATCTTCTACAGCACTGCTACTTCAGCACTCACCATTCGCTTTTCTTATGAATAAAAGAAAAAAGGTCAAATAATCTCTCTAGAGGTACTGGACCTTGCTGGTTACACAAGACAATGTGTGCTCGCTAAATAACAACTGTCTTTGCGATTCAAGTATAACACAGAGTAAAAGCATCCCCATTCACCTACTCTCACCGAAAGTACTTTTGCCTCATTTTGTTCCAGCTTTTTTGTTCTGCATTGTAATATATGTTGCCGGTCGGAGGTAAAATGGCTTGTTGCTATGGCAACTGGGCTCACTTCTCATTCATGACATCGTTCAGCAAATCTTGTTGTATAAAGACGAGCAGAGAAGGAGTTGGGTATGAAGGGAGGATGGGGTGAGTTGATATGAAAAGAACAAGACATTCTGCCCTTATGCAAATTCTAACCTAAACACCTTTTTGTGCATTGAGATACATCAACTCCACATGGGAGAAAGGAAATTATATTTTGTGTAAATAAGAACCTCATTAGTATTTGATCGAAGATATCTAAGAAAAAAGAGCTGATTTGCAATTCAAAACAAGGCAATTTAAGCACATTATGATGATTTCTTTTTTCAACGCATACTTGGGGGCAACCTAAGGAAAGTTAATAAAAGAACTCTTTGCAAGTGTTAATATACTAAGTTTATCAAATTAAAATATTTGAATAGCCAGCTTAATTATGAACAAGATCAAAGGTGAAGATGCGCTAATCTCAATACAGAAGTTTTTGTTAATTGAACCAAAACTTTCCTCACATGCAGGTTCATCTGGATGTTCCAAAGGTGAAGCAGTGCAGATCTATGAACAACTCAAAACCTCCTTAATGCATATTTAAGTTCTTCCACCCTGCAGCACTAAAACCTCTGCTTATAGCTACAGTATGCATAAGTTACGTGTACGGCAAATGCTAAACATAGAAACGTCATTTATTCTATGTATCCATTGGGAAGCATGCTATGGCACACTAAAGCTTTGTCTACTCTATTGTGAGTTATGAGCAGCAGGATCACTAAACATGACTAAGCCGTCTACAAATGCGATCGAGCGATGCAAACTGACCCATCATTGATGCCATATGCATTTAATGTCAGTTTGTGTCCGCTGCATTTCTAATGGAGTTTAGAACCATGATAGAAAAAAATCCCCTTTTGATATTTGCTTCAGTTTCCTTCTTTTTTAACATTAGAGACTAAAAAAAATGGACATTTACTTGAGCCCCAACTCAAAAAAAGTGTGAAATATTAGAATCTAGAATAACAATATGCACATACACGCTTACCTGTGCATGCAAAATATGAATCGCTTTCATTAGTGTAACCACTCCAGCGTGCCCCCGGTAATAAGACTTCACACAAGACTTATTTTGTCATAATACATACTAATGGCAACGAGCTTCACTTGTAAATAAGGTTTTATGCTAGCATTAGCCCACAAGTAGGCCCAAGGACATTGTACCTTTAGATGCTTCATCTGGTGTGAAGTAAATTGCATATTTCTAGAGAACGGCCATGTGTCGATGTCAGGCAAGTCTTTAAATTTAGCCCACAGGCCAGTTTGTTGACTGCAGAGTGTTGTTTGCTACCAACACAAATCCTCTGCTGCAGTGGAGATTAATATATTCTTGTTGTGGTACTGTAAACGTGGAACTGTATCCTAGCACACTGTCCTTCTGCACAAACAATTCATAGACTGAAAAGGTGGCCTATATTCATTTACGTCACAGATTGAAAGAGAAACACATCAGCAATTGTGTGCTTCTCAGTGTGAAACAGTGTGCATGAAGAGTGCAGAAGAGTGTCCTTGAATCTTACTGTGGGTGGAAGCCTTAATATTGTATTAGCATGCAAGGGGTGTACTGTATGTGTGTGTTTGTGTATCAGTGGTGTTCTCTCTAAGGAGGCCAAATATAAGGAATATAACCAAAATATAACAAATATTACTAAATATGTGTCTGAATAATGTATAAAACGCTAATTTTTTTGACCTAAAACTTTAGTCAAAAGTTTTAGGTCAGTAAGATTTTTAAAAATGTTTTGGTTCTATCTGTTTTGGTTCTAAATGTTTCAACTATCTGTCAGCTTAATATCTGCTAACACTTTATTTTGATGGTCCACCAACATAAATTCTGACTATAAGTAACTTTGCAAGTACTTTGTACAAAACCTTGTCATTTTATTCAAATAACCCTAACCGTAAACTGTGCAGGGTTAGGGTTATTTGAATAAAATGCTAAACCTAACCTAATAAGAGTAAGTTGACATGTAGCTGCAAATTAATGAGAGTTAGTTGATATGTAGTTGCAAAGTTACATATAGTTAGAAGAATGTCTAAAATGGGATATCAAAATAAAGTAAATTAATGCTCACCAAGGCCGCATATTTGATTATGAAAATACTGTACAGTAAAAACAGTCATAATGTGAAATATTATTACAATTTAAACCAACTAATGACTAAAATTACAGATTTTAAAATGTAATTTATTCCTGTGATGATTTACTGTCACTTTTGATCAATTTAATGCATCCTTGCTGAAAAAAATTTACTTATCCCAAAACATTTTCATAACTCAAACTTTTACAAAGTAGTGTATGTAAATTCTATAAAATAGCGTGTTCATATAAGCATAAAAATAGTATAGTATTTATTGCTTGCTGGTAGTGCAACCTACTGTAAAAAGTGTTCCATTAACCTTTAACAAGGAAAACATGAAAACACTGGATGGCACATGAAAAAAAAATAAAATAAAAAATAAAATGAAGAAAAGAGACCTCCTGAAATTAAAGCCTCCTTATCAAGACAAGCGCATGCTGACTATACAGTATGTGTATGAGAACAGTTGAGACATACGTTAAGTTATCAGAGGGTGAATTACGAGAGTGAACAGTATGTGATTTCAAACCAGAAGGGAAAGAGAAAGTCATGAGGGGGAAGAGATCTGATAAGTGCGCCCTGCTGAGTTCACTACTGAGAAAGCACTATGTGAGTGTAGAAGGGATGAAAGGCAGAGGGCGGCCCCGAGTCTGAGATTCCATATAATTCCAGAGATTCCAGATAAAATGCTTTTCAGTTTTGTCAGCAAAATCCATCAGGCACTAGTTCACCGGATGAATTTATAAAAGTATGCACATAAAGCAGTCAATTCCCCACTAAATATAGATATTTTAAAGCATCACAGAGTGTTTACACTTGTTGTGAAGTTATTTTGTAAGACAGGGATTCCCAAACTTTGTTGTCAGACAAAGCCCTTTCACCTAACATATTTACTTGAAGTAACCCCTGAGTTTTTAAGTTATCATTGCAATAATTTAGCAAAAGATTAGACATGTTAACTTTTTCATTAACTCACATCTCCCTGTAGTTCCCTCACAAATTCCAGTTTGGGAAACCCTGCTTTAAGTAGTTGGTTGTCTCTGCACATTAAAATGGGAATAGGAGTACTTTAACATTTAAATAAAAACCAGCACACTTGACCTTTAAATTTGTATTTTGTACATAGTTTACTTAAAAACTAAGGCATAAAAAAACTAACAGAGGCATATTCACCATTTTAAAGTTAGAGTGAGCAAGTAACGTGGAACAAAATCCCATAAGCAGCCCGAGGTAAAAGGCTTCATCTCAGCACTACATGGAAAATATTATCAATAGAGATTTTGACAATGCTGTTGAAACATTGCAGAAATATGATGACACACTTACAGAATGAATGCAATTCAAACACTCTACAAGAAGTTATTGGGGCAAAACGGAAGGCCGAGGGTCAATTCCCATCCCAAAGGTTCTTCGTGGCTTCATTTGGCATCAATTTGATAATTATGATATTTATTTACTTTTGATAAGCAAACAGTTATAGTTTTAAATGAGGAAACTCTGTGAAACCTTGAATATGAAATGGAATATTTCCTGAACTGGATTTCAGCGCTGCAGGAACAAATAAACAATAACAGAGGCTTTGGAAATGAGAAACAATATGAGTATTTTCCACACCAAACATCTTGTGTACCTCACACTTTTAGGAGCCAAATTTGGTTTATGTCTTTGGAATTTGAAGGAATTAGATTTCTATAATGTGGATTTGGAAGCTTTATGTGCAAATGCCTTTACCACGCCTGGAGAACTAAATGTTGGACTGCAGCAGTAAAATAGGCTTCCATTTCTCCTCTAGCCTGGGAACTAAAGATAGTGTTAAAAACAATGTCATTAAAGACACTTAATTCCCATTAAAGTAAACTCTAAAATCCCTTTAATTAAAGATGAATCGTTATACAACGTTTCTACAAAGTGCTATATAACTTCCTCTAAACATAAAGCTGAGTCAAATTGCAGCACTACAGAGGTGGAACCTATATGTCATCTAAGTTAGGATGACTTTTACAACAGAGTGTTAAGTGCCATAAGCACTGATTTTTTTTTAAAGAGGGCTCGTTAAACTTGAAGTATGTAGGCTGTATAGTGAAAAATGAGATTATAGAACATTAGGGCTGTTCATAACTATGGCTGCATGCTGCCCTTTACTGCTACTGTGAGACCAGTGCTCTAGTGGCTTTAATAATCCTTGAAGACCACGTTTAAGATGGGAAGCTTGTCGCATATTAGAACAAGAGTTTCTATTCAGGATATGCAAAATCTCCATAGGGTTGTATGTCCACCCCATCTACATTGCAACAAAAAATGAATTAGTTTTAGTAAAGGAACTACAGAAACCCATAACCTTGTTTACACATGTACTACTGTACTAATATCAGGTTCAATTAGGATTGCACCGATATTAAAATTATGGCTGATACAGATAAGCCAGTAATTATTTTCATTGCCAAGAATGTATAGCATTATTATTTCAGCTAAATACCCAATACTTCACGAACCGTCTGGTTTGCTTGACATCAACCTGCAGGACTAAAATAAAGAGTGTTCCATAAAACAGAGACATGAGATTATAGAACTTTACAAGTGACCACAGCAGATGTATTTTACTACCCTTTGTGATCGAATCACCCAGAATGGATCTTTAAGGTTTAAACCCAAAGTGCAACTTCATGAAACATGCTCAGAAGTTGGAAAATGACACATCATTATTTGCAGATTCAGATTTGCAGATCTTCATGATTAAAAAGAGCCCAAACTCACCATAGATCTAGAGATATTCCTCATGTAGTTTTAACACACATAAAACCTCACAGACAAACATTTTCGGCATTTTCGCTCGTAACTTCACGAAACATGCATAGATCGTGCAAAATGGCCCATCATTACAGAAGATTCTCATGATTAAAAAGAGTCAAAACTCACCATAATCTCTTAAATCTAGATCTATAATCTCATGTGTTTTAGATCTGAAGAAATTCCTCATGGAGTTATAACAATAATACGACATAAACCGGAAACACTTGTTTGAAGAGGTTTTGATTACTTGACTAAACAAAAAAACTACCTTGGTTCCAAATGCTGTAACTTTTGATTACTTTATGCTATCACCACAAAAAAATTGGTTCCAGATACAGCTCACATGTAGGGAACTTCACCAAAATAGAATTGTCCTCCTATTGTACCTTATTTCCTTCCTGAGTTATTGCATGCCAAATTAGAAAGATATGTAAAATTTCCCTTAAGAACACTTTTTTTTGTCTTTTCTCTGCAGTTTCTCAGCACGAGAATGTCCAAATGTAATACATTTTTATAATAAATGTAATGAATTTTTTTTCTAAAAATGTTCTCTAAAAGTTTTTTTTTAATCAAACGATACCTACCTTTTGACTCTCATTGCAATAGTTTTGGAGTTATGAGTCTTTACTTTTATGTATGTCACTCAGAAAAAACTACTTTAAAAAATGCCTTCAGGGCTTGAAGGGTTAAACAGAACCACTGATTTGATTCTTATTGAATCTCTTTCATAGGGTATACATGTTTCTCCACTATGATTTTAAACAGAATGAAAGGAAATACCAAGCAATCAGTCTGAAAACCTGTTATAGACCAGGCGTTGCATTAAAAAACATATATTTAAGAAACCTTACACTATTCATCTTTTTTTTTTTTACTAGAAATTACATAAAAAGAGATATTCAAAATCATCATATTTATTGCTCTGTGCATGTTCACAGCCTTAAAGAGTGTTAATAGCCTACATGAAGGCTATAAAAAGCAACGGTAAGCAATCTCATTCCTAAGGGATCTATAAACACGCCAGTCCCCCGCAGTGAAATTGCCCGTCCCAGGGTTAGGCACTGAAGCGCTGCCTAATATGCTTGGCTGGCAGTGTCTCCGTTAGCTAGTGCGCACTCCAAACCCTCTCGTTTAGGATTGTCAGGCTAAGACTTCCCATGCCCGTTGCGTCCTGGAAATGTCACTAGCCAAAGCAGGCGAAGTGCCCACAGAGCGTTGCGAGGCACTCACGTCGACAGGTGACCAGGCGAGACAACATGATGGATGAGCACGTAAGGGAAAAGCGGCTCTTGTTAAACAGAACAAATAAACTGCAGAACAACCGTTGTTGAACAAAAAAGCATGAGCAGAGGCCTTGTAGAGGGAGAATATAAGAAATTAACGGAGAGGCCAGACTCCTCCATCATGATCAGAACAGATGAGTCAATCACCGCCCACTGCAGGCACAAAACACAGCTTCACACCCACACGTGCACACAGACACACACACTAAAGTACTGAACGGATGCCCCCGCAATCACTTCACACAGCTAACCTCTGTTCGCTGGGGTCCCATCCTTGATTTCTCCTGTAAAGCTTATCTTATTACAGCAGCTTCATCCCACCGGACACAGCTGTTAATTAGTTTTCTGCCCCTTCTCTTGTTTTTGACTCTTTTTTCTCTTTTTGCAGTGCCAGGTGTGCTTTCAGTTGGGAAGTCATCAAGGATAGTACAAGGTGTCCTCTCTATAGTGCAAATGACACGCATGCTGTTATTTCTCTTTTAGAGTTAATGAAATAAATGCTTTCTGCTGATAAAGATAAATATGAAATGTGACAGATGCTGGGAAATAAAGCTCATCTGAATTCAAATGGATAGAGTCTTTTCATTTCAAGCCTGTGATGTGCATCTTTTGAAAAAGTTTTTGCGACATGCTTTAAATGATTTATTAGAAAATCTAGTGCAAACAGCTACATTATATGGGCCATTATGGGAGGCATGGATTTGATTATTTTCTGATTCTTCAGTCCATCCACTAGATCATTACACTCCAGAGGACACATGCAGATGGGGTGGCATGCTGCTTTTACAACCACTTTAAACACCATTTTGCAGATTATTTTATAATTATACATGTAGCCATTATGACCTCATATAAGTTGAGAGAATTATACTTGTAAAAAGTAATTTTTCACATTGTAGGACCCTTTAAAAAATAGCTAGAAAGACAAAAATGATTTAATAAAATTTTAAGAAATAGTGACCAGTTACAGGAAAACTATACCATTCAAAAGTTAGGGGTCAGTAACTATTATTTTTTTTTGACAAAGTAATATTTAGCAAGGATGCATTAGATTAATCAAACGTGACAGAAAATTCACTTACATGTCTTTAACATTAAAAGAAAAAAAAAATTAAAAAGGTTTATTTCTATTTCTCAATTTCTCAATTTTCTTTCTATTTATCAAATAATCTTACAGACTCTACAAAAGAATTAAGCAGCACACAAAAGAAATGCTTCTGAATGATGCTGAAAATTCAGCTTTGCCATCACTGTAATAAATTACATTTTCAAATAGAAAACAGTTATTTTAATATATATAAAATATTTCACAATATTACTGTATTTACTGTATTTTTTATCAAATGCAGTCTTGGTAAGCATATGAGACTTCTTACAAAAAGATGAAAAAAATCTTACTAATCCCAAACTTTTGAAATTGTTCTACATTTAAATAAATACAATTTTAGAGAGTATAGTTCAACCAAAAAACAAAACAAAAAAACAAACAAACCGTATTTTCTTTCTCATGCAATACAAAATATGGCAGTTCTAAAGATCCAGAAAGGATAAAACACACCAAACAGCCCCAAAATAGCCATAACCATAACCATAACCATAACTGTATGACTTCAAAAGACTTGGAATATAGTGTATGAGTTGTATGGACTATATTGATTGTGTTTTATTGTCTTTTTGGAAGCTAGTTTTTGGCCAGTATGAACTGTCCTTGTACAAGAGCCGCATAACAATTCTTCAAACATTCCTAGAACAAAAAAAAAAAAAAACAAGTAAAACCAAACAAACAAAGGTATACTGGTATACAATATGATGAGTAAATGATTACCAAACGTTCATTTTTGGTTCACTATTCCTTTAACCCATGATATATATCTTTCATCAACCAATATTGCTTGTGTGCAAACACAAAATTCATCTCAAGCTCAACAATCCCTTGAGCATAAAAGTAGAGTGCTAGGACTAGTAAACATTACTAATAATGCAATCCCAAAACACAAGCAATGCAGAGACCTTGATGGAAACTGCAAAAAGCCTGAAAGAATGAGAGGGAGAGAGAAACAAAATGAAACGCAAGGAAAGGATACGGGCGAAAACAACAACAATATGGCATGGCAAGACGTGTTACATGTACTTTGCATTGACTTTGAGCACAAGTAGGCAGCCACTAGCAAAGGCGAATCTGACAAGGAATAAATCACCCCACATGATGTCATTATAAATGGCCATGAACGCTGCCATTCCAGCTGAGCAGAGGAAGTGTGAAGGAGAGGGTGACAGAACAGTGTGATGATGACTCGTAATTGACAACCGCACTGCTCTGCGTGACCACACGCGCCGAGGCAGAACAGTACAGCACTAAAGCTCTTCGACAAATATTAGCCCTACTCAATAAACAGAACGCATCTGTTTCACTGATGTGAACTACGTCAACAGTAACCATAAACGTCTCCCATGAATCTTAATAATGTTCCTTGACTTATCCTATATATGTAGGATGTTGACAACTAAACTTGGTCTAATTCAGTTTTAGCACTGCCTTCATAAGCAATCGTGCACACCATTCTGTACACAGGCCAATTGCACCATTAGCATGGATGCTACATACAGTAAAGACAATAGAGTCTATAAACTATTATATATTGGTCTTTTTGTCCTATCTAATAAAGTATTCAAGAAATAGAACTAAATATAAATATAATGAGTCCGATAAAATGAGCATGATTTTAATTTATTTATAAATTACTTTAATCATCATTAACTCATTTAACTTTTAACGTAATTAAAACAGTTTCACTACTTATTAGTACTTGTAGTATTGAAAAAAAATCTGAAAAATAAAATTCCTGTGGTGTGACCAACATGCAGAAAAAAAAGAAATTATATCATCAAGAGGACCCCTGCAGATCTTAAATTAGCTGACTTCGTTTAAATTATCAGATATGTTTATATATATATATATATATATATATGTATATATTATATATATATATATATATTATATATATATATATATATACACAAGCTTTGTACCATTAAACATTTTTTTTTGAAAATAATAATTCAAATTTGTACACTCAGTAAGAAAAATACATTATAAATATGTAATTTTATGAATATAGAAGAATTACTTTTTACATGATGGTTACACCACATGACAATTTTAGTCTTTTAAAAAAAATTAAATGGCATACCAAATTAAATCAACAAAGAGTACATTTCTAAGTACTTGTTACATGTTTTAAATTTAAAAAAAGAAAAAAGATTTTTCTTCTTTTTTCATTGTGGACATGTATTCACCCTTACACATTTTCCACATATCTGTCATAAATCTGGTATGAATTCCAAAACATACCAATGATAAAATAATCTTTAAGTAAGTGTTCAGACACACTTACCTGCTTGATACCAAGTCGATAAGCCATGATACGGTCGACCGCATTGGGATTCATTTGAGTCCACTGAAGTTTGAAGCCGTAGACACGAGGTTTGTTCTGCCACAGAGCGCTGTAGGTGTCATAGTAGAACTCGGGTGCAAAGGCTTTACCTGAAAATACACATTGGCTTATTACTGTAAATTCACAGCCACATTTCAAGGCCAAAACAAAGACTGAACAATCATTTGCTTTGTCCTAATAGAAAATTCATATATAAACTTTTAATCCTGAAGAAAAAATTTAGACAGATGTGAAGATTTCCATGGATTGTGTTGGCTATAAGTTGCATATACAAAAGTGTCAGATTCCACATTCCGTCTGCCATGAAGCCGGATACATTATCACAAAAATTCTCGATTTAGGATGTGTCAGATGAATCATTTGTACAAAAAGTAAACCACAGGGATTTGTTTTATAAGGTCTGTCTTAAAGAAGTAATGTTTTTACACTAGTAATGCTTTTTTTCTAAGCCATGTTTATAAAAGCTACTTAAATGCCCTAATTGAACTAAGGCTGTCTGTGAAACCTGGCTAGTCTTGCTGTTTAGACCGGCAGGTCAAATGTCTGGCGCACTGAAGTGATGCTAGAGGATAGTGTGAATGCATTTATAAACCATTGCTGGTGGAAAATGAGTAAAATAAGAGGAACGTTCTCCATCAGAGGTTCAAAGAAGACAGACACAAAGCAAAGTTATTAGGAGAGCTCATCTCTCTATCTGCTGAAAGCTGACAAGCTATGAAAAAATATATGAAAACGCGAAAAAAAAACTGTTTTGCATCAAGGACTGTCTGTTTCTTGCCAAACTAAAAAACACTTGCAGAATCAAAGTAAAAAAGAATAAATATATTATTTGGAGACAACAAATGCTTTCAGCTAATGAAATGAAAAGAAACTCTAAGTTATGTCTAAAATAGCTGATTTTACAGTACATTGCTGTGACAGCACAATTAGATAAACAAAACAAACAAAAACATTATTGTGGTTATGTGGTAGAAAGGTCTTGTGAATGAATCCTGGAACATTATATTACAATAATTGGCTTTCATGTTCTCATTTTACTAAAACCAAAATAAATAACTAAATTAAAATAGTTTTAGAAAGCAGAATAAAACAGTAAAAATATGTTCCACAGTTTCTTCTTTTTGTCAGACAGGTCACTCGATCCAGAAGTTCACCTTTCTGCAGATAAATTTTGAATGTCCAAGTCGGTAGAAATATCTTGGAGGGTTACACTGAGAAGAGCGAGAATGAAAAATTTGCTGATGTCTGCAGGTCAGGAATCAGGGCTGTCACTAGCACTTATTTTATCCCCAGCTTATTAAGAGGGAAAAATCTAGAGCCAATGCTAATAGGTCCATCGAGTTTACTCTGCTTAAGGCTTAGGGATAAATTTGACTCCTCTGTGAATCAATGCTTGAGTGAAGGTGGAGTGAAAAAGCAGGAGCATCATACACACATGGCTCTTAAATAAGCCTAAGATGGAGAAAGATATGTAGTACTGCATGCATCAGCTGTCACTTAGCAGAGAGGCAAAAGAAACACAGAGGCTCCTGCAGCCAAGGTTTCTAAGAGTGCGTCCACTGTGCTCTACAATGGAAATGTACACATGCTTTGAAGTGCAAACCTTTGATCCATTAGTTTCGGGATTGGATCAATACCACAATTCTGAATTAACCTTGTCTCAAGGTACATCATTATTTAAATGGATACTAAACCGATATCTTATGCAACTAATAAACAGCCACGGACAGCAGAAGAAATTAAATTTGTCTAAAAACAAATTTGATAATTTGACATCAATAACTCAGTAATTAAATCTGTGCTTAATCACATTTTTTGGGGGGGGGGGGGGGGGGGGGGGTGGATTATTCACATTCACTTGGATTACACATGTAACATTTTTTTCATTCTTCTTAAAGCTAACACTAACAACAATCACTAAGCCTTGATATATGTGTGTAAATAGACATTTTTTTTTTCAAAGACCTTCGAAGCAAGAGACCTCTGGGGTGTGAATAGTTGTGTAATTGAAGTTGGTTCAAGTTGTTCGTCAAGCACATATCAGCACTGTCACAACAAAGAACCTGTGCTCATACTATTGCAAACCACAGCACATAAGTACTTTATATTTGACTCCACAGCAGTGTGCAGCCATCAACCAGTGGGGAGTACTTACTAACCCATCAACCACAGGCACCCTGAAGCAAACCACCTCAGATTTTTGAGCCAACTGAACTATGAATGCAGCTTCCAAAAAAGAAGAAGCAGAGGGAAAAAAATATATTTTTTTAATCTTTGACAAATAATATCACACAATTTACATATCATTTGTGTTAAACTAACAAGTTCAGTTGCATTTTAGGGTGGAATAAAGAAAGTATTAAAGAAATTATGTATTATGGCTCTTTAACACCAAAAGTGAAATGAATCATCTGCAAATCATGTATTTTATTCACACATAAAGAGCGAAACAAATACGCATCACCCAATGGATATTCACCCAGTGGGATTAAATCCATAAAGTGTATTCAATTTATTAAATTAAATTTATATTTGTTTTATTATATATTATTTTAACATAGTTCATTCATTTCTGCATTAACACATATTTTGTCTTATCTTAAAAAGGAACTGTATGCGTTAACTACTATGAAAATGTTAAATTAATCAGAAATTTATACAATTATTTGAATCTCTTTACAGCCCTTGTTTTTATTTAATAAACAATGGACTACTGTTCAAAAGGTTTTTTTCTTGAAAGAAATTAATACTTTTATTCAGTAAGGATGCATTTAATTGATCAAAAGTGACAAGAAAGAAACAAGAAAGAAATAAGTTACAAAAGATTTCTATTTAAAATAATGGAGTAGTAGTGGGAATTTCGGATCACTGACTTGGATCTTTGAATTTTGTTCATCAAAATGAACAAATCTTTTCTCGAGTCATTTCGATCATTTCAGCAGAATGTATTTAAAATATTACATGTTAATAGCCAAATTCCCCAAACCCATCAAATGTTGATCGCATTTAGAATAAGAAAAACATTTCAATGCAAGGAAAAGGACAAATTATGAGAAACAGAAACGATTAATTCATTTATCTGGGTCTGTCTGTTAGTTTACCTCAGTTTAGTTCACTGATCTGAGTCTTTCGATGAGCTTTGCAGTAGTTTACGTCACCGCTTGATTTGAGCCGTTCGTACATCCCGTGACATCCTCATATACTGAGTTATGCAGTCTGTAGTACCGGATGGTGAACGTGATTTTACCAAGTACCACATGTTCCTGGATCAACATCTTTGTTGATCATGGAACAACTTTCAGATCAACCAATCAGATTTGAGGGACAAGTTTACAGTTTATGTCTAGTTTAGGCTTAGAACCATGCAAGGTAAGGTGCTTCAACATCAGTTTTATCCACCTATCATTTCCCTCTGATTTTAGGGAAAACTTATGGGTAGGGTTAGGTTTAGGGGTAGTGATAGGGTAAGGACTAAATTTTGGGACAGGAATGTTGTTCCAGGATCAACAAAATATGTTGATCGACTTGATCGGGTTAGAGTCGTTCGTTCATCACGTGACGGCCACATAAGCTGAGCTATGCAATTGGTACCGGATGCAGACTTGATTAGTTCATCTCTTACTCATCTCTTCGGGTTCGAGTCGTTTGGTTTTGTGTCACGTAACTGCATGTTGTTATTAGGCTATATATATATAGGTATCTTCATCAAAGTGATTTTTCCTAATATAGATACAGTTTAAACTTTAAAGCATTACCAACTCTTTAGTAGCCTACCACATTCATATGGAAAAGAACCATCATGCAGTAATTCTAAAAATTATAAATTGAAAGAAATAAAAAAACTATAATTTGAGACCAAAAAACGCTGTAACTTAAAAAAACAAAAACGTGCTTGTTTATGAGAAAGTTTGGGAATTATTAACTCATTTATGTGTCCAGCGCTGACATCACGTCACGTAACAAAACAACAAAAGACTCGAATCAGACCCAAAGACTCGAAGACTCGAGAGGTGAACTAATCATTTCTCTTTCCGGTACTGACAGCATAGCCTCTATGGGACTGACAGGAAGAACGAAAGACTCGGACCCGAACCCGAAGACTCGAGAGAAGAACTAATTATGTCTGTTTCCAGTACAGAACCTATGGGATGTTGCGCATGCGCGGTCAACACAAAATGAACGAATCACTCTCTGAGGCAACTCGGTAGTCCCGAGTCATATTTAAGATTCGTTCAAAATGCAGTTTGTTTGAACTTTTTATTCATCAAAGTATCCACAAATTTTTAAGCATTTTTATTAAGTAAAATATTAAGCACAAAAACTGTTTTCAACATTGATAATAACAATAAATGTTTCTTGAGCACCAAATATGCAAATAAGAATGATTTATGATTTCATGGAAATATATTAAAATAGATAATTGTGATAATAGTTCATGATATTTTAATGTTATTCTCAACCCTGATCAACACTGATCAATTGAATGCAGCCTTGGTGAGCAAAAGAGACTTCTTTCAAAAACAGAGTATTAGTCACAATGACGTTGTGAAGAAATGTTGATAGTGCAAACATATGCAGAAATAAAGACAAAAGAATACTCACAGCAATAGACTGTATACATGTATCTGCCTTTAGTTCAAATGGTTCATGTATTTGAAAAATTCCCATTCGGTGTGGAAAGGCCTTTAGGTTGGGATTTTGAACCCAGGTCAATTCATGTGCAAAACAAAAACTGTACAACTACACTAACACAATTCATACTTTCATTAAAAACTTCTTGTTAGAGTGTTTCTGTCCTTAGTCATGTCTTATTTCGCCTTGGGCACAAGTGAGCCAGTACAACAGAAAAAAAAGCCCTTTCAGAAAAAAGGTGCATGATAGTCCTGTAGGGCCTTCTCTCAACTTTCTGAACTTTCTGCTGTATTAATTGATAACCCCTGTTGGGTTTGCATCACCCAGCGATGCGAACATCTGAAATGAATGCTGAGACTGAGAAAAGTCAAGCTTTTTTATCTTCGAACAGTTGTGCAGATTGCTCTGACAAAGTGAAATGTCAACTTGATGCATTGGCCATTTGTTCAAGTGTCACACAAAACCCTGTGGCCATGTGACATTGGCTGTTATTCTGTGCCTTCGCCTTCATTTGCTTGAATCCATCATGTTCGCTTCGCGATACAACATTACGGGAGTTTAACCTCCAATAAAACAGACTCAACGTGGGATTTTCTGACTTGGGCTCTTTTAACACTTAGACATACAGTATAAAAACCCATATGATGACAACGATAAATGAGAGCTTCAAGCTCGTGCAGCATGTTCCAGCATCACAGAGAGCAGAGGCTCATCATAGATGCATGGTTTGTGCAAAATAATGGCCTTCAGCATGTCCTACAGAAGTGCACAGAGAAGAGAGAAAACGAGAGAGAGAGATGCGGATACAAGGAGAGTGGATATGAGTGATATAATCCTCTTTTATGCCTGCTGAACAGAGCAGGAAATTGTCAATGCAAATTAAATAATTAGGGGTGAACATCTCCAAGAATAACCTATGCATCAGAAAGCAGGTAGCTCATCTCTCTCTCGCTCTCTCCCACATCCTCCTCTGGTCCAGGATGCCTCATCAACCAGCTGGGATTTCAGCCATGAATATTCAACAGCAGGGAGGGCAAAAACACGAGCTAGCAGTTCCCATTTCTAAACACAAGCGTCTGGTGCAGTAGCAGGCATGAGATCAGGCTACTTATGTGGTGGCACGAAATCAAAGAGAAACTGCTCCACCATTTGCACCAAATGTTCCAGGTGACATGGTGGACTGGATTTATTGGTGCCAAAACAGATATACGGCAAGTCCTAGATATGGGGTTTTGAATCTCGAAGGAAAAACAAGTGCATCTTTTAAATCGCTAGTGAAGCGCATAATGCTAGCAATGTATCTGCACAGTTTAATTTATTCTGTTGTTAAGTGCTTGTAGTTGAGATTTGCATGTTATTAATGACTGCATATAAAGTGTTAAGTACTGTATGTTAGGGCTGTCGCGATAACCACAATATTGCAGTACCATGCTACTGACAGGCAGAGGAATTCAAGTAACCGCAGCAACTGCGAACCGCGTTTTCTTTTTTCATAAGGCCACCCTTCGTGGTTCGTACCATGTGTATTGAATGTTAAATAAGTTAATAATGATAACAAGACTGTTTATCATGGTGATTTCTACAGAGGATTCGTGGATTTGGACTGAAGCCTAAACAGACAGTGAATGTGATCGCCTGAGCGTCATTCGATTACCTGCATCTGTCTTTGAAGTCAAGTCATGTATATTCGTTAAAAGGTTGCCGTTTCCAAGGAAAGTAAAATATTTGTCGTAGGCTATTATCCTTTTAACGTGTAAGGATATTTACCATGAATGGCGTCAGCGCTGGTCAGCATTACACAGCGCGAGGAAGCCGTGGGGGGAAAGCAGCGAGTCACGCATTGAATCAATGCCATTGGTCTCTATTAAGTGAAGCATTGCTTCAGCTTTGCCCAACAGTGAAGCATTGCTGGCCAGCTGAGCCTTGAAAAGTGGAGCTCAAAGTTAAACAATAATTAACACCTTGTTTCATTACATCTATCATTTAAGGAATCAGCTTTTCTGAACGTTTTCGTTGAATGAACGGTTTAATGACTCACTAAAAGACAGTCCGTTGGCGTAACAACTGCGCGCTGAGTGACAGTCTTTCAATGCGCAGAGACGCTGTTTAGTTTCGGTTACATTGGTTACATTGTTTTTGTGTATGCTGACCACATCATAACACGTATTTATATAGCAACAAATAAATATAAATAAATAAATTGCGGTAAAACCGCATATCGCGCTATTGAGCCACTCAAAATTACCGCAAGGGAAATTCCTTCACCGCGACAGCCCTACTGTATGTACATATATGAGAAAATATTTCCAGGACAAAACCAACATCTGCTTAATGGACAGTTAAAAAAAAATACAGGGCACTTCAGTAGTGTCTTCATAATTAAACGTGATTGTTGCACAAAAAAATCTGCCTATCAGGAACAGTTTTGAACTAGGCACCGTATCGTAAAATCGTGATTCTTGACAGGTTTTTCTTAAGGAGATAGATTTGAGATTGCATGGTGACCCAACAAAGAAACAAAATGTAACGCACAATTAAGAAACAAGCACATGAGCAAAAGTGCTGTTGTTTGTGCCCAATATCAAAGCCATGCTAATATTCAGCACAATATTGAGTGTGACATTTCATTTATACAGCATTTAAAGCTCCAGTAGGTAACTTTTGTAAACAAATATTTGTTAAAACTGTCATTATGTCCTGACAGTAGAATATGAGACAGATAATCTGTGAAAAAATCAAGCTCCTCTGGCTCCTCCCTGTGGTCCTATTGCCATTTGCAGAAATACACCGCTCCCGGTCAGAAACAACCAATCAGAGCCAGGAGGAATGTCTTAGCAGTGTCAATCACGCTCGTGTACGCGCTGATTACCCCTCTCTTGCACAGCGCGAGCGCGTACCGTCGTTCGTGACTCTCCTGTTCGAACTCGTTCATCCAAATGAACAAATCTTTTTTTTTCGAGTCATTTCGTTCATTCAACGAACGAAATGACTCGAAAAAAGATTTGTTCATTTTGATGAACGAGTTCGAACAGGATCACGAACGTGCATCACAGAACAGAGCAAGGCGAGCATTTGTGCTTATAAAACAAAGTTTTTTATTTATTTTTGAAATGACTGATCGTTTCGCTAGATAAGACCCTTCTTCATCGTCTGGTATCGTTTAAAGCCCTTTGAAGCTGCACTGAAACTGTCATTTGGTCCTTGAAACGTTTGTGTCCTATTGAAGTCCATTATATGGAGACAAAGCCTGGAATGTTTTCATCAAAAACCTTAATTTCTTTTCGAGTGAAGAAAGAAAGACATGGACATCTTGGATGACATGGGGGTGAGTAAATTATCAGCAAAAGTTTTTTTAAAAGTGAACTAATCCTTTAACGTTATCTTAGTAGCTATTTATAACTTATAGAAAGAGTGCAACGTTATAAAGTTACATGTATTGCAAAAGACATAATGATTTGAGGACCAAGTTTGTAGTCAAAGTATGGGCAGGCCATAGTCAATGTAAAGCATATTGTTGATGTTTCGTCCCTATTAGTGAATGTTCCATAACTGTTTATAATCCGCCGTCATCTGTGGTCCTGCTTACTAGCCTGCGCGTTCACGGCAGGCTCCGCTGTGGGGGAGGAGCTGTGGAGGGAGGGCTCTAGCGCGGCAGAGAGCAAGGGGGTTGGACGTGTAAGTTGTGCTTGTTCAAATTTTCAGGCTAAGTCAACATTTTCTCAAAACTCCCTACTGCAGCTTTAAATAAACAAGAGATGCGTCCCTACTCACTCTGTACTTATGCACTCTTCCATTTTATAAATAGTGCAAGCAGTGTGTTCACACTTATAATTACAACACGCAACGGTATAGTACATAATGCATAGTATAAGTGTATAGTGCCTTGTACATCATATGGGACACAAGAAAGAAGTTAATATTGAACAACTTAAATTTCAAACATAATATTGCCTGTTACAAGATATAACATTACAAGTTATTTTGTCTTGTTTTGACCTGCCAAAAAAAAAGGTCATAAACAAAGCCAAAGAAGAAACGCTGTGAATTTCTGAGCAATACATAGTACTGGAGATTTCCTTCCTGAATAAATAATTTAAGTTGTTCATACAGATAGTTGCTTGTTGCCAGCTACTGTCATAACAATGTAACCAGTGGAAAGATTAATCCTTCCCCTATGTGCTATATTCCAAACTATACATAATGAAATTGCAAATGCATCCATTTAAATTGCACATGTACTGTATTTCAATTGTCTTACCTGTGACAAGGAAAGTACATCGGCCAGCACCTGCTTCGTTGGTGATGTCACAAGTGTACGCGCCGTAGCCCTCACGGTTGAGTGACTTTACGTGGTATTCCGTCTCGTCCCGAGTATCGAACTTGCCCGTTGTTAGCAGTCTGGTGCCCAGTTTCCATTCATATGTCAGTACTCTTGAGGGGTGGGCACGTAAGACCCTGCAGCTCAGTGAGAACGGCCGGCCTAGACCCTGCCTGATCTCCGTATACACCGGCTCCACAGCGGGAGGATCTGGAAAAGGACGCACATTCATATCAGACAAAAATAACGTATTTGCATTGGTGTCTACTAAGTAAAAAAACAACACAGTTCCCTGCTGAAAAATCCAAAGGTATGATTTGCATGCTGGTCACCAGCATAGGAAGCGTTTTGCTCCAGCATGACTATGCTGGTCCACCAGCTAGACCAGCACTATGCCAGCTCTAACCAGCATAAACCAGCCTGGACCAACATGGAATTCATGCTGGATTTTTCAGCAGGGTTTAGAAATGTGGCAGTTTGGAGAAGTACAGAATAAACATACTGTGACTGATAAAATAAAGATTCATTCACAAAATCAACAGGTTTTTGATATATAATGGCCTGTGAGTGACAGGAAATGCGAAAGTTACTTGACAATGTTGCAACAGCAGCTTTACAGTCATCACAGAAGGATCTGTAAGTTTTAGAATCACTGCGAAGCAGCAAAACAGCAGAAAAAAGGGGGGAAAAATGCTGACTCACCCACTCATAAGAGGGTGACCTGTCATGAATCAGTGATTCATGGTGTTGCGAGCCAATGCTCGCACATACACCATGATGCACACCATCAGAGAGCACAGCCCCGGGAGAGCATCATCAAACATAACATCATGTCCTTAGAAGGGTGCTGGCATCTGCACAGAGTTTGTACTTTTTATAGTCCGATTTGGAGAAGCTTCCTGTTACTGTAGTGCACAGCACTTCTATTAATGTCCGCTGAGAGTCATGCGTTCTTACAGAGAAGGCTTGATGCACAGAATTCACACACCACATTCCTCTCTTACTCTTCTATTTCATATACAGCACACCACCACTATGTAAGCTACAATATGCAACATATGGCAACATAAAGGGCTTAAGGATTATTTGAAAAGAAATGTTGATACAGTAAAGTATGGATATTGAATATTTTCACAAAAATAGTTGTTGATGACTGAAAATCTCATAATGGTTACTATGGCCCTGCAATAACATCTTCCCAAAGAAATAGTCTTTGCCTAAATTTTATCTAGTATGCCTTCAGTAGATAAATGGAACAGTATAGACAATACAGGGATGCAGTCCAGTAATTCAGACTATTCATACTTTACAATGTACCCCTACATCTCAAATCCACAGTGGCAATCATTTGAGGCATGCTCATCTCAGTCCCATTTCAAAAACTTACATAGAACAGCACATATTTTCTCCTGTCTAAAAGTGCTGGAAATAAAAAAGGAAAGCAAACTTACTGTAGGACATAGGCTGAATCCATGCTTCTAAATTCTTAAAGATCTAAAAGCATAAGTGACAATGCATTAAATGACTGAAATTAATTTAGTAGGCAAATACTGTTTGCCTATGCATGTATTTCTTTATAAAACTACTCAATCATTTTAATCTTTTTATTGTATTATTCTTTACTTTACTTATTAGTAAAATGCAAAAACTGTAATAATAAAGAATAACTGTGTCCAGGCTGGCCCTGTACATAAATGGAGACATGTATTGTAAATTGACTTTTATATACATGTAATATATTACTTTATGTTATATACTATATTTACATTAATCACCCTACTCTATATCATAAACAAACAGTGGGTAAAACATATATTTTTTAATAATGAAAATAAAAAAAGTCTCAGGTTACGACTGTAACCATGGTTCCATAAAAAGGGGAACGAGGCTATGGAGAATGCCATCAGCTTGACTGGTGTCTAAAGTATGTATAAACACACTCCAATTTCGTTGGCTGGCGACTGTCACACTTATATGAAGACAAGGAGAAGAACGGCAGTTCAAGTTACAGCAAAACTTTAATAACTCAAAACCAAAGAGATCCACGTGACAGTGTGCACTCAAACACAATCAACACTAGACAATGAACACACAGAACTAAAGGTTCAAGATAATGAACTCAAATGAAAACAGGTGTGCTCTAATTAATAACGTAATAAATAACCATGAAAACAAATGGCAAGCAGGAACACAGGACACAAAGAGAAGCAAACGAAACCAAGTCTTTGAAAACGAAACCAAAACAGCTAAACATGACATTACTCCCCCTTTCGGAAGTTGGCTACTGGCACAATAAATGATAAATGTTCTAATTGAGTTCAGGATAGTGGAGGAGTAGAGGACCTCAATGGTGGAGCAGAAGACAACCAAAGCAGGACTGACGACCCCCATAGAGGAGCGGAAGACCACCACAGCAGAGTAGACAAGACTGAAGATCCCCACAGTGGAACCGATGGTGGGAGGAGCCAGGGTGGAGTTGGCGGTCCAACAGCCAACAGTGGAGCCCAGAGAACTGAAAACCCAGGCGCAGCTGAGGAGATGGAGAGATCAGACAACACCATAGGTTCAGGAGCCCATGGTGGAACTGCAGTGACGAGCAGCCGAGGTGGAGCCAGGGTTCCAGTGTATTGAGGTGGAGCCGGAGGAAAGGCAGAGCCCGATAGAGCCGTAGGGGTGGAGGGATGAAGCTCAGCTGATACAACACCAACTCAAAGGGGAGCATATAACACCAACTTCAGGAACCAACAGTGGTTAGGGAGGGAGGTAAATGAAGTAGGGGAAAGTAATTGCCCTACATACTCCATTCACCCTGCATAAACCCTAAATGGGGTACCTCCTAAGCAACCATCCGCAGGGGAGCATACAATTTTACTTTAAACCCTAACATAGGGGAAAAATTGCTCAACCATGGGAAACAAAATACTCCGGGGTATCAGAAGGGAGAAAGGGGGCATTGTGAAGGAGGCAGGATGTCCTCAGACATGTGCCCATTCTCCTATTTAAACTGAAGTATCTTTGCCAAAAATGCGCCGGCACACATAAATCGCAGTCAAGCACTGGTCAGCATGCATATGAAACAGGCAACAGAAACAGTGGTTTCAAATTCCAAAAACCTGCTCTAATCCTGGGCCAATTCAGCATGGTTGTTCTCCACAGGAGGGAGCCATGACGAAAATGTAGGATCCAGACATCAAGGAACTCTACAATCTACTATCCAGCCCTGGATCTAAGGAGCATGCTTAACCTCAGCATTGCTCTGGACTAGAAAAGTTAGCGGAAGACACTCTTAACATTTGTCCATACTCTGTGCCTATCACGTAGGTCCATGAAGGCAGACCCATACTTCAGCAACCTCAGGCTATAGGGGTTGTGGAATGTGCTTTGTGGAATGGATGGCTAGATCTGACTACGGAGATAGTACAACCTTCATCTGTGTGTGGACAGCAGAGGGAGCAGATTTTTTCAATAACATCCACCTCAACTTATTAACCAACAGAATTAGAGCTAGAAGAAGGAGTCCCAAAAGGGAAAGAACTTCCCATCATTGATCCCATGCTCTGCCTACATTCCCTGTGATCAATCCCGCATTGGCGCTAAGGTGGCTACGGGACCCAAACCACAGGGTGTAGGAGCTCAACTCTAATCCCTCAAGAGAGAGTCAAGCATAGGTGGAGCTTCTCACCGCGACCACATCAAAAAGAATGCATTCAATTCCCCAGAGAACTGTAAACGTTCCGTTCAGTGCTAGATTCTTATCATTCTATCGAGAATCAGGGTCTGCTGCCACGAATGCATCACTATGAGTGTCTTTAACTCCCTCGAGAGCCGAACATACTCCGTTAAAATACTAGACTCTTATCATTCGATCGAGAATCGGGCGAGAACAGTCTGCTGCCCCGAATGCATCGCTATGAGTGCCCTCAACCTCCTCGAGAGCCAAACGCGCTCGTGCATACGCTGTCCACTATCCCTCGAGTGATAATCAAAGAAGAACAAAGCTTCGTACCAGTCTCTTTCAGCTAGTCTCGTGAATGCCGAGAAAAAAAAAGTAAAAAAAAAATAAAATATATATATATATATAAAATGAAATAACTAAAAAAGTTCCACACTTTGTGAGTTGAAATAAACTTTTTTTTTAAGTCATTTTTTCAGGTATGAGAGTAAGAAAGAAAAAGGCAATGGATGAATGGGGCATGTTTTATGAAATGACAAGAACAGGCTTTAGCAATCGTGCCATTTAGAGAATAGCTTTCTAAAATCAGTGGTTTGTTCACTTTGTTTCCCCACTCCAAATGACAAACATGTGGAGGCCCCTCGCTGTGAGTGGATTACATTCTGTGCAATACAATATCTGTTACAGCTGAGGTCAACAGTTCAGCTTCCACAACGACTTTATTCAGGCAATGATGCGAGCCCAAGCCTACCGCATTTTGTCATTCTGAATTTCACGGCTGAGTTTCCCAAACTGAACCAATTCCTGCTGACATGTTGCCAATGGATGAGGGTTTGATAGACTAGTCATGGCGGTTATCCCACACTCGCGCTGTCAGACAGGTGACGGCGAGCAACAGTGTGTATTTGCAAATCGATTTTCAGCAATATGGGGAGAACAGGAAAAGACGTTTGCAGAAATGGAATCAATTGTGTATGTAAGTGGAAAGAAAAAACAGATAAACGATTTACTGAAATACTGCAACAGGAGGTGAAGAACAGTCCCAAATTGCTAATAAATGTTCTGTACATTGCACAATATGGTTTAGCACACTTCTGTGTACACATTTTAATAACATCTGTGTATCATATTGACTCTCTGCTAGTAAGCTGTAATTGTGTAAAGGATTTATGTGTTTGCAACAATATACTGTATAGCTGCAACATGTCTGAAGTCTACATGAAATGAGTAAAACAGTATTTTGAATAAATTTTCATTTTATTTTTATTTATGGAGTTTATTCATTATAAATGGAATAGATTATGGATTAGATTAGAGGGTGTTAAATAATTTAATAATTAATATCAGTATAATTATAATAACAGTAATCTAATCAAAAACATAGGGTACAAAAACAAAAATCCGCAGAAAGGGAAAGTAGTTTCAGAGTAAGTCATTCAATTTTGATTATAAATTAATCAAAATACCTTTTCTTCAGAATACCATCCACTGATGAATCATTTACAATAAGACAAGAAATGTGCATTAAGAAAGCAAATAGGAACAATTTAGATTTAATTTTCAAACAAACATGATTTTAAGAATGGCTTGCTTTATTTATATGAATTAAATGGGAATAGAACACATGAATCAATGACAAAATTCTACAATCATATATGAGGTAATTTCTTAAACCATTCTCTGAACTTAAGATCAAGTATAAAATGAAGTCAAACAAAACAGTTAGAATTACTGCCTGGCACAACAGCCTTATGAGACTTCATGTTAACTTTTGAATCAGTTGTGTTGACTTCTGCATCATTATTAAGGGTCTTAATTGCACAAAGAAGACAACACTTTACAGTGAAGACGTGATGACTGTTTAGCTGCACGAAACATTTGTTTCTGACCTGTGTAGGAAATTGTTATGCAACACGCAATTACATGACATAACATGACAACAGGCTTGTGTATAGATGAGACTGTTAAAACCTATTAATTAACAAGTCCCCAGGGAACCCTCTTTACAAATTTGTATCCAATATTAACTAAAGCAATAATGCAGTTTTTTGTTCTATTTCGGTGAATTTCTTAGGGGACAAAAAGCTGGGTTTGATGCATGAATGGTGATCGTACTTTGAATTGCACTCAGGACTTTTGCATGAGCATACCCTCTTTTTCATAAATTAATGCTATTGGGAATAAATTAGTTCTCTGCTAATTAGGCTGGCAGCCAGTTTTGAATGCAATGCTAAGTGAACATTGAGCATGGAACACTGGCACTATGTCATCCGAGGAGAGGAATATTCCTCTATTCTCCAGCGCTTATCCCAGTTCCACACCACTAATCAGGATGCCAATTTTATCCCCTCATAACGAGGATCCACACTGCTCTTATATTCCACATCAGAATCCTTATTTGCATATGAGCCGTCCCAGTGTTTTGTCACTTTGAATAAGTAGCTGTCATCCAAAAAAAACTCTCTTGTAGCAGTTTCTTAAACCATACATCAGTTCTACTTAGACCTCGTCCAAGTTGCAATTACTTATCGCTGGGCCCAGATGGAATCTGTTGGCTTTTATTGCATTTTCTGGACTTATTTTAGGAAAACTCATCTAAATGGATTTAAACGTGGTAAAATGTTGGGAGTACTACTTTTATTTGTAGCAGAAAATGTAATCAAATTAGCTAAACCGTTGAATAAATAAACATGCAGTGTTGGGCAAGCTACTCAAAATGTAGCACTACATGTTACACTACTAATGGAAAAAGTAGTTTTCTACATTGAAGCTATATAAAGTAGCGTAAAACGGGGCTTTTCAATAAATATACTGCCATTAAAATATGTTCATTTTAAAAACATGGGAACAAAATTATTAAAAAAAGTAAAGATTCTGAAAGCATATACAGAGATCTCGAGATTCAGATTTATTAGCTTTACAGTAGTAATAGTAAATATGATATTTTATCATATGATATGATTATTATGTATTTTTAAATATGTTTTCATTATAAATATGGTGATTATTTCCAAAGTGGACACCCACCTTAATATTTGATATTTACCATGTAATGTCAACAACTGGAAAAGTCAGCCAGCTATTTATTATCATGTCAATTATTGTGCCTTCAGCCCTAAAAGCAGTGGCGCCTTTTACCCCATAAATACATATTCTTCCGTTACTGTAAAACTGTTGCTGTAATTACCTTGAAGAAAACTGAAAAACAAACAAGACCTTTGTCTCAAAATATAGTAGCGAGGCCGGTGGCGCGAGTAATAATGAGTCCCATGGATGAGCTTCGGTATAAAAGGAGGAGTGACGTCACTTCTCGTTTTATACCGAAGCTCATCCAGAGAGAACCAGGCCTGGGTCCTCATATATAACCATTGCTTACGCACAAAACAGGCCCTGAAAGAGGTGTACGCCACTTTCAACGCACAAGTTGTAATTTATAAAAACAAACTTGACGGGAAAATTTGCGCACCTGCACGCAAACTCTGACCCATGCGTACGAACATTTTGGAGATGGAGCAGTTTGGCGACACCGATGGTGAGCTGGTGTTACATGTCTTTTTGGTCACTTTTAGACAGAAAATCTAAAGAAAATTATACATATACTGAAAGATTATACAAATATAATTTCACTCACCAAGCCTATCACATGAAGCAAACATCCATCCCTTCTTAAATGTCAGCGCCAGCGAGCGCGTTTGGCGTTGACTGACTGTTGATAAACTGACGCATATATAGCCGGCCTATCTAAAACCGTAAATCTTCATTATAAGTCCTAATCATAAATACAGTGCATGTTCACAATAACAGTTTAAATAAATAAAAGAATTATTTAAACTTTGTTTTACTTCTGATATAAACATTTAGATTAAATAATTACATGAAATCATTACTGAGAAGTTACAACATTTTTTATATTCAATAAATAGAAATATTTGTTGTGATGCAATGGTTTCGAACACTTTTCCTCTGGCATGCTGTGTTTTAATGTTTAACTAAAGAGATAATTGCTTATGATAAGCAGATTGTCTGAGAAAATAGTTTTGTGCAAATAATTCACAACAAGGTCTATCTGTTTCCATTAAAAACATAAATCAATTAAAAATACTCCTTGGCCAGTGGAAAAGATTGAGAAAAACTTTCTCTGAAATGTATTTTACACTATTTGATTTATTTATTCAAAAACAAGGCAAGGATAGGCTACTAAATGATTTTTATTAATGTAACTAATGTGACAGCACATCGGCATTTCATATTTTCCTAATGTATTGTACCGTTAAACATGTTATCACGTGGATGAATAATAATATGCAAATGATATGGTTGTTTCGGGGAGGAGACGCATGTGCGCACAATCTTCCGCTAACTGGGATTTATAAAGTGAATTCTGCGCAGGTTTTGGCGTACGCACGGTTTTATAAGTCTGAATATTTTTTTGCGTACGCCATTTTTGGCTTTCTGGCGCACGTACACTTTTAGTAAGGATCCTACGCACAGTTTTATAAATGAGGCCCCTGGACTTTAAGTTGGTGCTTTATTTTGGTTATTTATTTAGGTTATGCAGCAGTCATCCTTGAGGGGCAGCCGCTTTATTTTCACTTTGTTCTTTATGTTTATTTTATTATTGTTATGTTTAACGTTCGCCGGTTCCCTCCTTCTTCCCTTATCAACAAACCTTGTTACTTACAATAGTGCACTGAACTTTGCGCTGCTGTCCGCGATTGCGTCAAGGATCCGACAAACCTCCACGGGTTTGTTAAGAAAAGTTCTAAGGTGAATGGTTTTCTAAAGGAGTAGCCCCGCTGTACCATACAGATGTAGGACTATAGACTATAGTTCAAAAGTTAAGGATTAGTATTTTTAAAATAAATAAATTAACAGGCTATATTTACTCAGCAAGATTGCATTAAATTGAACAAAAGTGACAATACAGACATTTATAATGTTACAAAAAAAATCTAGTTCAAATAAATGCTGTTTTTTACATTTACATTTTAAAATCTATTTAAATTGAACGTTATTTTAAAATGTAATAATATTACTGTTCTTAGAGTATTTTTAATCAAATAAATATCAATGCAGCCTTAAAGTCATAAAAAAAAAATTTAAACCCCAAAAGTTTGAAGGGAAGTTCCTATATATATATATATATATATATATATATATATATTTTTTTTTTTTACAGATACAAGTGAGGAAAAAATACATATACTAAGAATAACAATACTACGACCTCACTAACATCTTCACTACTTTCAGAGGCGCAGATGTTCATCACTAGAGTAGATGATGTGTAGAACTTTGTGAATGATGCTCATTCAGATTTTATTCTGATTCTAAAGCTGCTGTGAAGAAGAATCCTCTCAAAAACTTTTTTTACCTTGCTGCTTTAATAATCAGAAGAGGACAAGCTACTGGGTTACTGTCAGGGTTTAACTGCAATTATCCCTTCATTAAAATATATTAGATCATTAATAATCAGTCAGCCTTGCCACATTTAGATGCAATTAAAACTTACTTCACTCCAAGGTGTTGGCAGTCCAAGGTGCACGGCAGTCATATTCATCACATCTGCTTAACTAACATGACGATATGTGAATCCATCATTAACAGTCACACCAAAATAAAATAAATAAATAAATGACCCTCCCTCATTTTACAAATAGAAGGTTTAGCAACTGCAAGCCAGGCATTTTATGAGACCGAGAAAACTTGTAGCGTTAAAGGAATGTCACGTCCTAATGAGAGAGGCTCAGCTGCCGGTGAAAAACGCTCATGAGAAAATGACAATATGAGCTCAATTGAGACCCTCCCTATTTCTACCTCCTTTTCTGTTATCGTTGCTCCCATCAAACGCATGGGAGCAATGACAAGAGTGCCAATTGACCTTTACAATCTGTAGCTGTTTGCCTCCTGCAAAAATCGCATGTGACGAGGTTCCGATTCTGGTCACAGTTTGTGGCATTGGTTTTGTGGCAATCATTGTCCGTCTTGCATGAATCGGTGTGTGCTTAATTATGGATGGGTAGTTTTTTGCCGGTACATGCTCTGAAAATGAATTCAATTAACCCCTTGACTGGCGAACATTGGCGATGTTGTGTGGAATGTGGGGCGTCCGTGTCGACTTTTGACAAGTGACGGGAGATAATTGAGTTAAAGTGCATTAAAAATACTCCCGTTATACTGACATTTGGCCTGGACACTAGATATTTGCCTTACGTTTTGAAACGTCACACCTCTGCTTCCAGTTATTTTCTGTGGCCATTATTTATTTCTGGACCGAACATTGAATTGCGCATAATTGCATCAGACACAGAGAGATTGTCCAAAGGGACAGCCGTATTACAGCATACCTTGACACAATGGCAGTGGACAGAGAAAGTTCCCATAGTGGCACTGGAAATGTGGTCATTTTATTGAGAGAGACAATAAAAAAGAGGGAAGAGCGTTATTGAGGAAAGAGACTGAGAACATTACAGGCCAGTTACTGTGAGTGTAAACTATTTGGGCCAAAAAACAAACAAACAAAAAAATAAACCCAAAAGTTCTGATGGTTCAAGATTAACTTAATGAAATAAAATAAAAAAGAAAGTATCATAATTGCAACTTTATTTCCCACAATTACAGCTTTATATCTCCCAATGTTACTTTATATCTCACAATATCATTTTTATCTTGCAATTGCGACTATTTTTCAGTGTGATGATAGTCAGAATTGTGACTTAATTTCTCATAATTCCAACTTCATATATCATATATATATATATATATATATATATATATATATATATATATATATAGGCTACACACACACACACACACAGACACAGACACACAGACACAGACACAGAGACAGACACAGACACAGACACAGACACAGACACAGACACACACACACACACACACACACACACACACACACACACACACACACACACACACACACACACACACACACACACACACACACACACACACACACACACACACACACACACACACACACACACACACACACACACAAATATATATACACACACACTATTTCAGATGAGTGGAGAAGAATTCATCTGCAAACCAGGACTCAGATGCATATTTAAATTATGGTCTGTTGCTTTTCAGATGTCCTCAGGCGGTTCATTTTCAACCTAGCGTTCCATCAGAGAAAAAGTTCAAGGTCAGTGGCAGTCAGCCCGAGCGCTGGAGCGAGTCGCGAGTTGTGGTTTTTGAGGAGCAATTAAACTGAATGCTAACAGAAGGCTTAGAACTGTATGCGGAAAGGATGATGCTGGTGTCATCATGTTATCATTGGAGACACAAGCAGAGATTTCTATAGGGATCAAACACATCATTCATGATGAAAAGCTAATGCAAAGTTATATAGCAGCTTTATGAGTGGTTGAATGGTTGTCACTAAAATAAAGAAATGTAACCATAGTTACATGGCATAAATCTGTTAAGCTATTCATAAGCACTTAATTTCACAGTGAATAGTCCCATTTTAATAGGTAAATGTGTAAGTCCATGTAAAAGGGGCATGATTGACTTAATGGAACCCAGAATGAAAGAATAGGTATAGATAGCTGAGATAAAAAAGGTCTTTCCAAAGAAATTTAGCAGAGGACACTTGAAACTTGAAACATGGGTTATGAAAATTAGATTAAGACCTTTACACAGCACATTCTGTACAACTGTACATTCTTTACTGTCCTTCAAACTCTTGTTTATACATGTATTTTTATGCCTATCTATCTTTATCTATATAACTGAAATTCAATCAATCAATCAATCAATAAATAATGGAAAAAATAAAATAAATAAATAAATGGCACTTGCACCATATTAAATATAGTGTTTCTCATCTAGAGATAAGCTTTGGGTGAAAATATGAAAATAAATAAATAAAGAGAATTAGTGTGAAAAATGTGTAAATATTAATATATAATCCGTTAATACTATACATACTATTCCTTTTGAACTACATATGTAATTTGTCAAAGTATTTTCTTGCCTCCTCCACCATGATGACAAATAGGTCTATGCAAGTCAGATCTCAAACCAAAGTATGTCCAGATGGATGTATATACTCTCCAGAAATGAGCTTCTACTGTTTAGCTTTTAATTTTGTCCAGAAATGATATTATCCTGATTGAATGCCAGGAAAAATAGGGGAAAATCCAAGGGGTAACTTAACAGATGGTGCTCAGGCATTAACCTCTGCACTATTTGTTCTGTGACGAGAGGGCCGAGTTTCATTTTATTACCAATATAACAGAGTAATGCAGATTTGAAGCGCTTTGACAGAACGAAATCCAGGGCAATCTCTCTGATGGACAACCAACCCCCTTCTCGCTTACTCACACAAACATACTCGCTCTCTCTGTACTATCTCCAAACTTTCTCTTGGCCTGTCATAATTCCGGCTCTTTCTTTTCCTCTCTCACTCTTTCAGCATCTGTCTTCATGCTTCTTTTATCCCACCTTTCCTCTCTCTCTCTCTCTCTCTCTCTCTCTCTCTGTCTGTCTCCACCCCCGTAGTTCTAGCACTTGCTGCAAGACCCGTTCAGCTGTCACATATATAAGCAGACATTATCCACTGGCATACATTTGTGCCTTGGACTTCTGCAAGTAATGACTGCAGCATTAGGATTACCTCTGGACCCCCCTTCGACTATTCAACTGCAATCATTCTGTCTGTGATGGAGGGGGAGGAAGCAGCCTTTATCACACAGGGAGAGATGACATAAGTTAGAGCGGTGGAGAATGAGTCATCAAATACAGTTACTCGTTCTGAGCGGCTAATGCTTATGCTAGCTGCGCTTCTGCTGAGCAGGAAATGATGGCTTCGTTAAAGAGCTTGTATCTGTCATTAGACTATGCAATACGTGCAGCTAATAGGGAGACATGTAACATATATTGCTGCTTCAAATGGAGATTTGATATACTCAAACTAAAATTCTGTTCGATTGCTCACTTTCATGTCGTTCCAAACACGTTTGATTTTGTTTTCTCTGTGGTACACAAAAGGAGAAATGCTAAAGAAAAAAGTACTGGTCATTTTTTTCAACATAATTACAACAAATGGGGAGCTTCAAAGGTTCAATAAGGATGCAAATGTACCACAAAAGTGGACCATACAACTTGTGTGCTATAATCCAAATCTTTTGAATCATACAATGGCTTTGTGTGAGAAAGAAGCATCCAGCGAGCTGTTGATGAAAACCGCTGTGATCAAATTTTTAAATCAATGAGCTGAAAGCAGATCAGTCTGATTGTAAATGAATCATTCAGATTGGTTTGGTTACCTGAAACAACTGATCAGTAAACAGATCTGACTCAAAAGAACATTTAATTCACGAATTAGACATTACTACATCTCTCACGAAGACATTGAGGAAAGCTAAGGGGACGTCAAGATATTTAATGAATAATTACTTAAATTTTTGGGTCTGTTTCTCACTTAAAACCATTGAATGACTGCAGAATACCTGGAATACAGTGCACAAGACGTATAGACCACCTTTATTCAACATAGGGTATGTTTACAAAACTAAAAACGCTACATTGTGCATGCCAGGCCAGCAGTTGGCAAGTCACTTTGTAAAGAATCACTATACACCTATAGACTGAACAAGTAATACGAATGCATGACGTCACCGTTTTCATAAATTCATGTTTATGTAGTACACACTGAGATGATAATGGTAACATTTTCAATAACATACACTTTGAAACCATTATCAGGCCCCCAAAATTACGTTTTCATGTAAATGAACGGTAAAAAGGTAAACATGTAAATGTTTTTTTTTTACCCGATTTTTATAGTTGAGAACAGTGTTATATAAATGGCCCCATAGGCTCATTGGAAAACCATGCCTCTACCTCCATTTTTGCAAAAGTATAAAACAAGTATCCTATTCATACAAGTCATTGCATTTTTTACTAGATGAAAGAGGATTACAAACAATTTCCCACGATTACAAATTAATGATTAATAATGACTTATTTCCACATAGTTCCTTGCAAAATACTATGTTATGACTTCAAAACATATTTACAACTCTGGCCCTTAAGATCCACTTTATTGCATTGTTAAGCTCCAACCCTAATAAAATACACCTGAAGAAGCTAATCAAGGTCTTCAGGTCCTACAACAAAAGCTATAGGCAGGTGAGTCTAGTCAGGGTAGAGTCTACTCAAGGGCCAGAGTTTCCCAGCCCTGCCATTGTCATTATTTGTAAACTAATACAGTTTGACATTTGCATTACATAATTATACATATTTACACTTTATATTTATACATAATTATATAGCTCCATATGTATTTCTTTTCTGATGTAGTAAACTTTGGTAGCTCACTTGGTACAGCATTCACAGTCCTGTGAAACACACAATAAAACTCAAAGCTCAAAGACAACAAATGCGTTTTTATGCGTCAAAGTTTGTTTTGGGGTACGTTATTTTTTTTTGCTTTTGTGTCCTTTTTGAATCTTAAAAGCTCAAATCTCCATTCATTGTAAATGCTTTCAATAAAAGTGACCAGTCAATTCCTCAAAATATCTGTTTGTGTTCACAGAATAATGAAATTCAAATGATAATAGGATGAATGGATGAACTGTAAGCCAATTTCTAAAGGACAAAATTCTGTTGTCTGCATTAAAACAGAAACATAAAAATTGAACCGCCAAGCAAAAGCTAAGATTATAACAAGCGTCCGTGACTGTACTTCACTGGAGAGTAGAGCTATGAATTCTAATATCATGACCTAAAAAGCAGGTGACAAGTGACAAGCAGTTCCCACACCAAGAAAATGAATCGATTTCAAACACGCTCTCATTTTATGTAGAAAATAATAATAATAATAATCCTAGAGCAAAGTATGATGGGTTTAAGCAAATTTCACAAGACACTACAGCACTTTCCAGATCTTGTGTTCATTAGTTTTCACTAAGCCAGTGCAATATGCAAAGGTCAGGATTATTTGATTCAACTAAATAGGGCATAATGATCACACATGCTGAATTCATAGTAGGGTGTAACAAAAGACAAAGCTCGGGGAGAGCGGGCAATTACAGAGAAACAAAATAAAAGCAGTGAATCGTTACTAACAAACAAAATCACCGACTCAGATCACAACAGGAAACACACAAAGGCTATTTCAGACCAATCTGGCCCTCTAGACAAAAAGAGAGTCTGAAGACATTAAAGAAGCAAAACGCTGACACAAGATAGTATTGTGAAGTGTTATTTAAAATTCAAGTCAGAATGATTTTTTTTGTGGATCTATACAGTTTTAGCAATTATATCTTAAAGTGCTGAGCGCTTTTCAGACGACGCTGCATTGTGTTCCTTCATGCGTACGTTTTAAAATGAAATCTTCTAGCACAATGCATTGTTAATTAAGGTATACGTAGAGGTCATTTAAACTTTTCTTTTTCAATACAAACACTATGAAACATGTTTAAATGCATGCATAGTCCAAAAATCTTCCACAACGCAGAACTGTCATGCCATACTGTACATGTACAAACGGTAGTTAAGTGTATGAGAACAATATACTCAGCAAGGCCAGTTGGACCACATACAATCTGCCTTGGGAGGAACTGAGATTGAATATGAGATTGTTGTTTCTAACACATGTCATTTAGGGTGCAAGTAATTATCAAGATGGATATAAAATAGATCTTCCTGACATCGTTACAAATGCCAGATTAATTAAAATCACTTCAGATACTTTAAGTGAAGCGTATATCTGTAATCCACCATGCATCCTACTTGCATTATGGCTGTAATCAGATATTGCATGACATTGTGAACTGTAGGGGAGAATAAGAAAACCTAGCCAGAGCCAGAACATGTTTTTCACCTTCCCCATAGATGAAATGATGGTTAACACTTACATCTGACCCTCACGTGTGCCTGTCTCCGAGTCAAACCAAGTCAAAGTCCTCTTCAGCAATTCGTTACTATGTTATGCTATGATAATATGGAATGCATTACATTGCATTAACCTCTGCACCTGCGCTAATTGAATCTGCGAGCCTTAATGAGACACAGAGAAAAGATCGGCAATGTGCATCGCTCACCAAGGTTGTCTGTAATTACAATTAATGATGCCCCTATACTTTCTTCATTTATTTCTCCAGAAAACTAATGGTTTGCCAATCAACCACGACAAAAACTTATGTTCTAGCCTGAATGTAAGTTAATTAGATCCAGTTAAAGTGCATGAGCAACAAGCAAGTCCAGTACTTACATAGCACTATGAGCTCCACGATGGCCTCTCTGGGTTTGACGTTGAAGCCGTTGTACTGGCTGGTTTGGCAGCGGTAAGTTCCGGTCATCTCACGGGAGACGTTGACAATGCGCAGAACTCCATCGTAACTTTCGGTTTGCATGTTGCCATCCGGCATGGGTGCCTCCTTATCAGCACGGGACCAAAGGATGATGGGTTTGGGTTTGCCAGAGACCAGGCACTGCAGCTCTACTGTGTCACCCTCCTGAGTGGCCAAAGGTGACTTTCCTCGTGGGACGGTCAGGTTGGGTGGAACTAAAAGAGAGTAGATGATGATTACAATGTACATCAATGAGCTATGAAAATGCACATTTTACTCCACAGTCCTTGGAGGAATGTTCTGGGTACAAGTCGACAGCATTTATTGTATAATGATAATAACCAGAAAAAATATATTTACACCACTAAAGTTTGTATACTATACTACTACAAAATTGTGAAATAAGTATCATTTTTATCAATGATTTTCAAAGTGTTTTGTACTCAAAAAGGCTGCATTTATTTAATCAAAAATGCTGTTTTCAATTTAAATCTATTTTACAGTGTAATTTATTCCTGTGATGGCAAAGTTGAATTTTCAGCAGCCATTACTCTAGTATTCAGTGTGACCTGACTTATTTTATTTTTTTTAACTAAATGTTGTCTAAAATAAATCACCAATTTTGCAGTGGGACTACAGCTCTAGGTGAATAAACATCTTGTAACAGACATAATATCTATATCGGTTTTGCCGGTATATCAATAGAGACATCTTGTTACCCACCAGGTGTCAGGTAACTACATTTCTGGCTGTTTTTTCCGACAGACATCATAAACGTATGCAGACGACAGGAAGGAGACAAGTTTATGTTCTTCTGCTGATTCCAGACAACAGTCTGGCAAACTACTGGCTCAGCTCCGTGTAAACAAGGATGTTGTCACCATCCTTCTTGGTATTCTAGCAGGACATTGTGTGAAGGTTACTAGGTTTACAGGCCTTGTCGCTGTTGCGTTGTCATGACGACAAAAGACAGAATATCATTTTACACACTTTTCTACCACTTCAGTCTCATGCTAACACATATAATATAAAACAGTATGTATTTTAATGTTTATTGCCTGGTCTCATTTACTTAAATTGTAGGTGTTTTTTCTTTAACTGAGGGATAAAAACAACCTAATTTTCCGTTGGACATAGACATAGAAATGTCACAAATGCTGTCGACTGACCCTACCTTGTATTCAACTCATTCCATTCCTTCAAATGTTTCCAGTTATCCTCATGATGTCTAGGTGCAAGGGAATTTTAGTTTTCCACATCAAATCCTCAATGACTGAACAATTTGTCCAGAATACTTTCTGCCAACCTTTTTGATTGAGTCGAGACCTTAGAAACAGCAGGGTCAGGTTGACGTGATGACATGCTCTGTGAAACAGAACAACTGAAGATGTCTACAGTTCAACAATGCCATAGACACACAGTTTCCTCTGAAATGAGCCACTCGGGTGCTGCACAGGTCCCTTCCATTAAACACACTGTAAATCTTTACTTTACTATGTTCAAAGTATCTGGACATGAATTTTCCAAGTCTCCACAGCCCACTTCATAAGCACCATTAATAAAAGAGCTGCATGAAAACAAGGGCCCTTGTTGGGTAGTGAGCATCACTTGATTGTGTTCTTCTGGGATTCTCTTAAAAAGTGGGAACAAGCTTTTTTTTTTTAAAATCCTATTTTAATACAATACAAGAAACGGGAGGTCATGATGAAAGCTATCATGCATGTATGAGATGTGTTGTATAAAAGAAGATGACAAAGAAAGATAAATACTGTACATTGGAAAATAAGACATTTTTTCTCCTTTGGAGATAAAATAGAAATCTACTTTTCTCTCCTCCAGAAGGTGAGTGGGAAAGACTGATTTATATGAAGGGATGGTAATGAGTATAGCATGAAAAAAGAGGAGAACAATGCTGAATGTATTTCCGATTGCGACTGCAGGGGGCCTGGTGGGAGAGAGATCTTGCGTCTGATTAAGCATGACTTCTTTAGCAGACCCAGGGCAAACAAACAAACAAACAAACAAACAAACATAGGAAATTTTGCATAATGAAATGAGTCAGAAAATAAATCACATTATCCATTCTGGCAACACTAAACGCCTAAAACAGCATTATCTATGTTTTGTGACAGAAAAAAAATCTTTTACATCTACATTTGTATCATTAAAATGTCATCAGTGGGGGAGGCTGAGATTATTTTGTTTTATTGAAGCTATAAAGCCATAATGTGCCGAAACAGTCTGTAAAACAATAATAAATGTAATCACCATAAAAATGTTTTAATAATAAATAATTTTAAACTTTTTTTTTATTTCAAAGAGTGATGAAACCCTACCATTAACCCAAATTCCACTGAAATTGTTTCTCATTTACTCAGTAATGCATGCATGATTTCTAATTAATTCATATTTATAATTAATAAATCCATGTTGCTGTAAGTGCCAAGCTGGTTAAAACATGGTACGGTTTTATCTGCTGAAATTGAAAGACTGATGTTCTCAGCAAATCTCTTTGAATCCTCCTGGCAATGACATTTAACAGATTCAGGTGTATGACCTTCATACATACAAACAAACAAAAAATATCGGCAAAAATTGGGGAAAAAAGTAAAAAGACATTAATGCATGAGTTCAGTGGTGTTTTGGATTCCATCCTGTGGTGGGCATTTGGATATGTGTGACAGGCAAGTTAAGTCATTATATATATATATATATATATATATATATATATATATATATATATATATATATATATATATAAAAATCCTACTCTAGGAGCCCCTAAAGGGACCTTTGCAAAAAATTGTTTTAAAAATTAAAAATAAAAAAAAAATATTATTAAAAAAATTAAATTATCTTACAGACTTTCATGTTTCAACGGAAACTATTGAAAAGTTTCTTGTGCGCACAGGATTTTTTTTTGCATGCTCATTTGCATGCTTTTTGCAATGCGTGAGCATTACAATTTCCGGTTTATGTATAATAACCTATTTCCTTTGTGCGTCACTTTGTGCATTACTAGGAAGTAAATGAGAGTATGCATGCACATGAATTAATAAAGACCTATTTGCTCAAAATGTGGCTTTCGTTAGGGCAATACGTCATATTTCTAGGTCTTATGTCCGTTTTAATGGATTTAAATCTGTGGCGGCCGATTAACCACACTGTGACATGGGCTGATATATACGTGCATATTTTGTGTCCAAGCGCATTATTTTCTTTTAAAATAATTTGATAAATTCATGACATATGTCACTTATGGACGATGACGCAGTTTTCTTCTAGAAACAAACTTTTTTGTATTATTTTCACATTATCTTCACACTATCACTGTGAAGCTGCTTTGATAAAATTTGCATTGTAAAAAAGCGCTACATAAATAAAGGTGACTTGATTTGACTTAATTCTATAAAACCTATTTATTTTGAATTCATTTTTAGTACATTCTAATAGTACATATTATTTTATGTTTTGTCATCTTAAACCCCCAAAATTTCAGGTGGTGCAACTGTCCGAACAAATTCTATCTGAAATGGTGTCCTAATAATATATATTTTTTTCAAAACTAAATACTATGGCATCATTTTAGGTTTGAAACCTTTCACATAAACAAATTTTCCATGTCATGTGGTAAAACTACAGTATTGTCACATGTCTGTCCTGTCTTGTTATGCACATGGGTGTTTTGTTATTTTGAGCCATGTGCTTTTGTCATTGTTTAATCCCTCCCCCTTGTTATCTGATTATTGGTTTCATTGCTCCACCTGTCTGTCTCGTTACCCTCCTTTGTTTGCCTCCCTATTTAGTCTTCCTGTGTTTGCTGTCCTGTGTTCGTTTGTTGTATTTGTTACGCGTTTTGTATGCTGTGCCTGTTCCTGCCCTGCCCTGTCTGTTTTTGGATTTAGTTTTGGTTTGTTTATTTAATGTTTTGTCCTATTAAAACACTTCTTCTCTGCACTTGAATCCACGGAATTATTCCCGGTCCCACCGTGTTAGAACGAACGAGCCCATGTGGATTCAGCGGAGCGAACTCTCTCCTGAGGAGAGAGAGAATGGGATTTCTTTGTTTAAGTACCTCTCTATGTGCGCTCAAAGGAATGAGGAGAGGAGGGCAGCAGAGTCTTCCTCACGGGTCTCATCAGGAATGAAGTCATCATATCTGGATCCGTCAAGCGGGGGGACTTCATCGATGGTTTTAGCCAGCCTCGTGTCTGCACACATCCATCAGAAAAGACGGAGGAGGAGGAAGAGACCAGCGTCTGCCCAGTCAGAGACTGTTCACGTTCCGGCTGCCCAGCCGGAGATTGTTCACGTCACGTCTGCCCAGCGGGAGACTGTTCACGTCACGTCTGCCCAGCGAGAGACTGTTCACATTCCCGTCTGCCCAGCGAGAGACTGTTCACGTCACGTCTGCCCAGCGAGTGACTGTTCGAGTCACGTCTGCCCAGCGAGAGACTGTTCACGTCACGTATGCCCAGCGAGAGACTGTTCACGTCACGTCTGCCCAGCGAGAGACTGAGCACGTCACGTCTGCCCAGCGAGAGACTGTTCACGTCACGTCTGCCCAGCGAGAGACTGTTCACGTCACGTCTGCCCAGCGAGAGACTGTTCACGTCACGTCTGCCCAGCGAGAGACAGTTCACGTCACGTCTGCCCAGCGAGAGACTGTTCACGTCATGTCTGCCCAGCGAGAGACTGAGCACGTCCAGTCTGCCCAGTCTGACACTGAGCACGTACAGTCTGCCCAGTCTGACACTGAGCACGTACAGTCTGCCCAGTCTGACACTGAGCACGTACAGTCTGCCCAGTCTGACACTGAGCACGTACAGTCTGCCCAGTCTGAGATTGAACACGTACAGTCTTGCCAGTCTGAGACTGAGCACGTACAGTCTGCCCAGTCTGAGATTGAGCACGTACAGTCTGCCCAGTCTGAGACTGAGCACGTACGGTCTGCCCAGTCTGACACTGAGCACGTACAGTCTGCCCAGTCTGACACTGAGCACGTACAGTCTGCCCAGTCTGAGATTGAGCACGTACAGTCTGCCCAGTCTGAGACTGAGCACGTACGGTCTGCCCAGTCTGAGACTGAGCACGTACAGTCTGCCCAGTCTGAGCCGGTGTCTGTTCCTGAGCCGGTGTCTGTTCCTCCAGAGGCAGAGCCAGTGCCATGGTCGCCCTTGCCCTGGCCGCCCGAGGGGACTTCACCGCCCTGGCCGCCCGAGGGGTCTTCACCGCCCGATGGGTCGTCTGCTTCGCCTTGGCCGCCCGATGGGTCGTCTGCTTCGCCCTGGCCGTCCGATGGACTGTCTGCTTCACCCTGGCCGCCCGATGGACTGTCTGCTTCGCCCTGGCCCCCGGCTAAACCATCACCCCCTGTTTCTGTTCTCTTTCATGGACCTGGCCCCCCATCCCTCCCCCTGATCCTCCACCATTCCAGCTCCCTCCTGAACTCTTGTGTTGTGTGTTTTGCCCTGGTCTGTCTCTCCTGTTCCCCCCCTGGCCTGTCCTTCCTCTCCCACCCGGGTCGGATGGAGCGTCTGGTAGCCGCTCCGTAGGGAGGGGGTTATGTCACATGTCTGTCCTGTCTTGTTATGCACATGGGTGTTTTGTTATTTTGAGCCATGTGCTCTTGTCATTGTTTAATCCCTCCCCCTTGTTATCTGATTATTGATTTAATTGCTCCACCTGTCTGTCTCGTTACCCTCCTTTGTTTGCCTCCCTATTTAGTCTTCCTGTGTTTGCTGTCCTGTGCTCGTTCGTTGTATTTGTTACGCTTTTTTATGCTGTTCCTGCCCTGCCTTGCCTGTTTTTGGATTTAGTTTTGGTTTGTTTATTTTATGTTTTGTCCTATTAAAACACTTCTTCTCTGCACTTGAATCCACGGAATTATTCCCGGTCCCACCGTGACAAGTATACTGTATATAAGTACAACTATTTGGTTGTACCACCTGACATAAAAACGTCAAAAAATGTATTTTAAATGTTATTTAACAGTTGAAACGACTCAAAAATATGCATCACATCAGTTTTTGAAAAGATAAAAAAAAACCACCTTTTTGGAAGATTTATTTGTCAATTACCTATTTATATTGTCCCATATACATATTTTTACTGCCAATTAAACAATATTGATAAAGTAAAAATGCTGTATTTCATAAGATCAAAACACCCTTTGTTAAACCACTTTGTTGGATTTAACGCATCCTTACAGGTGGTGCTGATTTTCTTCATTCAATTCTAACAGATTGTGAGCAATGCCATATACATAAAAGACTTAAGATAGTGTTGTGTTATATTAAGGGGAGGCTCACGCAACCTTAAATGACAAACACATAAGAAGCTGGATCCAGCCTTGTACTAGACAAACCACTCTTACAAAATGCAAAATTTGAGCACTTTTAATCAGCACAATGCACACGGCCGAATTGTGGCATAGTAAAATATCAGTTACGCAAAGGAAATAGTTTATATTAGGCTATATATAAATGGTAAATTGTAACACGTGAGCATGCAAAAAAATTTCTGTGCATATAAAATAGTTTCTTGTGAGCATGCAAAAAGTTTCTTGTGCGAAAGTCTGTATATTTTTAATTTCTTGCAAAGGTCCCTTTAGAAGCTCTGTAAAAACCAGCTACCCTCTTTTATTTGTAAAGATTAAGAATAGCTCACCAGTGGTGGAGGAGATGTTGACGTCTATGCTGATCTCTGGTATCCCTCCGTTCTTTAGTGAGGCCACACAGGTGTAAGTGCCAAAGTCAGTAAACTTGAGGTCGATGATGTCCAGGTTTGTGGTTCCTGGGGCAACGTCTGGGTCAGTCTGGGTAATGACCATCCGCTCTGAGCTACGCAGTGGACGGCCATTCTTAAGCCAACTGAACATCAGCTCCTCGGGCGGCGTGGCCTCCACCTGACAGGATATCTTCACCTCTCTGCCGATCTGGATGTTGTCATCATTATGATAGGGGTCTGGTGTGATCCAGAACCGGCCCTTCTTCAGAGCTGTGTGGACAGAATGAAATGCAACCGATTTAATAAGAACAATGATGTTCATGTGGATATTTCTTCAACTTTGGCCAATTTTCACCCTTTAATTGTTAGAAAATACACTCAAGACACACTCTAACTAGTTTATTTCACAGGGGATTTTTTTTATTATTAAGTTATTTAGGACTGTCATGATTCCTCGATTATATTTGAGTGCTAAAAATTTTTGATCGCAATTTTACCTGTGCCAATTAAAGGTGCAGTGTGTGATTTTTAGCAGCATTTTTAGCGGATTCTAGTGGTGAGGTTGCGAATTGCAACCAACAAAAGTTAGTGTCAGTGTTTTATTTGCTGACTTTAGCTAGCTTCCTTGCAAGAAGAACAACATAGTAACGAAATGCGTTTGTCTGTTTAGGGCTACTGAAACATGTCGGCGATTTCAATGTAAGGGGACCCGCGGTGTATGTAGATAGAAATGGCTCATTCTAAGGAAATAAAAAGATAACGGTTCATTAAGTAAGGTCCTTATACACCACTGAATACATAGCTATGTATATGATATTGCATTTCTGTCAACAGATCTTCCTTAAATATTACACAATGCAAAAACCTTTAACCGGCAAAATACCTTAAGTGGGGCATTCCACAGACTTGAAGTGCATTATTAGACCTTTATCACTGCACAATAAATTAAAACAATTCAAAAATCATAATATGGCATAGTGCTATATTGAAATCACACAGGCTGCGATTCAATGAATTAAATATATGCACTGCGGATTTCAGGGTGAAGTGCGGCAATTTAATAATTTAAATGCATGAAAGTTACACCTTTCAGCGGTTCAGAGTGGCTTAGTTCACAGTACATGCTGCTCTACAGTAACTCAGTCTCTGCATGTGCTGTTTGTTTGGGTTTACAATAAAGTGCATTTGGGAACGCATATAAAGTCTGACACGCTTTGTGTTTCATAGCGAAGTATTGCACTGTTATCATTTACATGTGTGGAGCGTGTCTCAGCAGCTGAGTTAACAAACTCTATCTCTGCATATGCTGTGAGTTTGAGTTGCTTATAACGTTCACGCAACGTAAATTTGAGGTTGTAAATTAAAACTACTTTTAATGTAAATCATTTATAAACCTATGCCAACAGAAGTATACATCGATTTATCCTAAAGAAGTGGCAAAAAATGAAAGATTAAGTGGATATTTGAATTAAATGTTGTTTGGCTAATATTAAACAAAGATTTGATCATACTGTAAAGTGTAACAACAATAATCACCAGGCTGTTGGCACCCTATGCAGACATTTCATATAACACAAAATGTACATAAGTTGATTATGTTTATATTATTCCATTGTGTATTTTAACTGTGTTGTTCAATAAAACCATATTAATAATTGCTTTTAAAACTTTATTTGAATAATTATTGCCTCATTTTTAATATTTATGTATTTGAAGTCATTTTAAAGGCTACTGTTCACTTAGGTCTATTTTTATAACAAAAAAACAAAAAAATCTGATTACTAATTAATCGTCTAAATAATCGACCGATTAATCAATTATCAAAATATTCATTAGTAACAGCCCAAAAGTAATTTATCATTAAAATGTCCACCACAGTATAATTTAATATTTTTAGTTTTTAGCGTGCAGTGTTGAAAATGACATTGATGCAAATGACATTTGGAACATTTTGGACTCTTTTGCCTTGCTAAGGATAATTTAATTACTAAAATTTTACATAAGCTAAATAAACACAAACTATATTTTAACACTTTTTGCATAATTTTAAAAAATTACAGCTTGATTGTAAATAATATTTTATTATTATTATTATTATTATATTTCTAATTAAAATATATTTAAAACACTAAATATGTTTTAGTATTGTATAAAATAATACTGTTTGAATACTATTTTGTATAATTTCAATCATATTTACCTTGATTTTCATCACACTTCAAATGTCTCATTTATTCTCAAGCACGCTCTGCATTGTCATCTCTGGTAAGCAATTGCAACTATTTTTCTTAAAATAAAAGGAGCAAAAATCAATGAGTACAGTAAAATATTTAGTTTTTAAAATTATTTATACATATTTTATATTAAATATTTACTTAATACAGTTTTATATGATAATATAACAATATACTTTTTTTATTTTTTTTATTTCTGGTATGTAAAAGTACCTGGTGTTGAAGAAACACCCATTAATAAAGGCACTTTCGCTTTATAAAATATCGGTTTGCTCAAGAAGCAGTAACGCACTGCACATTTTCTTATCATAAAGTCTCTTAATCTCTTCATACAATATTTGTACTGCATGGTTAATGATGCATTAAATGCAGTGCGTCAGTTTACATAGCTAAAAGGTCTTTGCTTAATGTAATTTCAAAACAGTTTAATATACTTTTCCACAATTCATCCACACCACTGCTTTTGAAGTCATTATCACTGTGACAAGCCAGTGACATAAAAATGACAAAACATAACATGTTAAAAAAATACCCATGGGCTATTGTTAAGGAATGGAGGTGTGTGACTACCATCTTAGCAAGTAAATACAGCACAAACAACGCTGGATCTTAAAATACATCCTCCCACTATCACCCTGAATAAGGTGAGAGATAAACAGAGGGCCCCTCAAGACACACACACACACACACACACACACACACACACACACACACACACACACACACACACACACACACACACACACACACACACACACACACACACACACACACACACACACACACACACACACGTGATATTATTTAGATAAGGGATTGTCAAGGAGTCGCGCACTTTCTCTGTTCGGAAGAGAACAGACGTTTCCTTCCACAGAACCTCAGTCCTTTGGCACTGACATTAAGAAGAACTCTGACTCAACCACACTGACATCTACAGAGTTGGAAATGATGTAAGAACGGCGTGACATGACACACACTTTCCACACTACTCCACACATGCTAATGAGTTAATCTTTGCAAGGCTGGATTGAGCGATCTTGCGCACTGTGAACTCACATTCAGAAATAACTCCAACTCAAAGCCACACCAGACTGAACAGCAGCTATTTTAGGATCTTTGCAAGTTAAAACCACACAGTAAATAAGCCGAAACAGAAACCCGCCATTCTCAAGAAAAATTATCTTTTGTAAAGTCGCAAAGTCAACATGATATCAAAACTGACTCCCTAATAAAAATTCCTGGTGTTGTTTTTATGATTCAATTATTCATTGAATTTATTGGAAAAAAAAAAAATCTAAAATTCAATTTTATTTTATATATATGTATATATATTACATTTTGAAATAGTCTCTTATGCTCACCAAGGAACGCTGCACTTATTTGATCAAAAAACTCACTGACCTAAACTTATATATCAATATATAAACCTCTCTTCACCTGTCACAGAGACCAATGTTCACAATTTGATCAGTTCCTGATGGATAAGTCCTGCACTACCTTTTTTCTTGTTCTTTTGGGAAATGTCACATTACACAAGTAAATGGGTTGTGAATGCAGTTTTTCTAAAGTCACGTTGACTTCAACAAAACACAACTGCATATTTATGAGATTTTGGAGGTTTCTTTTTTGTTTTACTTTTCATTAGCGCTCACTGCTCTCTTTACAATAGGAGTAAAGGGGTCAGAGACACACAAACAAATGTCACCCAATGGGATCCCAAGTCTCAAGCTAGCCATGAGCCAAAGCAAAACACCACAATCTCATTTCCCAGTCATTTTTGAGAATGCTGTGCATCTGGCCCTAATTATTAATCAGTGACTGAATTATTTAAAAACAGCTTTTAGGAAATCTTATTAACTAATTTATTTGCATTAATTCTGCACATTTTACAATCTGTTACAATCTGGACTGCTAAGAGAGGATGTTTCAAGGTGGGCTACGATGCTGATACTGGCAGAGACTCTGAATATTATGAGATAGATGACAACAAAGAGCTGTAACTTTGCAGGGTTGCTTTATGCAAGGTTCGGCTCAGCAGGCCTTTCCTTACTGGTCAATTTGTGACTTAATCAATAGCTGAATATGGTGAGATAGCTGTGCACTCTTTGGTGAGGCCATAAAACGTGCAGGGTGTTAATGCTTTCGAGTCCAGTTCTGTCATTATCAAAAAGCACTGCAGGTAAGCAATTACCAAGAGACAAGCTGCTTAATCTTTCCAGAACATTTGATGTCAGGTTGCTACACGTTGAGAGTTTGACTATGATTTCTTACAGTAATCCGCTGTAATAACATCTCTTGAAATTTCAAAAACACTTAAAATGGAAATCCAACTTTTTGCTTCAACTTTTAATGAGCTTTTCAACAGAAGAATATATCAAGGAGCTCCTAGGAGACAACACAGCGGTTTCTCACCACCATTTGCACCTGTTTTGTAACTGTTTGTTTTATGAAACGTCTGGGAAAGAATTAAGACATCACCTCGAATTACTGATAAGCTTTTTTGCATTCCACAAACACAATAATAATGCTCAAATACGATAACTTTATGGCATCAAACATATGCAGAAGATATTGATGGATGCATTTCAAATGATTTTGTTCTAGATGGGTCTTTTCTTTGTGATATTATAATTAGTTAGTTATTTCCTCAGCTCAGCACTCACCTCGGATCATTGTCAACAAAATTGTTGCATTATATGAAAATCGATAATCCTTTTGACTAGCCCTGCATAGTCGTGCAATCAGAGTGAATAGATACAGTGAATAGTTGAGAAAAGTCTTTTACTGATGAATATGTGGTGCCGCACACAAGCACTTTTCTTTACTTATATTATCTTATGCAACCATGGAAATTTAAAAGGAATCTTTAAAGTAGTTTTCTTCATGGCCACATTTGCACTAGTCAATTGCCCCTTTTTAGACAGCAAATCTGGAGATCCAGACTTACTCTGCATTGCTGAATATTGCATGAAGAGTGTGTCAATTGCAAATGGAACGTTGTTATTTGGACACAACTGCCTGGAACGTAACAAGCAATAACCAGTTCAATTCAAACAATATTTTTTCAAACAGATATAATGCACTGGGTCTCATTCACTAACTGTCAGTAAAAAAAATTTGCACAGAAATCATGGTTCATTGGTAAGTTTGCACCAGCAAAAACCATAGAGCTGGGAGCTCTAGAAACATGGAGGGCTATGCCAGAATGTTCTATAAAAATATTCATATTTTATAATAAATATTGTAATTTTTATTTACAGTTTACATTATGTAAATATTTTTATTAAAATATAATATATTATATTATATTATATTATATCATATCATAAAAATAAATATTTGGCTGTGTACACTATTAACTGCAGGCATGCACTCCCTGATAAAAATCAAGAAAAATTATTTATTCATCAAAAAGAGAATGAGGCTCAGAACAAATTTATGCAGAATGCACCTGTTTAGAGGAAATTTTACATGAAAATCTTTTCTGTGCATGCAAATAGTGTATAAAAAATATAGAAATAATAGTGAATGATAACCACTTGTCATATTCCCTATCAACATAAAGCCCCACCAACAAGATGTGAGTCCTCCCATTAGAGGAGAAGAAATGGTTGAATACAAATCTGTTCTAGCCGTAGTATATCACCACTGCAGCAGTCTGCTAATAGTCACCACCTAATCAAAAGCAACTGAATTCTCTATTATCCATTTTATTTAGCGGAAATATAAGTCAAGTAGTGCAATGTACGAGGGGATCATCGTGAGCCCAGCTAATTTGAAAACAGCTTTATAGGCAAAAGCTGCATTCAGTCATTACATCCAGTGGAATCTCATCAATGTGCCCTCACATTCACAATACTGACACATTGCATTGCTAAAGACAATGAAAAGTTCCCACAGCAATTCTGCTGAGAAAACAGTTGATGTGAATGACCATCAAAATGATTCAGAACACAATTTCCATATCAGAAATATGACCAATTTCAGCAGCCAGGGAAAGGGGGATGGTAGGACCGATCTTTGCATGCCTGTTTTGATTGCTTGGTGGAAAGTGGCCCAAACGGGAGATGATATCTTCTCTGTAAATAAATAAAAAGATGAGTTTCTATGGCAGTGTGCAGGCTCAGCAATACCCTCCCTTCCATCCCCTTAGCTAATAAATATCTTATAAAGAACGTTGGGTTATTTTGCAGTTATCTGCAGAGCAGACCCTGCAACATTTGGCATAATCTGCTGAAGACTACTGACAAGGCTCAGTATTTGAGTGATAACTGGGGAAGGGTGGGGTGTGTTTTATTGATGATGCTGCCAGCGGGTGGTGGAACAGAGCTGTCAGAAAAGGCCTTATTCAGGGATGGCTATCTGGTCACTCCCACCTGGGTGCCACTGAATGACGGCCCATTACGCCTCTCATCAGACCAATCTGCCCCCAAGTAATCCCTGCACTGTGTTTGCTCTGTATAGGAACCAAGCAAGATTACAGAAGACCTTTATTTCTTTCTTTTTTGTGTGTTGAACTAAAAATGAAAATTCTGTCATCATTTACTCACCCTCATGTCAGTCCAAAACCATTTTTTTCTTCCATGCAATTACAATTCAGCTTCAAAAGCATCATGTATAGTGACAGGAATTGTAAGGCATTTAAAGATTCCAATTCCTTTAAACAATTTTCTTGAATTTGAGGAAGATACAATGTAAAATGTAAAATGACACACGCACGCACGCACGCACACACACACACACACACACACACACACACATACACACACTAATTTGCTCATGAATCAGTATTTGCATCCTTAATTAAATAATGATAGTTTATTGACATTCCATAAAATCCACAGGAATCTGTTAATTGTGTCATCTTATATCTTTCTGTGTTGACAGTAATATTACCTGCCAAAACATCACAGTATTCCCTTACAACAAACCATGGGTCACTAAAGAATTGAAAAGTGTTCTGAATAAAAAGAAACACATTTTTTATACAGGGAGTAGCCAGGAAAAGAAGGAAATCAATAGAGAAGTAAGGAGTGGGATAAGGAAAGCTAAAATCATGTATAAGGATAAGGTGGAACACAAGTAAGGTGGAACACAATCCCCACAAGTGGGGATCTTCGTGCAGCTTGGAGGGGAATCAAAGCAATGTCCTCAGTTACTCAGGGAAGCGGTGACAGCAGGAAACCTATAACATCTAGTGGAATAAATGATGTTGATCTCCCGAATGCTTTAACAATTTCTATTCTCGTTTTGAAAAACATGATTTTTCTGAAAATATTTTTTGTTCGAGAGAGTCTCTATTTTCTCAAAATGATGTCACCATCAGTCAAGAGTGTATCAGGGACCATCTGAAAAAGGTTAACACCAGGAAGGCGCCTGGACCTGATCTTGTCTGTGGGCGGACACTGCGCTATAGTGCCGACCAGCTGAGCAGTGTCCTCCAGCACATCTTTCAGATGTCACTGGAGAGTAGTGTAGTTCCCACTCTCTGGAAATCCTCTAAAGTGATCCCAGTTCCTAAGATCAGAAAACCAGAGCAACTAAATGATTTCAGGCCTGTTGCTTTAACATCACTAATTATGAAGGTATTCGAAAAAATCATTAAAAACCTGGTGCTATCATCTGTAGAGGGAAGACTTGACCCCCTGCAATTTGCATATCGAGCGGGGAGGGGTGTAGAGGATGCAAAGCTTTTTATCTTGAATAGTGTATATAAGCATTTAGACAAACCGAAATCCCATGCCAGGCTTCTGTTTGCAGACTTTTCTTCAGCTTTTAATACAATACAACCACATCTTTTAATAGACAAGCTGCTGTGTGATTTTAACTTGCCTCACCAACTTGTTTTATGGATTTTAGATTTTTTTAACTGTTAGAGAGCAGAGGGTCTCTGTAAATGGTAATTTCTCAGACTCCTTATTGCTCTCCACAGGATCACTTCAAGGGTGTGTCCTTTCACCCCTTCTCTTATCATGTACACTGCAGAAGCGCCCAGGAGAATAGCTATTTGGTGAAGTTTTCTGATGACACTGTGTTGTTGTCACTCCTCCAAGGTCCAGTATCTGACCATGGAATGCTCTGACTGACTTTATCTCATGGTGTGATAACCATTAAACTCTTAATGGTTCAGACTCATCAAACTCTTAAAACTCTTAAATTCTGTGTAGGTTTGTTTATGGGGGGGGGGGGTTCTTAAATTTGCACATATTGACTGTTTGTATATTGTGAAAATGTGTGTGATTTGTGTTATGTACTGTTGCAAACATGCTGCTCTTAACTAATTACCCCTTGTGGGATTACTAAAGTTGATTGAATTGAATTGAATTGTAAAAACAACTGAATTTATTCAATTTATTTGGCTAACAGTGGAGCAAGCAATTAGTTAACGTACTAGATTGGCTTAGTTTAGTTTATGTTAAAACTGTGTAAATGGATGTACAATTTATATCAAATTAAATCTTAAATATTATAACAAAATATTGTCATGAGTGTATTTGCTTAATCCACTATACTGCTCTATATCTTCTCCTCACAAGACAAAGTCAAATAGAGCCACCTCTATTCTACCTTCATCCATCCTCCAGAGTTCAGCTTCCTCCCTAATAAGTGATTGGAGAAACAGTTCACCTCAAACACCACCCCATCTGGCTACACATGCTCTTTTTCCCATTGCAGGAGAAAAGGTCATATTTCAAATGGCCAGTACAGCTGCTATCATAGGGCTTTGTACAAGCAGCCAGCAGAGTGTGTTGGGATTAACCAACTTCCAAACCCTCCCATGTAATATCGTTTTCTCTCCAATCCCTTGCTTATTTTGTCCAACAAATGAGATTCCGCCATCTGTGCCGCAAAGAAGCTGCGCAGCTCAAGCTTGTAACGTCCCCTCTGACGATCTTATATTATTAAACCTTCCTCAATCTATGGAGCTACAGAATGGGCCTATCATTGTTATTTTATGCCCAATAATGTTGTTTCCATCCATAAGAAAAAGCATATAAAACCTAAATGGCCAACATGTCTAGGACAAAAAGGCAGCATTGGCAACAAATGAGCCATAAAGTCATGGCAATATTGCAACATTCATGGTTTCATGTGATGTAGTAGAAAATGAGTAGCTCCTCTGAAGGTGGTTGATACATGAAGAAGAGCAAAAAAGTAAGGTGAACGGCATTGTGGGAAGTTAATTTTGTTGTGGTGAGAGTCAATTAATACATTGCAATACTTTTAAAGTGTTATAAAAGCTCTGGATCATTAGGTATGCAAACTGTTTCTGCAACAGCGATTATAGGAAAGCAACCAGGACCAGAAACTGAGCCACCAGAGGATCAGTCTGTGTGAGTAAACAAAATCTAATGAAAACGAATGTTAAAATAATAGCATTTTAATATTACAATGAATGAATAATGCAAAAAGTGTCTCGGAAGGTTATGTATGGCAATAAATAACTGGCTTCTAATGTGGAATTTATCTATGGGATAATATACAGTCATCTGGTCATTAACGCAAAATAAAAAACCTACTTCGACCTGGTGAAGCAATAACACACGAGCAGCACAATTGCAAGTGCTATATTACCTTTACAATAAGTTAATACTAAGTCATATTTTAGACACAATTTTGCTATTTACTGCTATTTGCTTCAACAACACAGCAGCAGAATCGTTGCATACTGTACCTCTAAGCAGGTTTTTCGTTCTTGAATGATTCAGTTATTTTAATGAATCAGTTGAATGAATGATTCAATAGCTGTCTCATAAAGAAAATAATTCGCTTAATTTATAAAGGAATCAGTGATTTTGAATTAATTCATTGAATGAATTAATTAATGACACACTCATAATGAGTCACTTGTTTCATTCCTGAAATGATCAGCATTTTTTAAATTTTATTAAATGGTTGAATTAATGATACACTCGTAAAGAGAGTGACTGAATGAATCAGAAATTTCAACAATTGTTTAAACAAATTATTAATTTACAAAGATAGACAATTGTTTCATTCTTAAATTTGAATAATCATTTTGTATTTTTGAATTAATCGATTGAGTGAATTATTCAAAGTTGACCTACTGGTGCAATGAAGTAATTAGCAGAATTTTTTTGTAATATATCCCTACCATAATGCACAGACTGTCTCAAACAAACACAGAAAAGCAGAGTGACACAAACAGGGAAAAGTCCCAGTGCTGTTAGACTGTTATATCAGCGCTAACCGATCAGATTAGAGGACCAGAAATAACTGTTGTATAATTTATGATAATGTAAAGCTGACAGTACATTATCTTGTTTATTCCAAATAAATAGAAAAAAATAAATGGAGAATGATTATTGAACTGAGTTTAATAATTCTATTATTTGAGTGCTTAATAATTTTATTATTTGAGTGCTAAGTAAAACATTAAAATAGATATCACAGCAATTCCCCTTAACTAAACCAATCTCATCAGACCAAGGACATTTAAAGAGTTTTCTGGATATCAGAAAAACCATACTCAGAATGATACTGATACTTGAATGATACTAACCACAAACTAAAGTGCTCTTTGTTGTAAGGAGAGCTTGGAGAATCACACAGATTTCTTTCTTTGGTATGATCCTCTTCCCCTTTGCTATCTACCTCAGCAAGATGATCCTCCTCACTGGCAAGACATCTGACTCCCATCATACTCTCCAGCCTCACACACAAACCCAGCTCACTGGAAATGCGTAATCTCTCTGTGCTCCCCAGACCCGGTGAGTTGACAGACAGTAAGGGATTCACATTAAAACCTGGGCCTCCAGATGTGTAAACAGCTTTTTGTGCACACAGGGGATCAGCCTTGAGAAGGAGTAACTGTGAAGTAAGCTATAAAAGCTGCTCCAAACCGGGGATAGTAAAGCTTCTTCAGAGAGAGTCCCACACACAGATGCCTGAAAAAGCAAATCCTTTTCTCCATTTCACTCTGCTCTTTTGGCTAGATGTAATACGTCAAAGTCATGGATATTCATTACACTAGGTAATGACGCTGGCTGGAAAAGCACCTATTTATAAGACATTTCAAACCTTCAAGAAAGTTTCAACAAATACTTTTCTAATAACGCTTACAGTACGCAGTAGCAAAATCTTCGTCCTTTCACATCAGCTTCAAACCACAACTTGATTGTTTTTCGATGCATGCTGTAAGTCATTATTCATAATTGTAAACTGCATTCATTGTCAAGATATTTATTACCCACATGTATTGTCATTCTGCCTTCATGATAATCATTAAGTAATTCATTATGCACTGATAAATGGAAATGGGTATAATGGAAAATGCTGACAGCAAACTTGAGAGTCTTGTAAAACTTATTGAAGAAGGCAATTTACACTGAGTGTAAAGGAAACTAGATGTTATTTACACCCTAGTGTAAATACTAACAGACACTATTTGCATTTTGTCAGTATCTTATATACACGTTCAAAGTCTTATGCTCACAAAGACTACATTTTTTAATCAAACATACAGTAACAATAGTACATTTTGTGAAATGTTATTTGAATTTAAAATAACTGCTTTCTATTTTAAAATATTTTACATTTAATTTATTGAATTTTCATCCTCATTACTCCAGTCCAGTGTCACATGATCCTTCAGAAATTATTCTAATGCGCTGATTTGTGGCTTAAGTAAAATTCCTTATTATTATCAGTGTTGAAAACAGCTGCTTAATATTTTTGTGGAATTTTTCCCCCCCGAATTCATGAATAACTTCATACAAGTATTTATTTATTTATTTATTTATTTGCACAGTAAATGTTTTCCATTGGCTTCACAGCATGCGAGTGGCCGTAATTTTGTTCTTCATTTGCCTCATTCTAACTACCAGAATTATTCTACATAAGGGAGCAATTAAAATTCTAATGCTATAAATATAAATTAAGGCATATAAATAAAGATATTTGGCTTCACAAATATCATGTTTCTAAGGGTCAGACATGGTTAGATCTGAATTTTAGAATAACTTTAACCAAACAATAATTAATAATAGTAGATACAATAGATAATAATTTCTGATGAGAGCAGAGGGATCTGAAAATGCCACAAGCCTAATGCAAACTCAGGTCATCCACGCAAACATACACACTTCTCCAACATCAAAGTCACATATTTGATCGTTTTATCTGGTTCTACTAGACTCTTGGTGTGCACTGTGCGGCCAGTGCTATGTACAGTACACCTGCTGCAAATAAACAATTTCCAGAAACTATGATACATCAAGCACAAACAAACTAAACCAGCTCGGCCTCGAGGCCTCTCTTCTCACCTCTGACGACAATGTTGGTGGATTTCTTTGCAGGATTACCCACGTTGTTATTGGCTACACAGCTGTAAACACCAGCCTCATCCGTGCTCATGGCAGGTATAGTGAGGGTTCCACCATTGAGAACACTCTTCTTTGGAAGCTCTTCACCATTACGGACCCACGCCAGGGTCGGCTTGGGCTCGCCTCCAGAGATGATGCATACCAGAGTCACTGTCTGCCCAGGGTTGGCCACAATGGGGTCTTCCACAAGCAGCTTAATAGAGGGGGAGGCTAAAACAAAAACAGAAAATGTTAATCTTATCAGCTTCACATGGAAGACCTATTTTCTTACTTAAAGGAATACTCACACTTACATCACGTTTCACAACATGCTGACGTTTACATAAGCGAATGCACGAATGACAGCTGTCTGGAAGCGATGGTTTATAGTTTAAAATTTTAACAGTATTTTACTCACATACAGTATACACATTATTTTGCTTCAGAAGACATTTTATGATTACGTTTGTGTTCGTTTTGCATGGTTTTTGAAGCATCAACTTTGGGGGATCTATCCACTTGCATTATATGGACTCACAGTGTTGTTGCCAACTATTTTCAAAGGAAAGTAGCTAAAGCCTGCCCAAAAAAGTCGCTAAATGACGTCATGCGTCAGCTACCATATTCACTTGCGTTCTACCTGCCTAGTGTGTTTTCTCTCCTAATCCTTGCTTACATACTGTAATATAATGTAATATAATATAATATAATATAATATAATATAATATAATATAATATAATATAGTTGAATGTCCAATAAAGCTGTTCTCATTTTCTATATATATATTTTGTCAGACAATAGAATGAGTATGATATAGTGAATGATACATTTTTATATGTGTAAAATTATCTGAATTGAGAGAGTTCGGAAACTGGTAAAACTTCGATACTTCGATAAACTAAAGCTCTGTAATAGTGAGTTATACAAGTGATAATGTTACGTGTGGGTTTTTGTTGTGTCTTGTATATCACGTTATCCCTTGTTTGTCATGTGATCCTGCCATGTGTCTTGTCTTTTGTTTGTTGCTCAGTGTCCACAGGTGTTCCTCATCTATGTTTATTAGTCTCCCCAGGTGTTTCTTATTAACCACGCCCCCTTGTTATCTTGTTTAGCTTGTTTGTCTGTGTATTTAAACCCCTGTGTTTCAGTTGTCTGCTGTCGGTTGTTGTTTTATGTTACTCCTGTCCTGTTCTGAGTTCCCTGGATTTCCTGTTTTTGTATTTGGTTAATTAAATGTGCTTGCGATTGGATTCACTCTCTGTTTCATTCCTGACTGGATGTAACAGATAAGCACAAGAGAAGAATGGAAATCAAAACGGTTAAACTAAATTCTTTAAAAATAAAACAAAGGAGAAGCAGATAAGTCCATTCACGTCTGTCAGCAGCCGTGTGCTCAACAGAATGTGCTGCTGCTCCTCTCAGCCATTCTCTGAACAGGGTAGACGTATAGAGAGGCGTGACGGCAGGGAGAAAGCAAGACCTCGCGCACGCAGGAGAGTACTGGCAACATTTGTTTTTTCAAGTTACTGAGGTTTGTCCATATGGTCACCAGATTTGTCGCTAGGCGCTTTTTTAAAATAAAAAAAGTGGCTAAAGGGGTCTAAAAAGTCGATAAATTGGCAACACTGGAGATGGATTATTTTTCAAAAAAAATCTTTGTTTGTGTTCATCTAAAAAAAGAAAGTCTAATAATATATATCAGGAATGGAAGTAAATGATGAGAAAACTTAAATTTTTGGGTGAAGTATCCTTTTAAATCCAGGGGCGTTGGAGCCTCTGAAAAGTTTACATAAAAGAAGATACATAAAACTTACAGTACTAGCTTGACTCATGAATATTAATTAAGTAACGTTATAATATTTTAAAGGGATCAAAAACAGTTTATATGCTTGTTTGGAAGCAATGCCATGTGCACAGCCAACTTCAAGTGAGTAATTACCACAAATACACAAAGTTCACGTACTGTCACCTCTTGATGACAATTATGGTGGTTTACCTAATTACGCTAATGTGTTTATACTTACAATAAAAAGTGGTATTTACAATTTTTACCCAAAGAGATTGGTTTACTTGGGCCCATAATGCACCAGGTGACCACATCCAATCTATATAATCAAGGCCTTGTCAAAATGCACACTGGCAAGCTGTGATGTAAGGGCTTTCAAGTTGGCAAAGCTATCAGTCAATCCCCGGGATTGAGCCATGATCATCATCATCAGCCAATGTGTTGCCAGAAATGCGCTGAGAGACGGAAAAGAAGTGAGAAAGAAGGATAGTGCAAGAAAATGAGCAGGGTGGTGGAGTGGGAGAGGAAGATAGAGAAACAGAGATGGCCGGAGGAAAAGGTCTGCCGACTCTGTTCATTCTTTAATGGATTCCGTAAAGGTTAGGTCTCCGCCACAGTAGCATGTGAAGCCCACCGAGACAGATAAGTAGCACAGGAACCCGCAGGGCCATTTCCTTAAGAATATGGTTTTGCCATAGACTGAATTAACTGCAAGGCCAGTGGTGAAAACATCAGCCCGGGGCGGGTTTCTTCAGCCATCAACCGACAAAGAAGGAGAAAAGTAGCAGCAGGCCTCTAAATGTAACAGGCGTAACATACTCAATAACACATGCAGCACTCACAGCTCGCTGATTATCAGACCACACAGCACTTGTGGTGACAAGAGCCTTAGGGCACTTCCTTTGGAGAGTTGCTTCTGGTTTGCTGCTTGCCTGTACTTTCTTACTCGTTGGACAGCTCAAATATAGCAGAAGGAGACTAAAATAAAAGACAATGCTGTGCACAAGGAGGAGGTATCTTTGGCATCTCTCACCGGTTTTGTTGGTGAGCCGGAATAGCACACTCTTGTCGGGGATGCCACAGACATTGCGGACAGAGGCAGTGCATGTGTAGTTTGCGTAGTCCTGAGGACGCAGGTTCTTTAACTTCAGGATCTTGGTCTCACCCTGCAAGCCAAGAAGATGATAATGTATAAATCAGGATCTCATCTGGTTTTGCTGCAGGACACAGATTTTACATTAGACATCAAGAGGTGATCTATATTTAAATATTATACTAATATGAATACTTTGTGTTATTTTTCTTTTGATAGCTAATAATTTTATTCAGGATTTATATATATTTTAGCTCGATGGAGTATTTTTGATTATATTTTGTTATGTTCAAGTCAGCCTTAGAGTGATTGGTCCTCTCTTTGGTGAAGTTGCTTCCATTTCAGTGAGTATATACAACTTGTTTTGATGTAAGTAACTCTATATAACCCTAAATACAAAGAATTAAATGCAACTAACCATATAATGGTGCTGCTAATAAATAAACTGGGCCCGGTTCCCCAAAACGTTCTTATCGCTAAGTAGTTCTCTATCTTAACGTGATGGCACGATTCCCGACACGTTCGTACGCCAACTATATCTTCTGTAAGTCTCACTTTCGTAAGGTTGGTCTGGACCATTCGTAAGCTCTCTCTTAATGTTGTTTGGCTCAAACGCTAGTCGCCGCCACTGTGCATCAGTTTTTAGAAATCAGCGCAGTACATGTTGTGGCTCAAAAATGATTTTATGTTATGGACATTTTAAGACTAATAATAAAATATGTTCGCAATGGATACAGGCCTATTTATGAAGTTGACTTTATTTGGTATCAGAACTAATATGGTGGTAATTAGCCTAGGCTATTTCGTAATGTTAATAAAGCGTTTAAATTGGCAATCACTTTTGATAATTAAAATCTGGCCACAATTTGGCTCGAAATGGCTAAGATCTATAAATGGGTAAGCACGGTGGTGTCCAGTAAGCGAACAACTATGGCAGCGATCTAACGTGTCCTTGTATTGAATCAAAGACGGCGCCGGCTGCGGAGCCAAATAATTTTTTTTTTTTAAATTGTTCGGCAAAACTTAAGCCCTTTTGACATTTTGCCTTACGTCCTGCCAGGATCCGGAGGCAGCCATCTTCCTTGCTATGTCGCTCCATAGCTGTGTCACCTAACAAAACAGTGCAAAACAGTGTCACCTTGTGCAAGCTCACCTCGTCCAGCAAAACTTCAAGTTCCTCTGACGAGAAGCTTGGTGCCCTTTTTTTTACGTTGCTTCCCCACCATATTCTGTATCTAACTCTCTCTCTCTGTTCATTGTAGATAGGTTGCTTTTTATTGAAAACATTAACCAATGGCAATCAATACCGCATTAAACAGAAGTAACTACAGCTGCTTGCCAATCAATTCTGATTGTAAAGTACCTTACCATTAATATAAAAGTGTATTACATAATTTTTATAAGTCGTTAAACCCATGTCAAGAAGCGGCACAAGTGGCACTACGGAATAAGGAGGGTGGATGATTAGCGAGGGATACCCGGTTCGTCTACCTGTCACAACATATCGTGTGAACATATTACTGACAATTTGATAATTTAATTAATAGTCTATATTTTACTGATAACTTAAACTATGTTAGAATAAATGTTACAGGAATAATTTGAGGAATGTTTCATTTGCAGGGACACTTCGGGGAACACACTTAGGAACCAAAACAACTTTGGTAAGATGTATCTTTCGAGTCTTCTTAGCGCGCTAAGAGTGAGCGTTATCGGGGAACCGGGCCTTGATCTTTTAGAAGGGAGGAGGAGATTTGTTGTTGATCACAGTTAAAAAATCATGTCATTTTGGTAGAAGCAGCCAAATAAGTGAACATGAACAAAACACAGTTTTCGCCACTTAATGTCCAATGTTAAATCTGTGTTCAGAATCAAAATCAGTTGAGAACCAGTTTATTATGGCAACTGTGCACTTACAGCAAACGGTTCACCTCAATCAAATGAGTAACTTATTTTTTGTCATCTTTAGATTAGGTCAATTTGTACATAGACATTTAAGTTGATCGGTTATAAATAGTGGCACTGTTTGATACCAAAACCTTCTGAAGATTCTTGGTTTTTGATCTGCTTTCTAACCTGAGATATTGACAGAAAACTGCAGTGCATCAGTTTCATATTTATAGGTCTGAAGGGGTTGAAAGATAAAGAAGGCTCTATTGAAAATAACATGCAGTATCTCCTTTAAGTGCACAGACTAATGTTGCATGAATGATTCTCTGTGGGGAATAAGAAGAGTGAAACAGGTCCAGAAATACCCTGCATCTTATGACTAATTACCAAGACAGATCCACTCTGGGCCAATCACTGTGCCATATCGGATATGGCAAAGCTGTGTTTTGAAAGCCTTTTTTTTTAACTGTCATATCTGATGTGCATCCTTCTGGACCAGATAACACTCACAATGTCAAACTGATGCTCTCTCATTGTCTCTCTTGATAGCTGCGACAACTTTGATGCAAGAGCAATGAAATTCATCAAATATTTTCAAGCAAGCCGGCCTTTCATAAAGTTATCTTATATTAAAGTTATCTAGTATTAAATGTCACCATTGATGCACACTATATAATATATTTTTTAAATTACAAACAAATAAATGACAAACAAATTCCATTTAACTGAAGTGCAGTGCGAATATCATATATTTCGCATCGACCAATTGGTTGGGAGGGAGCATGAAGAATCATTTTCACACATGGATTGGCACCTCTGAGTCCGGAGCTTAAACTCATTGAAAGTCATTGGGATGTGCTGGAGTAGACTTTACAGAAAGTTTGACTCTTGCATTGACAATACAAGATTTTGACCAAAAATAGATGCACCTCTTGATGGAAATAACACCACAATATTTATTTCCATCAATTTATCCCAATGTCTTACCTGTGTGAAGAAAGGCTCATAGATCTCCACACCCTTGTCCGAACCTTGGGACAGAAACTCCCTCCCTCGTCTCCAGCTGTACCGCACCGGAGGGTTTGAATTGGCAGCACACCGCAGGAACACTGTCCTCTCATAGTAGAACTGCTCCTTTGCCTCTCCTATACTCTGATGGACTGTCACGATGGGGTCATCTAAATCTGAAATGTAAACAGATGGGTTGGTCCCGCTCATGCTGATATAGCATTGCTCAAATCATCCTGAAAAACCGCCAGGAGACTTCTGTAGAGATGGTGGTATACAGATATAGCCATCTAGAACTCTAGCTAGTTATATTTCAGAAAAAGGCTTCAATATGCAGACATGTAGGACAGAAGTATGGAAATGACAGAATGTGAATAAACAGAAAACTAGGTTACAGGTAAACAAAAACATCCATATTTAGCTTTATTTATACCCTACTTTAAACATTAATATTCATGTCCCAATTCTAAAAAGTAAGCTCAATTCAAATGCATATGTCACAGTGTTACAGATACCAGGAACAGATGTGTGCCACTACTAGCATTAAGTTGTTGCTACATATACCTCAATAATGTGGAATAATTCAAACATTATACTGTGATATATCTGATTTTTCCCTGTTTCTTTCTTTGCTTCGAGATTGAAGGCACAATTTGTCGAATTGCTTAATGAGCCAAAAACGACCTAAATTAAGAAAGAAGCCCATAAAATAATTGAAATTTACTGGAGCGCAAATCATACAGTAGCCTATTATGGTCCAATATAGACATAAATTGCTTTGCACATTTTTAATACTTAACTCATTAAACACCAGTTAAAATGAGTGTATGTTATTGAGATCCAATGCAGTCTGGTAACACTGTACAATACAGGTCAAGGTATGTTAACATTAGTTAATGCAATATCTAATGTATAACAAATAACAAGGAACTGTCAGGATACAGGCACAGAGGCGGAGGTAAGTGAAAGCAAACGTGAGTTTATTTACAGTGATATATGTGCAAAGTTCATGTGCAGGTGCGTTGACGATCACGTCGTGCAGAGGATCCCAGGTGAGCAGACCCTTCTTCAGAGAGTTGGACGTGGGTAGACAATGTCCAGTGATACGAATACTTTTCTGTTTCAGATCCAGGGAGGAACAGGGAGATCTCGGTGGACACGTGGAGCACTTGGATTCAAATGGCAGGACTCGGGAAACAGGGAACCAGACTGGAATACTGGAGACAGCAAGACAGGGAGACAAGGGTGAGTATGTTCAGGGGTGAGTATAGTTACGTGATGGATCTTCGTTGGCAGACTTGGAAACTTCGGGAAATCGTGGGTAACGGTCTTCTCCTGTTGGAGGCTTGACAATGACTGGGGTGTGCGTGAGTGTTTTATAGGGCTGGGTAACGAGGTGACTGATTGTGAACAGGTGTGACTGGTTAATATTCCGGGGAGAGTGACCTTTGAGTGGTGGATGGGAATGAATCTGATTGGTTCCTGACACTACCCCCTCCTCCAGCGTCCGCGCTAGCGGACCTAGGACCCCGACGTCGTGGGGGTCTACCTCGAGGTCGAGGAGCAGGTTTGTCAGGGTGTTGTTCGTGGAAGGCAGTGAGTAGCATGGGATCAAGGATGTCCTTACGAGGTATCCAACACCTCTCTTCCGGTCCATCATTTTCCCAGTCAACCAGATACTCGAGTAGACCACCCCGACGTCGGGAGTCCAGGATCTCCCTTACAGCGAAGATGGATTCTGTTTCAATGGGGAGTACCGGAGGATTTTCATCTTGTGCTAGATCTGTAGAGGGGACTGGAACAGGTGAGTGATGGGGCTTCAGGAGGGAAACATGGAATGAGGGGTGGATGCGGTAGTGACTTGGCAGACGGAGCTGGTAGGTAACTGGATTGATTTGTCTTGTTATGGGAAACGGACCGATGTATCTTGGACTTAACTTGCGACAGGGTAGTCTCAACCGGATATCTTTTGTTGAGAGCCAAACCAATTGTCCAGGTTGGTATTCGGGGGTGTTGCTTCGGTGAGCGTCTGCAAAGTGACTGTGGCGGTTTATGGCTTGTTGGAGGTGATGGTGAGCTTGGTTCCATATTCTCTCACTGTCCCGGAACCAGGCGTTAACTGCTGGGACTTCTGAGGGTTCCCCGGACCACGGGAACAGTGGAGGTCGGTAACCCAGAATGCATTGAAACGGAGTCAGGTTGGTGGAGGTTTGTCTAAGGGAATTTTGGGCATACTCTGCCCACACGAGGTAACGACTCCAGAGGTGCTGATTGGCATGGCAGAAAGTTCGGAGGAAACGGCTGACGTCCTGGATTTTTCGTTCTGCCTGACCATTAGCCTGTGGGTGATACCCTGAAGTGAGACTTACGGTGACATTCATCAGTGCAAAGAAGGCTCGCCAAACTTTTGAAATGAATTGAGGCCCCCTATCTGATACAATGTCCTCTGGGAGGCCGAAATTCCGGAAGACATGTTCCATTAAAAGTTCTGCGGTTGCAAATGCTGTGGGTAAGTTTCTCAGGGGAATCAGCTTACACGCTTTCGAAAAGCGGTCGACGGCCACCAGGATGCAGGTGTTCTCTTCGGAGGGTGGAAGATCAGTCACAAAATCCACCCCAATATGCGACCAGGGTCTTTGGGGAACGGGTAGAGGCATGAGTTTTCCTGCGGGCAAATGACGAGGGTTTTTGTTCATTGCACATAGGATGCACCCCTGGATGAATGATTTGACGTCTCGGAGCATGTTGGGCCACCAGTAGCAGTTTTGGAGAGTGGAGCAGGTTTTGGTGACTCCTGGGTGACCCGTACCAACGGAGGAGTGCGCTGAGGAGATAAGTGATGTACGGAATTCATCGGGTACGTAGATTTTCCCAGCTGGGCATTCCGTAGGACTGGGTTGGTTTCGAGACAATTCCATCAGTTGTTCGTTTAAGTCCCACTGAATGGGATTGACAAAGATTTTCTCTGGCAAGATGTTCTCGGGTTCTTCATGGTGAGTTTCAGGAGCATGGAGACGAGACAGAGCATCCGCTCGGACGTTCTTGGAGCCTGGACGATAGGAGATCTGGAAGTGAAATCGAGTGAAGAAAAGCGCCCATCTAGCCTGGCGTGGATTGAGTCGTTTTGCTTCTTTCAGATACTGGAGGTTCTTATGGTCGGTGAGAACCAGGAACGGGTGTTTGGCGCCCTCCAACCAGTGTCGCCATTCTTCAAGCGCAAGTTTTACCGCCAGGAGTTCCCGATTGCCGATATCATAGTTTACTTCGGCGGGTGATAACTTGTGGGAGAAGAACGCACATGGCATAGGTTTGGGTGACAAATTGGAATACTGAGACAACACTGCTCCTACTCCAGTGGTGGAGGCATCGACTTCTACGATGAACATCTCTTCGGGATTAGGATGTCGGAGTAGAGGAGCAGTGGTGAAGGCGGTTTTCAAAGACTGGAATACGTGGTCGGCTTCCTCAGTCCAGAGCAGTGTTTTTGGCTTTCCCTTTAGGAGTGACGTTAGAGGAGCTGTTAGCAGGCTGTACTGGTGAACGAACCTCCGATAAAAGTTGGCAAAGCCAAGGAATCTTTGCAATTCTTTTACCGTCTGTGGGGTTGGCCAGGAAGTGATCGCCTTGGTCTTGCGATCGTCCATCTGTACTCCTCTTTCACTGAGTTGATAGCCTAGGAATTCGACTGAAGTTTGGTGAAATTAGCATTTTTCTGCTTTTAGGAACAAAGAGAACTCACGTAGCCGTTGGAGGACTAAGGAGACGTGTCGTTGGTGTTCCACTGGATCCTTGGAATAGATTAAAATGTCATCGATGTAGATTATTACGAATCGGTTCAGATAATCTCGGAATACCTCGTCCATAAAGCTTTGAAAGATGGAAGGAGCGTTGACCAGTCCATACGGCATAACCAAATATTCATAGTGGCCAGCAGGGGTGATGAACGCGGTTTTCCATTCGTCGCCTTCTCGAATTCGGATGAGGTTATATGCGCTCCTCAAGTCCAGTTTAGTGAACATCTTGGCCTCACGCAGTTGCTCCAGTGAGGAAGGAACCAACGGTAGTGGATAGCTGAACTTCACGGTTATTCTGTTCAGGGTTCGATAGTCGATACAAGGACGTAGTCCGCCATCCTTCTTAGGAACAAAGAAAAAGCTGGCAGCAGCAGGTGACGTGGAGGAACGGATATACCCCTGTTTCAGAGCCTCTTCAATGTACTGTTGCATGGCTTTCTGTTCGGGAATAGACAGGGAGTAGATTCGTCCCTTAGGAATGGGTTCTCCTGGAACAAGGTCGATTGCACAATCCCAAGCTCGATGAGGGGGTAATTTAGCAGCCTCGACAGGATTGAACACATCTGCAAACGAGGAATAACAGGTAGGTATGGAAACGGACAGACTCTCAGTGGGGCTTTCGATGGAGGTTGAGTTTACTGGGACAATGTTAGGTGCATCAACGATGGATGTGGTCGCCAACTCGGCAGTTCTGGATGCACACTTACACCCCCAGTTCAGGATCTTACCAGATGACCAGTTGATATTGGGTTGATGTCGAATAAGCCATGGGCGACCCAGAATTAGATCAGTCTGACTGTTCTCTAATATGAAAGGTTCAAAAAGTTTGTGATGTGTATTTTCGACACCCAGGATGATGGGTTTAATCTGAGCTGTGACATACCCCTTATTTATGGTTTCACCCGTCACTGCATGGATGGAGTATGGTCTGGCGGTGGCTGATTTCTCGAGCTGGAGTTTTTGGCAGAGCCGTCCGGAAATGAAGTTTCCTGCCGACCCGGAGTCCACTATGGCTGTGGCAGAAACATGGAAAGTCGTGGATTTTAAGATCACTGAAATAGTTAGTGGGGCTGATACAGAATCGGCCGTAAAGACAGAACTCACAAGCATTCTGGGGGGTCGAGTCGGACATGACTGACGAAAGTGTCCTCCCATTCCACAATACAAACATAACCTGAGTTCACGGCGCCGGGCACGTTCCGCTGGGGACAGTCGGTAAGTATCCAATTGCATCTTTTCTCCATCTGCTTCGGGCGGAGCTTCCGTGGGATACTGAGAATTACTAGTGGGTCGGCGATTTTCTAGATAACAGCCCTGAGATCGTTGATGCACACAGAGAGCTTGTTGGATAAATTTTTCAACACCCAGACTGTCATCATATATCGCCATTTGCAGACGGAGAGCAGGATTCAGACCACGTCGGTAAACAGAAATGAGCGCCTTCTCGTTCAGCCCACTTGCAGAGGCTAAAGTGCGAAATTCCAACGAATACTCAGAAACCGATCTTCGACCTTGGTATAGTTGCAGTAGTTTGTCACTGGTGGAAGAATCATCAACTGGTCGTCCGAAAACTTCTTTAAAATGGTCTACAAACCCTTGTACCGATGAGGTTGTAGTGGACTCCTGTAACCACATGGTTTCAGCCCATCTCAAAGCAGCCCCGGATAACTGTTGGATGATAAAAGCGATTTTCGATCTTTCTGTGGGATATAACTGATTTTGCTGTTCCAGAGCGAGCGAACACTGAAGCAGGAACCCGTTGCAATCCTCCGCCCGTCCAGAGAATGGCGCTGGACGTGATGCTTGGTTAGCGAAGCATATCATCGAAGAAGTGGAGTCTGCGGAAGTGCAGAGCGTAGACTGACCGGAATTTTGAACAGCGGCTGTAGACTGTACAGGGTTATCACCATGGCGGGTAGCTTCCATCGCGCTGTTTCACTTTTCTGTTCTGGTCAAGCCTTCTGTCAGGATACAGGCACAGAGGCGGAGGTAAGTGAAAGCAAACGTGAGTTTATTTACAGTGATATATGTGCAGAGACAAAGTTCATGTGCAGGTGCGTTGACGATCACGTCGTGCAGAGGATCCCAGTTGAGCAGACCCTTCTTCAGAGAGTTGGACGTGGGTAGACAATGTCCAGTGATACGAATACTTTTCTGTTTCAGATCCAGGGAGGAACAGGGAGATCTCGGTGGACACGTGGAGCACTTGGATTCAAATGGCAGGACTCGGGAAACAGGGAACCAGACTGGAATACTGGAGACAGCAAGACAGGGAGACAAAGATGAGTATATTCAGGGGTGAGTATAGTTACGTGATGGATCTTCGTTGGCAGACTTGGAAACTTCGGGAAATCGTGGGTAACGGTCTTCTCCTGTTGGAGGCTTGACAATGACTGGGGTGTGCGTGAGTGTTTTATAGGGCTGGGTAACGAGGTGACTGATTGTGAACAGGTGTGACTGGTTAATATTCCGGGGAGAGTGACCTTTGAGTGGTGGATGGGAATGAATCTGATTGGTTCCTGACAGGAACAGTACATTATCAACCAACATTAATAGTGTGTGTTAAATTCTACATTAACGTTTCAAGATATATAAATTAATAATACTTAATGTATAATGAACAATGGTATACATTCTAAATGATAATCATATTATTTATAAATTAATATTAATCTGCATGAATAAATGCTGTACAATTGTTGTTTATTGTGTGTTTATGCATTAACACATGATACCAAATTGAATCAATGTAAAGTGTTACCTGAAATCTCTGTATTGGTATATAAAGATCTAAACACTATTCACCTCTCCACAAACCATACAAGCATTAACAGCAAACATAATGTCTAAAATGATGGACCACATCGGGGGCTGTATTTTTACAACTGTAATTTTTTTCAAGAGCCACAATAATTACAGTGCTTGAGTGAGGAGCCATGTGCTTTTAGACTGCCCTCAAAGCAATGCAATTTTAGAGAACTCTCAGCTATCAGTAAACTGTGCCTTTCAACATCTTTCTCTCTCCTGCTTTAAAACATTAATCAACCTGTCCGATAACAATTTGACAGACAGCATTAGTACAACTCATTTCCTGCTTGTCAGGTTATATTTTTAATACTGAACCACAAATTCATTCAGTGAACGTCAATTGGGTCCAGAAAAAAAAACACTATTAAATGGGCAAAAAAAAATATATGTTTCACAAAACAAAAAAAGACAAACAGATCTGGAATAAAATGAGGGAGAGTAAATGATCACAGAATTGTCATTTGTGGGTGAACTATCTCTGTCAATTGAAGAAAAAAAAACTGGATAACTGGATTCAAGGTTTCAGTCGACCACTTTGGAACAAATATAAACCTGAATGTAATCAATAATCGCTATTGCCTATCTTGGCCGCTTTAAACTAATGACTAGTGAGTGCAGCCACGCTTTAGAGACAACACAGGCAATCCAAATCGAAGTACTCAGTTGTTTATCGGCAGTGTGTTGGCTGTTCTTTCACAATGACATGTGTCTAGGCTTTGATCACTGCATCAGGAGTAGCATGTCTCTGATCGATAAAAGCGAGTGCCCACCAGCGAATAGTCCACCGTGAAGCTGGAATAAAAATGACAAGCTGAGGCCTGTTCTCTAATTCAAGGGTAATGACTTGCTCCTCATTGTCTCCCCACGGCAATGCTGCCTGCCATCGTCCATCGCTCCTTCTATTCATCTCTCTGTGCTACCGTAAATCACTTTACAACATCTATGGCTCCTCCGTGTCTGTAGGGAACAGAGGCAACACACAACTCCTTTTTTGACAGGTTGTGATAGCTTTTGATGGTTCCGATAGCAGAGGAGTAAACCTTTGAAACTTGGAAAAATTCAGGAGCTAGCTTACTGACGATGATGTCTCTTTGAAGAATAATCCTCATTTTCATTTCACTCATTCATTAAACCTCTCATTTTATGCATTTCGTCACATATTCAAAGCCATGCATTTGATTTCAACAAAGTCTACGGTTGCTAAAACTTCAATGAGAAGTGCCCGATAATGAGGACATGTTGCATCTCTAAGAAAATAAAAGTGTTCACAGACTCAGAATGATGACGTGTATAAGTGCAAAACTCTTTGAAAGAGACATAGATGAGATATGCTCTTATGATGAGTCACATAAAAAAAAACTCACTGTCTGGCTTTTGATGCCTAAGAAATGTGCTAGACAAGAAATACAAGAAATAACACATGCTCCATTAGAGCCCCGGTAATGTAAGTTCGACCATATCAGAAGTACTGTAATTCATTTCAAACATAAAGCCTTAATGAAACATATGAAAAGGTAAAGGTTTCCATATATCATAAGATACACATTACAGTTTTTTACAGTCGCTAGAACACATTTCTCAATACTTAGGTCACTTTTTCAAAACTCTTCACACAGTTCTCCAAACCAACTTTCAGCTCGGCACAGCAGTTCATTTCACTTTCAAAATGCACTAAAACTACCATATCACTTCATACATGTCTCAAATCAACATATTCTTCCATCACACTAGCAAAGGTTGACAGACAACAAACACACTTTGTCACCCACAAAACAATGACCTAATAACACTAACAACAGGTAGCATTATACAATGTTTTCTTCTGTAAAACAAGCACACCTCTTTACTGTTTAGAATTCACTCCAATATATTTTACTGGAATTAATCAGACATGATGCAGTATGCTTCAATATATTTTATGTCTTTTTTTTGTTTTTTGCACAGACTAATTACAAAATACAAGAATTTGTACACACCATTCACCAGATACAATAGGAATCAGCTGTGGTTGGTCCAATTGTTCAATTGTTTTTATAGCAATTCATTTTTAGATTCGAAATATATTTCATTACAATATTACTTTAGAAATGTAGCAAATTGCTGTCATATTCAGTTTTGTATTAAAGTTTTTTTCGATTGCTAAACGACAGTGAGCACAACTGGAGCCACATGTGCAAAACTCTAACTACAGTCTGCACTACCAACAGTCACCTGAGCTAAACAGTTCACATCACCTGCAAAACTCATTCCAAGCAACACAACTCTTAACACACGACTCAAAACAGGCTCAGTGCAGCCAAACACTATGTACAACCCTCACTGAAATAACACACACTGTCACTCAGAACACACTGAGAGTAAAAATACTAGCATCAAACACCAATACAGAAAATACAAACTTTACATCTTTACAGTTTGAACAATTACAGTGACTTCATACAAAGTAATATTTTCTTCAAAGAAAAGAGTGACATTCTTTCACATGATTTACAGTTTTTTTCGAATTGTAAACGACAGTGAGCACAACTGGAGCTACATGTGCAAAACTCAAACTACAGTCTGCACAGCAGCAGTTCATGTGGACCAAACTCTAGTTTGTTTTTCATAGCTTGAACACAGTTTTCAAAACTCTACACACTTGAGTGACAAGATTAGACTGTTCTGAGTGACAGTGTGTGTTATTTCAGTGAGGGTTGTACATAGTGTTTGGCTGCACTGAGCCTGTTTTGAGTCGTGTGTTAAGAGTTGTGTTGCTTGGAATGAGTTTTGCAGGTGATGTGAACTGTTTAGCTCAGGTGACTGTTGGTAGTGCAGACTGTAGTTTGAGTTTTGCACATGTAGCTCCAGTTGTGCTCACTGTCGTTTAGCAATCGAAAAAAACTGTATTTAAATTTTTAGAACACAACAATTCTTTAAGGTAAATGAAAATGATCAGTTTGCTTCAATAGTCTGTAGTAATATACGAAATTACAGTAATGAGAAAAAAGGTAGAAACTAAAAGTACATACTGTAATTCAAACAAATAACAAACAAGACACCTGCTTAGCCTTTCAGCTGAAATTGCAATCATCAGTGTTTGAAAGGCACAAGGCTGAAATCTATTCTGTTTTGAATGTGTGGTTCACAGTTTTGACAGCAGTGTGTTAGCATTTGAACAAAGTGCTGTAAATCCACAGTGTTGTGCAGGTTGTGGTTAAAGTCATGGGATAAGTGTGTAGAGTTTTGAAAACTGTGTTCAAGCAATGAAAAACGAACTAGAGTTTGGTCCACATGAACTGCTGCTGTGCAAACTGTAGTTAGAGTTTTGCACATGTAGCTCCAGTTGTGCTCACTGTCGTTTAGCAATCGGAAAAAAACTGTATGTTATTGTTTTGAACATAAGTTTAACAGTTTTGAAAACAGTATGTAAGCATGTGCAAATTGGCCTGTAAGTACACAGAGTTTTGGTTGTTGTTGTGTCGAAGTGAGAAAACAATTAATGTAATTTGAAAGATGTAGTCATTGAATGAATTTTGTGCCAAAGCAATGATAAATGATCCACAGTTTAGTCCACATATACTTCTGTTGTGCTCACTGTGTGAAGAGTTTTAAAAAAAGTGACCTAAGTATTGAGAAATGTGTCCTATCGACTGTAAAAAACTGTAATATCGCCACCTGAATATATTTTTTGCTATTTTCTCAGTAATTTTGCATGCATGTTTTACTTCAGTTGTTAATATAAAATATAAAATCATGTAGCTAGCCTTAAAATGGATCCTTATACTGTAACCTACCACAATATATTATAAACAGTATATAAATTGTATACTATCGCTTAAAAGTTTGGGGTCAGTAAGATTTTTCTAATGTTTTTGAATAAAGGCTCTTATGCAACAAAGGATGATGCATTTACTGTATTGTTTAAATTTTAAAATGACTGAACTGTAGTGTATATTTGTTAACTTTGGAACAGTAGTGTATCTTTATAATATTATTTATTATTGTACATACCTTAATACATGTATTATAAATATAATAGTATATTAATTATTATAATATTTCAAAAATAAAAAATAGAAATATATCATTTATAATACAGTGGAAGATAAAAAGTGACAGCACCAAAAGTCAAAATATTACAAATAAAATGAAAAAAAAAATAATCTGGTTGAATTTCACATATAAAGCAAAGCTATAGTAGATGACTAGCATAACTAACTATAGATAATGATGAAAACTTAGATTATAGCAGTAAAGTAACATGTATTTATTAGTAGTACTGTATTGTTTCCTTAAGCACTTCCTTGTGTCACTGTCCAGTTATAACATATTGTTATTGTGTCTGTATCATTAAATGAGTGGATAGAACATTTTCTAAGCAGCTATTTAGCATTTACTTTTATTCAAAGTGACCTACTGTAAACTTATTTTAGGAACAGTCATTGCTCAATGGCACAAAGGTTGTGGCTAATGGCTAGCTCCTTAAGAGGCTGAGATTTAATCACTATAACACCCTGTTTTGTTAGTGAATATTGTGCCAAAGAAAGCATGTAAAATATGCTTGGAATTTGTACAACTGTCTCACTTCGAGCTGCATAAAGCAGCTAGTGAGAGACACATTAACGCTTAGAAAACGTTCTGGCCCATTATAAACAATACTGGAAGGTCATTCGGCCATGATAAATTATTTAGATTACTGTGCTTAACATTTTTTTCTTTTTTTCATAGAAATGGTTTTGAATAATGGGCACTCATAATAGCTAAACAAGCAATGGATAGAAAAAATAAAAAAATCATGAAAAAAGGAAAAAAAAGTACAAATTTGAAACCAAGTGTTCTATTAACAAGCTTAAAGGTATATAATTAAAATTCCTTAATTGTAATATTAAAAAAAACAACTATATAGCATATGTTTAAATGCTACAATCAGAAGGACAGCACCTTTTCCTTTTTTTTTATTAGTTTATAAAATTTTAGGGGACAATATACAATCAACAGTGAACACACAGGTACAGCAAACAATTTTGCTTATAAGTGTCTTTCCAACTGCTTATGTGATTCGTAATTTAAGGATTTAAGTGAAGAGCCGAATCAAGGTATGCATCTGAAAATCTAAAGAGAGACGCAGACACAGTCAGCAAAGGCTAATACCAAGCTATGACTTTCAAGAGTGTGTGGTTTTCTGCCGACGGGCGGATGAGCTTGTTAACTCACAGTAGACATCCACTCGGATGGATTTGATGGCGGGAGTGCCGAGTCCGTTCTCAGCCTTACAGTAATAACGACCGCCCTGGTGCCTCTGGATGCGGGTTATGCGCAGTGTCTCGTTAAAGACGCTGGAGTCCTGGAAGCGGTCAGTAGCACTGCCTGCTGTCTTGGTCCATCGTATCTGACGGGAAACAAAGAAAGAGAGAAACAAAAATAACATCAGCTAAAAAAGAGAATCAAAAGCTAGTGCTTTAAAGCAGTCAAAGTTTACATCTCCTTGTCTGTCTCTCGTGAAGCACATTGGCTCATATATCTTTAAACATGGTAAATAATGATATATAAAAAAGACAAAATTATAATATTGTTGAGTTAAAAAGTTGAGTTCAAGAATGTTATTTGAATTATTATTCACATTCTATTATTTTAAACTTCTATATAACATTATCTATTTCTATTTAACTTAAACTTAAACAATTCAGTTAGTTGTCAAGGCAACATTTCCAATTTTCATTTATGTTTTTCATCTTATATTTATATTTAATTTTATTTCATTTTTAATAGTTTTAGTTTTAGTTAACGATAACAACACTGACATGACAGCACTAACAACCAGGCAAGTGCACAGATAGACACCAAGTGCTGCTCAAGCACCAGCCCTTTTGGTCTCTGACTAGATAAGTGCCTTTTTTTGCAAGACTTTTTATTTTATTTTAAATTTAAATTTGGCCAATGGTATCAAGTCTTCATAAAGTGTGTGCCCAAAAACTGCATTTAAGTTCTAATTCTTTGAGACCGCACAAGCCCCTGCCCCTTCTTTTCTTTTACATCCCTTTTCACAGCTGGCACACGAATCGAGAAGGCTCTGTCTGTGTCCCAAATACTACACGCCCCTGCAAATTACACCTACTACAAGTTACGTCTCCCGCAAAGAAACAAGCGTGGGTGTCCTTGACTAAAACAATCTTTTGAAGTAAATTAATTTATATTTTCTGTATTAAATGTTTGTAAGAGGAGCTTATATTACTTTCAAATCCTATTACAGTTTTTTTTATTCGCTTTGGTACTATTTTCACAAGTAAGGTGTACATTTTTAAAACTCTTAGTACAAAAATCCAAACGGATCACACTTGTAACGCAGCTAGTCATTCTTTCAAAACATTATCCCATGCTTTCATTACAGTTATACATTTTTCAGTCCACATAATCATTGTTTCAAACACAAGATTGTTGTAATATGTAATGAGAATGTTTGGTTTAATCACAGAAACACAACAGAATGATCTTCTTTCAATTTAGTGAAATAAAAGGTTCTGTGCTAGAACAGTGATTGCTGACAATACAGTAAATGATTTCACTCTATACCATTTGACTAAATCTATACTGTAGTGGACCTTTACACTTTAGGTTGAGTTACAGTAATGTGGCTGTCCATGGTAATCTATTTACAGTATCACTGTATGTATGACATACATACTGTAATGTAAAATGCTGTATTTGATGCCATCTGTCTCTTCTACTGATGCATCTCTAATCAATCTAATGTTTTACAGTCATTGACCGTTTTATCTCCATTATACTGTATTCTGCTTTACAGTGTTTTCAAAAATGGCAAATTTCTCTGTATCTCTCTCACACACACACACACACATGCGTGAACATAGTGGTGGCTATTATCTATAAATCACTTATGTAAAAATAATTCATTACATTTGGTTATCCATATCGGAAATTGCAAGTTCTATAGAAACTGTACATAGAATCAATATCTACAGGTGAAAACATCACATCGTGCAAAAGTTATAATTTTGATGATTATGGCCTACAGCTTATGAAAAACCCAAATTCAAAATCTCAGAAAATTAGAATATTACATGAAATCATTAAAAAAAAGAATTTTACTGTAAATACCAAAATGCCGGCTCTCTAAAAAGTATAATCATGTGTATATAATTCTATATACTACATGTATTAGTTTCACCTTTTAATTTGAATTACTGAAATACATAAACTTTTGCACAATATTCAAATTTTTCGAGTTTCACTTGTATAGAAATCGTCCTCAGGTTATGACTGTAACCCTTGTTCCCTGAGAAAGGGAACGAGGACTGCGTCGATTGACACTTTGGGCGAACGCCCATCAGCATAGCGCCTCTGAAGTATGAATGAAACTAAGCCAATCTCTGATTGGTGTTGCGTCATGACGTAATGTGTGACGGCATACAAGCAGAAGCTATAAAGGACGCCGGCACACATGAGATGTCAGCTTCTGTGATGAAGCAAGCGCTCCCAGGCAGGGGAAGGCGTGGCGAAGGGACGCAGTCTTCGTTCCCTTTCTCAGGGAACAAGGGTTACAGTCGTAACCCGAGGACGTTCCCTTTCGAGGGAACTCGGACTGCGTCGATTGACACTTTGGGGGAACGAGTACCCACTATGCCACAACGCGCCCTGCCTGTCCTAGTGTGAAGCTGCTCACAGGCACACATAGGACGAGAGCACGAGAGTGCCAGGTGTTGACGGAATGACCAGGCTATAGAACCTAATAAAGACCTGGAGATCTCCTACCCTCCTCAGAGAAGTTATGGCCAACAGAAAAACCAACTTCAGGGAAAGGTTCTTGGCCTCAGCCAACTCCAATGGTTCGAAGGGGGCCTCGGCCAGCCCTTCGAAAACCACTGCCAGGTCCCATGTGGGAACCCTGGAACGAGCCGCAGGTCTCATCCTCCAGGCCCCACGGAGGAAACATACGACCAACTGCTGTCTCCCAAGAGGTCCATCACCCAGAGGAGCGTGGAAAGCCGCAATGGCAGCCACGTACACCTAGAGTGTGGACGGGGTAAGACCAGCTGAAAAACGATCTTGGAGGAACTCCAGAACTGAAGCTACTGGGCAGTTAACTGGATCCACCTCACGCTCTCTACACCAGTTGGTAAAGACATTCCACTTTAAGCCGTACAATTTCCTTGGGGAGGGAGCTCTGGAGCTGAGTATGGTCTCCACTACTCCAGCTGATAGGCCGGCCTCTAGGTACTGTGGGGCCAGACCCACAGTTTCCATAACTCGGGCCGAGGGTGAAACATTGAGCCCTCTGCCTGTGACAGCAGGTCCCTCCTGAGGGGAATCTCCCACGGAGGGCCGTCTAGGAGCGATTCAATGTCTGAGAACCATACTCGGGCCGGCCACAACGGGGCTACCAGCAGTAGACTGATCCCATCGCGACGGACCCTCTCTAGAACTCCCGGGAGCAGAGCGTTCAGGGGAAATGCATATAGACGCAGCCTCGGCCACGTCTGCACCATGGCATCCAGCCCCAGCAGGGCTGGATGAGTGAGGGAAAACCACAGTGGACAGTGGGTCGTCTCTCGAGACGCAAATAGGTCCACTTCCACTGGGCCGAACCTCTGAGATATTGACTTCCACCTATGTGGAAGTATGCGTCCTTTAGATCTATCGTGACAAACCAATCCTCGGATTGAATTTGACTCACGATGATGGGAATAGTGAGCATCTTGAACCTGAATCTCCTCAGAGAACGATTCAAGTGTCTGAGATCTATTATTGGACGCAACCCCCCATCCTTTTTGGGAACTATAAAGTAGCGGCTGTAAAACCCGGACTCCCTGTCCGGTGGAGGAATATGTTCTATAGCCTCCTTTACCAGCAGGGAGTTTACTTCCTGTTCCAATACCCGACCCTGCAATGGGTCGACTGCAGTCCAGACCACCCCGTTGAACCTTGGTGGGCATAAACCGAACTGCAGCCTGTACCCCTTTTGAATGGTGCGCAGGGCCCAAGGCGAAATATTCGTGAGATTTTTCCATGCATCGAAATATTTTACCAAAGGAACCAGGCTCTCGAGCCTGGCTTCGGGTACCAATCGGGATTCGTTCTCGACCCCCTGAAGCGGATCTCCGGCAGGGTTTGACCGAAAACGATTCTCGATGGGCGGACGCGATTGCTGCCTGGCCGCAAGCCTGTGGGGCAGACAGAGCAGCGTGCGTTCGCTGGAAACCGATGTGTCCCGCAGCGCACTTAACGGCGGGATACAGACATCGACTTCCTGAGGGCTCCCCTGAGGGGAGGCTCTTTCGGTTTCGTTCTCGACACCCTGAAGCGGAGGACCGGCAGGGAATAATCGAAAACCGTTTCCGATGGGCGAACATGAGCACTGCCTGGCCACAAGCCATTGGGGCGGACACTGCAGCGCGCATTTGCTGAAAACCGATGTGTCCCGAAGCACACTTGACGCTGGATACAAACATCGATTTTCTGAGGGCTCCGCGGAAGAGCAATTCTCGCTCGTCCCTCCACGGGGGGATAGTGTAGCGTTTTATAGTATGAAGCACAAGATCAGAGTAATTCCTTCGAGTCTTTTTATTCAACACATGTCCAACCAGTCTTACTGAACCCCTCACACACCTTTCTTATTCTTTCTCAGTAGCACTTCAACACTTAAGCATTACACTGCCACCTTGTGGTTAACTATGAACACCACATTCCCCTCTTACTTGAAAGATTCTTCATGTGACAGATTAGTTTCAGAACCAAACCTTTTGTTTGTTTAAATTAACAAAATCACATTACATTACTGTGTACTGTTATTAACTTTACAACAACTTTACCAATGTAATTGACATTGTTTTACTAATTCTAATGCACAGTTTTGTGTATTTACGTAACTAGGCTATAACTGTTCACAACATATCCACAACAGGATGCAAGTTTTTTATTTATTTATTTATTTTTTATACATGTCAGTTTCACTTCACTGTAAGTCATATTCCTTCAACCACGCTGGCATTCTACGCACTCTACTACTCTTCCTAAGATTAAATGTCCCTGGTGGTTGCAAGCTCTCATTCTGAGTGGTAACAGGACCTGTAAAGCGAGTTAATTTAGAAACATTCCATTTCTTTTTGTCACTCAAAACAAAGGTACTCTTTCCGATTTGCTGCTCAATGCTCAGGGGTGGTGAGAACTGAGAAACACCCTTTCTCACATGCCCAGGTTGTTTCACTCTCACCTGGTCTCCTGGTTTGAAAGTGTGGTACTTGGCACCACGTCTTTTGTCAGTGTACTTTTTACTCTTGAGCTGTTTGTTACTCACAGTCTCTTTCACTTGAGCACATTTGTCACTCCTAGGGCCAACAGGAAAAACATTCAGCTTTGTACGCATTTTGCGATGATGAAGAAGCTCAGAAGGTGAAACGGCTGTAGTACTGTGTGGAGTAGCTCTGTAGCTTTGCAAGAACTCAGTCACTGCATGTTTCCATGGTTTCCCCATCTGTTCCGCAGAAAGGATGCATTCTTTCAGGACTCTTTTCCACAGCTCCATTGCCTTGTGGATAATACACGCTACTACGCATGTGACTTATTCCTCTCTCCTCTAAGAAAGCTGCAAACACACTGGAGGTGAATTGAGGCCCGTTGTCAGTCACAACACACTGGGGATTTCCCTCTCTACTGAACACTGATTGGAGTAATGATGTGACCACCTCAGCAGTGACATTTGGAGAAAACGCTACCTCAGGCCACTTACTATGATAGTCCAGAATATGACAGTCAGAAGGTCCTCTCTCAAACGGTCCAACGATATTGATCGCTAGTTTCTGCCATGGCCCAGACGGCAGACTCACAGGCTGAAGAGGAGCCGGAGCTGTTTTAGCTGATTTGTCATTCAGTTGGCATGTTAAGCAGGAAGAAACAGCCGACTGCACGTGAGCATCCATCTGAGGCCACCAGAATAATTCACGCAGCCGCTGTTTCCTTTGAACAATTCCTTGGTGTGTCTCATGTGCCAGGCTTATCATTTTACAGCGCAATGTAGAAGGAACAAGAACACAATGTTCGCCTCTCCTCACTAGCACACCATCCACACACAGTTCATCACGAATACGAAAGAAGGACACCAGAACAGGATCCAGGTCAGAGGATTTTTTCGGCCAGCCTTGCCCGATTCGCAAGCGCAGCAGGGTTAACTCTGGACAGGCTTCCGAAGCAGCTATGAAATCCTCAGCAGACAATGTAGACAGCCCAGTAACGAAAGCAACCATTTCTGGTTCCACAGCACTATCATTTCCTGTCGGTAGTGGCAGCCTGGACAGACAATCTGCAGCACAATTAAGATGTCCAGGTCGGTAGATGACATCATATGTGTAGCAAAGCAAACGTGCCGACCACCGGGCGACCCGCATACCGGCCCGGCCAATTCCTTTGGTTGCCAACAGTGTAGTGAGCGCAGAATGATCAGTTCTGAGCGTAAAGTGTCGACCCCACAGATACGGCCGTCACTTTTCTACGGCCCAGACACAAGCCAACGCCTCCTTCTCGACCGTAGAGTATTTCCTTTCGGCTGCAGTAAGGGTTCTAGAAGCAAACGCTACAGTCCTTTCAACACGGTCTGGGTGTATTTGTGTCAAAACCCCACCCAGGCCATAGTCAGAAGCGTCAGTCGACACTATAGTGGGAAGGGACGGGTCAAACAAAGCAAGCACTTGACTTCCAGAAAGCAGGTCTTTCAGCTCTTTGAAGCTGCGTTCAGCAGACACAGTCCAGGCAAACTTAATATCTGATGTATCTCTAAGTAGCGCACGCAACGGCTCAGCAACAGAAGCAAAGTTCGGGCAAAACTTGCTGTACCATGAAATCAGTCCCAGAAATGAGCGCAAGGAAGCAACATCGTGCGGCGCAGGAGCCTCAATGATCGCAGACTTGTGTTCCTCATCTGGGAAAATTCCATGTTTGGAAACAACGTGTCCAAGGAACTTTAAGGACGACTGGCTCAACGTACACTTTTCCCGGTTCAGTTGTAGTCCTGCTTCTGACAAGCGCTGCATGACTGAGCGCAGCGTCATATCGTGACTTTCCTGGGTGGCACCATACACTATGATATCATCCAGGTAGTTCCTTACCCCATGAATGCCTTTCAGGACCGTTTCCATCATTTTTTGAAACGCCGATGGTGCGGAAGCAAGGCCGTACGGAACCCGGCAGTACCTAAAGAGACCATCATGCGTAATAAAAGCTGTGATGTCCCGGCAGTCCTCGTGTAAGGTAAGCTGATGGTAAGCAGCCGCTAAATCAATTGTAGTGAACACTGATGAGCTGCTTAGTTCACTCAAAAGTTCATCTATATGCGGCAGAGGATGGCTGTCAACAATCAGGGCCTTGTTTGGCTCTCGCAGATCAACACAGAGATGTATTTTACCTCCTTTCTTCGTGGTGACAACAATAGGTGAAAACCACGGGGAAGAATCGATTTTCTCAATTATGCCATTTTGCAATAATGAGTCCAGTTCTGCAGAAACAGCTTGTCGCACAGAGAATGGAAGTCGACGAAGCTTCTGTCGAACTGGAGTAGCGTTAGGTTTAACTGTAGGCTTATGAACAAACCCTTTAACGCTCCCCACAGAAGTAACTGGAGCAGGAATAGTTTCTCCAACAACTGCATGTAGTTCGTCAGGCGCAGTAACAGTACCAAAATGAAAAGAACTGTTCAAAGCTCGAATTAAGTCCATGCCCATCAAAGCAGAGCCACCTTTCACAACGTAAAAACAAGCAGTAGTTACCTTTTTATTCAGTGAGACGTCCACATGAAAGCATCCTAGCACAGGAATATCTTCTTTCAAGTACGTGACCAGTTTTACTTTAGGAGCGGTAAGAGAACAATCCGAAAAGTGTCGTTTGTACACGACCACAGGCAGGATTGACACCGAAGAGCCCGTGTCCACGACTAATTCAGTCTCAACGGAAGCACCATTTGGCGTCATAACATGAACATTGCATAAAAGTTTGTCTGTAGAAGTATTCACGGTTTCGGTCAAAAGAACGACCACTTCAGGGACCACTTCCCGAACCTCCTTAGAAGATCGGCAAACTTTAGAAAAATGTCCGGTCTTACCACAAGTACGGCATTTGGCTCGAGCTGCTGGGCAATCGGCAGCATTAGCCAGATGATTTGTAGCTCCGAAACGGTAACACGCGCGACTCAACCGCCGTGTAGTATCAGCCACAGGTTTTGCTCTGTTAGAGTGTTCAGCACGCTTCTTCCGATGAAAGGATTTAGAAGCCACGGCCTGAACTGAAGTTTGTGCCATGAGCATGTCAGAATTCGAGAGCGCTTGTTCCACCTGTCACGCAATAACAATAGCTGTGTCCAGGGTCAGTGTTGGTTCCAGCAGGAGTCTGTCTCGCACTGCTGGGGCATACGATCGTTCAACCAGCTGATCGCGCAACATTTCACTCTCCAGTTCACCATAAGCACATGATGAAGATAATTCCCACAAAGCAGACAGGAACTGTGAAATGGTCTCGTCAGCACGTTGAGAACGCTGGCGAAAGCGATGTCGAGCGACCACAACATTCACCTTCGGAACAAAATGATCCTCCAATACTGTCATTGCCTCTGCAAATGTAGTTCCAGTATTAGGCAACGTGTAAAACAGCCTCTGGCCTTCAGTACCCAAGCTGTGTAGTAGAATAGCACGTTTCCTGGCATCAGGCCATGAGTCTCCTGTAGCATTAATAGCAAGCAAGTAATTTTCGAACATTTTCCGCCAGGTAACAAAAGGAATCGCAGGCTCTCCACTGCATGTTGAAAAGATGCAGGCGTAGGCACAGAAACCATCATCGCCAATTTGTAGCGTTTTATAGTATGAAGCACAAGATCAGAGTAATTCCTTCGAGTCTTTTTCTTCAACACATGTCCAACCAGTCTTACTGAACCCCTCACACACCCTTCTTATTCTTTCTCAGTAGCACTTCAACACTTAAGCATTACACTGCCACCTTGTGGTTAACTATGAACACCACAGATAGCCCTGTTATTTTTGTCTCGTTTTCGATACCCTGAAGCGGAGGACCGGCAGGGAAGAATCGCAAAAAAACGATTTTTGATGTGCAAAAGGAACACTGAATGGCCGCAAGCCTGCGTTCGCAGCTTATCATTTTAATTCCTCAGAAATAAATGTAGCCATAAACACTGTATAAGTGAAACACAGTCTGAATGGCAGGCTGAATTAAAATATCTAACTTCCGATATTCAAAAGTCAGAAATATTTCATAATTTTAATTTCTTAAAATTAAATGCAGCCATAACTACCAGACAATAGCTACTGTTTTGTGTTAGGCTATCTCGTAATCCACACGCTGCCTCGGCAACGCGAGATTCGAGTCGTTCACAATATATTTGGCTTCCAACCCAAGAAGAAAGTCAACAGGTGCGAGGCTGAAACATCCGACAACGCACGGATATACGCGTCGAGATATTTCTCAATGAACACAGCCAACACCCTCGGGAACGCTGTTCATGCCTCGCACACAGACAGAATCTTTATTGCAAAGTAGACACGTAATCTACGCGTTGCCTCGGCAAAAAGAGATCCGAGCAACAAGATTCTGTATTGCAATGTAGACCTTTGATCTACGCACTGCCTCGACAAACGCGAGATCCAAGTCACAGAATCTTATTGTACAGTAGACCCGTAATCAACGCGCTGCCTCGGCAAACGCGAGATCCGAGCCATAGATTCTATATTGCAACAGACCCATTTGCGAGCCCCATGAAGAGCGTTGCCGCGCCGCCTCAGCAGACGCGGGTCCCGCACCACGGGGCTCGCGAGCCTGACCATCCTCCTCCTTTTTTTTTTTTTTTAAATGGCCAGGCGGGAGCGCAGGACACGGATTGGAAGTGTTTCACAATCCTCGCAGCGCGTGCTGCACTCCCAAACAATGTGTAGGCCAACACAAACGATGTGTGTCCCCACCCGTGATATAACGAGGGCAGGGATGCACACACCGAGTGAAACTTGGGCTCGCCATAATATATATATAGTTGTAATGCTTTTTGACAGACAACACCAAATAAGACAGACAAGTCAAACAGAGAGCGCTTTGCTGAAGAACAAAAAGCTGACATCTCATGTGTGCCAGCGTCCTTTATAGCTTCCGCTTGTATGCCGTCACAGATTACGTCATGACGCAACACCAATCAGAGATTGGCTTAGTTTCATTCATACTTCAGAGGCGCAACGCTGAGGGGCGTTCCCCCAAAGTGTTAATCGACGCAGTCCGAGTTCCCTCGAAAGGGAACTATAGGTGTACCAAATGATTCATTGATTAACCATTAATATCAGTTGGATTAAATAATAGACACATGTATTAAACTGAAGAAAAAGAGATGCAAATCAAAAGTTTGATAGTAAGAGCTTTATGAAAGGCAGTTACTGTGAATGAAACATTTATGTAGATGAAACACTTATTTTGTGTTGTGAAAAGGATACTTTGTGATTTTGTGAATTGTACTAACACAATTGAAAACATGATGAAATGTTTGAAAAATGTGCACTTTTGATGATCTGTTGTGATATTAGCACTAAGAGTTTTGAAAATGTACACCTTACTTGTGAAAATAGTACCAAAACGAATAAAAAAAACTAAGTATGAAATAACAGCTGATAGTAAAATATTAAATAAATGATACTATCAAATTATAACAGACTCATGGTAATTATAGTTAAAAACCTACCCCCCCACACCTACCCCCCACACCTAAACCTTACCTTAAACCATACCTTCCATAAGGATAAAATTTACTGTAGAGTTTCATAATTAAATTACTTTAAAAATAAACATGATGACTACAGCGTCTGGTGATCTATGTTATACAATTTGTATGCCTTATCACTAATGATATTGAAGCTTAAAAAGCGAGGAAGTTGAAGTTTTATTAAATTCAAGAAACATATGCAAATATATACAGTTAGAACAGTTCAAAATGTAAAGTCAGATATCTAAAGGAAGTATTAATAAATATTTACATACATATGAAGAGGACAAATAAAAGAAAAGGGATAAAGAGAGAAAAGAATTTGAAATACTATACATTTTTTTATAGGGAAACAATACTAACAAGAGATAGATAATCAGAAGAAGAAGAGGGAGGACAAAAACAATCAATATATGAGAGAAAGCTGGTTAAATCTGACCTTCAGTGCCATTACAAAGGAATAGTTCATATTGTTTCGGGAATCTATCACATTTTTTGTATTGGTAGTTAAAAAAAAATAAAAAAATAAGCTGTGAGTCTATCAAAAAATGTTAGAGAGTAGGAAGCGAGCCCACCAATTTATTTATGGATGAAAAAATTGCCAAACAAAATAAAACAAGTTGAAAATATATTCTTTAGGTTTGTTGGAGTCAGTGTAATAACAAATAATATCTTTCAAATTAAAAGATTGTGCATAGATGGGGGTTCCCTTTCGAAGGGAACTCAACAATACGTCATCGACGTTATGGGGAAACACCTCAGGCGTGACAGATGTCTGAAAAAAAACTATCAAATCACGTCAATCATATTGACCGGCGACAGCCCGTGAATCATTAGCGTGAATGATTAACGTGCGACCTGGAAGTATAAAAGGGCGCCTTGCAACAATGACAAATCATCTCATCATCTTCAGGGACTGTTTGTTTGAAACGCTATTCAAAGTATACGGTAAGAGAAAGATGAAACGCACAGCAAAGACAGATTGTTTTCGTAAGTGTGCCGATCCGTGTCCTAGGTTTCTGACACAAGCTGTGCGTTTTTTGCTTGGAAGAAGAGCAAGCACGGGAGGTTCTCGAGGGAACCCTCTGTGCGAACTGCGAGCGTTTCTCTCTTAAAACACTCCACTCTCGTCTGGCCCTCTTCTCGAGTGAAGGGGGCTCAGCGTCTGGTCCTCGTGGTGCGGGTCCCACTCGTGCCGAGGCCGACTGACATCATGGGGCTCCCAGATGGAGCTCGTCGATCGCCTCGAGAGGGCTGTAAACCTCTCAGGTGACTCGACGGCTGACGAGGGCGAACTGCAGGTCGATGGGGAAGATTACTCACCGACTGTACCTGCAGTTGATGCTCTTCAGGACGCGCAGGAGATGGCTGAGGAGGTTTATGATCAGGTAGATCCTGAACCCCCTCAGCCATCCTGCCCCGTGTATGCAGAGTTGGTGGATGTTATGGAGCGCACTGCCGTCAGGCTGCAGTTGCCATGGCGGCGCGCTAGAGAAGAGACCGCTCGTGGTAGGCTCGACGATCGGTTTCTCCCTGGCCATACACCACCGGCTCAGGTGAGCCTTCCATTCCTTCCTGATCTCCATACGGAGATTGAGAGGGCATGAAAGAACCCATACTCTACTCGTATCCACTGACATCAGCGAGCCAGTTTCGCTGATGTTGAGGGGATTGGAGAGCATGGGTACGTGTCGATGCCGCCCATTGACGAGACGTTCGCGAACTATGTCGTGTCTGGGCGGGCAGCGACACTGAAAGCTCCAAACCTGCCATCCAAACCGCTAAAAATAACGGCTCGTTTGAATGGCAGAGCCTACACGGCAGCTGGTCAGGCCGGTGCTGCACTGCACACCATGGCGGTATTACAGGCATACCAGGCCACCTGCTGGGGGATCTCGACCAGGGGGCAGGGATGTCCCCTGAGGCGGTGGCTGAGCTGCGCCGCACCACAGATCTGGCTCTCCGGGCTACCAAGCAACCCGCTGCCACGATCGGACGGTCGATGGTGGCGATGGTGGCCACGGAGAGGCATCTGTGGTTAAATCTAGCCGGCATCGGGGAGAAAGAGAAAGCCTTTCTCCTCGATTCGCCGGTTTCGCCTTCCGAACTCTTCGGCACCTCCGTAGAAGTGGTGGTGGGGAACTTCAGGGAGGCAAAGGCGCGCTCAGCAGCATTCAAAACCTGTATACCGCTGAGATCCGTGTCCGTACCCCAGCAAGCGGGAGGGCCTGGTCCTTCACGGTCTGAGGACCGTAGGCAGGGCCAGCGAGACATTGTCGCCTCTCATGCACCCCCTCTCTCGAGGAGCAGGTCGCAGAGGAGGCGTGACTCCTGCAACAGGAGAGATTTGAGGGAGGTTATCCAGCACAAACGCACACAGCGTCGGTGATTGATAACCTCCCCGGAGGGTCAAGAAATCTGCCCTCTCCTCTCTCCTGACCCCCAGGCGTTCATTACATCAGGCCTGGGGATGGGCCTATGATGAGAACTATGTTCTGACGGCCCGACTAGGTTTGGTTAGTGCCTTTCGGGCATGTAAAGTGGCGGATCCCAGGTTCTTAAAATAACTATCTGGCGGGTCTTTACTTCGCACGCCGCAGGTGAGCTGACTGGTCTTTTGAAGGGTATTTTTTGTGTTTAAAAAATAAAATGTCTCTCTTTACAGGCCGCGTTCCCTGTATAGAGTTATGGGGTCATGTCAAGATAATAAGGTAAGAGAACTTATTGGATTATTAGGGCCCTGAAGTTCCCCGTTAGGTGGCCAGAACGGTAACTGTGTTAGCCTTCGGGCTGCTAGCCATCTCAGGGTAGAGTAGTTGGTCTCTCTCTTTCAGAAGTTTTTACTTAGAGTGTTGAGTGATGCTAGAGCTTCAGATAGATCTTATGTCCGGCCCATGGGACCGTTTTGACTTCTCTGAGTATTTCGCCCTTTGAGCTCTTTTTGGGTTTTCATTAGGCTGTGCGATTCTGCAGCCCTTTGTATGGAGTTCTGCTGTGGAGTGGAGTGGAGTTCTGCTATGGAGTTAGTTCTGCCGTGCAGAACTGGCCTACGGATTCAGGCCGCCAGTATAGGCTTCACTCACCTCGCTGAGCCACGACTTGAGCACTGGGTTGCTCTGCTGTAACTTCAGGGCGAGGTGTGAGTGTTCCCCTGTGATACAGGCTAGGTCTGAGCACTTCACTCCCAGTTCTGTTTTATCCTACCTCGCACCACTATGGCTCGGGTTGAGTACGAAGTAAGCCTTCACTTCTTCTTTGGTCGAAGTACGCTCCCCTGAAGCAAGAGCATTACCCTGAGCTGACGCCCATGCATAGATGGTAGGCCTCTGACTATCTGGGGCCTCCATTGAGGCAGAGTGGTGTATGTTGTACTCCCCTTGGTTTAAGGGTTTAAGGGTAGCTTTCTTGCAGAGTACACTGCCATGGGCAATGTGATTAGGCATCAGGATGCTGTAGGCGCTGTGTGAACAGCTTATCTGCCAACGAAGGCTGCACTACTGAGTAGTAGGCCTTAGCAGGCCTCCTTGATTGGCAGGCCACATTCCCTAGAAGGGACCCCTTCTAATTGGAAGCTGTGGTTCCAGGCCCGGAGCCGGCCCAGGTAGGCCTTTCATTTAACCATGTTTATGAAGGTTTTTCCTGTGAGGCTGTAGCTTGGGCTATGACCGTAGAGAATGCTGTCACTGACAGCCCAGTGTGACCTGAGGGTGAGTGGTTCTAGAGTTTCATTTGAAGTTGCTGGTTCTGACAGTTGTCACTGCCACTTGACATGCACTCCCCTTAGCATGGCGGCGTTGGCATTTCGTTCCCCATAACGACGATGACATATTGTTGAGTTCCCTTCGAAAGGGAACGTCTCAGGTTACGACTGTAACCTATGTTCCCTGAGAACAGGGAACGAGACAATATGTCTCCCTGCCATGCCTCGGGGCTTGCCTACCGTACAGTCCCTTCAGACGATAAGGTGATTTTTCATGTTTGCAAGGCGCCCTTATATACTTCCAGGTCACACGTTAATCATTCACGCTAATGATTCACGGGCTGTCGCTGGTCAATATGATTGACGTGATTTGATAGTGATTTCAGACACCTGTCACGTCTGAGGCGTTTCCCCATAACGTCGATGACGTATTGTCTCGTTCCCTGTTCTCAGGGAACATAGGTTACACTCGTAACCTAAGTTGTTTTATTTAAATAAAATATATGCTAGACCAAAACTTCTGAACCAATTTACAAGAATTGAATAAGTGTCATAATCATAAATTTATGATAAATTCATAAATAATAAATAAATTAATAAATTCATCTTTGTGACCACAAAACATACAAGTACTAGGAATATCAACATATTTGGACACTGTTGAATTAACAGGGAATATCTTATGGAATATTTTAAAGTGAACTTCTTTGGTCTAGTTAGGAATAAAATATTAATGGGGCAACAACCATGCTCTTCTCCAGTTGATTTTGCCAATTAAGCTAGCCCAATGGGATCCACCTCTAGGGCAAATTTGGTCTCTTTTCTGAAACATATGGCGGATATAATTGCTAATGCTAATACCATCCAATAACAAAGCAGACTTCCTTTGTATCTTTCTGGTTGTATAATATATGGCTCTTAAGGTATAGCTTTAAGCACAGTATTATATTCTTTAAAAGGAATATGGAAGTCATGGACAGTCATGAAGCGTTCATAAAATACAGAAAGGATATAATTTAATCCTCTATTAAACCAATTGGAAAAAAGAGAGATTTGTTCCTAACAGTAATATCCATATTATTCCACATAGGAGTTTTGTGTGGTGAGAAATTGTGGATGTAACACAATTTCCTTGCAAGAAGAGCCTGCTGATGAAAATTAGAAAGTTTAACCGGGAGTTTATTATACATGATAATTACATTTTAAGATAATAGTGAAGCCTCCGATGTTATTAAAGATATAATGATGAATACAAATCTTCTAATCTAATTTATTTTAAACACATTTATAGTGTTATGAAAATTTAGCACTTTCAGTCCCCCATCACTTCTACATTTGGAAACGAGGAAAGTGAAGTAAAAGAAGAGCAGTACTAGTCAGGACATCGGCGATTTCAGAGGGAGAGGCTCTGATAACATCCCGAATGGCATTGTAGGGGCCGTAACTTGAGGTAGGGGGCGTGGTTTGTAGTTCTGCTTGACACAGTCGGACATACTTGGGCAAATCGAGCGGAGCAGAATTCACGTCCCACTCACCAGCATTCACTGGTAACAGCCAGGTAATGATAGTTTTTACCCTCTGCTTCAGCATTTTTATGTCACTGCTGTTAAATTATACTACTATTAAAATATCTACATAGAGACAGCATAACTATAGGCAATAGCCCTACATTAAGCTTAACAACAAGCGAGTCTGGTGCTGGTGTAAAAAATACGTTGTGCTGGGTCAAAAATGGCACCAAAATTCATATAAATGCCAGCAAAATTCAAGATATGAATTTTCCCCACATAAGATTTTGTGTTTTCAGCATGATTGCAAATGTAAGATTCTACTTAATACAATAGTTTAATAAACAATAAGTTACTAATTTATATTAATTTCAAATAATTCTAAACACAGTATTGTCCATTTTTACTGTTTCTTGCTCTATTTCATGAATGAAAATAGTTCAGAACAAAGTAGAAGAGTTGCGTCCCCCTGCAACATACAGAGTGGTGGTTTGTTCCATCCTATTACTGTGTAATGAGTTTAATGAAAAATAGGAACTAAATGTGTGACTGAAATTGTTTAAATTACTTTAGAACATTACTAACTGTGATGCTACTGTTTACGTTTAAATTCTGACTTGGAAATGAGCAAATACAATACATGACATAAGCGGTATTTGGATGGTAATTATTTCTCAGCAGAATGTCTGTAAAACAAAATGTTTAAGTCTTTTTTTTCTTTAATCTATTCATTCTTGTAAACTCGTCAATTCAAAATTGATTTTTAAATTATAACACGAAGCTAAAGCGTGTCTGTAAACAGCAGGACATTCATCCCAGTACACCCAGGTTAAATCACTGTCTACTAATAGTAAATGTTGAAATTATATCATGTTCCATAATGGGATATATTTACAGCCTGAATAGAACTACAGACTATCAAAACAATACATTTACTATACAGTACATAAATGGCAATTTTTAAAACAACGTGACCCTATTATTGTCTTATTTAATTGCCTCATTAAAATATAGCATCGCAATATAACATTTTTGTGGTAAACAAAGAAACAAAATTTGTGTACATCTTAAATTGCAATTAGCTTACAATTTTGACATCAACACCCACACGAGGTGAGGGAAAGAATGCAGCACATGGAGCTCAGCCGTGGAGAGAGAGAGAGAGAGAGAGAGAGAGAGAGAGAGAGAGAGAGAGAGAGAGAGAGAGAGAGAGAGAGAGAGAGAGAGAGAGAGAGAGAGAGAGAGAGAGAGAGAGAGAGAGAGAGAGAGAGAGAGAGAGAGAGAGAGAGAGAGAGAGAGAGAGAGAGGCAGGCCTGTAGCTCCCTCTGTGTACACTCTATCTGCCAACCAGCCAGACAAGTGGAGCAAATTGGCCATTCAGGCCTGGCTTGGCCTTACCGAGTCCTGAGTGAGACTTACTGTGTAGATGACCTACATTACAACAGAACCTCCCTTTATCATCCCTGCTGCTCAAGAACCTCAGAGGCGGGAGCAACTCAGCTTGAGTCCAGCAACAAAGATCAAAGCTCCGCCTTCCTCTTGCAAGTAGCAACTTCTTCTTCACCCCAACTATTAGCCCCGCTCTTACTAATTGAAAGCATTTTCAGCTCTGCAATTTTAAAAGACTACGCACTGCTTCGCCTACACTCTTAAAAATTAAGATTCCAAAGGAGGGGTTTCACAGTGATGCCATAGAAGAATCATTTCTCGTTCACCAAAGAACCTTTCAGTGAACAGCTCTTAAAGAACCATTTTTTTTTATTACTGTGAAGAATGTTTTAATTATCTATAGAACCTGTTTCAAATATAAATAACCTTTTTTTTGCAGTGGAAAGGTGTTACAAAGACCCTTGGGTGGCAATAAAGAATCTTTATTTTTAAGAGCGTAGTCCTTGGTTTTCCTTTCGTGAAGGTCTATGAAGAAAAAATAAATAAAACAACGGTTTGAAGCCCAACAGAGTCATAACCTTTGGAAGTGCCAGAATGAAATCCATTTCATGCTTTGCTGAGGATGGAGGGTGGGCAGATTTGTTTACACACGTATTGGATGTTGGTTAGGAATAACGTCATATTGGAACTCGTGGGGCTTAGATACGCCTGCTTTCTTTGTGAGCTCAAACAGGAAATAAGGCAGCTAAAGAAAAGTGCTTAGCCCTGTACGTCTGCATGCATTGAGGTGGGCTATAGCTGACAGCACACAAATAGGAATTTCTACTTTCAGAGCTGGGACAAAGTGAAATTGAATAATTCTTCTGCATTATGTGGCAGCAATTCAGTACAACACGTAAGAAAAGATGACCCAGTCAAATCCTTAAGGCTTATTGTACTTTAACTTCCTTCATTTTATGTAAAAATGTGCAACTTTGTGAATGAATGAAATAAAAAAGTGGCACATAAATCAAAAACCTTTTATTATTTATTTCTGTGTTAGTAGAGAGCATGACTCAAGCGATATGTTGGGGTAGAACGCGAAAACAAATTGACAGCAGCCCACTGTCTTCATAACCAAAGTGCCTCCATAAATAGTCATAAAACAGTGGAAATGACAGTCCTCCAGAACCCATGCCATATAATAGAAAGGAAAATATTGTTTCCGAGTAAAGGAAGGAAAGGAAATTTACAAATTACAGTTATTGTAACTCAGGATTTCCTTTTAAAGGGCTAGTTCACCTCTAAATAAAATATCTGTCCTCAATAACTCACCCTAATGTCGTTCCAAACCTGTGTGACTCTCTGTATTCTGTTGTTTTGTCCATACAAGTCAATGTCCAATATATTTGTTTTGGACCCCATTGATGTTCAATATATGGATAAAAAAGAAAGAAAATGTTTTACACACAAAAAAGGTATTTTGAAAAATATTTTGATTTTATCCATAAACTGAAATTCAAAGGGGTCCAAGTGTAAGTTTAAGTGTACACTTAATCCATGCAACTCCAATCTTCTGAGGTGGTCCAGTTACTTTATGATGAAAACCTATAAGTGGATATTCACTAGCAAATCAAATCAAGATAAACAATATTGTGACACATCAATAATAACAAACCTCATGTATGGAGCTCTTTCATGCTGCCTTTATGGAGCTTGAAACTGATGGACAATGACTTTCACATTCATCAAATATCTTATTTTTTGTTCCGCAAAAGAAAGGAAAATGGCATAAGGGTGAGTAAATGGTGACAGAATATTCTATAAATAATCTCTATAAAGTATTTGGTACTGTCATAAAATAAGTGTATATAAAACACAAAATAGTAACTATGAAAAATCAAGGTACTCTTTTTTTTTTAAGTGCAAACATTATTCGTTCATCCTCATAAATTTGTCAAGTCTGAGATTTCTTCCCCTGCCAGCATTAAGTGGATCAGTGCCACGGAGCGCCTGAGCCAGAACACTGATGGGAGTTCTGTGACGACGGGCCCAGTGTCAAATGCAGACAGAATGTGCCCATAAAAAAGAGCTATATATAGCCTCCAGCCCCCTCAGTCTATCATAAAGCAGCCCTGGGTGTATCTTTCTCTGGCCCACTCACTGTCTGTGGGATCTATGGGAACTGGTTCAGTAATGGAAGAGGTGAAACAAAGAGTTGGTGAAACCTTAGACAGGGATATTTTGAGGTTTTGCGTTAATTACTGATTAATATGCTTTGCTGCATGGTAAGAAATCCATCTAAGATGACCCTGGTGCTAATTTGACTAAAAGTAAAATTCTGGAATAGAGCCATGAATAAAACTGTGGTAATTAGGACACACAGCGCACTGTGTCTGGTCACAATTCGCAGTGCAAGACTATGGACAAAACCAGTATATATTGTTTGTCATATATCTAGTTGTGTGTCATTTTGACTCATATTTGGTCAATTCACTGGTTGGTCCTGCTTCAAAGTTTAAATTAAATATAAAATAAAAAAATTAAATACAATAAAATTTAATAAAACAAAACAAAAAAGTACTGTCAATTATTTGTATGGTGAAATATCCATGTAACAATACACAAATGCAGCTTTAAATGTATACAAAATGACAAGACAGGATATCTTGTGAAATGTCTTGGGAAACAATCAAATAAAAAAAAAGTAAAATCTGACAGAATATGCTGCTGGGAATAATTCTGAATGGACGTCAACAGAGAAAGACGTTTATAGGACCAGATGGTTAAGTTACGGCATCAAACAGCAGGGGCTAAAGATCTCCGGCTAAACTTGAACTATTGGTAGCATATTATGTATATACTCACTTGACTGGGACAATTATAAAAAAGTTAAAATTTGTGATGTTAAAAATTTAGTTTCTAACAATTACACATGGTGGTCTTCGACACTTCATCCTTTTCATAACAAAACTGTATGATGTTTTGTTTGTACTGTCTCACAGAACTGAGCTGTGCCAGTACCCAGTTTAAATTTTAGATAATAAATGTTCCTGTAGTACATTTCCGACAGCCTACTGCATTACGTGATAGGATAGGTCCAGAAAGTCATATTTCATGTTTACTGTCCCAAAAGCAGAGATGGCAAGACTGCTTTAAAGTGGAAAAAAGTAGATAATTCATTAAAAATCTTTCCTTATTTACACTCAAGGTAAGGGAGTCAGCAAAAGTCAGAGATAAGATGAGAAGTGGCACAAGTTCATTTATTCAAAATGAGGCTGCCAGCAAAAATCTTCCTATCTTTCTACAATGAAGACTGGGAGGCAAATGCAGGACAGCACATTCAAAATGCATTAGGGTTTTCACAGCCATAAAAAAAAAAAAGTCCTCTGCATGAAACAACACAACTCAAAACGTGCTTGCGTAAACAATTAAAATAACAAACTGCCTGAATTTTAGTCATCAAACACATCATTTATAGTCATAAATTGATCCATAAATTGTACTTTGGTTGAATTTGATATTGTTTAAGTTGTATGTAGGACACAAAACTAACAAACCAAACGCAACAGTCGGGTTCCGGAAGTATAAATACCATTTACTTTCTCCATAAGATAATTGATTTTTAACAATTAATGATAAACCTTTAAAGACAAACCTACTGTGAGGTTGTTAATCGACGGTATATGTAAGCCATCAACATGCATCATTTCTGCCTTTTTTTATTTTAAGAAATATCATGTGATAAACTACATTACCCATGATACCCAATCACGACAAGCAAATCGCACCAAAAGAACTGCCCACTCCCATATTTATATTTCTCCATCGGTTTCAGTTTTAAGTACACAGTCGTGTTCCCTTGTCTTTTTGTCTGATTTGCAAAATATTTTTTTACTTCGAATCAGTTTACAATGTTGAGATTCACCACATACATATATAATATATGCCCGATTTAGTTTACAGCTATTTACGACTAACTCGAGAGAGAAAAACAAAAAATGTCTCCAGAACTGATATAGCCGATTTCAGTTTACAATACTTCCAGGGAGTCCTATGGCATCATCTGACAGATGAATGGGAAGGTTAACAGATAGATTTCTTCAGGTAATATAGATTTTCTTGCTCCCCTCCAGGTCTGGGGCACATGGGGTGGCAGCTTCCTCGAGTGGCTCGGCGTCCCAGGGCCCCATTGTGCATGCAAACCGCCGAAGGAGAGATGCACTTAGCACTTAACGGCAGCGGTGATGAGGCACCATTACCTTCAGGTGTACCTCATCCCATACTGCCCACCCTCTTCATCTCTCATGCCTCTGCTCCGGTTAGGAACCTGGCTGCAGGGCAGTGAACAAAATGGACGGCGTGGCTCTGATGTAAGGAAAAGAAAATCACAGGACCACTAAAAAAATGCAAACTCCTTACAGAAACTGTGTGTAGAATGCAAAATGAAGGCTTACCTCAAAACTATGACACCGCAGCGCCAGGAGGATTTTTTTTTTGCAAACATTTAGATTTTACGACTCTTACTGGCTTTCTGAGGTCTGACAGTGCTCCTCAGGGAATCACTCAGCTCTTCTGCAGTCGTGCAGATTCAGTGATTTCCCTCGTGGCCGTCTCTTCCTCTGCACTAACTCAGTGGGACTGCTCTTCCTCTCCACTGAAAATGCAGCAGTGAGACCAAGATGAGAGGCGTAGAGTGCTGCCTATCTAAACAGCACACAGGCCATGGGACCGATAAGCCCTCTGCAAGATATGGCGAGGAGTGGGGCGTTGAGAGAATTAAGACCACTTGAGTGAGGGTGAAATGGAGAGTACTGCAGCAAGTCCAGAAGCGTAACAGATGAATGATACATACAGGGAGTGCATGAAGTAGAAACACAGAATGTTGTTATTATCCTATGATAATCAAAATGTCATATTATTCAGGATTATACTGCGTCCTCTTGAGCTAAGAAGCATAACATTGATTTAGGATGCACAGTAGCACCAAATAAAGCATAATTCCTGCCCATTTTGTCACTAGCTCATATCTGAGTAACATATAGGGTAGAGGAGAGTAGCGGCGAATGGTTGTCCTACAATTAAACATTTCAGGATGAGAAGATAGCAACTGTAACATAGGCGAGAGGAAATATGACTTCAAAATTCTGCCCCACATTAGGGGTAAGCTGCGTCATCACAAAGACTAAATTGAATCATTGCGGAACACTTGAATAATTTACATCTCAAATAAAAATATGAATATAAATGAGAAAAAGCAGTTTTCTAAAACACAATCCCATTTTAAAGTCCTATTTGACTGCAAATTATTCACATTTTCATAAACACTCAATATTCATAATATTTTGGGTATTAGCATTTGTAATATTATTTCTTGCATATGGATACAAAGCTTCACACTTTACCCCTAAGATACCATTTTGGAAATTCTTCATATATAATTAAACTAAATTTAATGAATATAAACTAATTTAAACAATTTTATACAAAAGCAATTTATTAACTTGTGTTAGAAATATATATTTTGACAATATATATCATGTTTGTACTTCGACATGCAAAAAAAGTTCTTAAAATTTCTCATGTGCCTCTCTGGCAGGATGCTGTATGTGATGGACTTGTGGTGGACTTGTATGTGATGGACTTGTGATGGACTTCTATATTTAGAAGGCGGCACATCCAACGCTATCTCACGACCAATTCGTACAAATTTGTACGAATGATTAAAAAGTGGCTAATTCGTATGAATTCGTACGACCTCACTCGTACGAATTTGTACGATTTGTCTGAACCCACCTGACGGGTAAATTTAGGGGCGGGATCAGGGGTAGGTCATTCGTACAAATTCATACGAATTGGGCAACTCGTAAAATATGTACGATTTATCAAAAATCTTACTAATTCATACGAGTGAGGTCGTATGAATTCGTACGAATTAGCCACCTCGTAAAATTCGTATGAATTGCCATGAGATCGGGCTGGCACATCTTACCCTGCTTTCTTAATTCAGTGCCAGTCATCATATCAAGGCTCTATTATAAATATACCAGTTTACTGAGTATCAAATTCTACTACTATGTTTTTCAAAACCACAGGATGTTTTGTAACTCAAATTTATTTCCATTTCCAACCATTTTCATCAATGTAGAACACTTTATGAAGTTATTTTTTTCTTATTTAGATTTATGAGGTACCCTTTTAAATCCACTTCCTTGCCTCTATTTTAATTCAGAATAAGATGAATACTCGTAATTTTCCAAACATGAAGATTTATAATCGGTGCATCTGAAATCGCATACTGTAGTCTGAATAGGTTCTACTTGAATTTGAACTTACATCGTGACTACTACAAAAGTACATTCTATATGGTATGAATGTGGGCAGTACCCATACAGAAATGTAATATATGTCAATATATGTAAATTACATATATAATATCAGTGCCCATGTATGTCTGCTGCCTATATGAGAATATATGCAAAATTCATAAATATAAAACACATAGACATATATGAAACATATTTCAAAATATAGCAAAAATGGCCGTTTTCATGTAAGTGCCATATATTTTTCCGTATATGCACATAAATATTAAATATATGTAAGATGAATATATGTATATATCCATATGTTCACCATAACCATATGCCACAGCTTTAAAAATGCATCAGTATCACATGCTTGTAGGTTTACATACATTTATTAAATATGTGGGAAACAAATATGTATGTCACATATTTATACTTAATGTTGTCCATATATGCGATAAACCAATACTATACTGTAATATATGCAGATATATGGTATCATATATGGATGAACTCAAATATTTTCTTCACATGTTTGGACACATAAATGTTCATATATGTTGCAGGCATATATTGTGTTCTCAGATAGGTCAAATATATGTATAGATATATGTCATGCTATTTAAAATATAAGTACATATATGGCCATATATTAAATTTTTGTATGGGTATGAATGAAATTCAAATGTACTACATCCACCATGTTGCATCGCTTCACTTCCATTCATAAATCCTCTCCTGTGGCCTCATGGGATAGTAAAGTCCATCACATGTGCACTGTCACCTGATGGAGTTTTGGTTCCTTGCCACAGTGACCTTTGTTGCCTTTGGCTTGCTAAGTTGAGGACACTTAATATTCAGCAATATTATTGATCTGCCTGCTTGGACACCATTATATGATTATACCATTATATGACGATGACATCCCTGTTTTCTCCAGAACGGCCTTATATATAAAAATATATATAAACTTTTTTACAACAAAAATTAACCATCACTGACCTTACTAAAGCTGGACTATGACGCTATTTTCTTCTGAATCTGCTGTACAACTGAAACAAACTTTGTTGCATTATTTTCCTGTTATCACTGTAAAGCTGCTTTGAAACAATCTGTATTGTAAAAAGAGCTATATAAATAAAGGTGACTTGACATGACTTCAGATTCTCTGCGGAAGTAGTAGGTCATCTGGGTACTTATCGTCTAATTTTTTTTGTTTTCAGACTACTCTGTTGGCGTACTGTTTTGTCGTATACTAGTTGGGAAGTATTCGGCTTCGGACACAGCGAATGAAATTTTCAAATTCTAATCTAGTGCAAATATCCCATCTCACCCACTAGAAGTCTTGCGATGATACCCATCATTGAGCAGCCTCATGCTGATGATCGAAAAACAACAGAGGTCAGTAAACACCGCAAGCCTCACCTGTGGCCGTGGATGCCCAGACACCAGACAGGTCAGCTCCAAAGTCTCCCCCTCCCGGATGGTGTACACCCTCTCTGTGTAGCGTTCCTCCTCAATGTTGCATGCGTGACCGGAGTGGATGATCCGAACGTTTGGGGGAGCTGCATTAGGGAAGAAATGAAAAAGTGATATAGTTCAGTTTCCTGGATCATTTGAGGTTGCATCATCAACCAGCCTCACTGTAGAAAGCTGTCATGGAGGGAAATAAAATCCCTGCCACATGAGACTGATGCTTTCAGCCAAATCAAATTCAAGGTGAGGCACTGCAATCATTCACCATACTCCAGCGGATGCAATTTGCACTACACCAGTTGTTCTGTATGTAGAAAAATCTTGGACTTGCATTTCCAAGCAATTTCACAGACAAAAATACCCTCATCTAAGCATTACCTAATAGTACATCTCGAAGATGCGTAGGCGACTGATGAGGAAAAGTGCCTGTATTATTGATTCCCCTGTAAGCAGGAGAACGGAGCTCCGCTGCACTGCAGTGTGGTTGCTTGATGATGTTTCCTCCACTAATCTCCACTTACCAAGCACTTCAAGGATGCTATTTTTTTAACAACAACTCAAATATTCTTATTGATGCCACTTCAGGGTTTCCATTGTTAACTGAATTATAGTAAAGATTCAATACAGTGACACAGAATAAGTACCACAGTATCTCTAAGCTTAAAATAATAATTGTAAGGCACTTCAATTCTTATAAAAATGCATTTTTAAATGAGTGAGTGAGCGAGCACCAGTTTTACGGAGTAACAAAATGAAAAGTACCAATGAAAGTAACAATGAATGTAAGGGGGCAACAAAGACAATCTCAATCATAGCAAGGAGATAAAGGGGCGGGACACATGTAAAAAAATGACTGATGACCATAAATAATAGAAACGACACAAGGACGTTATTGAAACTCTTACTTTACTTATAGCTGATTATTGTTGATTTGAAGACATGCAAATTTTAATAAATGATAATAAGATTTGTTTGTCAGAAATTTTTAAACCGACTTTTAATGAATGAGTCGATTGATTGAATGATTTAATGAAATTATAAATTAAATAAATTCAAAATAAATTAAATTAAATTAAATTTTATGTTATGAACATATAGCCTCAATGTAGTTATCTAATTTTTGTTACTAGCTTATATGGAACGATACAGTTTCAAAGAAGTTCCCCAACACTAGTGAGCACTGTTATGACCCTATGGTTTTGTTATGTTTCTGTTGTTTTGAGATTGTCTGTGTGTGTCTTTCAAGGAATGTCTTCTGATTTGTTCCTGCAGGCCTGATTGGAGCACAGTACTTTAAAAAGCACGCCATCACTTCCTATGGAGTCATCTTGTGTTCAGAGCAGAGAGAGTTTGATTGCATAGAGCAGAGTTTGTGTTGAGATTTTAAAATAAGTTTAAGTTTAAAATAAGTTTTGTTTGTTATTTTGGCCCAGTCAGCTCCTGAATCTAGAGTCCCAATCTAAGACAATAAATTCATCATTGTTTGTCCAAACTCACTGCATTCCAGAGTCTTTCATGTTGTACCCTTTTGCCTTGACGGGGCGTAACAAGCACACAGAAGTTATCAGGACTGACACCACCTGGGAAAAGACATCTCAGAGATCTAATAGTTCTCACCAGGTTACTGCAAAGAGTTTAGGAAATGACAGGAAACTGTGCCAAAATGCATTATGTTGCAAGGTTTCCTTCTGGATGCCAGATGAAACAAAAGGGGGGATAAAAAAAACACATACAGAAAAGCATTCTCTTCCAGCGTGCCAGCTGCCTGTTCTGCACCGTCCTAGTTTCACACCATCTATTTTTAGAAAGTCAGTGTCTATCTCACAACCCACCATATGACTGTGCTAATGTCCTTCCACATGACGTCAAGAATTCAGGAAGCAGACATCACTGAACAGGCCTCAAAGGGACACAAAGAAGGTGGTCTTTGGATTATTATTGATTAAAGAGGCAGCATTGACGTCTACACTATGACATCTGGATTCTCCCTGCAGACTGGAGACCGCTCATATATGCAGAGGTGGATTATCTTATCTATATGAGTTACACGATAACGTTATTTGACATAAGCATTACAAACAGATATTCATCTCAGGCATCTCAACATGCCGGGGAATATCATTGTTTGCTAATCTTTCAAGTGTCAACACAAATGCACTCATATTTTCACACCAGACCAATGTCCTAACATGTGTTTAGCACACCCTACTTGAATCATCTTAGAAATTATTTTTAATATACATTGCATTGTGCTATTTCCAGCTAAATGAATAAAAATAAGAATGTCAACATTATCTATCTAAACTTGTGATGGTGTGGAATATTTCAAACCAAAATGTCTGCTGCTTTGGTTGGTTACGGTAACGATACCCTCATTTCATTATTCGATACATATCACAAAACTAAACTCATGAAATAATATTATTGCAATACTCCAAGACATACGGTAAAAGGTTAACAAAAAATGTACTGTTGATTAAAATGCTAAATTTGTTATTACATTGGGGGTGGAAATTAATAGGCGTGGAGTTGGTGCTGTTAAACCAATGCACAGGACAATAGTGACACCAGAATAAAAATATTCATGATTCTGAAAATACAGAATTGTTTTAGACCAATATGCTTGCACTCTGTCACTGACTAGATATATTTAAAATAATGTAGGCCACTTTTTACTGGTAACATAAGACATTTGGCATTATCAGGACCCACAAATATTCCCCCATTGCAGTATTACACATTTTATTCAACATCATAGTAGTTTTATGTAGTACTGACACTAAAACTCTGTAAATTTGAATTTTTTTCTCACACAGTAATCTTCATTTAGGGTGAAGTATACACAATGCAGTTTGTCACTATCCACGATACATATTGTTGCACTTTTGTATTGCGATATTTTGTGACACAATATATTGTTACACCCCTACATCCTCAGATCTAAAGCATTCAAGAGTCAACAATATGACAACATTTCTATAAATAGAGGCAACATTAAATAAATATATTTTTTCTGTTTATTTCTGGACAGGGTGAATAGGTTTTTCTTTATGAATCCTGTCAATTATAAAAAAACAACAAATTCTGAATGTTAGATTCTTGCCAAGCTGCCTCCTCTGAAGACCTAAATGATGTCACTTCCTCCCTCCATATCTCATAAGTGTTGTGGAATAGGAAAGTCAAAACTCACATATACAGTCATGGTCAGAATTAATAGAACCCCTGGTAAATATGATCAAAACTGGCTGTAAAAAATAAATCTGCATCGTTTTGATCTTTCATTCAAAATATTGCCAAAAATCTAACCTTTAATTGAAGTAAAATAATTGAAAGTGGAGGGGAAATCACTTTATGAAATAAATGTTTTTCTCCAAAACACGTTGGCCACAATTATTGGAACCCTTTTATTAAATACTTTTTGCAATCTCCTTTTTTTTAAGATAACAGCTCTGAGTTTTCTCCTATAATGTCTGATGAGTTTGGAGAACACCTGACAGGAGATCAGAGACCATTCCTCCATACAGAATCTCTCCAGATGCTGCAGATTCCCAGATCCATGTTGGTGCTTCTCCTCTTCAGTTCACTCAACTCATCAGGTCAGGGAACTGGGACGGTCATGGCAGAAGCTTCATTTTGTGCTCTGTAACACATTTTTGTGTTGATTTTGATATTTGTTTTGGATCGTTGTCCAGATGGAAGATCCAAACATGGCCCATTATAAGATTTCTAGCAGAAGCCGTTAGGTTTTTATTTTTTATCTGTTGATATTTGATAGAATCCACGATGTCATGTATCTGAACAAGAAGTCCAGGACCTCCAGCAGAAAAATATGCCCACAACATTAAAGATCCAACGGTACATTAAATTGTACACATGGGGTACTTTTTATCCTTGTGTGCACCAAACCCATCTAGCGTGTTTGCTGCCAAAAAGCTATTTTTTTAGTTTCATCTGACCACAGAACCCTGTGCCATTTAAAGTTCCAGTCATTCTGACAACTGAATATGCTGGAGTTTGTTTTTGGACGAGCGAGGAGGATTTTTCATGAAACCCTCCCAAACAACATGTGGTGATGTAGGGGTTGTTTGATTTCTTTTTTAAATAGGCTTTCTGACCCCAAGACTCAAGTAATCTCTGCAATTCTCCATCTGTGATCCTTGAAGAGTCTCTGGCCACTCAAACTCTCCTCCTCACCGTGCATTTAGACAATATAGACACACGTCCTCTTCCTGGCAGATTCATAACATCATTAGTTGATTGTAACTTCTTAGTTATTGCCCTGATGGTCAAAATGGGGATTTTCAATTCTTTAGCTATTTTCTTAAAGCTACTTTCTATTTTGTGATGCTCAACAATCTTTTGATGCACATCAGAACTATATTCTTTGGTTTTACTCATTGTGATGGATGAAAAAGGGAATTTGGCCTTTGTGTTTCCTCATATTTAAACTCCTGTGAAACAAGAAGTCATAGCTAGACAGTTTCATGTTCCTAGTCACCCTGGTGTTCTACAAAAAGGTAAACATTAATGGGAATATACTTCAGAGATATTTTACTCGTAAAAAAATATAGGGGTGCCAATAATTGTGGCCAATGTGTTTTGGAGAAAAACATTTATTTCATAATGTGATTCTCCGCGTTCCTCCAGGACCATTCATTCATTCATTCATTCAGGCCTTTAGCGTCGAGAACGACGATTGGTATGGCGCTTCAGTCTTCTACTGTCGAGGAAGTCTTTGTACTGCTGGCAAGATCTTTTGACACCAGATCTTATGGAGGCGTGCCACATTGCTCGGTCACCAGCAAGCGTTTCCCAGTTTTCGCTTGGAAGGCCGAACGACTGAAGGTCACGCTTCAGGACATCCTTGTAGCGGAGCTTCGGCCGGCCGACTGGGCGAGGGGCATCAGCAATTTCGCCATACAAAATTGCTTTCGGTAACCGGTTTTCTTCCATGCGGTAAGTGTGGCCAGCCCAGCGTAAGCGACGGGTGCGCAACATAGTGTAGAGGTCTGTGCTCTTGGTCGTGGAAAGGATAACCGAATTTGGAACATGATCCTTCCAAGTTATGCCTATAATTGAGCGCAGACAGCGAAAGTGAAAGGTGTTCAGACGATGTTCATGTCTGCGGGTAGGTGCACCAAGTTTCACTGCCGTACAGGAGAGTGCTGAGAATACAGGCCTCGTAAACTTGGACTTTTAGGTGGAGAGACAGAGAATTGTTCTTCCATACTCTCTCGCTAAGCCTGCCGAAGGTTGTTGATGCTTTCCCAATTCGGATGTCCAATTCGCAGTCTAGACTGTTGGAGGTGTCGACTGTGGAACCCAGATAAGTGAACTTTGTAACGTTTGTCAGTACGCTGTTGTTGATAGTGATTGAGGGTGAGAGCATAGCAGGTTGGGCAAAGACCACTGTTTTTCCCAGGCTGATCTTCAATCCAAACTCCTCACAAGCAACAGCAAAGGAGGAGCACATAGCCTGCAGCTCGGTCTCAGAATTGGCAAGGAAGGCGGCATCATCTGCATATAGGAGTTCCCGGATATGGACGCGGTTGATCTTTGTTTTTGCACGAAGTCTTGCCAGGTTGAAGAGATTGCCAGAGCTGCGTGTGTGAAGTAACACTCCAGATGGGACAGGGAAAGCTCGGCGCAAGACAGCGGAGAAGAATATACCAAAGAGAGTTGGAGCCAGAACGCAACCTTGCTTTACACCACAGAAAATTGGAAATTCCTTAGAACGAGAGCCCTCGGACTGTATTGTTGCCTTCATAAGAACATGAAATTCTTGTATGATTTTCAAGAGTTTGGGAGGACAGCCCAGTTGACGGAGGATGGTAAAGAGGCCGAACCTGCTGACATAGTCAAAGGCCTTTGTCAGATCGACAAAGACTGCATACAGGGGCCGACCTTGCTCAATGCATTTCTCTTGGATTTGACGAACTGAGAAAATCATGTCTATGGTTGATCGACCAGGACGGAAGCCGCATTGACTCTCCGGGAGTATCCTATTTGCAATAATCTGTACGCGTGGGAGGATGAGGCGGGCTAAGACCTTGCCAGGCTGGGAGAGAAGAGCTATGCCACGGTAGTTGTTGCAGTCGCAGCGATCCCCTTTGTTCTTATACAGAGTAACTATGTTAGCGTTACGTAATTCGTCTGGGATGGTGCCTTCATTCCAGCAAGTTGAAAAGAGGTGATGGAGTTCCACGGCAAGTGTGTTGCCACCACTTAAGAAGATTTCAGGTGGAAGCCCATCCCCACCAGGGGCTTTGTTGTTCTTCAGAAGGCTGATGGTTTTTATAACCTCATTGAGAGTGATGTTGTTATCAAGGTCGAGCATGATTGGGAGTTGTGGAACAGCAGATACTATAGCAGCTTCGCTAGCTGTTACAGGGTCAGCATACAGTGAGCTGTAGTGTTCCACCCAGCGATTTAGCTGATCGTCAAGGTTTGTGAGTATTTCACCTGTTGAAGATCGTAGAGGGGAGGACTTCTTCACAGGAGGACCTAAAGCTTGCTTTAGCCCCTGGTACATACCACCAATATTACCAGTGGCGGAGCAATGTTCTACATGCCTGCAGATGCTTTCCCAGTAGAGGTGTTTTGCCTCCCGTGTTAGGCGCTGCACCTCTGAGCGGGTCTGTTTCCAATTGTCGTTGTCAGGCCGGTCACATGGAGTTGAAGAGTCTGATGGCTTGGGGAAAGAAACTGTCACGCAATCTGACCACGAGGGCCCGAATGCTTCTGTACCTAGGTTGTTATATAAATATAAGTGATCTAGTATAATGTAATATATACAGCACAGTATGCAGTATTTTATCATTTAACATTTGTGTTAATACAATTAAAATATATATTTGTGAACTGCATGAATGAATATTCGTAAAAAAATTATATAATAAAATCTAAAAATACTATAATTAATTGAATTAATATAATATAAAAATGTATATAAATATTTCTGTTTAGTGCGCTTCTTCAAATGACTCAAACTGTGCACCTGTCATGGAATGACTCACCTAACAGAATATTTTAGCCCAACCCTCATGACATTTTAGTCATTAATCAATTAGCATTTTTTAATTCTGTCCAGTGGATTTCCACAGCTGGAAATGAAAAGCCCCGTAGATCAGATCATGTTTCCATAGCATCCATATTCACAACAAAATCAAATCACTCCAATCTCTTGTCATCACATTACATGTCAAGTATAGCACCGTCTAGAGAATGTGAGTACATATTCAATGAAATAAATAAGGCTGAACTCTCAGTTTAATTTCCTGGAATGTTATTAGTATCTCCGAAAGCAGTCGATGGGCCGCGTGTTGGAGTTTCCTGCCCAGATCAATCAAACCGGATGCTGTGTGATTGCCTCATCCACTCTGGAGGGTGATTCAAGTTTGGCTCTGTATCGCAGTCAACCCTGCGTGGGAAATTGAAGCGCTTTTGGATGTCCTTCCAATCAAACAAGCTTTGATTTCAATGGTAATATCTGCCTGCTTCCCCACCAAAAATTGTTCATGTGTATGCAGTCCCATTGAGAGGAACAAGGATTTATGATCACTGTCTGATACAATTAAGAAACGCTTTAGTTTAAAAATGATCGATTCATGTTCATTTTTAATTCATCCAGAAAACCATTGAGTACAACATGGACGAGTCACTTATATAATACATAAAACGGGTATCAATAAACTGAATCTGTGGAGTCTCCAACAAATAACAGTTAACATGGATACACGTGGGAGGTTTCAGTGGACTGGATTGGCAATATACACAAAATATTCATGATATATTTGCAATTATTTTTTGCATTATTAATGTGCTTTTTCTTTGGCCATTAAGTTTCATAAAGAGTGTTTCATTAGAATAATCATTTATTGACTTTAAGTTGTTTGCTTGAAATGATTAGAAAAAAAATTCAAATCCATACCAAAGCAAACTGAATAAAAAACATATTGAGAAATATATAAAATATTGTATAAAGGCTAGAAAAAGGTGTCAAGACCAGCCCTGCTCCGTAGTTTGATAAAAATTGCTAGTTACATTTGCGTTCTGATCACGTTACAAAAGTGAACATCTCACATGGTATTACAGAACACATTCAAATTTAGAGTTTATTTATTATGGGAATAAACACTCTAATGGACACTGATGGAAAGCCATTCTCAATTGCCGCTACCAACAATAATGGAAACAGACATAAAAGCATAAAGCTGTCGAAGACTTCTTTATTCCTGTGCAGCAGACACATTTGTTTATAATTTGAGAAGTCTGGCATTGGATTCATGATGAAAAAGAACAAAAAACACTATACGGATACAATGCACATAAAGGACATACTTTCATCTTTCAGGTAAAGTAACTATTCTGTCAAATGATTACATTTACACAATTTTTTTTTTAAGAAAGTAATGTATTTTAAAACAAATAACACAGGTTACAGATTTTTTAGCTTAGTTTAACAGCACATATTCTCAATGTTTGTTTAACAATTAAACTGATTTCTCAGTCATTAAAAAAAAAAAATAATAATGACCAAATAACCAGAAAGTACTTATTGGCAGTCTATCAAACCTTTAACAAATTAATGTATTCGTTTTTTTGAGAGTAAATATATAATAAATGTAATATTTATTAAGATGAATGGATGGATAGTCAATAATTAATATAATTTAATAAATAAAATATATTATATTATATTATATTAAATATAATATATTGTAATATAATAGCATTGGCATTTGCAAAACCGTATGTGTTGATTTAAAAAAGAATAAAGTTTAAATGTCAAAAATGTCAGTGGGGTGCAGCAATAGAGCATGACCCAGGGCTGGACTGGCAATCGGGCATACCGGGCACTTTCCCGGTGGGCCGACGTGCTTTTTGGGCCGATACAGATCATTCTTTAAAAAAAAAAAAATAATACTGGGCTGGTCCAATCACATATTTAAACTCCTCCCCCTTTGGGCTCTGAGCGCGCGTGCAGTATCAGTGTGTATCTGTCAAAATAGTCAGAGATGGAGATGAAACGCAAGGAATGTGCAGAGAAATAGCGTGAAAAAAAGAAACGGGCCCTTCAAGTGTCTGATGAGGATATTGAGGAGGATCAGGAGAGAATGAGTGAGTGTAGAGAACTGTGGTAAGCAGAACTAGGCTACTTTCAGAAGATCACTGAGGCGATGAGTGAGGAACTCATTACCCAGTTACGCATTATTTACACATCGGCATTGTTGACAACTACGCATTTTACTAGAGACGCGTTTGTAAACCATGTTTTTCCGCCAAAATAAAAAATCATGTGTTTATCTCTTTGAAGCATATAAATTAGTACAAAACTAATTATGAAAAAATTAACTAATTTTCAGTGCATTTGTTTTGCAATATATGGCTATCACTGTCATGGAATTAATATTATAACTATTATTATGCAGTAGTGTAATGCAGACAGACACAATATCACAGCTAAAAGAGTTTTGAGTTTTTCTTTGTTCAATTTGCCGATGATTATGGGTTGGAGCTCTTAATTTTTAACTGTCAAAGTGCACCAGATTGATGAATTTAACATTAAAAAGCACACATTTTTCGTAGGGGGGGGGTATCCCATCCCATCCCATCCCATCCCATCCCATCCCATCCCATCCCATCCCATCCCCCGAATCCCCCTAAAGGGACAGAGGTCCACCCAACACAGATTTACCAAAAATCCTGTCAAAGACTGGTATTGGTATTCCAATGCAGCTTATAGCTTGTTTTAGGATTCATCATTGAGGAGTAGTTCGATTGTATTTTACAATTAGTAGTTATTTCATCTATTAACTCTAACTCATTCCTACTCCCTCATTACATGGCTTTAGTGGTTTTAATAGGAGTTAGTATACATATTCAGGGGCGTGAAAAGATCGGTTGTGTTTATGATTATATGTAGTGGGCCAGTCTGGGCCAAAATGCACGGGCAGATTTTTAGTCCCAGTCCAGCCATTACCCTCTGTTTGCAAACATTAATCCTTTTTTACAGAAAAGATTCCTTTTGCTCAATCACTCTAATCAGACACAGGCAGAGGAGGATAATAGCCCTATTGGGTGGAGCGAGCTATTGGGCGGAGTGAGCTTATCACTTTGATACACATGCTATGACAACTGCTGCTGCCCGATCCCCTCTGCTGTCCAGCTGTGAGGATTAACCCCCAGCCAACCTGGCAACCCACTTGTTCATACAATGCATAGCATTCTACAGCCTGAGGGGATGTGAGAAACACGGAAGAGGACTAACCCGCAGTGCATTTGTCAATATATAGTGATAACCTGAGTTAACCGCTCTAGCGGGGTTGCATTGAAGACAATTAGCACCCAGGTCTTGGGTGTGTCGTTTGATGATGCGCTCATTTTGATGACTAATAATGGAAGAGAGGAGCAGCACTGGAGGACAAATCCGCCGGGCTGAGGGCTGATGGAATTTCCTTTCTCCTTCATTTGCAGAGGAGCTCGATTGAATAAGCACTGCAAAACGAGTCATTACTTTTCATTAGCCTGGCACTAATTCTGTAAAGGCCCATATACACATTCACATCTGAATTGACAGTGCTATTTCAAATATCCGATTATTTCTAATGGTTAATATTAATCATGCTGGGAACATGGCTAATTGTGGAGGAGCTCAGAGGCACCACCCAAGGCCATGAAGCTCAATTGACAATAAGTACACAGAGTGTCATCCATCATTATAAAGGGCTGCATTTTATGTATTTATATTTCCAAGAGGAAAAACAAAGACAACCGATATAACTTCTAGCCAAGGATGAATCGTAACAAAGCAAAAAGTTTTCGTGCTATCCATACGCCAGTGTTTCTTTAACTTTATGAAACGCAAGTAGGCTACACAAGTAAATTCATACCGACAGCACAGCTGCAGTCTTCTGTCCAGTTCAACTCACACTGAACTCAACACATACTTGGTAATTCACTTCAAAACTCACGATGGCTAAACCAATTATGAGAATGTCTTGTCTGAATGCAATGTGTCAAAATGCAGACACTTTCTAAAGAGTGGTTTAATTAATTTTGTCATCAAATGTTGATAAACCATCACAAACCACGCAAAGTTAAGCTATTTAACATTTTTTTTATTATTATATACAACATCTAGCACTGGGATGTAAGAATTGTCTGAGTGTCAAATAACATTAATCACATTTTAAAATTCAAGTATTCGATTTAAAGATTAGGTACAACATATTGTATTCATACCTAAGAATGGTCTGGGAATTATATCATGCCAAATTTTTAATTTTACAATTTAAAATAGACGTTTTCTAATTTCATAGTCTTCAGTGTCACATGATCACTTCAGTGTCACATGATCCTTCGAGAAATAATTTTAATATGCTGATCAGGGCTGTGTTTAAGTCCAATTTTGTATGCCCTTCCCTTGATGACTTCCCTCTGTCTCATTCACTCGGCTGTACGTCATTGCTTACGTTGCCCTTAAAATGTGTTAAAATGGAACGCACTAAGCCCTTGATCCCTTGGAATATACGCAGTGGAGATGATTTATTATTTACAGTTTTTTTCCCCTCATGAATTTGTTATACATACCAGCCTATAGAATGGTGTGTATAACAAATTCATTCTATAGGCTGGTATGTATGTTTGGAATGTAAAAAAAATCAATATAAACACATATTAAATATAAATATATTAATATATACAAAACTTAAGTGTACATGTTGAGAAGACTCGCTTCTTCGTTTAAAATCGAGGGGTCAAGGGTCTGTCCTCGTCCACTTGACGAAGGTGAACGCACTTCAAAATGGCGGTGGGGGTTCCCCCGAGGGTATGTATGTATGTATAAAAGATTTAAAAGCAGCCTTGCTGTTGGTTATCAATGTTTTGTGAGAACCATGATACATTTTTTTTTCAGAATTCTTTGATGAATAGAACAGTATTTATTTAAAAAATAAATCTTTTTCTAACACTATATGAAAGTCTTTACTGTCACTTTTGATCAATTTAATGGTTTGTTGTTGAATCAAACTATTAATTTTCTACAAAAAACAAGACTTACTAACCCCAAACTTTATATCAAAACAGGATTAATTATTTAACAGAATTATTTAATTAACAGAATTATTTTGAATCATTCAGGTTTCTATCATTTCAATTTTGTCCTATTTTATGAGGCATGAGACTTACACAGAACATTTCACAGGCTCTCACATATTGTAGCGGGCCAGTGTTGTCGCCACATTCTCATTGCCGGGATATTTTCTTTAATAAGAGGCATTTTGACACTAAAACAGGCACAGTAAAACAAAGATGATGTCAATAATACAAAATGCCTAGCTATGTTTTTTAGAAGAACATGCCTTTTTTGTGCTCATTTACCACCGCATCAGCTCCGAGTCAACTGCTAGGATCATAATAGGTCACTCTTTCTATCCCGCAAGCATCCGAGCTGATACAAATATGCTTTTTTTTTTAAACCTTACTAGTCACCTTTGAGCTTTTGATCCATAAGGCCTCATGAATCATAGTGAATTGGATTAAAATAAACTCCACCACCCTGGTCATATGCTTTAACTTAATTTCATCTTTATTTGAAAAATTATTTAGCATGAGGGCCAGCTTTGCTGAGTCTGGGGACAAGCTCAGTTGAAGTTGGTCTGCTTTGTGGCTTTCTGCTGACAATTCTGGTTTGTTTGGCTTTTGAAATAGTAATGAATTAGTTCTAGATTCACGTCAGCGTAGTGGGTGACCTTTCAGGCTAGAATCAGCAAACTCTGTATGCAGCTTCTGCATATTCTAACAAGTATTGCTCACACATTTTTGATTCTTCGCATCCTTTGATCTATTTATGATCTATATGATACTTATGATCTATTGATCCTTTGGTCTGGAACGAAAAAGACGTCTTAATGATAAATGAGATTTTACATTTTCTATTTAAAGCTGTCAAACCTGTGACGAAGCCCCAGGCTACCTGTGCTGAAGTATGTTCTCATCTTTCTGTCCTTTCTTAAGAACAGAACAGTTTTTTTTTCTCATCTCCATCTTCGTTTTATAAAGTAGATGAGACTGAACATCTACAACACAACAAAATGCCAAGACAACTACAAATATTTATCCCTATATTGTAGCTCTTTCATCATTCTTTTTTTAAGTTGTACATTAATTCAAAGTCATTAAAGCCTTCCTCAAATGGATGCTCATTTTGTTCAAAGTCTATCTCACAGCAATGATTCTGATGCAAAGCTTGTTGTGATTCTAATTACATCACCAGTGTAGCTACTTGCTAACTATAAAACCTTTTGGGAAATACATTCTGTTTCAAATTTGTTTTCATCATCTCATAGTGAACCAGCCTATACATACAGTGAATGAAAGGGCATAATAATTCTACAAGCAGACAATACAAGGTCATCAGTTCAGGCAATCTTATTCTAGTCTAATTTCATATATTATTAGCCATACTAAAATAATTTCTCTGTGTAATTAGGACAGGCAATATTTCTGGCCTGCTTTTAAGGTGAACATGACAGTGCACCCTAATATTCAAAGCAAAAAGAGTGTGTGAAGGGGACATAAAACATGACTCATCGAGATTTTATTAAACCGGCGCTATTTCCAGTTTGAAATGGTGAAATAAATTTTTGTAGAATTTTAAATATTTCATTAGGCAAATAATATGCTTAATTGATAACAAATTGAATTGTGCCACCTCAATGTAAATTTATCAATTTTAATATATTTGTATAACATAATACATTTTATAAATATGATACATTCATAAATATTTGAACAAATAAACAAGTTTAATCCAAATATAACATGTCACTTACTAGAGGTTCTGACAAAATGTTAATTGCTCCAGTCTATTAAATAAATTGTTTAAACAAAATTGGTTTAAACTCACTCGAAGACGTCACTTGTTTTATTACTGGATGAATCAGCATCATGAACAAATCTCTTGAATGAATGATTCAATGACAAATACATCATTTGAATTATTGTAATAGAAATGATGATACCGTGTGGTTGAAAAGACTGTTTATGAAGCGGTTTCATTCATATACATGCGGCAGTGGCTCAGTGGTTCATGTAGGTTGTCTACAAACCGAAAGGTTGGTGGTTCTATCCCCGGTTCCACCTGACCAAGTGCCGAGGTGTCCATGAGCAAGACACCTAACCCCAACTGCTCCCGACGAGCTGGATGGCGCCTTGCATGGCTGACACCGCCGTCAGTGTGTGAGTGAGTGAGTGAATGGGTGAATGTGAGGCAATATGTAAAGCGCTTTGGTGGCCATTGGGTCAGTGAAAGCGCTATATAAATGCAGTCCATTTACCATTTTACATGAGAACTGTGTTCTCTAGATCAACACAAACGCAGATCTGAATGTTCGCTGTCATCGTATTTATCAAAGGTTTAATAGACACCTGAATCGTTGTCGTTTAGGAATAAGATTGTGTGGGTGTTTGAATCGAGCTTGCAAATCTTTTAATGATTAATCTTGCAGCTCTAATATACATAATGTATGCAGGTATAAATATATATCAAGTTAAAAAGTTATTGAATTTTTGTTGATGTTTTTTGTAAAATGTCTCAACACAATTGGCACCACTTTTGAATCTTTTGTATCTGTAACCGTCACAATACAACTCTGGATTAACATTATTTGTTTGTGCCCACAGTGAGGAGTCGATGTGAGATATACTGTATATAAAAGCCAAATGATCTCTGATCAGCTCTGCATGTCTCAGTCAAAGCTAGTATTGCAAAGCGCAGTGGATATCTGTGAGATCCATATTTCAATCACGTCTCAGGTTCCACGCCTCCAATCTCAACGTTCCACTTTACCAATAGTACTTTTGGGCAATAGCAAGTACGCCTCCAAATGCTAAACAACCGGCACAATTTCCTCCTGCTGCACTGAGACAAATGCATTGATTTATCATCACCCCTATCAAAGCTACCTCAAAACACAGGGAGTCTGGGCCTGTTTGAACACAACACCTGATCATGAGGGGGACAGTAATGAAATTTGGAAAAGCTGCTTACAGCTTACAGAGAAGCTAATCTGTTGATGCAGCATGCTGTCCACATGAAAAGGGATGATTAGATTATGGTTTGTATTCAATGGTGGTGAGAGGGGGGAAAACTGGGCTTGCAAAAATATGTCATCCAAGAAATAATGGCTTGATGTAATTATATCGCTTCATATATGCACGAAACCAAACCTTCCACTTCTGGTGGGACGCCATATGCTCTTGTCACAACAATTGCTGTTGTTGTCATTGCTTTTTGTGGTAGCAGCACTATTTGGCATTGTTGATTTGCAGATAAAAGTGAAACTAAAACTCAAATATAAAAAAAGAAAAATGCATAACAAATATTTTAAAATAGATTAGTAATAATTTAATATAATATAATATCTGCTGGAGTTAGTCTGCTGGTTAACTGATTGAAGCTAAACATAAGCACATAAGCATATTTAAAATAATAATAATAAGCTTAACATTTACAGCATTGATCAGAGACTCCAGCAGATATCCTCATAACCTATAAATGTTACATAAGATGTTTGTGATGTACAATTTGTTGACATATTACAAGCTGAAATCGATGTTGGAATAAAACCGTAGCGGTTCACACACTTGAACGGATTTTGCTAAACTTTGTAGGGCACTTTGAAAGTCTGCCTAAGGGGTATAAATGGTGTATTGGTGGGAATATGATTCAGTAGAGACAGATAATATGCATGTCCTTGATATCTGACTTTATTGCACTTTGCCTGATGTCAGTCCTGCCCAAACACCTGGTTCTGGATCCTCCAAGCAGTCTTAAATCGGACTTAAAAGCTCTGGCTGCACAAGCAGATGGTGTGGGTGGTCCACTGAGGGCTATAGACTCAGATAAGCCCAGGGTGAATTTATTTCCCTGGCCAAATTTTGTTTGCTTTTTTTCCCCCTTTACGCTCTCTCTCTCTCTCTCTCTCTCTCTCTCTCTCTCTCTCTCTCTCTCTCTCTCTCTCTCTCTCTCTCTCACACACACACACACACACACACACACACACGGGGGGTGGGGGTGGGGGGGGGGGGGGTGGTGGGGATTCTTTAAGGATGCTATCTGATTTCAGCTATAAACCTATTATGGTTTGACATTGAATTATATAGTAAGACAGTGTTTTGCATGGCCTTCATTTATGCTTTGTATTAAAAAATTACTTTTTAAATACTTCCACTTAGAACAAAAGCACTGTCCTGTATGATTTCTTAATATTTAAAAATTAGGGCTTAGAACTTGCTATGATTTTAATAGTACGGTACTTGACGTAGTTTTTAATTTTGTAACTGTCAAACTTATTATTGTTGATGTGTTTGTATTTGTTTTTAACAACAGTAAAAGGTGAAAAAAATCACCTTTACCAATTTGTCACAACATTGTTTCCATAAATCTTCATTAGCATGTGTTTGAGCACAAGCATAAGGACACCGTTTGATTAATATCCTATAATTCCTGTAGTTAAGATAAATTGTACCGTTGCAAGATGCTCATCATTCCCTTGCAGATCTGTGAAAAGACCCTGTCATCTACAAACGCACACCACCCAAAAGAATTTAAATGTAATTAAATCGAATCTACAAACTGCAGTCCAATTCAAACATAAATAGTCAAAAGCAGAAAAAATCTCTAAGCTCACTTTCATGAAATTGAGCATTTAAGATGCTGCTCGCAGACTTTGTGCCTCAGTTTTGCCTCAGTTTTTCTAACCCTCTTTTTTACCCATTAACTGAAATTGAATACATTCGATATGATTTAAGCAGACATGCCAGAGAGAATTAAGAGTCTTAGACATGCAAAACTATATTAATATTAAAAATCAAATAAAATGTGTATTCCACTGAAAGTGACAGTGGATAGCAGCAGTCCATCTTGCAACTTCTGCCTTTGACTATATGATCAGCTCCAGTGGTCCTGGCTTACAAAGATCATCAGTCTCCTGAGATCTCTCATATTGCAGGAAGATGGCAGCGCATACAGAAGCCATCTGCCCCAACATACAGATGATGCACAGTAAGTAGTGATGACAATGTCATTCTTGCACAATTGCCGTTTTTATGCCTTTCATTACTTTGCATATTTTGCATGTAAATCGTAGACACACAACGCTCCATCAGCTGCCAGTGCTGTGCAATTACGACTGTGTGTGTGTCTGTGTATGTTTGTGTGTGAGTGTGTAACACAGTCGTATGCCAGCAAATCACACACAGCACGGCAGTTACATAACAAACCCAGACTATTTTAAGCACTTCAAATAATAGAGGAAAGGTAATCCTGTGGTCTTCATTTTTCTATGTAAATGAGCACATAAAGGGGATGCTTAAAGAGTGCTGTAATCTGGAGGAGAGGAAATGAGGAGAAATGCAAACATGAGAATAACATGAGATATTAATTAAAAGCTTCATGTGTGCAAAAAGGTTTTGTAAAAATGTGGCTGCCAATGCCAAGTGTAACGTAATTTTTCTGGAAGAGATAAAAGCCCCAATTAAAAAAAATCTGTGAATACAATAAATCTCAATCATTAAAAAAAAGGGGGGGGGGGGGGGGGGTGATTTCTTAGGCAAGGCAAGGCAAGGCAAGTTTATTTATATAGCACATTTCATACACAATGGTAATTCAAAGTGCTTTACATAGAAGAAATTAAAATAATCAAAAGAAATCAGAATAATTAAAACAGTTTAGAATAAAAGATAAAATACAGAAATCAGAATAATTAAAACATAAAATAAAATACAGTGCAAACAGTCGGACGAACAGTGGCACAGTGCTCATTCAGTAAATGCACAGTTAAACAGATGTGTTTTGAGTCTGGATTTGAATGTGACTACTGTAGGAGCACATCTGATCTCTTCTGGAAGCTGGTTCCAGCTGCGGCTGGCATAGTAGCTAAAAGCAGACTCGCCATGCTTAGAGTGAACCCTTGGTATTTCTAGCCGATGTGATCCTAATGATCTGAGTGATCTGTTGGGTTTATATTCAGTGAGCATATCTGCAATGTATTGAGGTCCTAGGCCATTGAATGATTTATATACCAGTAATAATACTTTAAAATCAATCCTATATGTAACTGGCAGCCAGTGTAAAGACCTGAGGACTGGTGTGATGTGTTCATATTTTCTGGTTCTGCTCAGAATCCTAGCAGCAGCGTTCTGTATGAGCTGCAACTGTCTTATGGTCTTTTTGGGAAGGCCAGTGAGAAGTCCATTACAATAATCCACCCTACTGGTGATGAAAGCATGCACAAGTTTTTCTAAGTCTTGACTGGAAACAAAGCATCTAATTCTTGCAATATTTTTCAGGTGATAATATGCTGATTTAGTTATTGCTTTGACATGACAACTGAAACTAAGGTCTGACTCCAGAGACACACCCAGATTCCTGACTTGATTTTTAGTTGTTTGACCCCTAGACTGAAGGTATGCGTTCACCTTGAGAACTTCATCTTTGTTTCCAAACGCAATGACTTCAGTTTTGTCTTTGTTTAACTGAAGAAAGTTTTGGCACATCCAATTGTTTACTTCATTAATGCATTGGCAGAGGGAGTTAATGGGGCTGTAATCGTTAGGCGATAGGGCTAGGTAGAGCTGTGTGTCGTCTGCATAGCTATGGTAAGCGATTTGGTTCTTTCTCATTATTTGGCTCATTGGGAGCATGTACAGGTTGAATAGGAGTGGCGCAAGAATTGAGCCTTGAGGGACTCCGCATGTCATGGATGTCCACTCAGACTTATGGTCTCCTATACTCACATAATAACCTCTGCCTCCTAAGTATGACCTGAACCATTTTAGGACTATCCCAGAAAGCCCGACCCAGTTTTCCAGCCTGTCAAGAAGTATTTTGTGATCGACAGTGTCAAATGCAGCACTGAGGTCAAGTAGTACCAGCACTGATAATTTGCCTGTATCAGTATTTAAGCGAATATCATTTATTATCTTTATGAGCGCGGTCTCTGTACTGTGGTGCGGTCGGAAACCAGATTGAAAATGGTCAAAGTATCCATTCGAGCTTAAGAATTTGTTCAGCTGATTGAAGACAACTTTTTCAATGATCTTGCCTATGAAAGGAAGATTTGAGATCGGTCTATAGTTGTTTAATATGGTCTTATCCAGATTGCTCTTTTTCAGGAGGGGCTTGACAACAGCAGTTTTCAGGGAGGTCGGAAAACTCCCAGAGAGAAGTGAGGCATTTACCACTTCTAGGAGATCTGCTTCTAAGCTGTGTAACACATTTTTGAAAAAAGATGTGGGAAGTGCATCAAGGGCGCAGGTTGATGTTTTTAGTTGCTGTACGGTTTCTTCCAAAATTTTGCCATCAATTTCTTCGAAATCAGACATAGTGGCTACTTTCTCGTGCTGTTGTTTGATCTGCCTGACCCCAGCGCAACTCAAGGATGAGCTGATCACCTTTCTGATATTATTGATTTTCTCAGAGAAGAAAGAAGCAAACTCACTGCACTTTCTCACTGAGAGCATTTCACTGGGAATCTGGCTTGGGGGGTTTGTCAGTCTCTCTACAGTAGCAAAAAGAGTGCGCGTGTTGTTTATATTGCTGTTTATAATATTCGAGAAAAAAGTCTGTCTAGCTTTGCTTAGTTCCTTATTGAAATAATGGATGCTGTCTTTGTAGATGTTATAATGGACTACAAGTTTTGTCTTCCGCCACATGCGCTCTGCTTTTCTGCATTGTCTTTTCATATTTTGCACTGCTGTTGAGTTTCTCCAAGGTGCTTTTTGTCTGCCACTCTTCTTCCTGACTTTCACAGGAGCAATATCATCAATTACACTCTTAACTTTTGAGTTAAAAGAGTCAAGGAGAAAATCAACAGAGTCAGCAGATATGCTTGGTGTTAAAGATATAGCCTTCATAAATAGTACACTAGTATTCTCATTTAAGCATCTCTTCTTGACAGACACAGATCTAGCTTCAATGGCAGGAGAGATCAATATATCAAAGAAAATACAAAAATGATCAGACAGTGCTACATCCTTAATAACAATTGATGAAATGTTTAGACCCTTACTGATAAGTAAATCTAGAGTGTGTCCACGATTATGTGTGGCTCCATGTACATGCTGAGTCAGATCAAAAGTTTTTAAAACAGTTTTGATTTCTTTTGCCATATTGTTTTCTGCATTATCTATGTGAATGTTAAAATCTCCAGCAATGGCAAAGCAGTCAGACTCTGAGGAAATAGAACTTAACAGTTCTGTTAAGTTCTCAGCAAAAGCTGGAGAGTATTTTGGAGGCCTGTAAACAATGATAAGTAAAATGCGTGGAGCACCTTTTAACACAATACCCAGATATTCGAAAGACGGGTAATTCCCAAATGATATTTGCTTACATTGATAGACATCTTTATAAAGAGCAGCTAAACCTCCGCCTCTTCTGACAGCTCTGCAGACACTCATAAAAGTAAAGTTAGGAGGGGCTGTTTCATTGAGGACTGTTGCACTGCAACTTTCTTCTAGCCAAGTTTCATTTAGCAACATAAAATCCAGGTTGTATGTGGTTATTAAGTCATTGACTAAAAGTGATTTATTTTTAAGTGAGCGGATGTTTAAAAGTGCTAACTTAACAGTCTTACTTTTAGTCCCCACAGCAATCTTGGTATGTCGTGTAATAGGCACCAGATTAGATGGGTTTGCTGTACGGCTTTTGAAGGCCTTAGACTTTCTATCATGTAATTGAACAGCAATAGAAAAACATACAGGCACACTGGGTTCCCGCTTGTTCTGTAAACATTTGAGAAAGTTATTGTTATCATAGCGGGGACCCGCCACATATCACTGAGAGCTGGTATCAGTTGTTTTTGGTTCACCTCGAGCCGCTGGAGGAGGGTGTGGGCCCTGGCGCTGTGGCAGAGGCCGAAGAGCTCTCACAGGGGGAGGGGGAGGGCGAGCTGGGCCCGTAGGCTTTGGTGGTTGTGGGGCCTGGCGTTTTTTGGTTGGTATCTGGGGGCTCGCAGCAAAAGAGTGGGATAGTCTAGTTCCAGCGTGCACCAGTTGTTCCATTTTCTCTGAGAAGCACAGAAGTGGAGATGCTGGAGAGAGTGATAATGTTTCCAGTGAGAGTGATTTTTGCTCTGGTGTTATTGGAGGCTGTAATATGCTGTCCTGGTTTCCCTGGCTGTTTTCCAGAAAGTCGTCCTTGGGTGCTGTATATTGGAGCAGTGCTGGTATGTCACAGTCTGTCTGTGGTGAGCTCTGTGGGCAGGGCTCAGCTGAGATTGTGTCCGTGAGCAGAGGTTGTTGTGGCTGAGTGGTGTTATCACTGTCCTTGTGTGATGTGTCAACCGCATGTCCATTCAGGGGCTGAAGTGAAATCCTGTGGTCATTCATACTGTATCCAGGTGTGTGTGTGCCATTCAGGTTGAGTGGATTGGCACACATTGCAGAAGGATGACGGAGGGAGAAGTAGATATTGTCCTTTAGCACTCTTGAACCAAGTTTGTTTGGGTGGTGGCCATCCTGTTGAAACAGTTGCCTCTGACTCCAGAAAAGATTGAAGTTGTCAATAAAGTTCACTCCTTTTATATTGCAGGTTTTTTGCAGCCATGTATTAAGCCCAAGCAACCGTGAAAACCTGTTTGTTCCTCTTGCTGGGAGTGGTCCACTGATGAATGTTTGAACTTTCAGTCTTTTAAGTGTTTCAAAAAGTTCATTGAAATCCTTTTTAAGAAGTTCCGACTGCTCTTTATGAATATCATTCTTCCCCACATGAATGATGAGTCGATTTGCAGTCTTATGTTTCATCAGAATGTTCTCAAGTTCCCTGTTTACATCAGATGTTGTTGCTTGTGGAAGGCAGCACGTTGTTGTATCCCTGCTATTAATGTTTCTGATTACGGAGTCGCCCACTATCAGAGTCCTGGGCTCGGCTGCACTGTGAGCTGAGTGCCGCTGTCTGCTCGACCTTGAGCCCCAGTTAGCATCAGTGTTAGCTACTGGCTGATTCTGTCTGTGTGTGATCACATTCATCAAATTTGGGGATTCCTCATTCATTAATACTTCAAATCTGTTCTCAAGATGTATAGGCGGTGGTAGGAGACCAGTGTTTGCAGTCCTTGTCAGAGCCGTATCTGGGGTAGAGGATGCTACTGCAGTAATATGTGATGCTCGTGACAATCTGATGTCTCGAGTGCCTTTGGGTCTCGCACCCTGTTTGTGCCATCGATTAGTAAAACGATCGGCTTGTTTCTCTACACTCAGTATGGCCTGTCGAGAAGCACTAGATTCATGGGACTCACCGGCTGTATGCTGAGGACGTCCATGACGAAGCTCTGTTGTGTGTTCCGTCTGGTTTGGTGGTCCCGCAATTAACTTTGTTTCAAGAATTGCAATCCTTTGTAAAAGTCTGTGGCAGTTGGAGCAGCAGGTAGATTCCAGAGGAGGCATTTTCTTATCCGTATGAATGTAGGCAGTTTTGTTTTCTCTTCCCCGGAATGTAAGCTTTCAGTGGGAGGCTGGTTGAATAAAATAATTCTGCTTTTTTTTGTAGTAATCCAAACGTTTGAGCACTGTGCTGATTTGCTGAAGTTAAAATTAGGTGATAAAAGGAGATAAAATATAGAAATATAAAAGCGATAGAGCAAAGCGCGGAGCAGTAAGCGAGAGCGTCCGAACAGTAGCTGAGCAGGAAGTGAGGTGAGCGGGGCACAACCTAACGCGGGACTAGTTGTAACACACATGGTTTAAAAACTTTCCACAAATGCCAGCATGACTTAGTGTATTTACTAGTCTACAACAGTATGTAGAGAAAAAAATGCATCACAATTAAAAAGATATCACTGAACATTTATTTAAAAGTAAATTTCTTACTTAAACGGGTGGTATAGTGCCCCTTGTTACAATATGTAAAATAAGCAGTGTTGTGCAAGTTACTTCCAAACTGTAATACATTATATATTACTTGTTACTGTTATTTAAAAGTAATTCATTACCTTACAATATTACTGTCTCGGAATTGTAATGCGTTACATTACTCCTGTATTACTTTTGAGTTACTTTCACCAAAATAACTATACAGAAGTAGAAGTTAACATTCTAAAATGACTAGGGCTGTAACGATATGCGATATAAAACCGAAATCGCGACACTCAGATCCACGAACCTGCAGAATGGCGACACACCCCTTCCAACTCCCAGCGTTATCCATACCGTCCAGATCCAATGCTACCACATCTTTAAATTACTATTAGTATTATTTGAAATTAACTTAACATTATAAAATATGTAGACCTACAACACAAAACTAGTTGAGGATAAATTATTTAAAATTTGGGAATTCCAGCGTTATGGCATTTGCAGACTTGCAGTCAAAACTTATATAATTATATAAATTCTCAGAAAATGCATTAATACCAAAATATTGAAACGTCTGTTTATCCATAGGCTCCTCCCAGAAAGGAGTCCAGACATTAGAAAAATATCAGTCTACACATGCGTTTTATATTTAATATTAGGGAAATCGACAGTCATGTGTGACAAAAAAAAATCTTTTGGTCAAAAAACTTTTAGGAGGCAACGATTTTTTTTGTTGTAATTCTGTGAATTACACTGCGCAAATCTAATGAAGAAGGGTTGGCTCTCCACAGAACATAAAATATTCATTTTATTTTATTTTTCGTGTTCGCATTTATGAGGAAAAAACAATGTTACGGACGTGACAGTTCTCCGTTACGGACGCGACCGCTCTGAAGCGGCACTAAAAGACTGCTTTAAAACTTTCACAGACACCTTACACAGAAGAAACGAAGCCTTTCTTTAAAGTGAATTTCGTTTTGTATTAATTGTACGGACCTGAAAAATATATCTATATTGAAATGTCTACTTGTAAACAGAACAATTCAAAACGAAAGAAAACAGACTGCTCTCTGCTTATGAAATGAAATGTGCATTTCTCTCTGGTGTATTCACTACTGCGAAGATCGCGAGTCAGCATCGTCAACTTCATCTCGACTTTATTAATAAACAATCAACATGTCTCCTTGCTATATTTGACATATTCATAATCATTGCTTTTGCCGGTTCTTTGTGACAGCTTTTCGGTGCTTCACCGGCAGCGCCCTTACATGAACGCGTCACCACCGCATCAAAAGCATGATTGCGTGATGAAAACATGAAAAATACCACATTAACATAGCCTAACTGTTTAGAAAGAAAACACAGAACGAATAGCCTAATGCGCATACGTCCATCTCGCGAATGTATTCTTCTTCATGCCATCTTCACCATTAGCCGCTTTTCCTCTGGCCAGCGTGAGCACAGAGGCCGAAATTATACCTCACGGCACTCCTGTAAAAAATAAATCGCTATACAAATATATCAGACGCTGCCATTTAGTCTTTAATTACAGACTTGGACACCACACGCGGCTATTGACTGACCACGAACAGGTAATTCATCCTACTTGCATCTTTCATTCGTTAATGTCTGGCAGTCTTGCTGTTTTTTTTTTGTTTGTTTGTTTGTTTTACGATTAAAACTAAAAGTATGTTGTAACGCAAGCCTTACCGAACATGTACCGAGTAAAATATTACTGAAAATTGATTAGTAATGCCTTACACTACTGCGTTACAGCGAAACGTAATATGTTACTGTAATCCATTACTTTTGTAACGCGTTACTCCCAACACTGAAAATAAGTATCTGTTGTCTAGGGGTGTGACGGTTATTATATAACCGTGAGAACGACGGTTATAGTTGAACACAGTCATTAGAACTCTATAACCGCCAAAACCGTGTTATTAAAATATTTTTTGCAAAATTTTTTTATCATGGAGAATGTTTAAATACTTATATCAGCTTACGAGGGAAACGGAGGCGGAGTTAGTGGTGGTGCTTCTGCTACTGCTGGAGATGATTCGGGAGAAATCTCTGCCCCTTTACCGATCAGAGCTCGCGTCGGCATGGAGTAAAAAGCCTTGTTTATACTCGACGCGTCCATTTCTTTTACTGTCTATGGTTCGCACGAGTGCGAAGGTGCGCGCGGCAAAAATGACGCATTGGGTGCGCAAGACCAGCAAGACCCCATTTCGCATTGCTGTGTGCACAGCTTTTTTTGTAACTGCGCGCGCGGCGCGGCATCCGTGAATGAACGACTTCAAGCCGAATCTGCCCGAGCATGTACGTCACCACACCGACACCCAGTTTGCGCGTCTAAATTGCAGTTTATTGCAATTTTTTTTTTGTTAAGGTTTTGTTTACTGTGTGTGATTTATTTAAAACAAAGCACGTTCATTGTAAAGTTTTTTTTTGTTAAGGATTTGTTGTTTACTGTGTGTGATTAATTTAATGGAAAGCACATTCACTTCTAGTCGTCTTGCTGTTTTGAATTTTAAATAAACGTAGAGCAGGTAGATCAGTGTCTGCTCCTTTATTCAAACTAAGTTGTCCTATAATAACAACCCCCCCCCCCCCCCGACGACGGTTATGTTACGAACCATCACATTTGACTCACGCTATAATCGTCATCACCAATTCCGAAACCGGCACACCCCTACTGTTGTCCCCAGTGTGTATGTGAAGTTTCCCTTTGAATGCAAATGAGGCACAGAGGGCGGAGCTTCAAGAGCTTGTGTGTGTGTGTGTGTGTGTGTGTGTGTGTGTGTGTGTGTGTGTGTGTGTGTGTGTGTGTGTGTGTGTGTGTGTGTGTTTGTGTGTGTGTGCGTGATTACCTCACGCAGACAAGCACTAAAATGTCAGAAACTGTTCTGCCTTTAATGTTTAAACTGGAGTCTGACAATGATGGAGACTCAAGAAGAAGTGACAACATGTAGAATGCAACAGGACATTTCTGAATGGTTAGTTGATGAATTTATGTTTCTGATGTGGAGTTAACTATCTTCAATTAGCATATTCGGTCATGATAATCTATAAAATTGCTTGTGTGGGAACTGTTGTAAGATGCCAACAGAGTGACATGCTATTGCATTTGTGTTACGTACTGGATTGCAATAAATCTGAAAATACGGATGCGACAGCTTGAGCAGAATCACAAATGTGCTTTACTAAAACAACTCTTTCTCTTTTCAACACTGTTTGCGTGTTCCCGGGGGTGCGTTTATTTAAATTTTAGGGTTGGTGATGTCACTAACCCGGGAGGAATTTTGTGTAGTCCCTACCACCCATTTGTTGTGGTCCCACCTATGGGGCATGTTGTCACATTTCACTTCCATTCTTTCAGGGTAAATCAAGAAAAAAGTATACACTGTATAAATGAAACAAAACCACATAATTGTACTAGAAATGAATGTGGGAAAAATTAACTCTGAACCCCAAGTGAATTTACACAAACTGAGAAAGTCAAAAAGTGTTAGGTTGTGCCCCGCTCTCCCCTAGTTGTGAGTGATTTACTGAAAAGCAAGTGGGCACTAGTCATATTCGAATTACTGCTTAATGACATTCGCTTGCCCAATCGACTGCAGATACAGCATGTTGGCAGAGCGTTTAATTTAGTTGTACACTGCACTCTAGAAAGAAAGAGGTAAAGTTACAGTTACAGTCAATCAAGCGTATGTTAGCAAAACAGGATAGAACCATAGCTAAGACAACTTAGATTTCTTATGCCTATTGTGGCATACTGTATATGAATATATATATATATATATATATATATATATATATATATATATATATATATATATATATATATATATATATATAAACAGGAACACAAAACCCATGGTTTAGCTCTGGTATTTTGACATAATTTTGTGAGTATGTGTCCCTCAAGCGCATAGAGATGCAAGAGAGGAATAAATTCGCTGTTCGAACACTATCTGAAAAGCACCTCAGTGTGCGCCCTTTGGTTGTATGCGGCTGTCCTGTGCACACAGATAACAGCGCGCGAGTCCTAGATTGATGGTGAAACTTAGCAATTAATCCGCATCAGCTAAAGCGAGAGTGAAACCCAAGCGCTGAACACTGCAAGGACGGGGCGGCACATATTTTCGGCCAAAAAAACGTCTCGGTTACGTATGTAACCCTAGTTCCCTGATAGGGAACGAGACGCTGCGTCAAGCTGTGGGAACGCCTCTGCGTGTGTGTGTCATGAAGCACGTATGGAATCAGTCCAATGGAGAGACGGAACGTCATAGGCGGGTGACGTCATCGACCAGGAAACTATAAAGCACCCCCAAAACACAAGCGCGACAGCTTCTGATAGGCCTGAAGGAAGCGCTAACAGGCATGCTGGGAGTATGGCAAAACGACGCAGCGTCTCGTTCCCTATCAGGGAACTAGGGTTACATACATAACCGAGACGTTCCCTTTCAAGGGAACTCGAGCTGCGTCAAGCTGTGGGAACGCCAATATCCACGTCGCCATAGGAGCAAATGACCGTCATGTGGGAACTAGCGCACAGAGGACGAGAGCACCTGCGCCCCAGGAGTGGAACTTAAGTCCAATTCATAGAACTTAACAAATGTATGCGGTGAGGACCACCCAGCCGCATCACAAACATCACTTAGCGATACTCCTGACAACAATGCTTTAGAAGCAGCCATACTCCTAGTAGAGTGGGCTCGTACAGCCAAAGGTGAAGGCTGACCAGCCGACTCATAAGGAAGTGAGAAGGCCTCAACCACCCACTTGCTCATTCTCTGTTTAGACGCGGGACACCCTTTCCTGGGTGGTCCAAAGCACACAAATAACTGTTCTGATTTCCTCCACAGGGCAGCTCTGTGGACGTAAGCGTCTAACGCCCTAACCGGGCAGAGAAGGTTAAGTTTCTCCTGATCTGATGACACAAACGGAGGAGGATAGAAAGCCTGCAGCACTGTAGGTCTGACAGCATTAGTAGGAACCTTAGGGACATAACCTGGTCTAGGGTATAGAAAAGCCTTAACCATACCAGGCGAAAACTCCAGGCACGAGGGTGCAACCGACAGGGCCTGCAAATCTCCGATTCTCTTAAGTGAGGAGATTGCAAGCAGAAAAAGAGTTTTATACGTGAGGAATTTCTCAGAAACTTCCTCAATAGGTTCAAAGGGGGCCAAAGAAAGGCCCTCTAGTACAATGGCCAAATCCCAAGTCGGCACCCTCGTACGAACTGCAGGCCTCAGCCTCAAAGTGCCACGAAGGAAGCGAGTTATAAGTGGGTGTCTCCCATGAGAAATTCCACTGAAAGGGACAAGGTAAGCAGCTAGTGCCGCCACATACACCTTTAGTGTGGAGGGGGATAACCCTACAGAGAAACGCTCCTGCAGAAACTCCAGCACTGCACCCACTGGGCCGTTAACTGGGTCCTGCCGTTGTTCTGCACACCAAGAAGTGAAAAGTTTCCACTTCTGGGCATATAACTTCCTCGTGGACGGAGCTCTGGAGTGAAGGATGGTCTCAACAACCTCAGTTGAGAGACCAGATTCTATGAGCTGGGCCCCCTCAGAGGCCAAGCCCACAGTTTCCACAACTCTGGGCGGGGGTGAAATATCGTACCGCCCTCCAGAGAGAGTAGATCCCTCCTGATCGGAATCTCCAAGGGAGAGCCGTCCAGAAGAGATATTAGGTCCGCGAACCATACTCGGGCCGGCCAGAACGGGGCTACTAGAAGTAGGCTGACCCCGTCCCGGCGAACCCTCTCCAGAACTCCTGGTAGCAGAGCAACCGGGGGAAAAGCATACAGACGTGACCTCGGCCACGGCTGTACCAGAGCGTCCAACCCCAGAGGGGCTGGCTGACTGATGGAGAACCACAGATGACAGTGCGTTGTCTCCTTGGAAGCGAATAGGTCCACCTCGGCGCGACCGAAACTCAACCAAAGGAGCTCCACCACCTCGGGGTGGAGCCTCCATTCCCCCGGCCTCGGCCCCTGCTTCGACAGGGAGTCTGCTACCACATTCAAATAACCAGGAAGATACGTAGCTCTCAGAGACCGTATCTTCCCCTGGGACCACAGGAGGATCTGACGGGCCAACTTGTAAAGTGGACGCGACCGCAGGCCCCCCTGATGATTTATATACGAGACCACCGACATGTTGTCTGACTGAACTAACACATGATGACCTCTGAGGTCTGCTAGGAAGTGTTTCAAAGCTTGGAACACCGCCAACATCTCTAGACAATTTATATGCCATGATAGATGATGGTCCTGCCACAGACCTTGGGCTGGACGACCACTCATGACCGCCCCCCATCCTGTGAGGGAAGCATCCGTCGTTAGCGTTACGCGACGATAAAGAGCCCCCAACACAGGCCCTTTGGATAGGAATCAGGTTTCTTTCCACATGACCAGAGCACGAAGGCAGCGCCGCGTGACTTTGATCGTGCGGAGGGGATTTCCCCTCGGGGATAATCCCTTGGTCCGGAGCCACCACTGCAGTGGTCTCATGTACAACAGGCCGCAAGGTATAACGTTGGACGCTGCTGCCATCAGACCCAACAGTCTCTGAAACTGTTATACAGTGAGTAGCTGGCCTAGCTTTACTTGTTTCATAGCTGAAAGAATCGAAGTGATGCGGGTCGGAGAAAGTCGCGCCCGCATCGAGATCGAATCACAAACGACACCCAGAAAAGTGGTCTTCTGAGAAGGAGATAATACACTTTTCTTTGCGTTCAGCCTCAACCCCAACTTTCTCATATGAGCGAGAACAACATCTCGATGCTGAACCGCCATCTGCTCTGTCTGAGCTAAAATCAACCAATCGTCGATGTAATTGAGGATACGAATGCCCTGAAACCTCAGGGGCGCTAAAGCTGCATCCATGCATTTCGTGAAAGTGCGGGGAGATAAAGCTAGGCCAAATGGAAGAACCTTGTACTGGTACGCCTCGCCCCCGAAGGCGAACCTCAGGAACTTCCTGTGTTGTGGAAGGATGGAAATATGGAAGTATGCCTCCTTCAGATCTATCGTGACAAACCAGTCCTCGGATTTCATTTGTGACACGATCTGCTTGATAGTGAGCATCTTGAATTTTAGCTTCCCTACCGAGCGATTCAACAGGCGCAGATCTAAAATTGGACGCAACCCCCCATCCTCCTTTGGAACGATGAAATATCGGCTGTAAAAACCTGACTCGAACCTGGGAGGAGGAACCCGTTCTATAGCCCCCTTTTGAAGGAGCGCTTTCACCTCTTGTTCCATTACCAGAGCCTGCTCGGGGCCCACCACTGTGGGCAGAACCCCTCTGAATTTTGGTGGACGACACCTGAATTGGATAGTATAACCCTTTTTTACTGTGTGCAGAACCCACTGAGATATTTTTGGAAGGCTTTTCCACTCTGCCAGAAATACTACTAAGGGTACCAGTCTCTCGAGACTGGCCTCTGGTGTAACTTGAGCAGCAAACACAGCGCCCTGTAACGGCGCACCGGCAGGGAACGACTGGCTTAACTGCTCTGAGACCCTCCTCAGAGGGGACGAGCGTCCCTCGGGAAAGCGCTCGCTGGGACCGTCTGTGCCCCGGCATGAAGGCGGGGTTGGCAGAACGGGCCCCTGAGGGCACCGAAGAAGAGCGGGCACCGTCTAATGCGGTGAACACCTCTCTCCCACGGGAGGGACCACCCTCAGCATTGAGGGTGCCGCGTCTGGTCCCACTGTTTGGAAGGGGGAGCGCGAGACGTGACACTCTGCTTCTGTTGCGCCCTATGTGAGGAGCTGACTGACGGCCTGAACTGCACTCGCCCAGCAGTACCGGGGACATGAATTTTAAGAGGCATAAATTTCTGAAACGCTGCCGACTGTTTCTTCTCTTCCTGAAATCTATCTATGACAGTATTTACAGAATCACCAAAAAGACCATGAGGAGAGAGCGGAGCATCCAAAAGAAAAGCTTTGTCTTTTTCTTTCATACCAGAGAGATTTAACCATAGATGCCTCTCGGTGGCCACCAGGGCTGCCATAGTACGGCCCATTAGCTTGGCCGACTCCTTGGTGGCGCGCAGAGATAAATCTGCAGCCTGACGCAGTTCGCGAACTACGTCAGTGCTGACCTCTTGAGTGTCACTCACATCCTTTAATAAGTCAGCCTGGTATGCCTGCAAGATGGACATCGTGTGCAGGCACGCCGAGGCTTGACCGGCCGCCGAATACGCCTTACCCCCTAAAGCTGACGTACTTCTAAGAGGCTTAGAGGGTAAAAGTGGTGCTTTAAAAGAAGATGCAGCTTCAGCAGAAAGATGACTAGCAAGCACCTCTTCTGCTTTGGGCATCGGCCCATAACCATGATATTTAGCCCCCACAATGTTTGAATAAGTGGAAGTTTGAGGGCTAAAGACACGATAAGAGCCCGGCTTTTTCCACGATCTCGAAACCTCTGTGTGGAGATCAGGGAAGAAGGACAAGCACCGGCGTGGAGGTTGAGAACGGGAAGGCAAAAATCTTTCATCTAATTTAGATTTTTCTCTAGACTCCTGCCTAACAGCTGGCCACTCGATGCTTAATTTAGAAACAGCACGAGTGAGCACCTCCATAAGCTACTCACTTTCGGGAGGGCGAGATGGCGAATCATCGACATCTCCCGCATCCAGACTAACAACATCCAGATCCTCAGAACTGGATAGTTGCAGTACTGGGGCCTCAGTTCGGGGGGGAAGAAACCACAGAGCGTGCTTCCGAACCCGAGACTGAGGCACTGGATCTAACAGGTAAGGGCTGAGATAGGGCAGAGCCCGTCTCAAGCCCCGCTGTTAGATCCATCTGCGATCCCCACGAATGACGTTGCCGCTCAGCCTCGGCATAAGCGGGACCCGATCCGCGGGGATCGCGAACCTAACCACTCTCCTCAAAGAGTGATCGCGGGAGCGGAGCGTTCTAAGAGGCAAACGCTCGCAATGCTCACAATCAGCCCCCTCGAGAGCTGACTGGGCATGCTGCACTCCCAAACAAACAACACATAAGCTGTGTGTATCCCCGCTCGTTAAATAGCGCGAGCAGGGAGGAACACACTTCTTAAATTGTTGTTCGCTCGCCATTTACTCTCAATATAATATATATATATATATATATATATATAGTTTTTTGAAATAGTGAAACTCCTGCTTAGTGACAGACAAAAACACTTGAGACAGATCCACATATAGCGCTTACAGAAGGCAAAGAAGCTGTCGCGCTTGTGTTTCGGGGGTGCTTTATAGTTTCCTGGTCTATGACGTCACCCGCCTATGACGTTCCGTCTCTCCATTGGACTGATTCCATACGTGCTTCATGACGCACACACGCAGAGGCGTTCCCACAGCTTGACGCAGCTCGAGTTCCCTTGAAAGGGAACTAATAATAATTTTCATTTTCGCCGCCGAGATTTCGGTGGATCCCTATTTTTACTGCTTAATATTTTTGTTATATATATTTTTTTCCCAGGATTATTTGAAGGACATAATGTTAAAAAAAACATTACAGCATTTGTTTAAAATAAAAATCTTGTTTTATTTACATAATAAATGTCTATATAACTGTCACCTTTAATCAATTAAATGCATCCTTGCTGAATATTGAATACATTTTTCTTTAAAAAAACAAAAAAACAATATACGTACAATGGGTTATCTGGGTCTGTTTTGAGTGTATTTTAGTTCTGTTTCCTAGTTTTCTGTTCGTGTCTATGGTTTTTCATTGAATATGAGTTGCACCTGTCATTTATTTCATTGATTGGTTTGTTTGTGTATTTAAGCTCTGTGTTTCCTTCAGTTCATGGTTTTTTCTCGTCTTATATACACAATTGTTCTGTTCCTGATTTCTAGTTGAGAGTGTTTTGTTTTGAGTTTTTGTTAAATAAAATCATAACTGCTGCGTATAGATCCGTTTCTCATCTTTAGTTTCAACCAAAGCTGACAATAAGTGACAATAATATAAATATAAAGGACAATTGTAATTCTATGGCCCTGGTCCTGAAACATACACAGGTACGACAGTAAAAAAAACAGAGGAGAACAAGATGGGAAGGAAGAGAAAGAGAAAGAAAAGGACAATAACATTCTTTTAAGAGCAGGCCTTTAGGCGGTCTTCACTACCAATTTATTTGTCTAGTAATTATGCTGTGCTATCTGTTTTTGTTTTCTTGTTTATTTCTTTGGTTGTCAGGAGAACTCTTTGTCAGGCTATGTCAGTGTTATCCTAAAAAGGATTCACAGTGGGGGGAGAACTGGGAGGTAAATTGAAACAACACCATGAGAGTCTTGCATTAGAAAGCAGTAATTTCAGCATCTGTAAATGAAGTGTTTAAAGTGTAATTGTGCCTGGTTCATCAAAGTGTGCTCCTATTGCACAGCCTTTCGTTTTTTTGTATCGTGTTCAACCATCAAAAGTACATTTTGCATGTTCAAGAATCTCATTTAAAACTAGGAAGAACTTTAAAGCAATAACATTACATACTACACACTGCTAATGTAAACCGGTTGGAACTGACAGTCAACATAATTGTGCCCAGTTCATTAATTAAAATTTGCTTTAAATCGTATGCTATCTTCTCTGACCATCTGATCTCAACCCATTCAGGCTGTTCACGAAACTAAGCAGAGAAAAGAGAACACAGCGGTGCTGAAAATGGCAAGGGCGACTCATTGAAATACAGCACTTTGCTCTCCTTTTCATATGGTAATTCCCTGCAAAGGGCAGAGATGATGAGGGCAGTGTTTAAGAATAATGATGGAGAACATTTGCCCTCTTTGGACCACAACCAATCTGACGCCCTTCTGCTATTTTCATCACATGTACATTGTCTTAAAATGTCATCTCCAGCACATTACTGACGCAGGGTAATTTGCTTTGCTTGGAAACTCGTTACATGGTCACAGTCAGCAATGGCAGACAATGAAAAAGTGAGCTTCACCTTTGAGAGTAGTTACTTTGGGGCAGAAGCAGGTCATGAATTTTATTTTAATATTTCACTTTCTTTAGCTAAATCTGTTGAACTGTTTTAAGAGTGCAAGTGCTTTACCATGCCAGCAACATCTCCTGATGCTATGATGCTACAGTATATAATGCACTCCATTCATGACCATATAATAAACGTTGTTGGTTTTTTGTGCTAAATATATTATACAGCTACATTGTTAAAATATGGGTATTCTGGTTTTGACGAAGTCTTACTCTTTCTAAATATCTTTATTATTGTTTAATAATGTCTTTATTAAAAATAGTGATGCCCAAACCAGGGCCAGACCAAGCATATCTTCTAATAATTTATCTTTTTGCTTGAACATTTTTTAAACTCAGAAGAATTTAGGTGAATAGATTGTTTTTAATCATGTACATTTTGCATTTAAAATATTTAGTTGGAATTTATCACCTTAAATGTGTCACAGTATCTGAATGACGCAGACAGGTGGATTTAATACAGCAGTTTATTGAACACAAAGGGGGCAATCACAGCAGGAGAGGAGTAGTAATGAACAAAGTCTCTTATCTGGCTCAGGACGGAAACAACGATGAAGGCAGGAGTCCGGAGGCTGACTGCAGGATGGAGGAATGAACAGATGAGAATCTTCACACGGATAGCAGGTAAGCGGTACAGATAGAAGCACGAGTTACAGGTAGTTGAATCCCGAGGGAGAGTCAGGGGGTCGATGGTGTATCCACGAGACCAGACAGAGAACTGAGGGTGAAGGTGGTGTATATATAATGCCAGTGATGAGAGAGCGATGAGTAACAGGTGACGATGACAGGTGCAGGTGATCAATATTCAGGGGACGCGTAACGAGTGGGAGGAGTGAGGAGTTCTGGAGTTTCCGTGACAGTTCCTGGAGAGGAAGGAGTCAGAGGGTTAGAGTACGGTTTTAACAGGGAGACATGAAAAGAGGGTGAGATGCGATAGTGAGCGGGTAATGATAACCGGTAGGTGACTTCATTGATCTGCCTCTGTATGGCGAACGTACCGATGTACTTGGGACACAGCTTGCGGCAGGGCTGTCGGAGACGGATGTCCCTAGTAGAGAGCCAGACCATTTGTCCTGGTTGATATAAGGGGGTCGCAGATCTCCTAGCGTCGGCCTGGTTCTTATGTCTCCGAACAGCCCTCTGCAGATGGACATGAGCTGAGTCCCAGACCCTCTCGCTCTCTTAAAACCAGTGATGAAATGCTGGGACATTAGATGGTTCACCTGACCAGGGAAACAGAGGTGGCTGGTAGCCGAGTATGCACTGAAAAGGTGTTAAGCCCGTGGTGCATTGCAGTAGGGAGTTTTGTGGATACTCGGCCCAGGGTAGGTAACGGCTCCAGGAGTCTTGGTGGGTATAGCAATATGACCGCAGGTATCTCCCGATCTCCTGTATCTTCCTCTCCACCTGGCCATTGGACTGGGGATGGTATCCAGATGTGAGACTTACTGTGACTCCTAAGAGGTTGAAGAATGACTTCCATACACGGGAGATAAACTGAGGACCTCGGTCTGAAACGATGTCCTCAGGTATTCCGAAGTGTCTGAAGATATGGGTGAAAAGCGTCTCAGCAGTCTCGAAGGCTGTGGGTAGACCGGGCAGAGGAAGTAGCTTACATGCTTTGGAAAACCGGTCCACCACGACCAGAGTGCAAGTATAGGAGTTGGAGGCTGGCATGTCGGTGATAAAGTCCACACAGAGGTGAGACCATGGTCTTGTGGGTATTGGCAGGGGGATGAGTTTGCCTTCCGGAAGACGACGAGGTACCTTAGCCATAGCACACACTGGGTAGCTGTTAACGTATCGGGAGATATCCTGGGTCATGTTGGGCCACCAATAACATCGTTGAACGAGCGAGAGGGTCTGGTGGCTGCCTGGGTGTCCAGAGCCCGGAGACGTATGAACTGAGTCCATAAGGGACAGACGTAGACGGGATGGAACATAAGTCAGGACCTCCCGGCGGAGAAGGTTCAGATCGGGTGGCCTCAGCGATCTGGTCATCCAAGCTCGACTGGATGGGACTAACAATTAAGGCTGGAGGGAGAATGGGTTCTGGTTTGGAGATGATGGTTTCTGGTTGATATAAGCGAGAAAGAGAATCAGCTTTTGCGTTCTTCTCACCAGAGCAGTATGTTACTTTGAAGTTGAACCGGGTGAAAAAAAGCGACCAGCGGGCTTGGCGAGTGTTGAGACGTTTTGCTTCTCTGAGATATTCGAGGTTGGGATGGTCGGTGATGACATCAAAGGGATTTTTAGCTCCCTCCAGACAATGTCTCCACTCTTCCAAAGCAAGCTTAATAGCCAGAAGTTCCCGATAGCCGATATCATAATTTTGCTCCGCCGGGGACAGTTTCTTAGAGAAGAAGGCAAATGGATGGAGTTTGGGAGGCTTCCCCTGCCGCTGAGATAGCACCGCTCCTACCCCGTTGGAGGAGGCGTCGACCTCGACTACAAACGGAAGATCTGGGCTAGGAAGAGCTAGGGTAGGAGCGGAGGTGAAGGAGGTCTTGAGTAATTCGAAGGCATTGGTGGCTTCCATGGTCCAGGACAGAGACTTGGCGCCTTTTCTCAGCAGTGAGGTGATGGGAGCACTGATCTTGCTGAAACCTTGGATGAATCTTCGGTAAAAGTTGGCAAAACCTAAGAAACGCTGTAGTTCCTTGACGGTGGTCGGTTGTGGCCAGTTGGTGACTGTTTCCACCAACGAAAAAAAAACTGGAAGCAGCAGGGGACGTAGATGGTCGAATGTAATTCTGACGAAGTGCCTCCTCAATATACTCCTCCATGGCCTTCTGCTCCGGGATGGACAAGGGGTAGATCTTTCCTCGAGGTAGTACAGCCCCAGGCAGCAGGTCGATCGCACAGTCCCATGGCCGATGAGGTGGTAGTTTGGTTGCCAGTTGTTTATTGAAAACATCCTGGAACGCCCGGTAGACAGTTGGTATAGTGTGATGTTCACTGGAGGCTGGACTCTCAACTGAGGTGGAACCGAGCGTGAGTTCAGAAACTGAAGTCAAAGGTGGGCGAGAACACTTATTGACTGGACGTAAACAATGGATGAAACAGTTATTCCCACATTGACGTACTTCACCGGAGGACCAGCAGATGTTGGGTGAGTGTTGTTCTAACCATGGGCGTCCCAGGATGATGTCAGCGGTTGATCCCTCCAGCACCAAGAATGAGAGACTCTCTCAATGAAGACATCCAATTTTTAGAGAGATGGAAGGACTGCAGAACCGAATCTTCCCACTGCCGAGCGGCTTCCCAACGATAGACTGCACATGAGGTATTGTGAGATGGATCTTTGGCGGGCGTGGAGCTTTTGAAGAATGTTGCATGAAATAAAGTTGCCGCCAGCACCGGAATCAATCAGCGCTTTTGCTGAAACAGACCATAGACCATACGTTAGTAAAACTGGAGTAAACTTCATGTGATAGATTGGAGATGGGAGTTGAACTGTACTCACCGCCGGTCGGGGGGGACGAACTGGACAGGTGGCGAGAAGATGCCCGGCGGTTCCACAGTAAAGGCATAGGTTGTTATGAATTTGGCGTTGACGTTCGCTAACAGACAGATGAGCTGATTCGATGTCCATAGGTTCAGGTGCTGGAGGGTTGGTGGTGATAGATGGGCGTGGAGGAGGAAATGCAGGATTATACTGCTGGCAGGCAGAGCGTAGTTGGGCAAGTCGCATGGATCGCTGAATGAGGCTCTCAAGTCCGATGTCATCATCGTAAATAGCGAGCTGTAAACGAATTTCGTAGTTCAAACCCTGGCGATATGCAGTGATTAATGCTGACTCGTTCCATCCACTATCAGCTGCCAAGGTACGAAATTGTAAAGCATAATCAGACACTGAAGTTCTTCCCTGTCGTAAATGAAATAACTGATCTTGAACGGAGAGAGGATTTGAAGTTTGTGAAAAAACTTCACGGAAAAGAGTGATGAAATTAGAGAAGGTCTGTGTGACAATACCGTCAGCATCCCATAGCGCTTTCGCCCAGAGAAGGGCTCGTCCGTTGAGAAGAGAAATGATGAACGCAATTTTCGCTCTTTCAGAAGGGAACTGTGAGGGATTCATTTCCAGATACAATTCACACTGTAAAAGGAAGTGGCTGCAATCCCCCTCCACGCCAGAGTAGGTCGCTGGTCGGGCCATGGGACTTACATAGGCAGAAGAAGCAAAACTGATGGCGGGTGGACGAACACGATGGGCGTCTTGCAATGCTTCAGGGTTGGGAGCCGAAGCACCTGCTTTGCTGTGACCACTCGGTTCATGCATTGCGGTCTGGTCTTCTGTCACAGTATCTGAATGACGCAGACAGGTGGATTTAATACAGCAGTTTATTGAACACAAAGGGGGCAATCACAGCAGGAGAGGAGTAGCAATGAACAAAGTCTCTTATCTGGCTCAGGACGGAAACAACGATGAAGGCAGGAGTCCAGAGGCTGACTGCAGGATGGAGGAATGAACAGATGAGAATCTTCACACGGATAGCAGGTAAGCGGTACAGATAGAAGCACGAGTTACAGGTAGTTGAATCCCGAGGGAGAGTCAGGGGGTCAATGGTGTATCGACGAGACCAGACAGAACTGAGGGTGAAGGTGGTGTATATATAATGCCAGTGATGAGAGAGCGATGAGTAACAGGTGACGATGACAGGTGCGGGTGATCAATATTCAGGGGACGCGGAACGAGTGGGAGGAGTGAGGAGTTCTGGAGTTTCCGTGACAAAATCCAGGTCAAAAACTTTATTTCAGTTATTTATAAATAATAAGTACCCCTAATGTAGACCCTACTGTTCCCCTTAAAGTGTCTAGGGAACAGGACTAAGGAGTTTCTGATTCTATTCTATTCTACTTGCATTCTGAATCTTGTTCATTCCTCATCAATATGTTCCAGGCATAGTCTATTCTATTGCAACGTAAGGTGCTCCACAGAGCTCATCTTAATTCCTGATTGGCAATTTTTTCCCAGATAGGAGTGACGCCTGTAATCTTTGTGAGCAGTGTTCTTAGCATAGACCAGGACCCCAACCCATTGACACTCCTCTTCGGCATTTCCTTGAGACCTGACTTAAAGGGTCAGTTCACACAAAAATGAAAATTATTCACCCTCAAGCCATCCTAGGTGTATATGACTTTCTTCTTTCAGCCAAACACAATCGGAGTTATATTAAAAAAAAAATCCTGGCTCTTCCAAGCTTTATAATGAACTTAGATTGTGAAGCCCCCCAAAAAACCCTGCATCCATCCATCATAAAAGTAATACATACGGCTCCAGGGGGTTAATAAAAGCGTTTTTAATTATAGTTTAAAATTAAACTAAAGCTCTTCTCCTCATCCAGGTGGATGAAGAAAACGGCTCTGCGATTAAAGGTACTTTCCAATGGTTTTACCGGTATTTTGGTACTGATATGTGAATGGTATCTTACCAGAAAAAAATATGGAACGCTGTTGCTTGTGTGAACAGTGCATTTATGTATTTACCAGAATAGTAATTTTGGTAATTTTACTGTAATTTACCGGTATTGCTGTGCATTTGCCAGAAAAGTTATTCTTGTAATGTTATGATAATTTACCAGGATTGCTGTGTGAAAGGGGCTAATGATAATAGATTCTGAATCAAAATGAATGGCAAAAACATTATACACACATAAATCTGCAATAGTGAAGTACTTTAAAAAAATAGCAACATTTTATAGACTTTATGTTTTCACCATAGATTTTTTTCACACTGTGTTTAATCCGGGCTATCGTCGTTCTAAACCTAGCTTTTAACCCCCGGTAATGGAACGTTTCACACATGTAATTCAGAATCGGCGGTAGCACCGCTTTTTACCCGGTGTTATGAAATTGTTCTCTGGAGCAGGATTAGCTCCACTTTTGTGGCGTTAACTCTGCATTGGGGTGCCAAAAGTGTACAGTGTGAAACGATGCAGTGCTAGAATGCTACGACTAGATGCTTAGCAACCGATAATCAATAGCGTGCCTCATATTCACATACTTTGGAAAGTCGTTTCATTCTTACCTTTATAGTTCAGAAAGTCTACTCAGGATAAACGTGATCGTACAGTCAGAAAAATTATAATATGTAATGGTAATATGTGCCATGCTAGACTCTTTATGTAAACTTATCGTGTGTGGCGTTCAACTGAGCAGTGACATTGACACCGCAAATATGCAAATAAGAATGTTAACCTTGGGTTTATAAATCTACAGCGTGAAATGGCAGCATATGAATACCGGGAAAATTATTAGCAGTGAGAAACATGATAACTATTTCAAGTGTTAAATACCCTAAAGTGAATCATCGTAAAAATGGGAATTTTAATAATGTTAATGACAATACTGAATGAGGGCTTTGGGGTCCATAAGAACAAAAGTTGGGAAAACTGATCTAGACTGCAGATTAGTGTTAATATTGGCAGACTGCACTCTAAGACAACTGTTCTTGAAATCAGTGGAGCAAAAAGTCAAAAAAAAAAATTCCCCTTCTTGTAACGAAGAAAATCAGCTAATGTTTCACATTTATTTCTACTTGCGCTAAAGGTCTTTCAAACATGAATTAAGGATTTAAGAACATTGCTGCCATAAAAAAACTGAGATCTGTACAATAATGATATAAGAATAAGACTAAAGCAAAGCAAACACAATATGGCATATTTCTATGTTATCATTTGGAGAACAGGACCACTTATACTGTAGCATTTATCTAAGATCTAGGTGGTTCATCTCAGTTCACTACAGTTCACCATGAAGTTACATCTTAAGGCACATACATAATTCATAATCTTGGATCATTCACTTTGATCTCACAGAAAACCCAATTACTATTCTAAACGAAACAATATGATCATAAAGATAACAGAGTGGCAAAAAACCTTTGTGGAGGAATAATTTATGAGGTGCATCACAAACACAAATCTGCATGTACACTATCAAAGTTATACAGTATGTGCTGATGCAGGCACACAGGCTGTTTTTCATTATAGAGCATAAATTCACACTCCAAAGACCAGCTGCAGTAAATTACCGCAATGGCTGCCTTACCAAATAGAATGGTATATATTAAGTAATGAAACAGAAATAGGTTTATGCTATTCAGTAAAAAAGAAAGACAAGGTTTACTTTAGGGCTGCCAACTAATAGTCGACTAAATGTTAGTCCATGAGAAGAGGCTAGGTCGACTAAATTTGAATTAGTTGGTTAGCTGCAGGAAAAAAAAAAACTCCACAGGCAGAAAATCCAAAGTACTGTACTAACTGTAGTAACATCGAGGAGCTAAAAAATGACCACAACAAGGTGACTTCAAACATGACTTATTTGAAACAAAGTAGTAGCCTAATGTTAGCCACTTCACATGGCTGCTTGTTCTAACGTTAACCTAGATAAATGTGCGTAATATTAGGCACATATCCAAGTGTTCTTGTGGAGTGTGGAAGCTAAATTAGTACCGTGGTTACAGCACAACATGTTTAACTAAACTTCCACATCCAGTCCATCACAGTGGAGTGTTTGAAGGCAGTGTGGTCAGGAGTTATAAAACAATGAAGCACACAAGACAGTAATAGGTAACTTCATCCATCTTGTTTAATCACCAATTCCGTTCTCGCACACAATACGTCATTACACAAAACTTCAACAGTTCAGACTTCCTCTTCAAAATAATAGCTCCAACTCAATTCTACTTATGAACACAACTGCATAAAAATACGGAGCTCACTTCTCTCCGGCAAACTCATGTTCCTTTCCCATCGGAAGAAACAAATTGTGACGTGAGGTATAGGACAGGTATACCCTAACTGTCCATATTAATGTAGTGTTTCAGTTGCTATATTTTATTTATTTGTTGTTTTTATAATTTTTATTTATTTTGTTTGTGTTCTGACTGACCTCTAAAAAACTGAGTTTGTATTTGACATTAAGGTAACACTGATATTTCTCTTTTAAGTGTTTCAGTTTACTGACGTTTTTTTATTTTTTTATAATTTATATTTACGTACTACATTTTAAATATATTTTTGTTAAATTTCATTTTTTAGTTGTATTATAGATTATTTATTTTGTTTGCATTCTGATCTCAGAAAAGTTAATGCAGTGTGGGCCTAAAAAAAGTACAATCCTACAAAAGTACTTGATTTTTAATGTTCTTAAGTATTAAAAGTGAAAAGTACTGATCGATGAACGTTTATTTTGTAATATTAATCTGTCCCCCAGACTGAGCCTGGTTTCTCCCAAGTTTTTTCCTCCTCCATTCTGTCACCATTCAAACGTGCATGCCTATAGACTATAAACGTAATATGCATGTGCATGGCTTCACCGTTTTTACAGATTCATGTTTTTGAAGTTTACACGGAGAGGATAACGGTATCATTTTCAAAAATTAATTTTCATAAACTTGCACTTCAAAGTTTGCGTTCTCAGGCCATCAAAACGGCGTTGTCGTGTAAATAAACAGACAGAATCCATACAAAGTTTTCTGTTTCCAGTTATGCTGTCGTGTAAACAGCCCCTAAATTAATAACTAAAGATTTTTAAACGGAAAGGAATCAATGCTGATCTTCCTTAAACTGGACAATAACTTTCTTCAAGAGATGCTGTACAGCCAAAACAATCTTTGTTGTATTAATTTCCTGTTATCACTGTAAAGCTGTTTTGAAACAATCTGTATTGTAAAAAGCACTATATAAATAAATGTGACTTGACTTGTATACTTTTAAATGTATAATTTTATACTATATTTTATATAATCCTACTGCTAAAAATACACGGGGGATGGGGTGGGGGTGTTGTTGGGTCTGACATCATTATGAAGAATTATTATGAATTGTCAAGTAGCCAACACTTGACAGTATGGAAGATTAGTGGATGCAGATACTGCACATATATGTATTGATCTGCAAGTAACAATAAGTATTTATTTTATAGCCAAAACTCATCATACACTATCAAAACATTATTAAAATATCAATTTAGGTTTCTGATACTTTTTACACATGTGTGCAAATGTAGGCTTGGAAATTAGGCTTTTTTCCCGTAGTTGTTTAATTCACGGGACCGCACACCGGTTATTTTGCCAAGAGATCTCTTATTTGTTTTTTATGTGTCAAGACAGAAGAGAAGGACAATTTTCTGAAGAGATGGGCATCATTCCAGCTTTCTCTTTTTAAAATGTGTGTCGACAAACAATATAAAAATAGACGAATCAGACATTGCGTCTTGGTGACAATTTCTTCAGTTCAAAATAATGAGGAACAACATGTTTTTAGGAAATGTAGTGGAGTAAAAGTAAAAGTTTTTCAAAGTAAAAATACTCCGGTAAAGTACAGATACTTGCAAAATGGACTTAAGTACAGCAATGAAATAAAAATACTTGTTACTGTCCACCACACAAGAACAGTAAGGAATGGGTTCCAGTTATATTTCCACTTAAGCTTGGTTTGGCACGGCACACTTACAAACTGATCCCGGCTCGGAATAAAGTGAAAAGAAATATCTGATCATCCTTCATAACGCAGTCGCTATTTAAACTCTTTCATTACCAAGGCAACACATTTGTATTACATTCCAAAGCATTCTGTTATCAGCTCCACAGAGGAAAATGAAACCATATCTGTACCGGCTAAGTCGGATCGGCATGCAATAAAACGGTTCAGCAATGAGAATGGTTTGGTCCAACGGTGAAAACTTTTGTTATTAATGATTGAAGCTGAATTATCTAGTACTATAAAACACTCAATATTTGTATTAATTAAGTGGTTATACAGGGAAAATATATTCAATCAGAAAATTTCAACAAAATTAAGCATTTCACTTTTGTAACCCACTGTATTTTCATAACTCTGACAGAATTGCTTCATAGAGCCTTGCTCATGTCGGTAAGCTGATTTGATATTTGATAATGACCAGATCTGTCCAATCCCAAATATACCGATTACTTTTGATCTCACTAAGATGCTAAGAGAAGTATTATTGTCTGGCGTAATCATATTTTGTGCATCCATCATCATTTTGCTTAAAATCAAGAGAAAGAGGAAACTATTACAGCCTCTGTCTGATTCTGTCCTGTGTACAGTAACATCTTTTTCTAAATTTGTTTACAATGATCATTTTGTTGGCTTGATTGGTTTCTTTATAATGTCCTTGAGATTTCACCCAATTACAGAGAATGAATGGATTCCTGCATAAAATCTTCCACTGGGATACAATAACAGTGTTTTCTGCAACACTAAATCTTAGTGCTTATGTCAAAACAATGCCTACATAAAAGAAAAGGCAGAAATATATTAGCATGAGACAGACAGGATGCAACGACTTCTTCGTAAATCTGTGAGAATAAGTTAACCAGCTTTCAGCTTGTGAAATTTTAATTAAGGAGAGCATCCTCACACAAGTCATGGTAACTCTCAAGGTATACTGCGGCTCAGGCCTACCAGACTTTCACATCTAACGACTAGCCTCCTCCCAACAAAGATAAATGATAAACAATTCATATCCTCTATCAGGTCCATGACCTGAAAGGTGGATAACAGTTTTTCGAGACCGTTTCGAAATGTCTTCAAGTTTTCAAAGAAAATGAAACCTTCTCGAAAATCAAGTCAAACAGAGCGGTGAACCACAAAATGAAGCCTGCCCGCATTGCTTGCAGTAATGTGCACTACTTTATACTCATTAACACTTATTAACACTCATTCTCACAAAATCTACAGCTAATGGCTTGATAAACGTAAGCGAAGTGCCTGCGCTAATAGAAAAACTCTAAGGGTCGATGCATACAAATTTACGGATTTTCATGTTGACAAATGTCGCTTACATTTGCCCTGAAGGTTCACTGATGCAGTTGCAAAACTCACTTATTTCCATGAATGTTTAATGAGTTTAAACTACAAGCTATTTTCATTTAACCGGAAATACAAAAGTCTATAAATGTAGTTGAGAATGTTTGTTATAGAAAATCGCTCCAAATCAATAAAGCACCATGGGTAGGTAAATAGCTCCCAATCCTTTTACACTCTTTTCATTTCCCTTGATTGAAATAATAAAAAAAGAAGTCAATAAATAAATACAAGCCTTACAAGGAGCATTTATTACCTTAATATAATGATTCTACCGTAGTTCAAACCTCAGGCCTGTGCCAAAGGGGAACACAGATGTGCAGAGATGTTTTTTTTTCTTTTCTTTTTTTCACAGGGCTCAGCAGGAAATGGTTCTGTAATAATGCTTGCTGTCCTCAGAGACCTTCACTTGAAGCATTAACAATGTGAAGTCCAAGGTCTTGCTGAGGTTATTTTGTGCTGTTCCATTGGTTGTTGGAACATTCTTTGAGTCCACACACACAGGTTTGATCAAGGCACACTCACTGTTCATGCATAGTTCAGCAAAGCTCTTGTCAGGAAACATCTACACTTGACATTTTTGAAGAATATATGAGTGGTGCTTGCCTGTGCAAATCTTGCCTCCTCAGTGCCAGTGTGTTGTGAGTGGTTTAAAGGGTGTTGCGCTGCAGTTCCTAAGGTGTTCTGGTTGTTAACAGTTTTTTTTTAAGGATTCTTTCTTAAAGGTTTTTTGTTTTTGTGCCAGTTTTATCAGTTGCCAGGCAAAGAAATCTAATTACTTGGTAAAGTAACAGCATAACTCATTTTAAATTTAACAGCATTTTGAATTTATTTATTTATTTATTTATTTATTTTTATTTATATTTCAAGGGAGAAATAAGCATTTTTAGGTCGTGTTCACACTTGTAGTTCGGTTTGGTTCAGACCAAAAAAAAACAAAACAAAAAAAACATTTAGTCCTTGTCTGCTTAGCGTTCAGATTGGCATTTTTATCACCGAACCTAAAGGCAAAGGGATATGTTCACAACCTGATTTTCCTGGCTTTTGTGACATATTGCCTATTTTGAGATGGAATTACCAAACATCCGAAACAATGGTGTGTGCTGGGATAAATGCACTCAATGTATGTGCATGCATATGATGGTATTTTGCCAAGATGAAACTCGTGAAGAGCATATAAAATGTGTAAAAGAGTCAAAACAGCAGCAGGAATCCCTCCGCCACACACACACAAATGATCTGCTGTGAGGAAACATGGTTCTGATGCCTGTACCGAACTGTGATGGGCAACATCGTGACTATGATCAGTAAAAACAGGTATGTGTGAGCATTCTGTCCTTTTTAGGGTCGCATCTTCCTGTTTTTGGTTCTTTTACAGTACATGTCATGTTATTCGAACCGTACCAGAGTTCGATTGGAAGTGGACCAAGACCCATCTTTGCAGCAGTCTAGGTTCACTTGTTTGGTGAACACCAGGGTTCGGATGGCAGCGTTCACACTTATTCAAATAATCTGCACAAACAGAGCAATCACAACAGGGTTCGTTGTCTTATCATGTCTTAGACGCCTGTCTGAAATCAGTTTCCTTAGGAGGTACTAAATCGGTTTCACTTTATTTTGATAGTCTCTTTAACACATTCTGTTGACTATAAGTAACGTTGCACCTACATGTATACTAACTCTCATTAGAGTGTTAGTAGAGTATTAGTAGACTGGTAGGTTTAGGGTTAGAATAAGTCGACAAGTTGCAAAGTTACTTATAGTCTGTAGAGTGTCTGTTGGGGAGCATCAAAATAAAGAGTTAGCAGATATTAAGCAGACAGTCTACAAATACTCTAATGAGAGTCAGTTGACATGTAGTTGCAAAGTTACTTAGACAACAGAATGTTCAAAAGGGACCATCAAAATAAAGTGTTACCACTAAATCTAAATAATTTAAATAATCTAAATCTTAATGGCTTGATGTTATGATGTCTTAGAATGACTAACTAAATAAATAAACTGGGCAATAAGGTAGCTTTTGGACATAGCCCACATTTTTAAATAAATAAATAAACTGGGCAGTAAGGTAGCTTCTGGACATAGCTCACATTTTGGATGTCTTCCTAATCTAACCCATCTGGTTTTCATCAGCTCGATAGTAGAGTGCTCCATGACCTCAATCAGATGTGTCAAATAAGGGATTCATACAAAATATGCAGTGCTGGGCATATTCCAGATACCGTTAGAGAGTAGATTTGGACTTTACTTTGCAGTAAGACATTGTAACCTCAAACATCAGTTTCTGTCAATCACCATCTGCAAGAGGCTATTCGGTTCAGAACAGCTATAAAAAAATCAGTAAGGATGGAGCGACTACCAAAGTCTATAAATATAATAAATATAGGACTGGAGATGTGAAAAGCACATTTTGAATATTGTGCATTAGTGGTTGCCATGCATTATATTAGAAGTAAAACGGTCATTATCTGAGACTTGCATTAATATGCTATAATTTCACAATGTGTAGGAATAAGGTAATTATCACCTATCACATGCAATGTACAGGATGCCATCAGTAGTAAATTTACTGTCCAAAGTGTTCTTAAGGGAATACACAGTTCTTGTAATTGAGGTATTTTGTTTTTATGATTCTGTATGGCAATTGGAGAGTCACTAATCTTGACTTTCAGGGCTTTAGCTCACACTGGTCCTCAAGAGAGGGAGGCAACATCCATTGATTATTTTTCCCATGTTACTGTACTTCCAGCCATTAAATATTCATTAACATATGCATTTTACCAAATCTTAGCACTGTATTGCTATTATTAGTCTTTGCCTTTCCAGCCCAGTATTATTCTTGGCCACTATAACTCGCCCTATATGAGCGAGCAACAATGATTTCTTTCAAAACGGCAGTGGATTGCAGTAATGCCTTACATGGTTAATCATCCACCTGTAATGTGGAAAAAAGTACAAACCCACTAGAGCAGAAAGCCTACAATACGCTAGCACAAAAAAAAAATATTACAAAGGAGGAAAAAAAAAAACTGTGGTCCTCAGTATGAAAGCCTAAAGCCCGCTGAAACCTTACAAAATTTTAAGACAGCTAAGCATATGCAAAGTTTTTGCTGTGTCACATCTTTAGAAAACTATTAGATGAATAGTGTATATTTCAAGATTTGTGCAAGATGGTACTACACAAAAGTGTTGTAATATTTATATGGGCCCCCAGTAAAACTGGCAAATCTTTATATACGAGTGCCAGTGGATGTGTCGTTCTCAAATGTTTTTTAAAAACAAGTAGTCAAAGCCAGATGCATCCTGCCTATTCAAACAAGCCTGTAGATATTTTTGAGCCATGCATTTTGAATGTAAATTCCAACATAAATGAGTTACATCTTTAATTAACTCACACGTCACGATTATTATTGCAAGTAGAAATAGCATCAAAATGCTGTGGTGAAAAATGCTCAGCAGAAAGTGTGCCAGTCAAATCAAGTCACACACCTTCTGCAGATCAATTGCTTTCAAAATTCTGTCAACACATCTAACCATCCACATGCCACTCAAAACTCCTGAGATATGTTTCCTTATGGAACACAAGGAGCTGTTATTATTTAAATCCCCAAATTGCTAAATCCATTGTTAAATTCAGTTGTGATTTTGCTTGTGTTTATTAAAAAAAAAAGATTTTATGACTAAATTATGTGGGGTTTGAACTCCTTTGAAGTACGTACACACATACATTTACTGTAATATACTGTATAATTTATTTATATAACATTCAAACTTGTATTTTTTCCCCCGCAAGACTTACATACATATATCAATAGAATCCATAGAGGAGGAGTTCCAGTGATCCAATGTCACAGATTTTTTAAATTTCTTTGTGTTTATTTGAGTTTTAATGCAGCATACATCATCTAATCATGGCAATCCTCATATCTATCAATTCCTCATGCAAAGACGAAGATAACATGGGGTGGATTGTGTCGGTAGGATGTATTATTCAGATTCTATGTAGATTTAAAGTTTTAATTTTTCACAGCCGAAAATCAAGCACGGACACAAAAGATGGTAAAAACAATCACATATGGGACAATAATTTGTGTGGGGAACATCAAAATTCCTTTACTAGACTTAAGGATTAAAAAAAACTAGGCTAAAAAAAATCCCCCCCCCCCCCCCCCTCCTATCAGACTAAAATGCTGATCTTTTGAACTTCAAATTCATCAAAAAATCCTGAAAAATATTATAATAAAAACAATAATAATAATAGGATCATGTATTAATGAAGACTGTAGTGAAGGCTGCTGAAAATTCAGCTTTGCTGGAATACATTATATTTTACAATATATTTAAATAGAAAAGTTATTTTAAATTGTAAAAAATATTTCACAGTATTACTGTTTTTACTGGATATTTGATCTTGAAATCTTACCGACCCCAAGCTCTCCTAACCCCAATTTCTGTTTAGCAGTTGTGTTAGGTTTGTTGTACGTTGCCTTAGTCTTTCAAAGTTTACAGAACATGGCACACTAAATGTGCTACACAAACCGGGAGAGGAGGGTTGATCAATAATTCAGAGAAACGTGTAAAGAAGGTTGTTGTATTCCACATTAACAGTAATGCTTAACAACCGTAATGTGCATTGTACATCCCAAGGTTACTCGGCTGATGATTGCTACCAAAGTGTAGAAAAGCATGTATAAGGACTGGAGTAATTGACCTTCTCTGCACAATAAGACCCATCGCATAAAGATCATTGTGACCTGCAACATATGCAACTGTACAACTCAACATCAATCACAAGTTCAACCATTCCCCTTGAGAAATTGCACTAGGAAATGTAAGATAATTTTGAATATTGTACAACTATTTCTATACCCTTTTAATGTCTGCTTATAAGAATTACCCCCCCCCCCCCCCCACCACGCCACCTCAAATATACTTCCAAATTGCAAAGTCCAACGTTACACAACAGGACACTGTCAGTATGTGTGGCCATATGGTACATTTTAGATGTAGAAAAATGCAGCCATCAAATTATAATTAAACTATTAAAGTATGCACTATTTCTAAAGTAAAAGCAGTACTTGACCTCTGTTTCTGAAGGGTCCAGTCTTCATAGCAATGTTTGAACCAAATTACAATGAAACTAATTTAAAAGCAGTCTGTTGTGGCCAGATAAGCAAAATGCATTTGATAATTCTGTAGTAAAATATAAGCAATTCTTCTATGGACAGATGGGATGTTGAAGCTAAAAAATACTTAAATATTAGCAGCTGGGATTAACACTGGAAAAGCAGAGAATGGACGCATTTAGCTGAAGTGTGTGATACTATCAGCTGACCACTTAGTCGACTGTCTGTGACAGATATGAGCCTGGAATTAATGGAGAGCCTGCATATGAAATATGAAACAGAGAGCCATCACACAGAGTATAAATAATATAAATATCAGAAAAATATCCATATATATCCAATCAAAACATGCTGACATTAGATCCAACAGTGGACCAACAGTTGTACTGAATTACATGAACTAAAAGCTTATTGACCTCTTAGATGTCTTACTATCAGAGCCCTCTTTTTCATTTCAGCCTAAGTGGCCTGTTGGGATGCTGTAATATAGTACATCAGTCTCGCTGTACAATAAAACATTTATTAGTCTTTCCAGTTAGCATTTTCATCAAAGTTGATTGAGGTTCTTATTGACTTCGAAAAGAAAGACGAGTTCAGTTTTTTTTTAAATTTGCATCTCTGTTCACCAATACGTAACAGTGCCAGCGGCCTTCTTAATATTTTCTCTATTTGATTATAAAATCAGTGCAAGTAGTGTAAAGCTAACCTGAAAGTCCACACTCTTGAAATAATGTCTTGTTAAACATATCCTTTGATCAGGCATATGCAACAAAGAGAAAAAAAAAACAGTTGTCATGTGAACTCCAAGAGCAACATTAATTGAATAGGAGAGTGATATGAGTTGAAAAGAATAGGAAAAACATGTTGCCACTAAGAGGCAGTGTGCAAATAAGGTCTGTTAACCTTTTTTTGTGCAAATTCTGGTTTAATGTGTTAAAAGTCTGGTTTAAAAGTCAAATTTTTGTCTGGTTTAAAAGACAAAATACAAAAGACCTAACTGCTGTTCCTCGCTTAAAAGGTATATGACCACTCCAGACTCTACCATGCTTAACTTGAACGACAACTACCGCCTTACGAAGTAATGTGAACTTTGTAAAATGCATCAGAGACTCACTGGAAATGACATAGGCAGATAAAAACTCCACAAAATCAAGGCACATTACCAGCACTCATTGTGGGGGTAAATCTACAGAATTCTGTAGAATGGGTTAATTGCTGCAATCATCAAAAGTATGTATTTTTTCTTCACAAAAACAGTACATACTTTTAGGGCACATAAGTAGGTGAATTGGGACGCAGCTTTCCTGTCACTCCAATTCAAATTTCAATTTAACTTCCAATTCAAATACCAACTCTTGAACTGAGAGGGAGCACATTCTTTCATTGTGGTAAATGTGTTCATCCAAAACATTAAATTATCAATATGTAGGGGTGGAGGATACAGTACGTAGAATGATGGTTGTTTGAATCCTGTAGAGAAATCTGCAAGTGCAGGATCCATGTAGACCAACTTAGTATTTATCAATTCAATGTTCAAAAACCCATCATGATTCACCAGCATCCAGCTCCTAGAAATTAAGTACCACCCACAACAGTTCAACATTTGCACAGGTCATTACACAGGAATCATTTGTTTGTTCATATGCCACTTACAAATAGAAAGCAAGCCAACACACTGTGAAACATGAACATAATCACACCATTTGACCACTGAATGTCAACTACTGGAAATATCCCAGATCCCAGATTATCACATCTAGCGAGTAACATGCCATATTTAATATGACATAAATCTAAATCTGTAAGGAAAATGAAAAGAATAGCCTAAGGTTATCTGAATAGCCAACTGTCTACTCTAGGGTCATCATGGAGTCCACAATATAAATAAATGGATAAATGTACATTTTAAGTTCTTAAAAATAATGGACCACCTGTCCACCGTGCTTGACTTCAGGTGCTCACAACCAACCTGTAGCAAACATTTTGCACTGATTCTTGCCCTTATTTTCTTTTTTACCAATCCAAACAGTCTTCCATTAAGTAACAGTAAATCTGCCCTTGTAATCCATGTGACGTCAGCTAAAATCGGTCTCCCAGCCGACGCTTTATAGGTATAGCCTTCATCCCATTATGACCAACCCCTTGATATATTCTGAAGGCAGAAGGACACTGAACCGTTTCTATGTAGGTTTCTATGACTGAACGGTTGACATGAGCAGCTAAACCTACATAAAATTCTGTCAAAGGGAATTTAACGACCTTACATCATATGTAGGTACTGCAAATCACAATTCACAACAAATATGCTTTCATGGCTACCCTTAACATTGAAACAATGATAACTATTAAAACTATGTCCTTGATTGCCACTGACAGCAAAGTAAATACATATAAAATGTCACTGTAACTTAGTCCTCAAGCATGAATATATTATGTGAATAAAAAAAATGACATTGGGGAAAATTAGGAAAAAATGGGCCTAGTTGTCACTTTTTTGTAAAATATAAATAAGTGTAAATATTTCTAATGTACAGTATATCTTACTGTCAATTTCTGTATGGCTACAAAATAGCTATTCAGCATTGCTATTTAGCTATTGAACTTAGAGAACAAAATTCATCAAATATTCTGTTTAAACAAGTATTTGAACTATACACATGCTATAGAGAAAGCCCATATATTTTTAGAATTGTTTTTGATTCAAACCCTTAGATACAGTCACTGTAAAAATGTTAGATAAGTAAATTAATATATAAATATAATATATATATATATAAAATAAATAAAATACTGCACTAAAAACCTATTCATTAGTTAAATGTAAGTTATCTTAATGCATACAGTAAAACTAATATTATGTTGATATAATAAATGTTGAGCTGAATCTCAGGGGTAATTATCAAAGAACTACACTTCCCAGAGTGCACCAGCAGCAGCAAACCGGCTGCTTGTCACCTGATTGTCATTGTCACTGATTTGGAGCACCTGATAAAGCATGGAGGTTCTCAGTCAGTCAGTCAAAAAAAAAAAAAAAATAAATAAATACCTTCAGAGAGAAGAGGCTCCAAGTTCACTCATAGGTTCAGTCCAAAGACGCCAATGGTCTGTAAAATGTTTTATTTACTTTCATGGGGTTTAAAATGCTGCTTATTATGTTTGAGCTCTGTTTAACTGCTGTGTAGATGTTTAAGTAACACATTGCAGCATTGCCTTCATTTATTTTATGTTTGTGCTAAAATATTATATTTTGAGTTTGAAAAATTTTTTAACAGTATAAGATACAAAAGGATGGTATAAAGTTAAAAATGGTAAAATGTTAAAACTTTACTAACAAATTTGGAAGATTAATGAAATAATATTTTTCTTTATTCCATGTAAAAGGCTTGAGTGGTTCATTCATTTAAAATGCATTAAACATGTTTAATTAAAATGTTTAAATACAATTGTAACTTTTGTTCTCTGTCTTTAAAGGTTTACAACCTAATTTGCTGAACAGAACAATCAACTGACAAAGCCAAAATAAAAGTGATGAGTCGGAAATTTGAGTTGTCCTTTGGATGTTGAACAGGAGTAGGACTTGACAATAAAGTATATTATATTAAAAATTGTGATATAATTTATAACAATCCATGTCATTTTTCTATAAAATATTATTAAAAATGTGAAGTTGAAATGAAGTAAACAGTATGAATTACCTTAATTTACATAATAAAATATATTTAACAAGGTAATATGTAATTTACATTTAATTATTAAAACGATGTTGTTTATAAATAGAAAGTATAAGTATAAAAGTATCATAAAGTGGAATATTGTTTACATTAATTAATCACCTTATTTTTGGAAAAGAGATTGGGAACCATCACATTTTACAGATTTATTTCAGAAGTTTCCAGTTATTTTTATCAGTTATACACATTGAATTTACAGTGTTTTATGCTGCATTTTATATTATTCAGTTAATGTTTACTGCTTTGTTTTGTATAATGTGTAATTCTGGAAGTGTTCTGTATTGGGTAAACTATGCTATAGCCTATTAATAACCAGTTCCTGGAAAAGCCACTTTTGATTATCTCTAAGTCATTATGGGTCATTCCGCTTCAGTTTAGTAGGCTAACATATACAGGGTTTAAATAGCTCAAATAAGTTGGTATATCAACATTATTTAATTTAACGACATATAGATCTGACTGATTGAAATATAAAAGTAAAAAAATTGCGCACTGTGTAGCCCTTGACAACTTCCCCATGTGGCAAATAGCCGTCTAGTCTGCCTATACCTAGCCTATACTTTGCAGCAACGTTTACCACAGATGACCACAGTGATCTTTATGCGTTAATCAAGCAATGCATCTCCTAGTAATACAGATATTACAAAAAACATCCTATGAGTAACAGTTATCATGGTAACGTAGCATATTTCATGCATAAGCCCAATACGAGGCAGACTGGGGCCACAGGCCAGTCACAGACCACACAGTGCACCTGTAACGCAGGAACTGTCAATTGACATGTGCGCTATAGGGCCTACATCACACTGGATATCATTGAACATCCACATCTACCATCTACCTCGCAAGGTCACGACAGTTCTGTAAAGGCTGTAGTGTAGCCGCTACGTCTGTTTGTCTTACCGTATATTCCCTGGCAAAAAACGCCTTCAAATAGTGCGGCCAATAACCACAGGAGAGCAAAGATAATATCCATCTTTACGTTAGTCTGAACATATCCAGATCCTCAGGCGGCTAACAGTTAAAGGCAGTAGGTGCAGTCAAAATCTCCCAGCTCGCGTGACCGTATCATCAAGAAACAGCTGAAGTAGTGTCAGTCCGAGATGTCTCACAAGTCATTTCTTGCCAATTCAATGCAGATGTTCTCACCAAATTAGTCTAGGCGGAGATATAAATCTGTGACAGATAAGGAGGACGACCATCAAAACCTTCAGAGCGGGTCTCCTCCTCACACCTTCGCCGGCATTAAGCACCGATGCGGCTGGCGAAAGTAAATGACAGCGCCATGGAAAACACGCTATTAATCGGTTACGCACGCTGGCATCCTCCTCTTCGACGTTCCCAAAAGATAATACTGCGGAATTTAATGCGAAAAATAACCAATAATAGACGAGACCGCCTCTCTCATCCCTTTCGTGGTTTCAGGATGCCGGTGAGGCAGAAAGGCACGCCGAAAAAAAGCTGCTGCTTGATGCTGATGGGAGCGCTACTATAGTAACACTATGAATCTTCGTCTCCAGCGGATAAACAGATGAATCCGCTATTTCATTAGAGCTGTGTGGGCCAGCTTTCCTACTTCTCGGAAGTCTTGGGTCCCGGCTTTAAAAAAAAAGAGAGAAACAATGACACACACACACACGAACGTGTCAGGTCAGGTTGCCTATATTCAGGATAAACTGTAATTTAGACTGAATGAAATGTGAAGGGTGGTCGGCCACGCTGCGCCATACGTAGGCTACTGCGCTGGAACGCCGGAGCCCAGCTGGCTGACTACGTCAAAGAGCGCGTGAGTGAGTGAGCGCGTTCGGATCTCATTTGTATGAGAAGCACTCTCGCGCTGAGAACGTTCGCAGCAGAGCAACGTGAACTTCATTATAAATTAAAGGCCGCTAGTCTAAATGTTATAGCCTGCACGCTTTTTTCTCTCATTGAAACGGAAGATGATGTAGCTGCTTTTAATTTCGCCGCTCACCCTCCTCCCTTGCCGACTTTAAACTATCAAATGAATGATGTTTCCTTCCATTATCAAAATATCAACCACAACAATGCCTGTAGATGCGAGGCTACATTCTGTTAAACATTTCCCCATTAAATCAGTGATGTTAATATGCCAATACACAGTATATGCGATATAATACAATCTGTTACGGTAAAACGAACTGATGATGATGACACAGGTGGTACAAGAGAAGGGCACATGATGACTCACTAGCAACCGTGAACAATGATCAGACACTAAAATAAAACCGTAAACATTAACCAAACTAAAATACCACAAAATACTCAACTGTACACAACCTAATAATAAATAAAAATGTTATGATTTTAATGGAGAATTCTTGAGAATGGACATTTTACTGTAACATTTTACAGTAACTTAGTAGGCTAATTAATAATTAATTCACAGTTTTTACAACTAAACAATTTACTACAATGTTTGAGTTGTAAGTATACATTTTGCCTTTTTAAAACACATTTTCAAAGCAAATTTTAAATATAAAGATGTAAAAACCTTCATGTTTCACTTAACTTGTATGTGATGGTCATTCAGCCAGGGGCCTTGAACTGAAAAGCAAACTTCTGAAAATGTAAATATAGAGTACAGATGAACAGCAAATGTGTGCAAGTAATATAATAAAACCTAAACAATACATTGTGCCCCAGGGCCTCGTGTGACTGTAATCCTTGATCACAGTAGCTCCTGTTCATGCATCACCCTGATCGATTCATGCATCACCCTGATCTAATCAATGATTTTTGTGTTACCAGCCCAAATCTTTCTGAAAAAAGCTGCCAGCACCATACAGTATGTCCTTACATCTGTATCATTGATGTGAATCAAATTTACATCATATTTAAATTTGCAATCAAATGATCAACCGAGTGCTATGGATTACAAAATCTTAATAATACTGTCAGCTTTGTCAGTGCTTCACAGCCATAGAGGATTGGTTGGTCAACAAATTGTCTACTGTACATATACTGCCATCTTCTGGAATAAAAAAAAAGTTACATGAAAACACATGGTGCCATACAAAACAGCAAAAATTTATTACATTTTCTATAAACATATTATTCTTATGACTTCACTACTTAACATTCAAATATTGTAGCTGAATATAATTAGTGTGATTATGGATTTAAGAACTACATAAATTAGAAATATAACATTTTGTTGGTGGTCATCTAGACTTATCTGAAAGTAAATGATGACAACATTTTATTTTTTAGATAATTTCAAGAGAATAACTATTTGATTTAGGGTTTCTGTTTTCACAATACCCAATCTTTCTTTTGTGCTGCTCACTTTAAAAATAATAATAATTTTAAAAAAAAATATTACAAGCCTCTCTTTCATTTCCTGCTCTGTCTCCATTTTACATTTCAGTGTAACTGGCTATATCACTAATGAAACTTACAAGGTAATAGGGAATTGTTGACAGGAAACGGGCTCTCAGTTTTTCATGTCCTTAAGAGCAAAATGCACATCAAAATGGTGCAAATTGTATAAAAGCACAAGTTTTTGTTTTTCCAATCTATCTTTTAATACTGCTATTGGATTAACGCGTTTATTGTTAGATTTGTAGACTAGTAGGATGTTGTTGCACATCTTTATTACACGTTATGAATTTTGTATGTTTTATGTTGATGTAAAGTTTTTATGCTGTGGGAAGTTAATAATCAAAAAAAGGCATCACTATCAGCAAAAAACTAAAACAAATACAGAAAGCACAGTGCAAGCATCAGTTAAAGCAGCGAGCTTTGCAAATCAGTCTATAAAGCATGAGATTCCAATGGAGAAACCCTGAGCTGAGCTGTTCTCTTCTTTCAATGCTTTATTATGTATCTGATTGAGGCCCAGAACTGTAAATAAAATAAGGCAAATTTAGTGGCAGTAGCACTGGGTGACATTTATTTTTGAAAGTCTTTTATTCTCAATAACGCTGCAACAATTTGATCCAAAATACAATAAAAACTGTGAAATATTACAATTTAAAATAACTGTTTTCTATTTTAATATATTTTTTAAATGTAATTTATTCCTGTGATGGCAAAGTTGAATTAACTCCAGTCCTCAGTTTCACATGATCCTCCAGAAATCATTCTAGTATGCTGATTTGGTGCTCAAGAAATGTTTCTGATTATTCATGTCTGTTGTACTGCTTAATATTTTTCAATATTCAAATAAAAGAAAGTTCAAAAGAACATTTATTTGAATAAATAAATGCATCCCTACTGAATAAAAGTATAAATCTAAAAATAACAACAATAAAAAAATACAGTCTATATACAGTCTTTACATGTTAATCTACTACCAACAACAGTACGTTTTTTTGTTGTTGTTGTTGTTGAGTGCAACAGCAAGGTTGCCCACTAAAGTGATTAAATAAAGCTATTATACTGTGTCAGTTTAATTGCTGGACTTCAGCAAAAGCTAGATACTTTACAATGCTACACAACAGACATGACAGCTGCATGTGTGGTGTAGTCACCCATGTTATTGTTTAATTAGGGTGTGTTAGAAATGTGTGTGTCAGAGAGTTGAGGCAAATTAGCGTGGGGTTAAAATTAGCCCTCGCAGTGGTGAGCTGAGATTGACGAGACAGCCGCTCGCCAGAAACCTCAGAGCTGTCCAGGTCATTATGCTGCATCACTAACTCCATCCATCCAACAACGGAAAGCTCACATAACTGCCTGTTAATGGTGAACAGTTCTGTGATCTGTGAAGCTGAGGAACCTTGACATGAGGGAGTGAATGGATGCGAACATATTTCTGATAAAGATCTGATTATTTTATATTTTAATGAGGTTCCCTCTTTATAAGCATCCGCATACAACAACTATCCGCTCTTCAACCTCTTTTAATTAACACTCAGTTCCTGCTTCTGAAAGCATACACACTGAGTTGATGTATACAACATAAGGCCTCGATGTAAGAACATTACCCCTTTCATGAAAAGTTCTCGGTATTATTCTGGCTTTTCAGATTCACTTGGATCAATTTGATAAGCTACAGTATTCATCAAATGTAAATGTAAACTAGAGTATTTACAAAAAATCCATTTAAACGTATTTTGTGTGTACACAACTTTAACAAGGTGACCAGGGAGGTAGATTAATTGAGTATGAAATTTAAACGCTACTATTTCTGTGATATTTTCAGCTATACACACTGATATGATGAAATGTGTAATTTCTGTCTTTATTTTTTTGTATTCAGACGGAGTATGTATATATATATATATATATATATAGTATTTTCAGAATTTAAACATATTGAACGTGGTCGTAGATGTACACTGAGAACAGTGTTGGTTAAGTTACTCTAAGAAAAGTAATTAACTACTAGCTTCTAATTACATCTTCAACAGTGTAATTAGATTACTGTACTAATTATTCTCTAAGAAGTATTGCATTACTTATTAATCATTACTTTATAAAACCCATTTCAGCCTCGACCAGTTGAATATAAGGATTGACATGAAACTGCTCTTTTAATTCTTTCAAATAAATAACAGGCCTATAAAATTATAGAAATTATTCTTGAACTGACTTAAGTATTAAAATGGGAACATTAAATAGTCTATTTTAACATTAGATAGTCTATACAGTATTTGAATGCAATTACATCAGAAGAAACTGTAATTGAATAACAGAAAAATAAGAGCAATCCCTTACTTTACTTTTTCAAAGGAAAAGTAATTAAATTAGTAATGCATTACAACCAATCCAGCATGGGATTTTGTTATTGTATCACTGTAAACTACATTGAGTGTAAACTCCAAATGTTTGGGGGGCAGTAAGATTTAAAATAAATTAATTAATAGGGTGGTGATGGCGCAGTGGATAAGACACATGCCTTTGGTGTGAGAGACCCAGATTCAAATCCACCGTCAGACACCAATGTGTCCCTGAGCAAGACACTTAACCCCAGTTGCCCCAGAGGCGTGCGACCTCTGAAATATAGCAATTGTAAGTCGCTTTAGATAAAAGCGTCAGCTAAATGAATAAATGTAAATGTTATAGTTTGATTCAGCAAGGATGCATTAAATTGATCAAAGGTGACCACAAAGACATTTCTAATCAAAAGATTATATTTCAAATAAATGCTGTTATTTAAACTTTCTATTGATCAAAGAATCCTGAAAAAAAATATCCCGGTTTCTACAAATATATTAAGCACTACAACTGTTTTCATCATTGATGATAATAATAAGAAATGTTTGAGCACCAAATCAGCATATTAGAATGATTTCTGAAGGATCATGTGACACCAAAGACTGGAGTAATGATGCTGAAAATGAAGCTTTGCTATCACAGAAATAAATTACATTTGAGAATATATTAAAATAGTGAAAAGTTATGTTTAAATTGCAATAATATTTTGTAACAAAAAAAGAAGTCTCTGTGAACATGAGAGACTTGACATGGGATATCATGCTTATTCATTGAAACCTAATGAGATCAGAGAAACCTTCAAATCTACAATGAGATTGGACTGTGATCCAAATATCCTTAACCAATTTCTCTGAGCTCCTGACAGAGAGTTCATCTAGTTTACTATTGATTTTTTGATTTGCACACAACATTTAAAGTGGTTTAAGTGTTATGTTTGTGTAATGGAGCAAAGCTGGGTCATCAGTTATAGTAGCCTACATTGGCTGTCATTTTTAGACACATCTTCCTTTTGAATTAAACATCTCTACAGTCAACAAGTCCCCGGGACTAATAATTGGCTAACATGTCGTTCTCCTATATGTAGTTATAGTTTAAGGGGGGTTTCACACTGGCAGTTTAGTTCGGAACGGGGCACGGTTCGCAAGTGTAACGGAGGCCAGCTAGTAGACGCTGTGCGAGTAAACCTCACTCCTCTGATCTCAAAAGGCTCTCTAGCGACAGATGCTAGAGGCTGCAGTCTTTAGCCTCCTTGTTAGAGCGCCTGACTCTCATGCCGGAGACCCGGGTTCGAGGCCCGCTCGGTGCGGGTCGAGTGGGACCCGGGTGAAAGGGGTTACATTGGTGCCGTGACCCGGATGGGAGTGAGGTTTAGGGGGGTGAGTGTAACGGAGGCCAGCTAGTAGTTGTTGTGCGAGTAAACCTCACATACACGTTCATGCTGTGCGAGTAAACCTCACATACACGTGCTGCGGTTCGCGTGTATGTGAAAGCAACAAGGACTCGGGTGCGCACTTGTTCAGGAAGTAAAATGTCCTGCGCATGCGTTTTAGCAGATTATGATGTATTTTGTTAAATAAAACACACGTAAGAGATGAAGATTTACCCTGGATACAAGCAAGAGTGAGTCTGCAGTGTATTCGCGTATAGTTCGGGCAATCAGGGCAACAAATTAATGGAAATCCACTGTCTCCTCAAAAGAGTCAATTTGACACACACACACACCACACACACACACACACACACACACACCACACACACACACACCACACACACACACACCACACACACACACACCACACACACACACACCACACACACACACTGTCTGAGCAAGTCTGTCAGTTACTGTACATCTGTCACTTAAGATACATCTTCCTTAAAATGCAAATGGAACTCCAAGCCAGTGGGCTGACAGCCCTGCATCTTGGCTTTAACGAAGGTTCAGTGTAGGGATGAAAGAAGACAAGGGTCGGCGTAACGGGGACTCGTATACTTTATAAAAAATGAAAACAAAACAAAGAAAAGATGCGCCACATGCGCCTTCACCGTAGAAGTCTCTACAGCACAGTTCAAAGACACTCTTTCCTGCTGGTTCAGCTCTCAGTCCACTTTTATCAAACTCTTCCCGATGTGTAAACTCATTCCATTCATAAAGCTCTCTCCGTCGTACAAACTCAGTCCATTTGTCAGCCAGCAGGTTGCGAGTGTTGATACGAGTCCCCGGTCCTTCTCTCTCTCGCTCTCTTGCACCAGCCGGTTTATATGCGGTCTCCCCACGGCAATTACTGCAATCAGACCCAGGTGTTCATCATTTTGCACTTGACCTACTTACTTACCGCTCGGCTCCTCCCTCACTCTCCCGCTGCAAACTCCGCAAAACCACGCCCCCCTCATCACATTGGCTCACTTAGGTGTGCCCCTCATTATTTGCGTTGTGAATAATAGAAATCTTTTTAAATGTCCTCAAGAAACTAACCACTCAAATGATTACATTATCATTCTTTCTACAGTATATGAACAACACATGGGGGTGAAAAAGACAATTTTACATTTTCTTAAATAATCATTGTAATTAAATTTTTTCCCCCTACACAAATCAAAAGCAGTTGCAGTACTGAAACCCATATTTGTAGTGATCTTGTAGTAAACATTTGCCAATCAGTCCCAGGTGTTCAGCTAATCAAATTTTTCTCCACACTTTGTCTCACCTCACATACATCTGTCATAATAGCCTCATTATTTATTTGCGGTGTGAAAATAACTCTGGATGTTTAAGCTTTAAATTATTTCTCATACATAGCTTTAAAATAAAGACTTTAGTTGTAGACTGATGGCTAAAGATCTGAACTGAGAACTGTGAGGCTTCAGGTTTGAACCATAGATATATACTGATGTTCAAAAACATTATGACCACATGCCTATTATGATGTTGGTCCTCTGCGTGCTGCCAAAACAGTGCTGACCCGCCAAGGCCTGGACTCTACAAGACCCCTAAAGGTGTCCTGTGATATGTGGCACCAAGACATTAGCAGCAGATCCTTCAAGTCATGTAGGCTGTGAGGAGTGCCGTGGATCAAACTAGTTGATCCCTGTTGATGCTCTGGGGAATTTGAAGGCCAGAGCAACACCTTCAAACCATTTCTGAGCAATATGTGCAGCGTGAAAGGGTTCATTATCCTACTGAAAGAGGCCACTTCTATATTTATGCAACCATATTTATGCATGTATAAATTTCTATGTCTGCAATAGGCTTAAGCACATGAAAGACAAACGAAGGTGTTAGCTAACAACCTAGTTGTGTTACCATAGTTTAACACACAGTAGTATTGAGTTTATATTAAAGGGATAGTTCACCCAAAAAATGAAAATTCAGTCAGTATTTACTCACCCTCATGTTATTCCAACCCCGTAAGACCTTCGTTCATCTTCGGAACACGAATTAAGATATATCTGGATCACTCCTCCATAGGGTTCTACAGGGATTGAAACTTGCCTGCCCCAAAAAGTTATTAAAGACATCGTTAAAATAGTCCAGGTGACTACAGAGTTCAAAAGAGACTTGCCAATGCCGTAGACAAAGAGCTATTGCGTTATGAAAATGTGTGCCTGTCAAAAGATTTTAGTCTGGGACTGGTAGTGACCCACGACCTTTGCCGTTTCAGAGGTACTCTGACCCGGTCGCCTTGCCAACAATTTGGCCCTTGTCTGTGAAACCAGCCATATATTCATCAAAAAAAACTTAAAAATCTTCGGAACACGAATTAAGATATTTTTAATTAAATCTGAATTCTGGATCACTCCTCCATAGGGTTCTTCAGGGATTGAAACTTGCCTGCCCCGAAAAGTTATTAAAGACATTGTTAAAATAGTCCAAGTGACTACAGTGGCTTCAGTGGCTCAATCTCTCGTCAAAAACGCCGAGAATACTTTTTGTGCGCAAAAAACAAACAAAAATAACGACTCTATTTCAACTATTCATTTCCTTCTCTGTGGGCCTCGAGTCAGTTCACTAGTATAATAGCGTAAGCTTCTGTTGTTGTACGTCACACGAATCACCCACATGACCAGTGTCGGCCAATAGTGAACCTACGTGTGACGTAGCACTACGCAAGCACACTACGTTAACTGACTAGAGGCCCACAGAGAAGGAAATGAATAGTTGAAATAAAGTCATTATTTTTTGGGTTTTTTGACCACAAAAAGTATTCTCGTAGTTTGATAAACTTTTGATTGAGCCACTGTAGTCACTTGGACTATTTTAACGATGTCTTTAGTAACTTTTCGGGGCAGCCAAGTTTCAATCCCTGAAGAAGCCTATGGAGGAGTGATCCAGCTCTCGGATTTCATCAAAAATATCTTAATTCGTGTTCCGAAGATGAACGAAGGTCTTACGGGGTTAGAACAACATGAGGGTGAGTAAATACTGACAGAATTTTTATTTTTGGGTGAACTATCCCTTTAAAGCCCAAACCAACACATTCTCACCTGTGAAAGGTTATCCCATTTCTTCGGGAATTTAAATGTCAGCAGTTTTCACAACCAGAGGCTGTGCAATGTTATACTCATTGAATTTTATTGTGACGACAGCATGTGAAATGTCGCCAGTTCCAAGATGGCGGACGAGTCAACGTGTCTTGATTGGTCGAATGTGGCATCTATGTATACAAAATGTATACACATCAAAATCAAAATGCTCAGAAATGAAGGCAACAATGACACCACACCTGCCACAGCTTTGACCAGGGAGCCTGCCTTATTGCCTCATTCTAAAGCAAGCTTGTCTTCATGCAAAATGCAGGAAATTAAGTGTGCTAAGATACCTCACACTAAATAAAACAGCTGACATCTGAAAAGATGAGATATTACTTCTAAGCAACAGACTTCCAAGGTCTGTGCAAGCCAAAGAAGGTGCGGTGACATCCAGTCGATATCTGCTGAATGTGTGTGGCATAATCAAGCTGGCTGAATCACAAATACATCAGACACCCATGACTAAATCCCACAGGGTTGTCATTCCTCTAATGGAATGAGCCCAGTGCCACTGGGGTCTGCAAATCGCTAGATCCCACACACGTCATTTCCATTATCCAATGGCTTGAGTCTAAACTGAGTCTTATTTCAGTCTGTGTAAAAGTATAAAGCATATACTGGGTAAAGGCAACGCAACCTTCATTCCTCCTCTGATGAGGAAAGGTCCAAGGGAGTACAGCTGTTGGACAAAGCATGGTCCCACTTTATATCAGGTGTATTTAACTATATATATATATATATATATATATATATATATATATATATATATTAATGTGCAATGTACTTACTGTGTTCATGTTGTATTCAGGGTTACACATTTACATATTTAAAATTTCCATGCTTTTCCAGATTCAAATGTCCAAACCTCTCTGTAGATGTTATAGACCACATTTAACATAAATGGTTCATACAGCATTATTTTCAGCATTACATTTGGTATATAGTACAGTCATCTGTAAATATTCTTAATTTCTCCATTTTTTGTTGATTTTCTTGAATTGGTAACATCCACTTACATAAAAAAACCTAAAACATTTTATAACCTGCATACTGCATATTCACCTGACACGTCGGTTTGATACTGTAGTCATGATTTGATGTTTAATGATCACCAAAGAGCAAAGTACAGTAGGATTTAGATGATCGTTTGATCCTTACTTAGTCAAGTTCAAATGACACTTGCCAATGCCGTAGACAAAGAGCTATTGCGTTATGAAAATGTGTGCCTGTCAAAAAATGACAGTAAAAACATTTCTAATGTTACAAATGGTCTCTCCTCTTGTCAACAAATGTTGCTCTTTTAAACCAGGATCAGGCCTTATTTAAATTAGGATATTTATAATAGCTTATTTAATAGCAGAATATATTCAGTAGCTTTTATGAATGTACCTTAGAAAAAACATTACTGGTGTGAATCTTAAAAACAAAACAATGACACTGACACAGGTATGTCAGAGCAAGTTTCTTTCAGTTCAGCTCAAACATGCATTTTAGTCTCGGGCTAGGCTTAAGCCTTGTCTGTGAAACCAGACATATATTCATCAAACAAACCCAAAAAAAATGATCACGGTTTTTCTACAAAAAATATTAAGCATCACAAATGTTTTCGTCAGTGATAACAATAATAAAATGTTGTGCCGAATCAGCATATTAGAACGATTTCTGAAAGATTGTGTGACACTGAATACTGAAGTAATGGCTGCTGAAAAATTAGCTTTATCATCATAGCTTTATCATCTCGGTTACTTACGTAACCTTGGTTCCCTGAGATGAGGGAACGAGTATTGTATAAGGCTATCTTACGCTATGGGAAAACACCTTTTCTCGAGAATATTGAAGCCAAATTTTTAAAATGCAGTGCAGCTACACAGCAGACACAGATGAATGACTAGCGTGGTCATTGGCTGTGCTGCGGCAGCTGCACGAACCTATGGCGAGGCGGCTCAGACGCGAGAACCAACCAGGCTGTTTCACGCCCTGGCGCTTCAGAGCCCGCCAGAATGGGCATGGTCTAAGCCTTTATATTGGCCCATTCAGCCAAAGGTAGTGAGGTTAAGTCGACTGAAACGATCAGCTGATCAAAGCACAATAGCACGGCAGGTTACACAATACTCGTTCCCTCATCTCAGGGAACCGAGGTTACGTACGTAATCGAGATGTTCCCTTTCGAGAGGTCTCTCGTATTGCGTAAGGCTAGCTTTACGGTATGGAAACCCCCTTCAAAACGCCGTGCGTGCTTAACTCCGCTCGGTACTGTAGCCCAAGGAAGATGCCTGAGGCCCATAGATGAGTGAAGTTATGAATCCCAATAGAAACCGGTCATTCGACGAGCCTCTTATAGGAAAGCAAGGAAATGGGCCTACAGGGCCAATTCCTTATAATGCATGTATAAATATTTAAGAACCGTAGTTCGAGTTTAGCCAGGACCAGATATGTACCAGGGTTTGTGCTTGAACTTACACTGAAAGAACCCTCGCTTGCAAAGCAGGAACTTCCAGGTTATAAAATCTGATAAATGTGGATGGCGAGGCCCAGCTGGCCACCGCACAAATATCTTCAATGGGTATTCCACTTGACCAAGTCCATGACGAGGCCATGCCTCTCGTGGAATGAGCTCTGTCGCCTAAGTGGCAATGCAGGCCCTTAAGGTGATGATACACAGGGCAATTTTTTGAGCAATGTTGCTGGGCAATCTTGCCGAGCGATTGTTGCTTGGGCACTTTCCCATTGAAAATGGGCAATACATTTCTATCTGGATAATTTTGATCGGTCGTGGGCCCTGTGTCTCATCTGGTTGACCGTTGACGGCAACATTGCCCAGCAACATTGCTCAAAAAGTTGCCCTGTGTATCATCACCTTTAGACTCATAAGCCAGTGCGATAGCGACTACTATTCAGCGCGATAATCTCTGCTTTGTCACACCGAGCCCTTTGGTGCGGCCGCCAAAGCGTACAAAGAGCTGTTCTGGAAGTCTAAATGAGGCAGAACGCTCCAAATAAATTCTGATAGCACGTCTCTTTTGTCTTTTGGCGAGGAAAGAGCTGCTAGTGAAATAACCTGTGCTCTGAACGGAGTCGAGAGCACTTTAGGAACATAACCATGCCTTGGCTTATGGACGACTTTGGAGTCGTTAGGCCCAAACTCAAGACAGGAAGCGCTTATTGACAGTGCTTGTAAATCGCCCGCTCTCTTGACTGAGCGAGTGCCAGTAAGAGAGCGGTTTTGAGTGAGAGATGCTTCCGGGCCACAGACCGCAGCGGCTCGAATGGGGCACCTTTCAGTGCTTTCAGGACCGTGGAGATGTCCCAGATAGGCACAGAAGGAGGTTGCGGAGGGCTAAGCCTCCGACGTACGACGAGGTCGTTTCTTCCTAGCGATTGGCCAGACACAAGAGCATGAGAAGCTGTTATGGCCGCCACATACACTTTGAGCGTGGAGGGGGTTCGACCCGCGTCCAGAAGCCCTTGTGAGAAGATTAGAATACTCGATACTTCGCACGAATAGGGGTCCAGGCTCCGTGCTGCGTACCAGCCAGAAAATACCACCCATTTCTGAGCGTAGAGGCGTCTAGTTAACGGTGCTCTTGCCTCAGTGATCGTTTTCAGCACCCTTTCCGGAAGACACCCGGGTACCCGTTGAGGGCCCATACAAGAAGAGCCCATAAGTCGGGACGGGGATGGTTGATTATTCGGTTTGCCTGCGTGAGGAGATCTCTCCTCAGCGGAACCGGCCATGGGGCTGTTTCCAGCAGCTGTGCCAGCTCGGAGAATCATAACTGAGTCTTCCAGAGAGGTGCTATTAGTAGCACTGCACACTTGCTCTCCCTGACCCTTTCAATGACCTGTGTTAACATCGTGATCGGAGGGAATGTATACAGCCAATCGTGGGCAAATATTCGGCAATGAGCGTTGTCTTCTGAGGTGAAGAGGTCGACCTCTGCCTCGCCGAAGATGCTCCATATTAGCTGAACCGTCTGTGGGTGAAGAGACCCTAGGGGAACATTGTCTCTGGATAACATATCCGCACCCTGGTTCAGAATGCCTGGCATGTGCGCCGCCCTTAGGGAGTGCAGGTTGTGCTGAGCCCATAAAATGAGGTTCTTGGCCATGTAGTGCAGGTTGCTTGACCTGAGACCGCCCAGGCGATTTATATTGGACACCACTGTCATGTTGTCTGTCCGGACTAGGACGTGGTGGCCTTTTAAGTACGGGAGAAAAGCTTTCAGCAATAGAGCGACTGCTCTCATCTCTAGACAGTTTATATGTAGGCACCTCTCCGGGCTTGACCATAGGCCAGAGACGGGCCTGCCCTCGTAAGGGCCCCCCAACCTAGGTTGGAGGCATCTGTCGAGATCACTTTTCTCTTTGTTACCACACCCATTCTCACTCCTGACTGATACTAGCCGGCTACTTTCCAGGGAGCCAGGGCTCTGATATTCTGATACATTTGTTTGGTTGTCAGCATTCTGAACGGTCGCATCATAAGCGCTATGTTCAGGTGTCTGAGGTCTAGGATGGGTCAGAGGCCGCCATCCTTGGGGTTGAATAAAAACTGGGGACGGGCCGCTGTGTAATAGGGACCCGGCCACCGAGCTGTCTTGTGCTTGCACTGCTGTGTGAACAGTGCTTATGCTTAGAGGTGCATGCTTTACAGCGGGCACCACCTTTTATCTCCCGCACGAGCTGGGAGGAGAATTTATATTACGGTGGCCATGTTTATGGGTAGGGGTGCGTACTTTATTATGGGCACACGCACTACATTCATTACGCTCCCAGCATGAGCTGGAGGAAAGCTTTACAGTGGGCACACCTTTCATCACATCTCCAGCGCGAACTGGAGGAAGAACTGATACTGAGTGTACAGTTCTTATGTGTAGGGGTGCATACTTCATAGTTGACACACAACTCACATTTATTACATCTCCCACACGAGCTGGGGGGAGAATTGATATTACGGTGACCATGTATATGTGTAGGGGTGCGTACTTTATAGTGGGCACACGCACTACATTCATTACACTCCCAGCATGAGATGGAGGAAAGCTTGGGAGATGGAGTGGAGCGCGAGCTGGAAAAGTATGTTTTATTTGTGTTGCCGTAAAAACGGTGTATGTTTGCAGGTGTGCATGTTTTATAACAGACCCATTTACTGCAATGTTGGTGTTTCCAGTCGCCTGAAAAGTAGGGGTGTGAACCTACACCGGTCTCACGGTTCGGTTTGATTACAATTATCATGTCATCGCTTCAGTTCAATTCGATATCTCGATGCATTACGATGCACTGCATCCTCAATTTTCAGTTTTACTTAAAAAGTGTTGTGTGCGTGCGCGCGCGACAGAAACAGTGACATTCCAGTTTAAGTTTCAAGGGAGTCAAGTCTGTTTATGCCATTAAGAAAATGAAATTCTGTCAAATCAATTTTGTCTTAAAGAAATGTTCATTCATCAGTGTATAATGTTACAGACATGCGTGCATCAACCATCACCGAGTCAACTGTTGAAGGTGATGATCATCCATTTATAATCACGCGTAACAACACAGAATAATTGTAACTTGACCATCGGGTGCGGATACTTAAATCACAGAAAATTATTGGGGCGGGTGGATGATTTGGTTTTGGCTGCGGATTCGGTTGACGTTGGAGCTCATCCACTTACTTTAAAGCAGTCAGACTCTGCCAGGCGTTAACAGCTCGGGGTGAAAACATGGTTTATCAAATTAGAGGTATTACCTCCTGCATATTCTATTTGTGCGTGACATGAGCGCACACAGCGCGTGGCTAGTTTACAGGCCGAAATCTCACTCATAGTGTCCGTCTGGGTCATGCAGAGAGCTCGAGAGGGCTCTGCATTCTGCCCGAAACAGAGCGAGGCACGCGGGGACTGGCCCGGCATGCGTTCGCTTGTGTCTGTCCGCTCTGGCATCCTTTTTGAACGTCGCTTTTTGCATGGCTCGATCAAAGGGAGAGAGAGGGAGCAGGAAGCACAGGGGTCGTCGGCGGCGAAAATAGCCAGTATCGCCCGCTGGGTGGGGGGTTTCATGTCGTCACACTCAGGGCAGCCGCCCTTAGCGAGTGCAGCTTCCGCGTGGTCCCGGCCTAGACAGGAAGCGCAGAGGATGTGACGGTCTCCGCCGAAGAGAGGACCTCTGCACGAGGCTCATTTTAGAACAAGGCATTTGCAACAACACCTTGGAAATTGCTCTTAGAAAAAGTGTGACGCAGCAGAGAACACACTAATGCATTAAAAGGATATAGCGCGCCGGATGGCACAGCAGAACAGCGGGCTGAAGGCGGCGTCTAGTTTAAAAACCAGGAAGCTGGCGTCCTCAGAGCTGCAAGGCAGGTGTCTTGTTCCGCTGAAGGCTTTTTCGATGGCGGCAAGGTTTCTTATCCAGAGATCAGCGAAGTTGGTGAGTTCGCTGAGGGAGACAAAATCTGACTACCTTTGGCTGAATGAGCCAATATAAAGGCTTAGGCCACTCCCATTCTGGCGCAAAGCAGCCTGACCGGTTCTCGCGTCTGAGCCGCCTCGCCATAGGTTCATTCAGTTGCCGCAGCACAGACAATGACGCTCATCTGTGTCTGCTGTGCAGCAGCACTGCGTTTTAAAAAAATGGCTTCAATATTCTCGAGAAAAGGAGTGTTCCCATAGCGTAAGCTAGCCTTACGCAATACGAGAGACCTCTCGAAAGGGAAATTATTTTAAAGTGTAATAATATTTCCCAATATTGTTGTTTTTACTGTATTTTTGATCAAATACATGCAGCCTTGGTGGATGTTGTTTATAAATCATAAAATGCAAACACTGGACTTCATATTTGAAATATACTTTAGATCTACTGATACTTAATAACTACATATTAATTCAAGATCCTAGATCATAAAATATATTTTTAGGTTACATTATTCTAAACTTCAATTTCTTTCCAGCAGAGTGCACCATTGTTTCACAAACATTATAAAAGAATATACTGAACAGAAGGTTTAGCTTGTCAAAAAAGACTATTTAAAGTCTATAAGACATGTAATGTGTAAATAAAAAAATTAAATATAAAATAACCTAAATTCTAACCCTTTCATCCTAGTCCTTGAGACAAAACAGTCCTTGATAATACCCCCACTGAATACTAACCTTTAAATATATTACAAAAAGATTGTGGGGATCAACGACAAACACATTGATGAAAATTATGATCTTGATAAACCTACATTTTACACTTTTAGATTTAGAGTCAGATACTCCAAAAGGCAGCTTGAAATTGACACCTGGTAAGATATCCATGACATTCAGCAAATACCACATTATTCAACATAGTTGGGGCCAATAATATTGATTTGAATGCACAATGATAACTGAACTGAGCTGGATGATAACATCACTGTTTTCTCCAGTGCTGCTTTATAGATGAATTGAACTCGTTCCATAATTGATTAACAGTTATTGAACACTGAACTGATTTCAGCTGAATTATGACTGTAGGCTATATTGTCTTTTTAGAGCTGCTTTACAGTATGTTATTTAACCAAATTCCTGTGATAGCAAAGCTATCTTTAAGACATTTTTCAGCATCATTATTACCAGGCTTGTGCAAAATTCAGAATTTCAGAATTGGCCTCCATTCAATTCATGAATTGGAATTTGAATTGAATTGACTCCGCCCCACAAGAAGTTGCATTTGAATTTGAATTGGAATGACAGGAAGGGGAATTAAATTCATGGCAATTCAAAGAAATTTCACACAGTCACACAACAGAAATAATGTTTTGAATCTCACATATATTCTTTAGGAAGGTTACTTTGGAAATGTAATTGCTTACTGTTATAAGTTACCCATTATAAATGTGGTTTGGATTACTTTTTTTGGATTACTTTATCAATGTAAATTTGATTAGCAACTAATTAAATTACACATTTTACCTAAGTAATACAACTAAACACAATTATATTCATTTTGTAATTCAATAACATAATTTCATTACAGTTAACTCACTCCTCAACCCTGCATACATTTTGTTCTAATATATATATATATATATATATATATATATATATATATATATATATATATATATATATATATATATATATATATATATATATATATATAAAATATCTCCACCTCAAATTGTTTTTTTTCCTAAAGATTTACTAAAGTAATTATGAGAAATGGAGTCATGTTCTATCATGTTCCACAAAATTACATTTACAATAAATCAAACTTAATTATTTCTTCTGTGACTACAGTTTTTAACTTTCATTGCTAAGGGGAAAAGATTTCCTGTTAATGTAATCTGTACAAGTAGTTCAAACTAATATCATTTATAGAATATGCAATGCAATCATATCTGACATATACTGTAAAGCTTCATTGTTAAACACTTCACTTGAAATATCTATATTAATTTCTTAGATTTTGTTTTGAGTGAATTGCAATTGCTTTCTTTAATTCAAAATCGAATTGTAATTCTAGATCCTGTTTTGACATCAATTCAAATTCAAGAATTTAATTGTAATTCACGAGTCATTCTCAATTCAATTCTGAATTGTGCACAAGCCTGATTATTACAGTCTTCAGTCTCACTCTTTTCCTACACACTCAAAAGTATGTAGGCCTACTTTTTCTTCACAAAAAGAGTAGCCTACATACTTTTAGGGCGTAGTATAAGTGAGCGAATTGGGACGCAGCAATAGTGGCCGTTTTTCAATACCAAATACGCAAACTTCGGACTTGCCAAGTTTGACTCGGGAGAACGAACTCCTGAGGACGAGAGGACGCAAATTTGGTTATTCTGCAAATGGAACAGCGTCGTTCTTGATCGCGTCACTCAGCACGCTCTGGCTACTCCGGTTATCTCTTTAGGCAACACCAATAAAACGAAATATGGTATAATATACAACTCTGCCTCTTTTCGTCAACAATAAAACGAAGTAGGCTATGTTATAAAACACCACTCTGCCTCTTTTCATTTAAAAAAATCTTAAACATAATGGCCACAAAAATGTGGTTCAGGTAACGCGTACGTTGATTATCTTCACTGCATATAACAACACGAAATATAAAACACAACCCTGCTTCGTTTTGTTTTCATTTAAAAAATATGAAACATTATTGATCATTAAAACCGACATTTAACAAACAGAGACAGGGTTGTGTCATTTTATTTTATTATAAATGCACATACAGTGAAGAGAATGTATAGTAAAATAAATATATATAAAAATATTCTATATATTTTAAAATATATAAAATACAATTACACAACCCTGTTAAATGTCAGTTTCAATGATCAATAATATCCAGTATAAAAGTAGGCTAAAAGGTATAAGTAGTACAATGAGAAATAAAGCAAACAATTCAGTCAAACATAAGTCGGCTACAAAGTTAAAGTTAAATAGCTTAAATATATAAAGTTATGAAACTTCACTTTGCCCTCAGCCAAAACGATTTGCCATAGAACCAACTAGATTAATGAGACCAAAGATTGACTTATAGGTAGGCCTACTAAACAAGACAAATTATATCTCATGTTTAACCACTAGAGACATCAGAGCCAGCAGCAAACATCAGAAGGACTAGCCAAGGAAAAACTGTTCCAGTCGGGGTTAATGAGAGTTGTACGCCCGGTGATCGCCCGGATCTCACAACTCCGAAAACGTCAGACACATTTTTCAAATAGGCGCTATCTTTATAAATAAACCACAGATTTTAGCTTTAAACAACTACATTCTCACCTGAAACACTCTTAAAATTACTTTTCGTGACATAATAACAGTAGTACTTGATATTACACAGGTTTTCTCCTCTGCTATTGACGCTAGCTGGTTGGTGCGAGATGCATTCTGGGATATTTGGCACTCTCAAGTCCACACAAGTCACCTCTCCATGCATTCTCGATAAAAGGGGCGGATCAAGAACACATCCGGGGATTTGAACTGGACTTGGCTAGATGTGAACTTTGAATTGGAACAGTAGCCTACTAGGGCAGCGACTGATGACGTTTCACAAGTCCACAAGAACACAAGTACAGACAAGAACGCATATTGTGAAACGGCCACCATTTCCATATGGTTTCTACGGAAGTGAGACCAGAAATCGAGGGTAAGAAGGATATGACGTAATTGACCAGCGACTCAATGATACGGGCCGTTACACGAGTCAAAATGACTGATATTTCTGGATTTAAAATTATTGGAAACATTTAGGATAATGCAAGTACACAAGTCAACAAAATGAAGAGGAAGAGGTGTTAGTGAGGGCAGCAGGGGGTGCTCACCTTGTGGTCTGTGTGGGTCCTAACGCCCCAGTATAGTGATGGGGACACTATACTGTCAAAAAGCACCGTCCTTTGGATGAGACGTTAAACCGAGGTCCTGACTCTCTGTGGTCATAAAAAATCCCAGGATGTCCTTCGATAAAGAGTAGGGGTGTAACCCCGGCATCCTGGCCGAATTTGCCCCTTGGCCTCTGTCCATCATGGCCTCCTAATCATCCAAATATACTGATTGGCTTCTCACTGTCTCCTCTCCACCAGTAAGCTGGTGTGTGGTGGGCGTTCTGGCGCAATATGGCTGCCGTCACATCATCCAGGTGGATGCTGCACATTGGTGGTGGTTGAGGAGATTCCCCCTTCCATGTAAAGCGATTTTGAGGTCCCAGAAAATTTATATTTTTATATAAATTTTTTTATATATTTTAATCCAAAAATATGATATATTGTACCTTTATTTGTATAATTTTGTTGGAGCACAAGGTCTCAATAAACCTATAGGCTATCATTCATAAACTTAATTTCTCCCACAGCACACTCTTTAATAGAACCACACCCAGATAGAACCACAAATCAAAGACTATGCTGAAAAAAATGTCTAAGAAATGTTTAAGTGGATGTATACAAAAGTTAATTTTCATAATCATACTGTCAGACATAAATAGTAGCCTACAGATTTCCAATCCAATGACACACGCATACTGTATGAATATGGTAACGTTCTGGATTTTGACCCAGTGACTTGCTGTTGTACACCTAAAGGTATATTCATATGAATATTTCTGTGTCATTAGATTGGATATTCTGTCCTCTCTTGAAGACTGAACAATCTAGTGACAAACACAACTCTCAATACAGCCAATACTTGGTGCCATGTGTGTGTGTGTGTGTGTGTGTGTGTGTATGTATATACATACATACATACATACATACATACATATATGTCTACTGTATATAAATAGAGTATATCTTTTTATTTATGTCTACATTTTATTTTAATTGTAACAATTTTTTTAACAATTTTATTTGCAAATGCAGTTTTAAATCTAATGATTATATTTAATTTCAGCTTTATTTCAAATAACAGAGTTTTCCTAACTCTTGAATAATTATCATACATGTAGTTTTATGACCAGATATCAAACATTAGATTACTTGGAATATGGGTTTTTCAATATCCGCTTGCACACAAGAGGTGAACTGAAAAAAAAAGACTTTATATATATATATATATATATATATATATATATATATAATGTGAAAATTATATTAGACATTCTAGCACAGGATGTAATGAAACGTTCTCAAGCTGCCTCTGGGTGGCAGTGTTTGTCAACAAAAAACTCTCACTGAGCCTATCAGAAAGTGGTGTGTCTGTAGGCCCATGTTTATCAGTACAATATGCATGTAAGAAGGAGGATGTCTTTCATCGTGGCAGCATTTTGTAATCAGTGGTCAACTATTAAAACAATAATAATCTGTTACACTTATATAGCAATTTTCTCAGCACTCAAAGTGCTTTACATGGAAGGGGGAATCACCTCAACCACCACCAATGAGCAGCATCCAGCTGGATGATGTGACGGCAGCCATATTGCGCCACAACGCCCACCACACACCAGCTTACTGGTGGAGAAGAGACCGGGATGAAGCCAATCAGTATATGGGGATGATGATGGACAGAAACCAATGGGTAAATTTTGGCGTGGATGCCGGGCTTAAATGCCTACTCTTTTTATGAAGGACATCCTGGGATTTTTAATGACCACAGAGAGTCTGGACCTTGTTTTAACATCTCATCTGAAGAACGGGGCTTTTTTGAGAGTATACTGTCCCCATTAATATACTGGGGCGTTAGAACCATAAAATCAAGACACACACAGACCACAGGGTAAGTGAGCACCTCCTACTGGCCTCACTAACATCTCTTCCCGCAGCAACCTGGTTCTCTTACGAGAGTATCTCTCGTACTGCATAATATCTTACGCCATGGGGAAAACTTCTTTTCCACGAGATATTGAAGCCAAAAATTATCCTTAATTTTGAATTAATGTAAAACGCTGTGCAGCAGCATGCAGACATAGGCAAGATGGCTTGCGCGCCTATTGGCTGCCCTACGGCAACAGCAGCAGCCTATTGAGAGAGGCTCTGCGTGACACATATCCAATGGGGGCATTTTGCGCCCATTTCGTCACGTCCCGCCAGAAAGGGCGTGGTCTCGCCCTATAAACATAGCTCGATTAGGCAGTTACAACTGATTTTCATCTCTTCAGCGAAGCATCACCGCATCGCTGGATCCGGAGTGAGAAGCCACGCCATCTGAGAATAGCACACAGCGGGACGAGCCTTGAGTCTGAAGTCGCTGGCATCGCCGCCTTTAGCCGCTGTACCTGCTACGATTTCCGGCGTTATATCCTTTTCTGCAAGTGTGTGTGTGTTCACCGCTGCGACACACATTTTTTCACTGTCTCTCTCCCTCTCCTAAAAGAGCTGCGTCTTTTTCAAGATGCATAGATCCTGCGGCTCGTCCCGAGCCACCCTCAGTGAAGAGGATCGCCATGTCATCTGCGTTTCCTGCCTGGGTGAGGATCATGCGGCTCTCGCTCTCGTCGACGGCAGATGCCCCCACTGTGAGCTACTGCCGATGGTGACTCTGAGGACTCGCCTGGCATCATTCTCAGAGCATGCACTTCAGCCCGCTGTAGCGCCGCGCCGTAAAAGCGCCATACCCAGCGCGGCCCCGCACCTTCTCCTGCCTGCCAAAGCTCGCCGGTTCACCCGCCAGCATCGCTCGAGTCCCTCACCGACGGACAGCGGCCGCCGTCTGCCGCCGCTTCCACCATTGAGCTCGATGAAACAGCCCCGAGCCTTCTCCAGCCCGTGATAGCTCTCCGGTTCGCCCGCAAGCTTCACCAGCTAGACTCGAGTCGCTCGCTGACGGACAAAGGCCGCCGCGCGCCGCCACTTCCGCCGTTAATGACGACGAGATAGCTGCATCTGTAGAGAAGGCCAGCTGCTCTATCCTGGCGTCGGACAGTGAGGACTGGGCGAGCTCTGTGGACCTCCCCTCCTCTGCCCGCGAGTCGTCAGGGAAACGGGCCAGAATCAAAACCGCTGCGCGGCTAGCTTTCTTTACGTTACAAGAAAGCTACCCCGCCCCCCGTGGACATGCGTCACCCTGCGAAATGAGGAAAGAGTTTGCTTATGGTCCCGCCGAGGCCGGACCAATCTCCATTTCTCAAACATTTCTCAGCTCCTCTTAGTTTGAGCGGCTGAAAATGTCAATATTGCAGCAATGAGCCTGTTGTATAACACGCACGCCTGCAAACAAACGTCAACACACACAAACTGTGATGACGCTCTCCTATCTGCTCGAGCTATTTTAAGATTTTGTCGTTTCCCCCTGTGGCTCAGTGCCGAAACCCAAACCCTTCGCACGGGAGACCCGTGTTCGATCCCAGGTATCGCAGCAGATAAAATTTAGTCTCACCGCGACCAGACTTGCACCGAAACTTTTCGTTCGTTCAGTTCCAAGAAAATGCGACTGTTCCAGAGTATTTTGCAGTAAACAAGCCGGTACCATGGCCCGCTTGCCTGCACAAAAATGCCGTTTCCACGGCGACCCAGAAAAATCATATAAGCAGTGTATTTTCTGGTATTCCGGCCACAGCCGATTGGTGTTATGACTGTAATAAAAATGCCCACACCCCAGTGTTCATTTCTACACACAAACACAGCCCGCTACAGTGTAGGGCTCGCACAAATGAGATCAACTCATGTCATTGTGCTTTAAATGTAGTGAATGTGCCCACAACCCAGTGCCCACAAACACTACACACTGCATGTGCCACGTTTTCTGTAAAACGAAACCAACACACATACAGTCAGCTAAGACCCACGGTGTTTAAGTCTCGCCGCGGCCAGACTCCACCGAAACTTCTCGCTTGTTCAGTTCCAAACAATGTGACTGTTCCAGTGTATTTCGCAGTTAACAAGCCGGCACCACAGCCCGCTTGCCTGCACACAAATGCCATTTTTACGGCGACCCAGATAAATCCCAAAAGAGTGTATTTTCTGGTATTCCGGCCATGGCCGATGGTGTTATGAGTGTTGTAAGAATGCCCACGTCTCAGTGCCCATTCCCACACACAGACACAGCCCACCACAGTTCAGGGCTAGCACAAATAAAATCGACTCATGTTGATTGTGCAAAAATGTAGTGAATGTGCCCACGACACAGTGCCCACAAACACTACACGATGCGTGTCCCTCGTTTCTGTAAAAACGAAACCGACACATTCGGTCAGCACAAGCCGACGGTGTTCTCATTGCAGTGAATCTGCCCGCCGTCCCGCGCCCACATTCCTTCACAGACACGCTCAACCCCACGGGGTTTGTCCAGCTCGCTCTCTCTCCACAACCTGTCATAGAGAATTCGAGCGCGACCAGGCTGCCCGCCATGATCGGCGCACCTCCCGCCTTGCACATTATAAACACTATATTCGCCGAAATAGCGAAATTGCTGAGCAAAGGGGACATAGAACCTTTATCTCAGGCTCAGAGCGAAGGGGGGCTATACAGCAGATATTTTCTGGTACCGAAAAAAGACGGGGGTCTCAGACCCATTCTTATTGTTTATGAAGCGCCAGTTCAGAATGCTGACAACCAGGAAAATCCTCGCGCAAGTATGCCAGGGAGACTGGTTTATGTCAATAGATCTGAAAAACGCCTATTTCCAAATACAAATAGCGTCACGTCACAGGCGATTCTTGAGATTCGCCTTTGAGGGCCGGGCATATCAATACACAGTCCTACCGTTCGGCCTATCCCTAGCACCCCGTATATTTACGAAGTGCATGGACGCGGCCCTCGCACCCCTGAGACTTCAGGGCATGCGAGTTTTGAACTACTTGGACGATTGGCTGATTCTAGTTCGATCACATTCAGAGCTCATAGAACACAGAACCACATTACTCGAGCATCTCGAGAATCTGGGTCTCACAGTCAATTGGGCGAAGAGTTCGCTGTTTCCCAGCCAGAAAATCTCTTTTCTGGGAACAGTGCTGGATCGCTGTCTATGACAGCACGTCTGTCGCCAGAGTGAGAACTGGACATTCAGCGCGCCGCGAAATCCTTTCGCCGCGGCTCTATAGTCCCGCTCAAAAGGTTTCAGAAAATGCTGGGCCTCATGGCCTCTTCAGTACTCCAGCTGGGCCTGCTTCGCATACGCCCACTGCAGTTATGGCTGAAAGTGCGAGTTCCACCCCGGGCATGGACCTCTGGTCTGTTTCGCCTCAGTGTCGACATGAAATGCGTTTCGGCTCTGGAACCTTGGAAAATAACCGACTGGTATCAGTCAGGCGTGAGTCTGGGGACCCCCTCGAGTGTGACGGTGGTGTCTACGGACGCCTCCACCTCGGCCCACGTATGGCCCCGCTGCCCCCTCTATGCTTTTCCCCCCGTCTCGCTCCAGCCTCAAGTGCTGGAACGAATCAGGGAAAACGGATGCCCAGTGCTACTCGTGCCTCCGCTCTGGACAAACCAGAATTGGTTCCCAGTCCTAATGCGGCGAACCAGCACTGGCCCGTGGCCGATACCGATGAGGAGAGACCTCCTCTCAGGCAAAGGGCTCGATTTGGCATCCTCGCAGGAATTATGGTCCCTACATGCATGGGCCATCAACGGGAACCCGCTAACCTCCCAGAGGGAGTGTTAAATACAATCACGCAGGCTAGAGCCCCGTCTACTAGACGGCTCTATTCCTCAAAGTGGTCAGTGTTCTCTGCCTGGTGTCAAGCTCAGGGCTTTTCACCCACAGACTGCAGGGTTACGGAAGTGCTCTCCTTCCTTCAGGAGCTGCTGGATAAGGGCAGAACTCCATCCACGCTCAAAGTATACGTGGCGGGCATAGCGGCGTTTGCAAAACCGACGTCTGGCCAGTCACTGGGGAAAAACGACCTGATCGTGCGATTCCTCAGGGGAGCTCTGAGGCTGAATCCTCCCAGACCCCCCTCAGTCCCTGTGTGGGATCTTTCTACGGTTTTGGAAGCCATGAAAGGTGCCCCATTCGAGCCAATCCATTTGTCAGACATGAAACATCTGTCTCTCAAAACGGTATTCCTTATGGTTCTCGCTTCAGTGAAGCGCGTAGGGGACTTGCAAGCGCTTTCGGTAAGCGCGTCATGCATGGAGTTTGGGCCTAATGGCTCAAAAGTCATACTCAAACCAAGGCACGGGTACGTGCCCACATCCCTCAACACACCGTTCAGGGCCCAGGTTATTTCCCTGTGTGCCCTCCCGGTTTGTGATGAGGAGAAGGATGCGAATCTCCTCTGCCCTGTCAGGGCACTGAGAGCTTATGTGTCCCGTTCGTCGGTCTTCAGACAGACTGAGCAGCTCTCCGTTTTGTTTGGCGGACGCTCCATGGGACTGGCCGCGTCAAAACAGAGCCTATCCAGATGGATAGTCGACGCCATAGCACTGGCTTACACTTCTAAGGGCCTGCAGTGTCCTTTGGGTGTCAGAGCGCACTCCACGAGAGGCGTGGCCTCGTCATGGGCGTGGTATAGTGGGGTTACCGATATCTGTACGGCCGCGGGCTGGGCCTCGCCGTCTAAATTTATAAGGTTTTACAACCTAGAGGTTCCCGCCTTACAAGCCAAGCTTCTGTCGGTATAGAATTCAGTGCTATCTGCCCCGCTGTGCCGGCCCAGATGCTGAGTTTCGCTTGTGCATCGCTCACTGAGCAATAAAACAGCTCCATGGGTGTTGAATAACCCGTACTATTACCCAGTTCAGGCTGAACACGTTCACCCTGTCAGCGTGAAACACTGTTAACATAACTAGCTCCTGTAGGATGCTATTTCATGGGGAATGATGCTTGCAGCCTCTCTTCTCCGACTCTCTGTGAGAGTGATGGTGATTATGGTGACTCTCTATGGTGATTATGCACTATATGAGCCCCGGGCTACTGCCCTTGGGACTTTGGTGTCGGATCCTTCCAAACAAGCCAAACACAACATTTAAATGACATTTTAAGGGCGAAAACCTACAAAACTGGGGTTGGTGAGGATTCTACTCAAACTGCATTGACACACTGTCTTAAATATCCTTACTTAGGCCTACTTTGTTTTAAAACTTGCTTCAAGATTTAAAGTTCACATATAATCAAGATGGACATTAGCTGCTGCTGAGTTGGTCGAGTTGGTTTGTGTCTGTAAGCTTCGTATATCTTTCTGTTTTGAATCATTATTTACTATCATTCCCTGTTGTTTATACTGCTAAATATAACTTACTCAACATCACATATTAACCTGACATCGCTACCTTCAATCTAAATTGTTGCTAGCACAACACGCTAGTAATTCACTAGCCTGTTAGCGTGCCATCCGTGCGCTCTTTATTTATTTATTTATTTTGCTCACACCTTTTACAAGTCCATCAACAACTGTGGTGAGTAGGATCAGTCAACAAACACGGTGAGTTATGTCATCTTCTCCTCTTATTGTCACTTGCACTTCATGTAACATATATAGAATAGCCTCCTCTGTCTGCACAGGATTTACATGTGATAAATGTAGGGAGATAGTCAGGCTGACGGAGAAGATTTCAGAACTAGAGACACGCATCAAAACTTTAATTGAGGTTAATTGTAAGAGTAATAAATCCTATCACATAGAGACTCTGTCACCTAGATATCATCATATAGAGGCTGTGTCTGTTCCTCGAATTAGGAACTACAAAAAACTTACAAACACATCTAAGAGTAAAAATTTGAATTGATGTTCAACAAATAAAAAATAGATATAATACAAATGATCAAATGATAAAGCTTGGGTTGCTGAATATTCAATCTTTTACTTCCAAGTCACTTATTGTCAATGATATGATTACAAACTATAACATAGATGTGCTGTGTTTGACAGAAACCTGCTAAAACCAAACAATTACATTACTTTAAATGAATCCACCCCCCAAGATTACGGTTATAAACATGAACCTCGTCTGAAAGGCAAAGGGGGAGATGTTACTGTAATTTAAAGTAATATTTTCAGAATTACTAAGAAGTCTAATTTCAAATATAATTCTGAAGTCTTGGTGCTTAAAGGTGCAATGTGTAAAAATTTTGAGTATCTATTAACAGAAATGCAATATGACATCCATAACTATGTTTTCAGTGGTGTATAAAGAACTTACTTAATAAACTGTATGTTTTTATTACCTTAGAATGAGATATTTATATCTACATAACCGCGGGCACCCCCTTCTATGAAGGTCAACATATTGTGACGTTATGTTTCTACTGTAGCCGAACGCGAACAAACAGTACTAAAGAGCGTGTTTCGTCACTACCTTGAAAGAGAAGCAGCAGAAAGCTAGAAGCTAGCCATAAACACCGTGAGTAGTGACTTTTCCCTTGTCAGTGGTGTAAAATATGTAGTTGGATTGTTTCATGTAACTTAGTTCTTCTCCCTCGCTGTGTTATGGCTTTGCTATGTGGGGATAAATGTGCTGGTTACGTTCGTGAGACAGCTGATTAGTACTCTTGTCATTGACCGTAAAACAGTAACGTTACAGGAATCACCAACCCGTTGATCGCGGTCGACAAGTCGATCTTGGAAGCATTTCAAGTCGATCGCGAAGAGTTTTCAAAATAAGAGAAAAAAGCCTATTGTGTGTAGTAAATGGTGTCTAGGAGGCGAGCGTGCTGTTACAATCATGCCATTTTTGCCGGGCGCACCTTTGGGCTCATGCGGACGCGTCGAGTTTAAACAAGGCTTTACACTTTAACCAGCTCAGCCACAGTAACAGCTCATATTTAGCCAGCTTAACTTTTACTACCCTGTTAGAAAAAATATATAGTTGAATAGTTTCATGTGGTTCTTCTCCCTCACTGTATTATGGGTTTGCTATGTGGGGTGAAATGTGCTGGTTACATTTGTGAGACAATCAGCTGATTACTATTTTATATTAAGACCCTTGATTCTCACCTGACTATGGCTTTGTAAACTTTATCCATGATGTGGTTTATAATGGACTGTGGTACAGAAACAGTGACAATGTTACACACTCTTAGCATACTCTGGCTGTTCACTGCTGTCTCAGACGACGATATGTTTGTCCCGATTTAGCCACCGTAGCTTCTTCGAAAGGGAGGGGTGAGCGTTGGGCTGAGCCCTTAGTGCAACTGGCAGCAGAACCGCTAGATGTCATACAGACTTTATCAAAGAATTTGCTGATTTTCTACCAGAGTTAGTACTGGCTGCAGATAAAGCCCTAATTGTTGGTGATTTTAACATGTAGATAACAAAAAAGATACATTGGGATTGGCATTGAAAGACATTCTTAACTCTATTGGAGTAAGACAACATGCGTCAGGACCTAGTCATTGTCGTAATCATACTCTAGATCTAATATTATCATATGGAATCAATGTTGATGCCGTTATAATTCTGCAGCAGAGCGATGACTTCTCAGATCATTATCTAGTCTTGTCTTGTTAAACTTTATCTTGCTTCACTGTTCACATTGCCCATAATTTACCCAGGGTTAACAATTAATCCTGGGTATTCATCATAAGCTGCCATTACACACTGTACATTCCTAAACCCTGGGTTTAGATTCTTATTTGCATATTTGCGGTGTCAGTGTCGAACACAGCAAGCAACCTGTTTACATAAAGGCTCTAGCAGTGGACATCCTCACATTACATAGTCTATTGTCGATTGTTTATTGCAGAAAAGTTTATCCTGAATGGACTTTTCAGACTATAAAGTTAAGAATGTACTGGCCTCTTCTTTACTCTAATTGTCTCTTCTTTACTCTATTTGTTGTGTTTTCTGTCACTATTTGAATTTTTTTTCCCTCAAACGATGACTAAATGTTTATATACAATGCACAGTGTTTCCGTGCATGCAAATATAAGGCAAGTAGTTGGCAGTTAATCTTAATCTTAATATTAAGGCTTTAACATTCTAATACTACTGATTTTCAGTTCGAAAGATTGTTTCACACTGTACACATTTGGCACCACAAAAGTGTTCCTATCCCTGCTCTGGAGAAAGTTTTCATAACCCTGGGAAAAAAGCAGTGCTAACCCCTCTTCCAAATTACTGTTAAACATTCCTTTTACCCGGGGTTAAAACGTAGTTTATATTGACGAGAACCCGGGGTTAAGCGCAGTGTGAAAAGCAAGAGAGAGAGAAAAGGGAAAGAGAGAAGCTGACAGACAGAAAGATAGATACAGAAAGACAGATAAAAGCAGTGATCTGGATCAGAGGATATGAGGAGGAGAAATTGTTATCTGGGACAGACAGAAACACAAGAGTGTAGCAGTAGCAGCAGCCATAGGATTCCTTTTCTTTCTACATGAGGCCTTAACTTCACATCATAAATATGAATACCTAGATGCTGCATTAGCAACTGCTCTTAACTACAGTCATAATTCTGCACACCCGCCAAACTGCAAAGGTCAAGATCTGCCGTAAACAGAAGAATTTACAGATGCAGCCTGCAATTACATTTACAGCTTGTGATATGTTATATTGCAGATAACATAAAATTAAAAATGTAGAGGTGTATTGGTAAAATGCTCTAGTAAATTAAATGGATCACCACCACAGAGAAAGCCTGATGAAACTGGTGGGACTAGTAATCAGAAACATAATGGTTTGAGTAGAGGTCATAATCCAAAAAATTAATACAGCTATGAATTATTTATTTTTTCATATTATATCGCACTACCATCCCAAAGTTTGGGGCCAGTAAGATTTTTTAAATATTTTTGAAAGAATATGCTGACCAAGGCTGCATTTATTTAATCAAAAATACAGTAAATAAATACAGTAATATAGTGAGATATTATTACATTTATTATTACATAGTTTTCTATATTTTTATCGTTTTAATATTTAAAGTCCCCATGAAATCGAAATGTATATTTTTTGGCTTTTAGTATTAGTACTTTAGCCTTAAGGTTATCTATAGGATGTAGTGCTCCAAAACAATGACAACATTAGCATTTAGAGGATATAAGCATTCGGAACTTACTGTCTCTCACTTTTTTTTATCAATTTTATCAATTTATCAATGATTTTGATGACATCACTCTTCAATTCAGCTTCTCATCAGATTTTCTGTCCAATCGAATGCTCCCTAGAATCTAAAGAGTCCATTACCCTACACTATAAATAGAAGCTGCAGCTGAAATTGGTCACTTGTTCACAATTACTTTTTGGTGAATGGCACATAATGCACTATTATAGGGGATAGGCAATGATTCAGACACTATAAATATGCTTTCCATAGGGGCAAATGAAGTCTGGTTTTGTGTTAGTGTCACGCAAACCACCACAGCGCACACACAGTCTGCTCCGGTCCAGAGACACGATAGCACAGAGTGGATCATAACCAGAGAAACGGTTAGACTCGGCATTAGAAACAGCATTGAGGAGTAGAAGAGATAACACTGGTGCCATGCACCAGCAAAATAACTCTGTAAAATCAAATTCCTTACTATAAAAATACTAGTAGGTTTACTTGATTTTAACCAAAATGTTGAGTTTACTACAAATTTTATATTGTTGCTGAAATATTAGAAAATATAGCTCCCATAACTAACGTAATTTACGTAAAATTACTCAAAATGTCCAAGACATGCTGTTACGCATGCATACTGGTCCACAATTTCCGCTCCCCACACAGCACACGCAGCTTTTGCAGAGAGGAACTACTTTGTGAAGTTTAGTGAAATTTAAACCTCATTTTCTGATTTTTGCTTATCTTAATAATCGTTACATTTTCTGCACTTTGTTAGTTGCATTCTGTTTTGTTGAATATATTAGCCCATGTTAAGAACTTACACAAACACAAAGTTTGAGCAGAAATCAGCCCACTGGCGTCAGGATGCTGAGGGTGGTCCCTGCCGTGGGAGAGAGGTGTTCACAGCATTACACGGTGCCCGCTCTTCTTTGGTGCCCTCAGGGGCCCGTTCTGCCATCCCCGCCTTCATGCCGGGGCACAGACGGTCCCAGTGAGCGCTTTCCCGAGGGACGCTCGCCCCCTCTGAGGAGGGTCTCAGAGCAGTTAAGCCAGTCGTTCCCTGCCGGTGCGCCGTTACAGGGCGCTGTGTTTGCTGCTCAAGTTACACCAGAGGCCAGTCTCGACAGACTGGTACCCTTAGTAGTATTTCTGGCAGAGGGGAAAAGGCTTCCAAAAATATCTCAGTGGGTTCTGCACACAGTAAAAAAGGGTTATACTATCCAATTCAGGTGTCGTCCACCAAAATTCAGAGGGGTTCTGCTCACAGTGGTGGGCCCCGAGCGGGCTCTGGTAATGGAACAAGAGGTGAAAGCGCTCCTTCAAAAGGGGGCTATAGAACGGGTTCCTCCTCCCAGGTTGGAGTCAGGTTTTTACAGCCGATATTTCATCGTTCCAAAGAAGGATGGGGGGTTGCGTCCAATTTTAGATCTGCGCCTGTTGAATCGCTCGGTAGGGAAGCTAAAATTCAAGATGCTCACTATCAAGCAGATCGTGTCACAAATCAGATCCGAGGACTGGTTTGTCACGATAGATCTGAAGGACGCGTACTTCCATATTTCCATCCTTCCACAACACAGGAAGTTCCTGAGGTTCGCCTTCGGGGGCGAGGCGTACCAGTACAAGGTTCTTCCAATTGGCCTAGCTTTATCTCCCCGCACTTTCACGAAATGCATGGATGCAGCTTTAGTGCCTCTGAAGTTTCAGGGCATTCGTATCCTCAATTACATCGACGATTGGTTGATTTTAGCTCAGACAGAGCAGATGGCGGTTCAGCATCGAGATGTTGTTCTCGCTCATATGAGAAAGTTGGGGTTGAGGCTGAACGCAAAGAAAAGTGTATTATCTCCTTCTCAGAAGACCACTTTTCTGGGTGTCGTTTGGGATTCGATCTCGACTTTCTCCGACCCGCATCGCTTCGATTCTTTCAGCTATGAAACAAGTAAAGCTAGGCCAGCTACTCACTGTAAAACAGTTTCAGAGACTGTTGGGTCTGATGGCAGCAGCGTCCAACGTTATACCTTGCGGCCTGTTGTACATGAGACCACTGCAGTGGCGGCTCCGGACCAAGGGATTCTCCCCGAGGGGAAATCCCCTCCGCACGATCAAAGTCACGCGGCGCTGCCTTCGTGCTCTGGTCATGTGGAAAGAAACCTGGTTCCTTTCCAAAGGGCCTGTGTTGGGGGCTCTTTGTCGTCGCGTAACGCTAACGACGGATGCTTCCCTCACAGGATGGGGGGCGGTCATGAGTGGTCGTCCAGCCCAAGGTCTGTTGCAGGACCATCATCTATCATGGCATATAAATTGTCTAGAGATGTTGGCGGTGTTCCAAGCTTTGAAACACTTCCTAGCAGACCTCAGAGGTCATCATGTGTTAGTTCAGTCAGACAACATGTCGGTGGTCTCGTATATAAATCATCAGGGGGGCCTGCGGTCGCGTCCACTTTACAAGTTGGCCCGTCAGATCGTCCTGTGGTCCCAGGTGAAGTTACGGTCTCTGAGAGCTATGTATCTTCCTGGTTATTTGAATGTGGTAGCAGACTCCCTGTCGAGGCAGGGGCCGAGGCCGGGGGAATGGAGGCTCCACCCCGAGGTGGTGGAGTTCCTTTGGTTGAGTTTCGGTCGCGCCGAGGTGGACCTATTTGCTTCCAAGGAGACAACGCACTGTCATCTGTGGTTCTCCATCAGTCAGCCAGCCCCTCTGGGTTTGGATGCTCTGGTACAGCCGTGGCCGAGGTCACGTCTGTATGCTTTTCCCCCGGTTGCTCTGCTACCAGGAGTTCTGGAGAGTCTTCGCCGGGACGGGGTCAGCCTACTTCTAGTAGCCCCGTTCTGGCCGGCCCGAGTATGGTTCGCGGACCTAATATCTCTTCTGGACGGCTCTCCCTTGGAGATTCCGATCAGGAGGGATCTACTCTCTCAGGAGGGCGGTACGATATTTCACCCCCGCCCAGAGTTGTGGAAACTGTGGGCTTGGCCTCTGAGGGGGCCCAGCTCATAGAATCTGGTCTCTCAACTGAGGTTGTTGAGACCATCCTTCACTCCAGAGCTCCGTCCACGAGGAAGTTATATGCCCTGAAGTGGAAACTTTTCACTTCTTGGTGTGCAGAACACCGGCAGGACCCAGTTAACGGCCCAGTGGGTGCAGTGCTGGAGTTTCTGCATGAGCGTTTCTCTGCAGGGTTATCCCCCTCCACACTAAAGGTGTATGTGGCGGCACTAGCTGCTTACCATGTCCCTTTCAGTGGAGTTTCTCTTGGGAGACACCCATATAACTCGCTTCCTTCGTGGCACTTTGAGGCTGAGGCCTGCAGTTTGTACGAGGGTGCCGACTTGGGATTTGGCCATTGTACTAGAGGGCCTTTCTTTGGCCCCCTTTGAACCTTTTGAGGAAGTTTCTGAGAAATTTCTCACGTATAAAACTCTTTTTCTGCTTGCAATCTCCTCACTTAAGAGAATCGGAGATTTGCAGGCCCTGTCGGTTGCACCCTCGTGCCTGGAGTTTTCGCCTGGTATGGTTAAGGCTATTCTATACCCTAGACCAGGTTATGTCCGTAAGGTCCCTACTAATGCTGTCAGACCTACAGTGCTGCAGGATTTCTATCCTCCTCCTTTTGTGTCATCAGATCAGGAGAAACTTAACCTTCTCTGCCCGGTTAGGGCGTTAGACGCTTACGTCCACAGAGCTGCCCTGTGGAGGAAATCAGAACAGTTATTTGTGTGCTTTGGGCCACCCAGGAAAGGGTGTCCCGCGTCTAAACAGAGAATGAGCAAGTGGGTGGTTGAGGCCATCTCACTTGCTTTTGAGTCGGCTGGTCAGCCTTCACCTTTGGCTGTACGAGCCCACTCTACTAGGAGTATGGCTGGTTCTAAAGCATTGTTGTCAGGAGTATCGCTAAGGGATGTTTGTGATGCGGCTGGTTGGTCCTCACCGCATACATTTGTTAAGTTCTATGAATTGGACTTAAGTTCCACTCCTGGGGCGCAGGTGCTCTCGTCCTCTGTGCGCTAGTTCCCACATGACGGTCATTTGCTCCTATGGCATCGTGGGTATTGGCGTTCCCACAGCTTGACGCAGCTCGAGTTCCCTTGAAAGGGAACGTCTCGGTTACGTATGTAACCCTAGTTCCCTGATAGGGAACGAGACGCTGCGTCGTTTTGCCATACTCCCAGCATGCTCGTTAGCGCTTCCTTCAGGCCTATCAGAAGCTGTCGCGCTTGTGTTTTGGGAGTGCTATATAGTTTCCTGGTCGATGACGTCACCCGCCTATGACGTTCCGTCTCTCCATTGGACTGATTCCATACGTGCTTCATGACGCACACACGCAGAGGCGTTCCCACAGCTTGAAACAGCGTCTCGTTCCCTATCAGGGAACTAGGGTTACATATACGTAACCGAGACGTTTTATTGTTTCCCAAATTCCGTTTTATTTTTTCCCAAATTCCGTTTTTTCCGTTCTAATTTTTGCTAATTTTCTTTTTTTCCGTTTTAATTTAAAAAAATTGTCTCGGGTTATGACTGTAACCCTCGTTCCCTGAGAAGGGAATGATACGCTGCATCGAGAATCGACATATTTGGGGATGCCTTCGGCATGAAGCGTCTGAAGTCAGCTATTCAATCTCGATTGGCGTAGCCAAATCACGTCACTCGTGACGTCGCATGTGACGGCAATGCGGAAGCTATAAAAGGACGCCGGATCATAACAGCGTCAGCTTCTGATTGGTCGAAGCAAGTCGTTCTCAGGAGCAAGAAAAGTGTGGCCGAGGGACGAAGCGAACCTCAGGGAACGAGGGTTACAGTCGTAACCGGAGAATCGACACATTGGGGAACGAAATGCCCACTGCGCCACACAGAGAATACGCCCTGGTGTGAAGCATCTGGCACACTCACGGACGATAGGAATGAGAAGGTAGATCCAACCTAGATCGTCATAAGATTTGGTGTAAGAAGGGGAGGTCTGGAGCCAGTGGCTCAACGGACCCCATGGATGGGAACTCCAGACAATAAAGGAATATTGGATGAGAGGTGAAGGCCAAGGCGCACCTCGTACATCAGTTATGAGAGGTTTCCGCAGATATCCAACTGTCTAATTGACAAAAAAAGGGGGATAGCTCCTAGCCCTTGATACATATCTAGATAGATTTGACTCCTCCTAGCCCGAGGCCTAACATAGGGGCCTCCAAGGCTATGACCATGACCATCCGAGACATGCGATGGAGGATGGATACCTGAATAATCATAATATTGCCTACAGGCACCTCAGTACCAAGGCAGAATAAGGTAGAGTGGCTCCCACGTCATCACGTAAGAGGGGGCAGCACCACCGCTCTTCCAGGGAGCAGGATGAGCAGGAAGCAGACTCAAATAGATTCTTATATGATGAATACCCGAAGAATCATGATATTGCCTACAGGCACCTCGGTGCCGAGGCAGAAATAAGGTAGAGTGGCTCCCACACCCTTAAGTAAGAGGGGGCAAGACTCAAAAGATTCTTATATATTCTCATATAACTCATCCACAGGACATGAAGGGTGCCAGGGGTATCCCGTCAGCCTGATGCCATTAGGCTGGATGACAGGATTCATCCTACAATCTACAGGAACATGGAGTTTTATTGGGAATGTCCGTACATGCTCACCCTTAGAGGCTTGCGGAGGGCACCGGGGCCGCTACAGAGGCCCTAAACGTGAACGGGCGATCCCGTTAGAGAACAGGATGGAACGCCAGTACTGAAGCCAGTGGGCAGTATTTAACTGAGTTCAATGCCGTCCCTAACAAATATTTAGTTCCTAGTAGAGTGGGGTTCTAGAATGGATGACCTAACCACCTCGGTGGAAAGGGCACATATTTAAGGGTTGGACCCCCTCAGGGGCCAGACCCAGAGTCTGTATAACTCTGGCCGTGGATGAAATAGTGTACCACCGGCCTGGGAAAGGAGATCTCTCCTAATCGGGACATGCCAGGGAGGACTCTCCAAGAGACTAAAAACGTCAGAGAACCATATTCGGGCCGGCCAGTACAGGGCTACCAAGAGTAAGCTCACACCGTACCTCCTGACCCCTTATAGAACCCCAGGGAGTAGAGCGATCGGGGAAAAGGCGTACAAATGTGACCTCGGCCAGATCTGTACCGTGGCATCCAGGCCCAAAGGAGCTGGATGTGAGAGAGAGGTCCAGAGCGGGCAGTGAGTGTTCTCACGAGAGGCGAACAGGTCAACCCCCGCCTGGCGAAACTCTCTCCATATGAGCTCAACTACTTCAGGGTGGAACCGCCTTCCCCGGGCATCAGCCCCTGCCTCGACAGGATCTCTGCTCCCACATTATCAACCCCAGGAATATAAATGGATCTAGCAGAGAGAAATTTATCTTGGGACCACAGAAGGATCTGATGTGCCAGTCTAGGAAGAGGGCGCAATTTCAGACCTCCTTGGCGGTTGATATAAGAGACCACCGACATTATGTCTGTCCTAACAAGAACATGATGACCTCTGAGGTCTGCAAGGAAGTGCCTTAGGGCAAAGAATACGGCCAACATCTCCAAGCGATTAATATGCCATGAGAGATGATGGTCCTTCCAAGCACCTCGAGTGTAACGGCTCCCCATAACCACAGCCCAGCCCGTGAGGGATGCATCTGTTGTCAAAGTCTTTCTCCAACACGGTGCTCCCAGAACCGGCCTTTGAGACAGGAACCATGGTTTCTTCCACATGACAAGAGCACGAAGGCATCTGCGCGTAACTCTGATCATGCGAAAGGGGTTCCCCAGCGGAGAAACCCCTTGGTCCTGAGTCACCACTGTAAGGCCCTCATGCGGAGCAGACCAAAAGGAATTACGGTAGAAGCTGCAGCCATGAGGCCCAAAAAGTCTTTGAAAGTGTTTGACAGTGATGGCCTGGCCTAACCTAATACTCCTTATTGTGTTTAAGATAGTATCTATACGAGCAGGAGACAATTGTGCCCGCATCGTGACTGAGTCCCACTCTACTCCCAGGAACGTAGTCCTCTGAAGAGGAGTTAAGGAACTTTTCTTCACATTGAGTCTCAACCCCAAGCGCCTCAGATGACGCAAAACAACATCTCGATGTTGAATCGCCAGTTCTTTTGACTGAGCCAGAATGAGCCAGTCATCTATCAAATTTAGGATACGGATCCCCTGAAGTCCCCATGGAGCAAGGGCAGCATACATACATTTACTGTAGTAAAGGTGCGAGGAGATAAGGCTAGGCCAAAAGGAAGAACCCTGTATTGATAAGCTTTACCCCCAAAAGCGAATCTAAGGAACCTCCTATAATGTGGGATGATGGCAATATGAAAATAAGCATCCTTAAGATCTATCGTCACAAACCAGTCCTCGGATCTGATTTGTTGAACGATCATAGGTATAGTTTAGCATTTTGAACTTAAATCCCCTCAAAGATTAGTTCAATACCCAAAGATCTATAATGGGACGCAGCCCACCATCCTTTTAAGGAACTATGAAGTAACGGCTGTAGAACCCGGACTCCCTCTGGTGGGGGGGCACATATTCTATGGCCTCCCTGGCTAAGAGGGACTGGACTTCTTGTTCCATTACCTGATCCTGGTCAGGAGATACCAGTGTATGAGTAACACCACTAAATCTAGGTGGTCTATACTGGAACTGGATTCTATATCTCAACTGTATTCAGGACCCACTGAGATATATTTTGAAGACCCTTTCAGGTGTCTAAATAATCTACAAGGGGGATCAGTCTCTCAGGACTGACCTCAGGTGTCGTAATATTTTCGGTGACCTGAAGCAATTTTCTGGCAGGAACTAACCGAATAATTTTCTCTACAGGCCTCGTGAGAGGTAGCGAATGTGTCAGAGCCATAGATGTTAGAGGAACAGTGTGTACAATACATTCGCTGGAAGTCGATGCGTCCCGAGGCGCACTTGGCAGCGGGAAGCAACATCAATTTCCTGAGGGCTCTGCTGGGCGAAGTTTTATAATGCCCATGTGGGGGGGGGGAGAGCCCTCAGAGGCCTGAGCATTGCGTCAAGGCCTCTTAGCCGAGGTCTTCCTAGCCTAAATAACAGTCCTCAGATCTGTTTTCGGCTTAGACGGCTTCGGCTTAGTGTTGCCTCTGGCTCCAGGCCTTATACGGGGGGCGTGCACGAGAGGAAACCTACTCAAAATATAAGGAGCTGGCGGCGTTCCCATGAGGCCTGGACTGACAACTGGGGATAGCTGATTGTCCTTCTGCCTCCTGAAGCCTCTCGACAACGGACTTTCTTGCCGCGTCGCAAAAGAGGCCAGAAAGCGGAAAAGGGGGACATCGAGAGGGAAGGCCCTGTCCTTCTCCCCGAACCCCAAGCGATTTAGCTAAAAATATCTCTCCGAGACGACTAGTGCTGCCATAGAACAGCCAATGGCACAGGCCGTCTCTTTAATAATACGGAGAGATAAGTCAGCCACTCTACGAAATTCAGTAACACTGTCGGGTGAGACCTCCCAGTTATCATCCACCTCTTTGAGGATGTCAGCCTGGTATGCCAGTAATAGAGTGTAGGCATGCACCGGCTTGACCCACCGCCATATGCTTTCCCTAAAAAAATCGATGAACGAGATTTGGAGGGAAGTGTCTGAGCTATCATGGGTGACGCAATGTCGGGGAGAAATATTTCGCAAAATATTCCTCTACCCAAGGCATCACCTCATAACCATTCTCATTAGATTCCCAATGGATAAGTAAATATATATACATGGGGGGAAATAATTGAGATGAACATGGATTTTTCCCACAATCTTGATACCTCAGTATAGAGATCAGTGAAAAAGGGAAGGCTCTGACACGAAGACTGTGACTGGGTCTGCAGGAAGCGCTCATTCATTTTATTTTTCTTAGTCGCTTCCTGCTTATTAAATGGCCATTCAACATTTAATTTAGCCACTGCCCTGGTTACAACCTCCAGCAACTCCTCTTTTATTTTCTTTTTAATATATATATTTTTTACGGCAATATGGCGAACCTGTGTTGAGAATATCTAACTCCTCGGAGCCAAATAAATCAAACACCGGGTCTTTAACACGGTCGGAAGAGGCCGCAGGGCGGGTTTCCGAACCATGCACGAGACCAGTGAAACTGGTAAATAAACACTGAGAAAGGGTCGCAGCCGTCTCAGTATTATATGCCAGCCCCACGTGCGAATCCCATGCATACAAGCGGCGCGCTGCCTCGACAGCCGATGCACTGGAAACGCGAGCCTGATCTATTTGAATGAACAGGCTCAAACGCGAGCGGAGCTCTTTCATATAAAAAACAGTTTGCACGGACAGTGCTCTCGAGCACTGCTTGTGCATGCTCCGCTCCCAGACAAACTACACAGAGTGAGTGTGTGTCGCCCTCGCTTAAATAACGCGGGCAAGGGGACGCACACTGACTGAATAGTTTCTCCTTATTGTTCGCCATATATATATATATATATATATATATATATATATATATATATATATATATATATATATATATATTAGGGCTGTCAATCGATTAAAATTTTTAATCTAATTAATTACATACTCTGTAATTAATTAATCTAAATTAATCGCATACACAATCTTACAATGTTTACATGGTACAATTTCTGGTAAGCTACGTTTTTATTATTATTGCTTGACACAAATTTCACGATTTCAATTTAATTTAATTATTGTGATTTGATGCAATATTGACTCATTTGGATAAATATTAGGTACACAAGATAGGCATTCATTTTTCTCAGGAAAAAAAAATCTCACCCAATGCTGTAAAAATACAGAGAGCCATATCAGCTGGTAGTATTTAAGGTTAAAAATAGCTCAAATTAAATATAATGCTTGTTTATTACAAATAACAACTTTGATATAAGTAAAAATATAATCCATACGTATATACTAGTAGGCTACATAAATTTTGAAAAATACTCTCTATAGCTCTTTTTTATAGCCAACTATAACATGCTATATGGTCATGAAATGGCTTTCCTGAGGTAACTTAGGGCTAAATGTTATGTGACATAATTGTTCTCCAGCTGTTTTATTGACCCATTTTCGCGGTTGAAAAACACTGATTGATCGAGGAATATACATTTCGGTAAGTTTTAGGCTGCCCAACTGTATCTTACAACATTGGTCATTCGTGTTTATTTACTATTAGCTAGAGATGATCGGTTCACGTGCCGCTATAGGGATCTGTCATTTCACATTTACAAGCGCCAAAACGGTATAGTTTGATTTTCGTAATAAAATTAACAGAATCTGAGAGCTGAGATTTTTTTAATATCATAAGTAACGTGCTCTGTCTTGTCTGTTTCCGTGTCCTCTCTTTGGTGCGCGATTTTTCTGTGCGTGAGAAAATGGTTGTGTGACGTGAGAGCGCGTGAAAAGTTACAACACACACACACACAAGCGCGCTTTCTCTCAGACACACTCGCCGACTCACGCACACACTGACTCCTGGATGCTTTTCATTGATGTTGTAGGCCTACTTTAGAGTTTGACGAACTCCGTTTGTTAAAAGTAAATGTTCCAAACAATGATCCAAGCAGCGCGTTCTTGTCTCCCTCCTTCTTTTTACACGAACGCTAGAACGGCTCCGCAAAGGTCAAAACGGAATGGATTAATCTGCGTTATTTTTTTTAACGCGTTATTTCTTCTCAGATTAATTAATCGAAATTAACGCGTTATTTTGACAGCCCTAATATATATATATATATATATATATATATATATATATATATATATATATATATATATATATATATATATATATATATATATATTCAGAGTGACAGACAACACCAAATAAGACAAACAGGTTGACACAGAAAGCTTGCTGAAGTCCAGAAGCTGACGCTGTTATGATCCCGCGTCATTTTATAGCTTCTGCATCGCCGTCACATGCGACGTCACGTGTGACGTGATTTGGCTATGCCAATCGAGATTGAATAGCTGACTTCAGACGCTTCATGCCGAAGGCATTCCCCAATGTGTCGATTCTCGACACAGCGCGAGTTCCCTTGAAAGGGAACAGTTATTTTACCCTTTACTGTTAAGTCGTAAAAAGAGTGTGCTTTTAATGTTAATTATTAAAATGTACACAAATAAAATAGGAATGACCTTAAATTTATTGAGGTAACAAACATCACATTTACTCAGTACTTTTCAGGACAAATAGGCTACTGCATGATACAACATAACACTGCACTCTATACTTTAGTGTTATGTACTTTAGTCTTCATATGTTACTAACAACATAATATTAATGGTTATGAGCTTTAAACTGTCCAATAAAAAAAATAGGACCAAAAAAAAACCCTCTCGAGTTATACATAAAGTACTTATAAGAATCATCTTTTCCATACAGTACAAAATACAGCAAGTACTCCCTGAGTTATGAAATTAAAGTGGACTTTGTCATCATGTAACAGCCAAAAACATGTTATCAAAAGTTACTTAAACAAGTATTCAAGTTTTAGTCCTAGTTAATCCTTGTGAGCTAACATTCCTAATTTAAGCTTCCCACCTATCAGAGACATCACCTTTAATGCATGATTGCCAGCCTCTTTGTGTTGAGTTCAGTGAGTGTATCTCTCTTGTCTGTGAGAAGAGTTTTGTATTTGCTGAAGCTCTGCTCACAGTCAACTGACATGGGAACTGCTCGGCTCGGTACTGAGGGCTTAACGTCGAATTTCTTAACTTTTTCGCCGAAGAAACCAGAGCCGCTTCTCCATGCTGTCATTGTTTTGAAGGGTTGTGTCACCCAGATTTGCTTCCCCCGGTCTGCATTTTCCCTAGACATACGTTCTTCTTCCACACAAAAACAGATTTTATTTCCAAATATGTAAAATTCTGTTAACACTAAATTCCATGTTAATTTGATAATTATAGGGCCCTACATACAGAGCCCTGTCAGCTGGTATTATTATTAAAGGTTAAAATAACATCTCAAATGAAATATAATGCGGGTTTTTATAATAACAACGTTAATGATATAGGTCAAATATAATAAATATGTAATATAGTTATCATATTTAGCAAACTACTCCTCTCTATAGCAATTTTTTTTAACTCCAACTAATGTGCTATGGTCATGGCATTCCTGAGGTAAATGTAACGTTACGTGACATATTGTTCTCCAGCTCTTTTATGTGGTTGAAAAACATGGATCAATCGATTTTATTACATTTCGGTAAGTTGAGCTGTATCTTTCAAATTACCTATTGATCATTCGTGTTTATTTACTATTAACTAGTAAAGAGTAACAGATGATCGGTTCACGTACAGCTTGAACTGAGACCTGTCAGCGATCTGTCACGTCACATTTACGAGCACCAAAACGCTTTGTTTATTGTTTGAATTTCGTAATTAAATTGACAAAATTTGAGAGCTGAGAATTTGTTTCATATCAATAGTCACCTTCTCTGTCTTGTCTGTCGATGTGTCCTCTTTGCTTTGCGATTTTTCTCTGCGTGAGAAAATGGATGTGTGGCGTGAGACAAAAGCATAGACTGTAAAAAAATATGCATGTAGTGTCCGTAATGTTCCCCTGAAGAACGTTTCTTCAGAGCGGTTTCTGAAGAGCGTTTTTGAAGCCTAAAGTGGGTGGAGTTGGCCATCGCCATCTTGGCAGCGCGTCACTCCCTAAACAAAAATGGGCAAAAAGGTGGGTTTTGGGTGGACTTGAGGTGCCTGGATGCTGAAACCACGCCCGCCTAGCTCGACGTGATCGAGTTTGCTCAGACTAAGGAGCTAATGTGCTACTGGCCTCGCACTAAAGTGACAGCTGACTTGAAGTAGGCCTAAAGCCAATAGTTAAAGTTCATGTTTTTGCCCTTCGAAATACTATAATAGTTAAAAGACATAACTAAACATGAGACTATGTGTATTGTGATGCATTATTATTCTGCTAGATAAAAATGTATTATCATGCAGTAACTTACAATTATTTGCTCTGAGCGTGTGTGTGACAGTGATTCATGCGGTCAGTCAAGTTTACATCATTTACAAGATGGATTTCCAATATAATCAAAAATTATATAAGAAACATGACAAATGTTAACATACAAAAGAAAAAAGAAACACGGTATATCTTTCGCGGCAAGTGTGCCGCCATTGTGCGGTATTATAACCTGTGACGTCACGGGGTTGGTTGGCTTTAAAGGCTCTGGGCTGAGTTCAGTAAAACACAGTGAAAGATGCATGTAAGCTGGTCAAAATTAGCGAACAACTAACGTTAGGTACAGTCATTGTTAGCCAACAGCTGTAAGCATGCTAAATAGCTAACGCTAACTAAACCACATAAAAAGATGACGTCTCACGTTATATGTTAACAAACTGCAGATGGAAACATTGTTCGCGATGTCTGCCATCATATTCCTGTCTCTTGTCAACACCATGGTTGCAATACATGGTCAAGATCAGCCTCTTGACAGCAGATGGACTCTGACACGGTGGGACATCATCACATCAAAAGACACATCATCTTTGCACACCATTCAGCTAGCTCTTTTGTGTAAAACAAATTTAGTTAAGCAACGTGGCTACTTAAAAGTGCTCCACCCACTAACTGAAGACCTAAAATTTCTTGAAAAGAAGGGAGTATATGTTGAGCAGTTGGGATCATGTGTAAGGGGATCTGTAATGCATGTCCTGACAGATATTCTGAGTGCCCATTCTTTGGCAGGCTTTCAGGAGAGCTTTAGAGTGAATTTTCCTTGTAGATTTTGCATGGCCAGAAGGGATGACATTCAAGTCAAAGACGTTAGGTCTTGCTCTTTTGAAATGAGGACAAAAGACAAAAACTCCAACAGCGTGTTCAAGATGTTCTACAGGATAGTACTTTGGTGGCACAGTATGGCGTGAAGAGTAGCTGTCCATTGAGTGAGAATTTGAAACACTTTGAAGGGGACCGATTATGCAAAATTCACTTTTGCATGATGTTTGGACATAAATGTGTGATGGCAGTGTGTGTACACAACCACCCAGCAGTGATAAAAATCCACCCACTCCTTTTTTTTAAATCCCCATAAATCATAAGCAGTGTCTCCCAACGACCTGTTTTCAGAATGTGGCTTTAGTGATGTCACTAAAGCCACAGGCCCCGCCCACAAGTGTTGACAGACACTGCCGCTCTAACATAGAACCGCCCTGATCGAGTTCACAGCGAGTTGAGAGTTGTACACATCTGCCATTGCTGCACTGACTAGAATGTCTCCCAAGCGTTGTCGGTGTTGTGTAGCTGGATGTATTAATCCACATAGCTCTGTTTATTTACTGGAGCGATAGGCCTAACATTATTGATCATGGCAGTAATGAAAGTGAGAGCGCGCACTTTATTACAGTCCATAGGAGTTGTTTAATGAAAATATCATTAAATGAATGATTAAATGAAAAAAAAAAATCAGTTTATTAAGCACCGCTTGTAAAGGTGTGTATTATATTTGTTTACTGATAGTTGTAACGAGTGTTCCCCTTCAGTCGATAACGTCAGACGTAGTCGACGGTCGACTGAATGGGATTGCGTCAGAGAGCCCATCATCTTCGAGTACTATTGAACGAGCCAATGTAATTGGCGTGCGTGATTCGCATCACACACTCCGCCCCCGCGGCGCGGGTATAAATACGGAAGTGGATGCACGCACTAGTTGCCTTTCGCTTCGGAGCCAATCGTTTGATGTCTCTGAGAGTGCTGTTGTTTACAACGAACGAACGAGTGAGTGTGTCGGTGTTCTTCAGGAAGACTCTCCCAGTGCTGGTGTTCTACAGCGCGAGTGCAGCGGTGATCGCGAGCTTTGAGCTCTCAACTGCTGTTTTAACAGCAACAAATTCTAAATTTTTGTGTGTGTTGATGGCTGGTTAGAGGGCGGAAAAGTGAGTGCTTCACTGTTTCAGTTCACTGTTCAGTGTTGCCGCGGTCATTCCCCTGTGTGCTCCGGCACTGGTTACGGTCCTATTTTCTGAAAGAGCAACACGGGTGTGTTTCGTCTTTTTCAAGATTTCATTCCACCTGTGCGTTTCTGGATGCGGTCGTTCCCTTTTCCTCTCTGACGGATGTCACAATTGTGGCATAACGTGTTAAATACGGGCTATTTATTTATATGTATATAAAAAAATATATATATATATATATATATTTATATGTTCAGCATGTTGAGGCAGCTTTTGTGGATGGCTCATGTTCTCATTGCGGGAATATGACTGTCGCGGTGTTGAGATCGAGACTCGCCTTCATCCGCGGAGCGCGAGTCCCCATTACCATGCCCCACGCCCGGGTGCCATGTGGGATGGGTGATCGGAAGATAGTGATGGATGTCTCGCCCGGTAACCATTCCCTGTGGGCTCCTCACTCCATCACACCGCAGCCGATGGAATTCCTGTTGAGCATGCTGGTTACTCTGTAATGGACCAATCAGCTGTTTCAATGGGGGTTCCCCCAGAGGACAAGATGTCGATAGCAGCGTCGGAGGGTGAGCTGGCCTCTGGAGATGATGACTCGGCTGTGTTATCTCCCTCTGGGAGTATAACATTGCTTGAGCCAGATCCAGAAATGTCAGGTATGCTGAAACGGGCCGCCGACGGTGCCGGGCTCGAGTGGAAGCTCCACCGTGTCCCGTTCAGTCTCGGTTGGAGGATTAGTATCTCAGGGCGGGCCGCGCTGGTTCTCAGCTCGCCGCCCCAGTGCTTTTCTTTTCCGAAATGCATGGAGAGCTTATTAGGTGGTGAACGGCACCTTTCTCTGCCAGAAACTGCCTGAATAGCTTTTCCCCCTCACTACCCTTGATGGAGGAGCGGTGAAGGGTTGCGAGGTGTCCCTCCATTGGAGCGGTCTGTCGACACAGGTGCACCTGTGTCCGGCGGCCGCTTCCTTTTGGGGGGATCCTCGTCTCCCCCCTAAGGCCTGTGAGTTTTCGTCCTTTCCGACGGGCAGAGCTTTCAAAGCCTCTGGGCAAGCCATTTCCTCTTGCCTGCCATGGCGTTGCTTCAGGTCTGTCAGGCCAGGGCACCCATGGACATGCACGAGGGTAGCCCAGACCATGCGCTCATAGGTGAGCACCGCACTGCATCCGGTCTGGCGATGTCCACCTTTTTGGTTCAGGAATGCCATCGTTGGCTTAGCCTGGTTAATATGGGGGATGCGGACAAGGTTCCGTTCCTGGTCTTCCCAATTTCCCAGGTTGGGCTGGTCGGCGATGCGGCGGAGAACTGCATCCAACAGTTCTCTGCCGCTCAAGGGCAGACGGAGGTCATCCGGCACATCCTGCCCCGGCAGCCAGCTGCTGCCTCCACCCACCGCCGGTGGCGGCTCCTTCGACTGCTCGTCGCCGAGGGCGTTCCCTGGCCGCCGCTCCCGCTGGGCCTCCGCAGCAGCCTCGACCAAGGCCTCAGCATGGAGCCGGCCGCAGTAGAGACGCCCAGCCCGCTCCAGGCGCGACCAAGCCAGGTGGCAAGCGACAGCGAAAGCATTCCGGAGCGGGCCGCCCAGGGATGGATGAGATGCTCTTGGAGTGGCACAATCACTCCCTCCCCCTGGGTGAGGGCCGGGTGGAGTCTTTGTTTGTGTGTGTGTCTGTTCCGCCGCTGGCTCCCTAAAAAAAAAAAAAGCAGAGCAAGCGGTATCCACACTACAGAGAGAGAGCAAATTCATCTGTTCCTGGGTCCCAAGAGGGCAAGTCTGGCGGGTGTGACCCTGTATAGCCTTACACACCTCAGCTCCCCCTTGGTCGCCAGCAGGCAGCTTGGTGCGTTTGAGGACCCGGTCATCTGCCTTCTCACGTGCCCCCTGCCGCTAGTGGAGACAGGTAAGTGTTGCACAGCACACTAACACCACTCTCTCTACTTTACTGCCCCACCTCAGGCTCGGCTATCCTGCTCAAGTCAGTGATAATCATCACATTAGGTGTTGAGCAGACGTGCTCCTGAAAATCCAGTGATATTCGTCACACCTTGTGTTGAGCAGTGCTTCTGACTTGTGCGTGCTTATCTTATCCTGCTGGCGAAGGATTTGATATAGCCACTCATTGTAAACTCGTTCTTCATGCTACTAGGTGGTGGGTCGTGACCATCTTGGCCCAAGATTGGTCTGCAGCTCCGACCTAAAAGACATGTGCTTCAGATCTCTACCTTCCGCGCCGCAGGCCATCCTGTGTGTTGCGTGTGAGGGTTGAAGTATCAGTACAGAGTCCTTCCCTTCTAGTGCTCCAGAGCCCGTTGGGTCTTCAGGTCAACTGGGAGAGAGTAATCTCGCCCACTGGTTGAGTATCTCTTTTTCAGTTTTGGAGATGGACTCGGTCCAACACGTCTCTCCAATGAGAGTGTGTGCAGCTGGTGTTGAAGTGAGAAAGGGTCCCACTGAAAGAACTTTCAGAGGCTCCTGGAGCATATGGTAGATGCAGCCATTGGCTTCCTCCATATGATGACCGCTTTTGCGCTAGCTTCACGATCGGGTCCCGAGGTTACCGTGGCAGAGCAGCTCACCCTGTGTGACTATAGTTCATCCCAGTCTGCTGCCAAACCCTCTTCAACTGAGGGGCCATGTACAAAGGGCGTGTTTTAACGGGGGCCTAACCCTCGACTACACGGGCAGTCGTGCCTCGAGTTGTTAGACATTGTGATCGTTGCGCAAGCTTCCCTTGCATGTCACAACTCACCCGTCACCTCCTCCTTGGAGTCAGAAGCTTCTGAGGACGCTTTGTTCCACTCTTCCCGCTCTACTCAAGCCTGCCGCCAACGAGCTTCACGACAGTTATAGCCAGGGCAAGTGGAGACTCCATCCCCTGGGTCCAGCTGGGTCATGACCATTCCGGGGCTGCTCAGTTGCCTCTCCGGTTTTGTCTTCCTGCCAGTGTTTCTGTCCGAGCGGACTACCCTTGGACAGACACTGGCTCTCAGCTGCCCCGGAGGCCCGCAGAAATGCGTTTCCCTAGTGAGCCTCCTAAAAGCGACTGCGACTCATGGTCGCCTTGCGCCTGCTCAAGTCAGTGAATTCATCACACTTCATGTTGAGCGGAAATGCTCCTGAAACTCAATGAAGTTCATCACACTCAGGTGTTGAGCAGCAATGCTCCTGTAGCTCAGTGAATTCATCACACTCAGGTGTTGAGCAGTAGTGCTCCTGAAGCTCAGTGAATTCTTTTCGTACACAGTTTTGAGTAGAAATGCTCCTGTTGCTCAGTGAAGTTCTTCGCACTCAAGTGTTGAGCAGAAATGCTCCTATAGCTCAGTGATTTTATCACCCTCAGGTGTTGAGCAGAAATGCTCCTGAAGCTCAGTGAACTTATCACACTCAAGTGCTGAGCAGTAATGCTCCAGAAGCTCAGTGATCTTCACATGTTATGTTGAGCAGTGCTCCTGCCTTTTTGCGCCCGTCGCTTGCACCTACGGTGCCAAGTCAGGAGGGAGCAGGTCTTCATAGTTGCCCCTTATTGGCCCAACCAGACCTGGTTCCCATCGACAGCCTTCCTGACTTCCCCTGAACACTTTTTCAGGGATTGGGCACGATGGCACCCGCGTTCTACCCCTGAAGATTCCGGGTGGTCTTACATCTGAACGCGGAGGTTCAGGTGGCTAGCACAGGGACATGTGATATTTACCCTCACTTCTGCGAGCACCCCCTAGAAATGGGTAGCGTGCTTACGCCTTTAGAAGTGGAACCTAGTCGTTGAGTGTGTCTTCTCTCCAGAGGAGATCCTGAAAGCTTTCGATCATTTCAGTGCTCTCTTTCCTGCAAGATGGGTTGGAGTAGGCTGTGTTCCTTCACCCTCAAAATGATGTTGCCTCTGTGTTTAAACGACGCTCATCGTGATGCAGATATATGGAGAAGCACGTACTGATCACCTGGTTCTTGAGGAGCAAGGTAATGTAAATCCTTGCATCCCTCTTTAGCCTCTTGGGCCTTATCTATGGTGCAACTGCACTGCAGAGACCGCCACTGAGCCACTGCGGGCAGTGAGTTCAAAATTCTGTTATATCAGTTCTCCTGCTCGCATGGTCTCTACTAGAGGGTAGGGACTTGCTCGCTTTCGGTCAACGTATTGTGCCTGGAGTTCGGGCCGGCTAACTCTCACAAGCTGAGACCCCGGCTCGGATTGTGCCCAAGGTTCCTAGCTCTCCCGTAATAAGAGCAGGTGGTGAGCCTGCAAGCGCTGCCCCAGAGGAGGCAGATCCAGCCCTGGCTTTCTCTGTCCCTTCGCTTATAGCGTTCAGACATGTACAGAACGCAAGCCATAGACCTCAGACTAGCTCTAGATATATCTGTTAGGAATTCAGCAGAGAGGGAAGGCTGTTTCCAAGCCAAGTTGGCCACTTAGTGCCTACTTTCATTTCGGTAAAAAATTCAGAGATGCAACATGTCCACTTAGGTGTTGAGCTCCTCTATCATGAGTGTAAAGTGCTCCGCCTGGGCGTTGACGATATGCTTTGCTAAACAGATTCTAGAGTTGGGGGCTGGACGACACCTAGTTGAACTGCTGCTTCCCGTGGGCTCCCTTCTCATGAAGCCAGTTTCACCGTGAGCCCGGTTCTGCTATTGTTTATTTGCTTCGTCGTAACGACCTCGAGACCATAACCAAGAATGAACGAACAATAGCAAATATCAAAGAAATTGAAAGATTGCGATCTGACGAATTACAAAAGTTAAGAAAACAAGTCGAAGCATTCGCTTACGAGCAACAAGGGTGGGCTATACAGTGCAAAGAAATGGCCTCAAATATTGATCAATTCAAAGAAAACTTCAAACCGGCAGTAATTACATATCTGCTCTCGAAGATTGCTGCTATAGATAAGGTTTTCCAGTAGCCGCAGTTAATCAAGCAGCACTGGGTGAAACCTCTGATCTAGAGACTAAAAATGATAGTGACGATGATGATGCTGCGTTAGGATACAGGTCACAGAGAGAAACTCGTAACCGAGCTCTTGTGACCTGTGGCCTGAAGAGCCAAACCTGTGAAGCCCACTTAAGACTCGAGCAAAATCGAATGACTTGCCAAAGAAATCAGTTAAAGTCATTGTGCTTAAAACCATGACGAATACGGATGATGAAATCACAACAATCAGCCATCCATTAGCATGCGAAGAATGCTTACAGCATAAACAAGTCATAGGAATTATGCAGAGAAAAGGGCCGTTTCAACCCTACTGGGCACTTCATTGATGTTACAGGCCACTGTGTACAAGTTAGAAATTCGAGATGCATGGCAAATAGCTCTCCTCACTATCCCTGAAGAGCTCAGGCCAAAACTAACCTTAGATATGAAATCTGGCAACTTAATGAACCGAGACAATAACGAAACTGACGAAATAATCTACGAGCATCTTAAACGGGCATTGTTAGACATGAGGGGCAATTATTGGAGCAGATTGGAGCAAAATATTAGAAATCTACTTAAGGGACTTCATTCCAGACTTTGCAAACATCGTCACGCCATTATATTCCCTCTTAAAGGTGCAGTATGTGATTTTTAGCGATATCTAGCGGTTCGGCTGCGAGTTGCACTGAGGGCTCAGCCCACTGCTCACCCCTCCCTTTCGAAGAAGCTACGGTGCCTGAAACTGGACAAAAATATCTTCGTCTGAGACAGCAGAGAATAGCCAGAGTAAGGCAACAGTGTGTAACATTGTCACTGTTTCTGTACCACAGTCCATTATAAACCACATCATGGATAAAGTTTACAAAGCCATAGTCAGGTGAGGATCAAGGGTCTTAATAATAATAGTAATCAGCTGATTGTCTCACAAACGTAACCAGCACATTTCCCCCCACATAGCAAACCCATAATACAGCGAGGGAGAAGAACCACATGAAACTATGCAACTATATATTGTTTCTAACAGGAAAGTAAAAGTTTAGCTGGCTCAATATGAGCTGTTACTGTGGCTGAGCTGGTTAAAGCGTAAAGCATTGTTTAAACTCGACGCGTCCGCATGAGCCCAAAGGTGAGCGCGGCAAAAATGGCATGATTGTACAGCGCGCGCGCCTCCGCATCCCCTAGACACCATTTACTACACACAATAGGCTGTTTTTCTCTGATTTTGAAAACTCTTCGCCATTGACTTAAAATGCTTCCAAGATCGACGGGTTGGTGATTCCTGTAACGTTACTGTTTTACGCTCAATGACAAGAGTACTAATCAGCTGTCACACGAACGTGCAGCACATTTATCCCCACATAGCAAACCATAACACAGCGAGGGAGAAGAACTAAGTTACATGAAACAATCCAACTACATATTTTACACCACTGACAAGGGAAAAGTCACTACTGTGTTTATGGTGTTTATGGAAATGGCTAGCTGTTTATGGCTAGCTTCTAGCTTTCTGCTGCTTCTCTTTCAAGGTTGTGACGAAACGCGCTCTGTAGCGCTGTTTGTTCGCTGTCGGCTACAGTAGAAACATGACGTCACAATATGTCGACCTTCATAGAAGGGGATTCCCGCGGTTATGCAGATATAAATGTCTCATTCTAAGGTAATAAAAAAATTACGGTTTATTAAGTAAGTTCTTTATACACCACTGAAAACATAGTTATGGATGTCATATTGCATTTCTGTTAATAGATACTATTTTTTACACATTGCACCTATAAATGGAAAATCAAAGCCCTCTGACCATTCAAGAGCGTCCATTTCACTTACAAGCGGATGCGAACGAAAACACACTAAATGGCGGTTTAGCTCAAGATCATGGGGGAAAATTGCATCCGATCGCATATTGCAACCAAAAAATCCACGGTCGAACAAGGATTCGACCCATGCACTCAGCACGTGCTGGTGGTTCACTGGATGTTGACAGCAACTGAACCAATTGTAGGTTTTCAACCTATTGTTGTGCATACAGTGCACACGCCAGTACAAATGCTGTTGCAGGGCCGAATAAAAAGTGTGTCATCGCAAAGGTTAGCAAGATGGCTAGCAGACATACAGACAACATTTATTGGGAGTTGTAGAGGGCCACCCACACACATGCCAAACCAAACAGGAAGCACAGAGCCCAGTTTATGACCAAGAACTTCCAAATCAGACACAGGTGAACATTGATGGTTCCCAATACTGGCATGATGGCAAATTCCACACAGGATGAGCGGTGTGGACTCCTCACTTTCCCAACTCAGGCACTAACCAATTGCTAATCAAACTATCCACAAACACATCTGCGCAAGAAGCTGAACTTATTGCATTACTCGAAGCAATCAGATCACATCACGTGCCACTGTGTGTATACACTGATTGTCGATACGCTTTTGGTGCAGTCCATGATTTTATGGCACAGTAGCAGTTGAGAAAATTCCTCACATCAGCCAGAACACCAATCAAACATTTTGACATCATAACTTCGATTTGGCAGGAAAATTTGCTGTAGTTCAGGTAGCACTCACCCAACCTACAGGAAACATTTCAGGATACACTCAAGCACCTAAATTCATGCACAACCTCACTGCCTGGTATAAACCAACCTTTTATTTTGACAGGTTGCCATGTAGCTAGACCATTGAGTCTCTTTTTATTTTATTTTGATATGATGATAGTTTTTCTCAAATCAAGATAAAATGCTGCTAAAGTGACTCTCAGAGCGGCTGTGAACCTCATCGATCCATTAATGAAAACATTCCAGCGTGATGTGCTTCAGTGTGTGGTAAATGAATCCGCGCGTCTGAGCCATTCATTTACAGAGACAAGCAGAACATGCATGATTCTTTTTTAAATAGTCTTTAAGCAGTTTAATATTCACAGACACTAGTCTATATCACGATTTTATTACAGATCAGTTGGCCACTGGCTTCCAACACATTACCAATAGCAATGATAACATTATAAAAGCAGTTTTATCCGAAGTGCAGGCGCTTCTAACGATCAGCCACACATTGTTAAATCAGACCCGTACCATCGAACGTGACTTAGCCTGCAGATCATATGCACAAGATTTGTTCACTGCAACAAGACAGGAAATTTTAGACCTTTGTCTTCACAAGACCCCGAGACATGTTTTGAATGATTTAATTGAGGTTTTAGATTTGCATAGATGGTTCTCTTCAGAAAAAATGAAAAATGTGAAGTATTCAGAACTGTTATCCACAATTATGATGTATACTGGAAACAAATGTATTGGTTGCATTGGGTTTTTTGCCACTTTACTTTAATCCACCCTGATCAAGTTTATCCAAATTCCACTACTATTTGGTCCATTGACATGGTAGTGAAAGACCAGGTAATTAAATGGGATCACCTCACTGGATATATGACTTTGAAGGGTACTGAGACCTTATTTAACTTGTTGTCATGAAAACTCACAATTATGTGGTCTGTACATATAACACATTGCAGCCTTTCTCTCCCAATGATAGCAAACTAATAAATGTTGAATCGTTGCATGGCCATTCAAATGCTGTTCAAGTGTCTCATACACAGTGGTGCGTCATCAGTGAGATTAATTCGTTCACATATGGAGGACTGACCTGTCCTGCTAATCACTCATTTTACAGAAAGAAATCATCCACTCTGAGCCTCCTGTTTGTGAGATTTTGAAGAAGTGGCCAGGACTTTTCACAGAAAGTGACGTTTGTTTTCTTTTCCTCTTCAAAACCCTGTGTTTTTTATGGATTGTGTGTTTGAATGTTAACAACCACTCTGTGTTTGTGCTTAGATCTTTGCAGAATTCAATCGCATCTGGGAAAAATCTGTGATCTCAGTTCTAAGCAGCGTTGGACAAACTCTCTGCACGATTGTTTGAAATTTTCTGGAAAAAAGGAGGAAACCCGGGAAGAATACTTGATGAAATTTTGCAACAACTTAAATCAAAGGTATTCTTTTATGATGCTATCTTTGAATCATGATTTGCATATGATTGTTACCCTCGGCCGATAACATGTCTACCTGTCTCTACTTTTTTTACAGCCATCTAATGTAACATTTTTTCGCACCGCAGTACTTCAGGGACTTCCAGTCCTCATGGGGGATGACTCAGAGGAATTTTTCAGGACGTGCTTTGTGAGTAATGTTATTGGTGTTTCTGCTTTCTTAAATTACCATTTTGTTTTATTCCATGAGAGTATAGCTCATGTTAGGAAAAATATTAATTCTGGGTATACATTTTGTAGTTTTGCAGTAGAGTTAATCTATCGTCAACATTCTCTTCCAGCGAAAGCGTTGATCGACAGAGGTGCAGCTGGTAATTTCATCTCTCTCTCCGTCCTCCACAAGCTACAAGATCGTCGAAAAATAATCCCTGACATTCTTCAAGTACATTCCATCATGGGAAATCCGCTTGGTCATGGTCACATCCGGTACTGCAACAAAATTACCACCTCACCGGCCATGGGACTGCGCGATCGACCTGCTGCCTGGGGCTACCTTACCGCGGGGTAAGATCTACCCTTTGTCCATCCCTGAGCAGAAGGCCATTGAGGAGTACATTGAGGAGGCTCTTCGTCAGGGATTCATTCGTCCATCGACCTCCACTGCCGCTTCCAGCTTCTTTTTGGTTGGAAAGAAGGACGGAGGCTTGCGCCCCTGCATTGACTACTGGTCTCTCTACTCCCAAACCATCAAATATCGTTATCCCCTTCTTCTGGTCCCTGCAGCTCTGGAACAACTCCGTGGTGCTCGGATTTTCTCCAAACTAGATCTCCGCAGCGCGTACAACCTGGTCCGTATTAGAAGGGGCGATGAATGGAAGATGGCATTCATTACTCCGGCTGGTCACTATGAGTACAAGGTCATGCCTTTCGGACTGTCAAACACTCCAGCCGTCTTCCAAGGTTTTATGAGTTAAATATTCAGAGACTACCTGCATCATTTTGTCATCGTGTACATAGACGACATTCTCATCTATTCTTCTAATCCCTCCGAGCACCACCTTCACGTGAAAAAAGTCCTTCAAAGACTACGAGAACACCAGCTCTTCCTGAAATTGGAGAAGTGTGAAATCCATCAAGACATTGTCCAGTTCCTGGGTTTTGCAAATTTCTACCGTCGTTTCATCCAAGGTTTCAGCAAGATCAGTGCACCACTCACTTCACTTCTGAAGAAAGGAGCCAAGTCTCTGTCCTGGAATCCGACTGCCACCAACGCCTTTGAACAACTGAAGAAGTCCTTCAGCTCCGCACCTACCCTTGTTCATCCCAATCATAATCTCCCTTTCCTTGTCCAGGTTGATGCATCTACTACCGGGGCAGGAGCGGTACCATCACAGCGGCAGAGTGAGCCTCCCAAACTCCATCCATGCGCCTTCTCAAAGAAACTGTCCCCGGCGGCAATCAAGCTGGCCTTAGAAGAGTGGCGACATTGGCTGGAGGGAGCACATCATCCGTTTGAGGTCATCACTGACCACAGAAACCTGGAGTATCTTCGAGATGCAAAAAGACTCAACTCACGTCAAGCCCGCTGGTCACTTTTCTTCACCCGTTTCAACTATTGCTATTGGTGGCCCAGTATGACCCAGGATGTCTCCCGATACAAGCAGGGATGCTCAGTCTGGGCCATGGCTAAAGTACCTCGCCAACTCCCAGAAGGTAAACTGGTCCCACTGCTGGTTTCCACTCGTCCTTGGTCTCACATAGGAGTGGACTTCATCTCTGACCTTCCATCTTCTGACTCTAACACCTGGATCCTGGTAATTGTGGACCGGTTGTCCAAGGCCTGTAAATTAATCCCTCTTCCTGGACTGCCCACTGCTTTTCAAACAGCAGAAACCCTTTTCCAGCAAGTCTTCCATCACTTCGGCATCCCGGAAGGTATAGTTTCCGAATCAAGGTCCTCAATTCATCTCACGGGTTTGGAAGTCTTTCTTCTACCTTATGGGAGTCACAGTCAGCCTTACATCTGGATACCACCCACAGTCCAATGGCCAGACTGAGCGGAAGATCCAAGAAATCGGGAGGTACCTGAGGTCATATTGTCATGACCATAAGGCCAGCTGGAGCCGTTTTCTTCCATGGGCCGAGTATGCACAAAATTCCTTACAACAATCCACCACAGGACTCATTCCATTCCAGTGCATACTCGACTATCAACCGCCCCTGTTTCCCTGGTCAGGAGAGCTATCGGATGTTCCAGCTGTCCACCACTGGTTTCAGGAGAGCGAGAGGGTCTGGGAGTCAGCACACATCCATCTGCAGAGGGCTGTTCGGAGACATAAGAACCAGGCCGACGCTAGAAGATCTGCGACCCCCCAGTATCATCCAGGGCAAAAGGTCTGGCTCTCGACCAGGTACATCCATCTCCGTCAGCCCCGCCGCAAGCTAAGTCCCCGTTACATAGGTCCATTCGCGATACAGAGGCAGATCAATGAAGTCACATACAGGCTAGCCCTTCCATCTCACTACAGAATATCACCTTCATTTCATGTTTCCCTGCTCAAAACCTTCACTAATCCTTTGGTTCCTTCCTCTCCAGGGTCTGGTGCAGATGACGTACCTCCTCCTCCACCTGTGGATCCATCAGACGACTCAATCTACAGAGTAAACACCATCTTCGACTCCCGGCGACGGGGGGGCCATCTCGAATACTTGGTGGACTGGGAGTTTAGACCAGAGGAGAGATGTTGGGTCAATCGCGATGACATCCTGGATCCTTCTCTTCTCCAAAACTTCCATTCGGCACATCCCAATCGTCCAGCCCCGAGAGGTCGTGGTTGTCCCCGTTGCCGGTCCGTTCCGCAATCACTGTCACGGAGTCTGTATCAACAGCACCAGACCTCTACACTCCACCCACTCGTTCCCTGTCTCCCGAATACTAATCACCATCACCTGTCACCATCACCTGCCTGCACTCATCACCGCAATCACCAGCACCTTATGGTCACCTCATCCTCAGCACTTCGTTGTCTGGTCTCGTCATTCCATGCTGAACGACTTACCTGACTCTTCTCTCAGACATACTTACCCTTTTGACTATCTTCTTCACGTGAAGCTCTTCTCCCAATCTTCTGAACCAGCCAGCAGTCTTCCATCCAGTTCTCCGTCAGTCAGATCTGCAACCAGATAAGAAACTCAGTCCTTCTAGTCTACACTTCTACGTACTTCGACAACCATTCACCCGCTCATCTGTTTATATACCTTTGGTGTCAATAAATCCTGCTTACAAACGTAACCTGTTTGCATTCTTCTGTGCTGACAACAACGAGGAACACATCTGATTTCATTCAGCGGGTATTTCTGTTTTTGGGAGGGAAGAATCTCAAACCCAAACCCTTAATCAGCTTTTAAGCTAAACTTGTGTCTGCTTACTTTCTGCCTTGGATGCCAAAGTTGCCGTGTTTAAGATGTAGGCATATTGGCATATTCATTTGCACTAATTTCAAGTGGCCACTAGATCAAATAAGTTGTTACAGTCGTCATGTTTTTAAAACCTTTCCAAAGCCTCATGCTGTGTCAAGGTAGAAAAGGTTTGTATTTAAATGTTGTAAAAGCCTATTCAAGGTAGAAAATGTCTGTATTTCAGGGTTTTAAAGGCCTATTTTATGTTTTTTTTTTCTGTTTTGTTTGCATACAGTGTCTGTTTTGAAAATGTCATGACAGCAGAATCGTGCTAGCCAAGAGGTCAAGAGTGTTTAAAAGAACACCATTGTTTTAAAGCATTTTTTTTCTAATGTTCTTAAATTTACTGTGAAAACCTTTTTTTTTTTTTTTTTTCAGAATTTCACACTTGTTTTAAGTGCATTCCATGCTAGTTGAACTACTAAAAATATATTCCCTTTACTTAAAGAAAATGTGGAAACCGATTACACATATTCTTTTTAGTCTCCATAGCTTGAAATGGCATATTTAAACCATGTTGAGAATAATAGTATTTAAGAAGTTTGCAGAACACATTTTAACACTGTTAAATGGAATTATTCAAGTAATCTTACAATTAAATCTTAAGTAAGATTAGTAAATATTCTAGAGTATGTTAACTAGAATTGACACTAACTTTATATTTATTACTTTATTTACTTGGGAAGAGTTTGCTTTCTTTACCTATAGCTGATTATTAAATTAACTTCAGTTCCCTTTCAGGGAACTCGAGCTGCGTGAAACGCTGTGGGAACGCCCCTGTGTGAGTGCGTCATGAAGCACGTATGAAATCAGTCCAATGGCGAGATGGAACGTCATAGGCGGGTGACGTCATCGACCAGGAAACTATATAAGGACCCCAAAACACAAGCGCATCAGCTTCTGAGTCTTCAGCAAGCGCTCTGTGTATGAAAACGTCTGTGTCTCAAGTGTTTTTGTCCGTCTTTAGAAATTGCTAGGCAGGAGTTTTTCACATATATATAAACTATAAAAGAGACTATATATATATAATGGTGAGCGAACAGCAGTTCAGAAAGTGTGTTCATCCCTGTCCACGTTATATTACGGGTGGGGACACACACAATCTGTGTGTTGTTTGTTTGGGAGTGCAGCATGCCCAGTCAGCTCTCGAGGGAACTGATTGTGAGCATTGCGAGCGTTTGTCGATAAAAACTCTCCGCTCCAGCCGAGCCCTCTTCGAGGAGAGTGGTTCGGTGCGCGCCCCCCGCTGTTCGGGTCCCCGCTGCTGCCGAGGCACAGCGAAGGCTTCAATCGCGGGGATTGAGACGGGCTCTGCCTTATCCCAGCCCTTACCTGGTAGATCCAGTGCCTCAGATCCGGGTTAGGAAGCACGCGCTGCGGTTTCTTCCGCCCGGGCTTAGGCACCATCACTTCAATTATCCAGTTCTGAGGAACTGGATGTTGAAAGTATTGATACAGCAGAAACTGGGGACTCGTCACTTCAGTCTCCTGCTAGTGAGGAGCATATGGAGGTGCCCACTCGTTCTGTAGAAAAATTAAGCATCGAGTGGCCAGCAGATAGACAGGAATCTCGTTCAAAGAGTAAACTAGACGAAAGATTTCTGCCCTCTCGTGCTGCACCTCCAGACAAGTGTCATCCAGAATATTTAGCCAGTAAACATCTGTTTATTCAAATATTTCTGGCGCTAAGAATTATGGTTATGGGGCGATGCCTAAGGCTGAAGAAACGTTAGCGAGTCATCTATCTCAAGTTATGGCATCGTCATTTAAGACACCGGCATTGCCCACCAAGACATTAGGAAACACCTCGGCTTTGGTGGGCAAAGCTCACTCGGCGCCAGGTCAAGCGGCAGCGTGCTTACACACTATGTTGATATGACAAGCCTATCAAGCAGACCTATTAAAAGATATGAGTGAGGGGGATGAAATTAGTGCTGACGTAATTCGAGAATTACGTCAGGCAGCAGATCTATCTCTCCGTGCCACCAAGGAGACGGCCACATCAGTGGGCCGTTCTATGGCAGACATGGTGGCAATGGAGAGACACTTATGGTTGAATTTATCCAACATGAAAGAAAAGGAAAAATATTTTCTCCTGGACGCCCCGCTTTCAACTGCTGGCCTCTTCTGTGTCTCAGTAAATTCGGTCATCGAGAGGTTTCAGGAAGAGAAAAAGCAGGCGGCGGCGCTCCAGAAATTTCTCCCCCTCCGTGTTCATGTCTCCGGAGCTGCTGGGCGGGAGCAGCCCTGGCCGTCGAGTAGCTCCTCACATAAGGCGCAACAAAAACAGAGCGTCGCATGCTCCTCCTCAGAAAAACTTGGACGAGATGCGGCGCTTTTAGACGAGGTCGTCTAGGAGCAGGGCTGATCTGAGGACAGTTATCGTTTCCAAGAAGGCCTCGTCAAAGAAGAGGTCCTGATGCCAAAAACGTCAGGATGCTGAGGGATGCTGATGCTGCGTGCCGGGGCGTAGACGGTCCCAGCGAGCGCTTTCCCAAGGGACGCTCGCCCGTTCTGAGGAGGGGTTTAGAGCGGCCAGACCAGTTGTTCCCTGCCGGTGCACCATTACAGGGCACTGTGTCTGCCACTCAAAATATTCCAGAGGCCAGTCTCGAGAGACTGGTACCCTTAGTAGAATTTTTGGCATAGTGGAAAAGCCTTCCAAATGTATCTCAATGGGTCCTGCAGACTATCGAGTATGGGTACGCGATTCAGTTCAGATCACGCCCCCCTCGCTTCAGAGGGGTTCTGCCCACAGTGGTGGCCCCCTAGCAGGCTCTGGTTATGGAACAAGAGGTGAAAACTCTTCTGCCTGAGGGGGCTATAGAACGAGTTCTTCCTCCCAGGAGCGAGCTGGGTTATTACAGCCGATATTTCATTGTTCCAAAGAAGGATGGGGGGTTACGTCCAATTTTAGATCTGCGCCTATTAAATCGCTCAGTAGGGAAGATCAAGTTCAAGATGCTGACTCTCAAGCAGATCGTGTCACAGATCAGGTCCGAGGACTGGTTTGTCACGATAGATCTAAAGGATGCATACTTCCATAGTTCCATCCTTCCTCAACACAGGAAGTTCCTGAGGTTCGCTTTCGGGGGTGAGGCGTACCAATATCGGGTTCTTGCGTTCGGCCTAGCACTGTCTCCCCGAACTTTCACGAAATGAATGGATGCAGCTCTGGCTCCGCTGCGACTCCAGGGCATCTGCATTTTAAATTATATCGATGATTGGTTGATTCTAGCTCAATCGGAGCATCAGGCGATTCGGCATCGAGATGTCGTGCTCGCCCATATCAAAAAGTTGGGGTTGAGGCTCAACGCCAAGAAGAGTGTGCTTTCTCCATTACAGAGGACCACTTTTCTGGGTGTGGTTTGGGATTCGACGACGATGCAGGCACGTCTGTCTCCTGCTCGTATAGCTTCGATTCTCTTAGCCGTCAAACAGGCAAAGCTAGGCCAGTCACTTACTGTAAAAGAATATCAGAGAATTCTGGGTCTGATAGCAGCAGCGTCCAACGTTATACCTTGCGGCCTGCTGTACATGAGACCACTGCAGTGGTGGCTCAGGGCCAAGGGGTTCTCCCAGAGGGGAAACCCGCTCCGCATGATCAGGGTCACGCGACGGTGTCTTCGTGCCCTGGCTATGTGGATAGAACCTTGGTTCCTGTCCCAAGGGCCTGTGTTGGGGGCTCCGTGTCATCGTGTAACACTAACGACGGATGCCTCTCTCACAGGCTGGGGGGTGATCATGAGTGGTCGCTCAGCTCAGGGTCTGTGGCAGGACCATCATCTTCAATGGCATATAAATTGTCTAGAAAAGCTGGCGGTGTTTCAGGCTCTGAAACACTTCCTCCCAGACCTGAGTGGTCATCATGTTCTTGTCCGGTCAGACAACACATCGGTAGTCTCTTATATAAACCATCAGGGGGGTCTGCGTTCGCGCCCGTTATACAAGCTGGCTCGCCAGATCCTTCTATTCTCCCAGGGGAGCTTCTTTCATTGAGGGCGATTTATATCCCGGGGTATTTAAATCAGGGGGCAGACATCCTGTCGAGGCAGGGGCCGAGGCCCGGGAAATGGAGACTACATCCCGAGGTGGTGGAGCTCCTATGGAAACATTTCGGTCATGCCGAGGTAGACCTATTTGCATCCAAGGAGACATCACACTGTCCACTGTGGTTCTATCTAAGCCATCCAGCCCCTCTGGGGTTGGACGCTATGGTACAGGCGTGGCCGAGGTCACGTCTGTATGCATTTCCCCCGATTGCTCTGCTCCCAGGAGTTCTGGAAAGGGTTCGCCGAGACGGGGTCAGTCTACTGTTGGTAGCCCCGTACTGGCCGGCCCGAGTTTGGTTTGCGAACCTAATTTCTCTCCTCGACGGCTCTCCTCTGGAGATTCCGATCAGGAGGGACCTTCTTTCTCAGGCGAGTGGGTTGATCCTTCACCCCCGCCCAGAACTATGGAGTTTGTGGGCTTGACCTCTGAGGGGGCCCAGCTCATAGAATCTGGTCTCTCGACTGAGGTCGTGGAGACCATCCTCCACTCCAGAACTCTGGCCACCAGGAAATGATATGCCTTGAGGTTGAAGATATTCACCTCTTGGTGTGGCGAACACCAGTTGGACCCAGTTAACTGCCTGGTGGGTGCAGTGCTGGAATTCCTTCAGGAGCGTTTCTCCACAGGGTTATCCCACTCAACACTGAAGGTGTTCGTGGCGGCCTTATCTGCTTACCACGTCCCTTTAAGTTGAGCCTCTCTCGGGAGACACCCACTTGTAAATTGTTTCCTTTGTGGCACTTTGAGGCTGAGGCCAGCAGTTCGCACGAGGGTGCCGACCTGGGACCTTGCGGTTGTTCTAGAAGGTCTCTCTCTAGCACCTTTCGAGTCCATTGAAGAAGTTTCTGAGAAATTTGTCACTCTAAAAACTATTTTTCTTCTTGCTATCTCTTCTTTAAAAAGAATAGGAGATATTCAAGCTCTATCGGTCTCTCCCTCGTGCTTGGAATTCTCGCCCGGCATGGTAAAAGCCTTTCTCCATCCTAGACCGGGCTATGTTCCTAAGGTCCCAACTAATACTGTTAGGCCTATTCTACTGCAAGCCTTCTGTCCTCCTCCTTTTCTGACGTCGGACCAGGAGAAGCGTAATCTGCTCTGCCCAGTTAGGGCTTTGGATGCTTACGTCCACAGAGCTGCCCTGTGGAGGAAATCTGAACAGTTGTTTGTTTGCTTTGGACCACCCAAAAAGGGGTGTCCTGCGTCTAAGCAGAGGATGAGCAAGTGGGTGGTCGAGGCCATCTCACTTGCTTACGAGTCGGCTGGTCAGCCTTCACCCTTGGCTGTAAGAGCTCACTCTACTAGGAGTATCACTGCCTCTAAGGCTATTTTGTCAGGAGTATCAATTCAGGACGTTTGCGATGCGGCAGGCTGGTCCTCACCGCACACATTCGTAAAGTTTTACCATCTTGACTTCAACTCCACTCCAGGGGCGCAGGTGCTTTCGTCCGATTGTGCGCCTTAACTACACACGACGGACACTTGCTCGTATGGCGACGTTTGTATTAGCGTTCCCACAGCGTTTCATGCAGCTCGAGTTCCCTGAAAGGGAACATCTCTGGTTACGTATGTAACCTTAGTTCCCTGAAGGGAACGAGACGCTGCGTGTCTGTGCCATACTCCCAGCATGCCCGTGAGCACTTGCTTCAGTCTTATCAGAAGCTGATGCGCTTGTGTTTTGGGGTGCTTATATAGTTTCCTGGTCGATGACGTCACCCGCCTATGAAGTTCCGTCTCGCCATTGGACTGATTTCATACATGCTTCATGACGCACTCACGCAGGGGCATTCCCACAGCGTTTCACGCAGCGTATCGTTCCCTTCAGGGAACTAAGGTTACATACATAACTAGAGACGTTTTCCCTTTAAGTTTCAAAAATAAGTTTCCAAACTTTTTTTAAGTAAACTGAACTTGTTAGAATTTACATCCTCAGGATGACTATGTTCAATGCTTTAATACCAGTTTCATATTAAATATAAAAGGAGGATCTATTAGACTGGTTGTCTTAAGCTGTCAAATGCAGCTTTGCTGAGCTCAATGGCTCTGGCCGAAACACTATTGAGTATTTAAAAAAAAAGGTGAGGAGCTGCTCGAAATGTCCCACCCTGTCTTCCTGTTTCAGTGGAAATTGCGTTGACACATTGAATAATGCTGCGTGTTTCAAGGCACTTCAGTTTAGGAGTGGGTGTGCGATTTGGCAAAAATATCATATCACGATTTTTTTCAGGAAAATTTCACTATTTTTAAAACAAAGCCTTACAAGGTAACAAAATATAAAATAAAAAAGATACAAATCTTTGTTATTATTTTCTTTGTTATTAAAAGACAAAAAACTAAGATACACATTACATATATTTAACATATAATATACAAATGAAATAAACAGTGCTTTATTTTTTCTGCTAGGTGTGTTTAACAGAAGCAATCGAGAAAGAAATTAAATGAACAAATATAAAAATAAAACACTACATAGACTTCACTGTATAAATTAAACATTGATACTTATTAAAGCTACTATTAAAGTTCTCAAAGCAGTGAGTGATTTTCTCTTTGTTTTTTGTTTTAACATTGAAGATAGTTCCCCCAAAAATGAAAATTGTCATCATTTACACTCTCAAGTAGTTCGGACACCAGCACAGAGAAAGACACACCGACACGCACATTAGGCATGGACACCAGCACGGACACACAGAGACAGACTCACCGGAACGAGCACCGGCACAAACACGAGCATGCATGGGCACCGACGCAGGCACAGACACGGGCATCTTTCTCCTGGTGTTTTTCTATCGGAACTCTGACCTTAACCGTCTATTGCTTGTAAACTGTTACAAGCTGTTCACACCAAGAACAATAACTATAAATATAACTATAATGATAACTATATTTGCATCCACACCAACAAAAACGATAACGGTCTGTTTATTCTAAGCCTGCTCGCGCTGCGGTTTCAAAGTGTGTGCCGCCTTTAGCCGCCGTACCTGCTACGCATTCCGGTGTTATATCCTTTTCTGTAAGTGTGTGTGTGTGTGTGTTCGCCGTTGCGACACACATTTTTTCACTGTCTCTCTCCCTCTCCTAAAAGAGCTGCGTCTTTTTCAAGATGCATAGATCCTGCGGCTCGTGCCGAGCCACACTCAGTGAAGAGGATCGCCATGTCATCTGCGTTTCCTGCCTGGGTGAGGATCATGCGGCTCTCGCTCTCGTCGACGACGGATACCCTCACTGTGAGCTACTGCCGATGGTGACTCTGAGGACTAGCCTGGTATCATTTTCAGAGCCTGCACTTCAGCCCGCTGTAGCACTGCGCCGTAAAAGCGCCGTGCCCAGCGCGGCCCCGAGCCTTCTCCGAGTTACAAACTCCACCGAAACTTCTCGCTCGTTCAGTTCCAAACAATGTGACTGTTCCAGTGAATTTCGCAGTAAACAAGCTGGCACCACAGCCCGCTTGCCTGCACACGAATGCCATTTTTACGGCGACCCAGATAAATCCCAAAAGAGTGTATTTTCTGGTATTCCGGCCACGGCCGATGGTGTTATGAGTGTTGTAAGAATGCCCACGTCTCAGTGCCCATTCCCACACAGACAAAGCCAGCCACAGTTCAGGGCTAGCACAAATAAAATCGACTCATGTGATTGTGCAAAAATGTAGTGAATGTGCCCACATAACAGTGCCCACAAACACTACACGATGCGTGTCCCTCGTTTTCTGTCAAAACGAAACCGACACACATTCGGTCATCACAAGCCGACAGTGTTCTCAGTGCAATGAATGTGCCCGCCGTCCCGCGCCCACATTCCTTCCCAGACACGCTTAACCCCACGGGGTTTGTCCCGCTCGCTCTCTCTCCACAACCTGTCATAGGGAATTTGAGCGAGAACAGGCTCCCCGCCATGATCGGCCCACCTCCCACCTCGCACACTATTAACACAGTGTTTATGTCTCAGCACACCGAAGCTCTGCAGCCGCCGCTATGCCGCGGCCAGAGCCCGTATTTCATTCTACCCCTAGCTATTCACGCAGATGTGTGGGCAAAGCTTCCCGGGGTATCCAAATGCGTGTTGAACACTATAAAAAGAGGCTATTCGCTGCAGTTCGCTCGACGTCCCTGCCGTTACATGGCGCGAGTCGAAACCACGGTAAACAATGAAGTATCTCATCTACTTCGAGCCGAAATAGCGAAACTGCTGAGCATAGGGGCCATAGAACCTTTATCTCAGGCTCGCACTGAGAAAAAACATTTAGAGTTGTGAAGGCGTGAGTTGTGAACATTTAGAAGGCGTTTGTGGTTGAGAGAGGCACAGCATTAGCCACAAGTGTAAATGAAGCGTTGACTATGGCTAAAATGTTGACGTAAAGTAGTTAACTATATGACTACATTCACAATTTCAGTCCAAATCCGATTATCTTTGTATCTGATTGGAATCAGATCTATTGGCGCTTTTCCACTGCATGGTACAGCTCGGTATGGCTCAGTACGGCTCGGCGCGGCACGGTTTGGCTCGCTTCGCTTTCCACTGCGTGGTACGACTCGGCTCGGCGCGGCACGGCTCGGGTCGCTTTAGCTCGGTTGCTTTTCCACTGCAGTTAGTACCGCTTCAAAGTGGGTGGGATTATGACTGATCGTTATAGTTTATCCGCTCCTCGGCCACTAACAAGAGGAACGTCTGCACTTCTCGTCCACTGATTCAGCCATTTCTTTTTTGGAAGTTTTTTTTCTTCAAGCAAGTCAAGCAAGTAGTTTTAAAACATTGGAGGCTGTTACCGGCTATTTAAATCTAGCGGGTTTGATGTCTCGCAAATACAATGACGCTGGTAGTGGCGATTCTGTCTGTCTGACCAATCAGTGATCTACAGTGCTTCCACGTCACATTTTAGTATCGGTACGGTACGCTTGGAACCTCAACAGAGGTGGTACCATTTAAAGCGAGCCGAAGCGAGCCGTACCGTACCATGCAGTGGAAAAGCGCCACAAGTGAGCCGTGCCGAGCCGAGCCGTACCGTACCATGCAGTGGAAAAGCGCCAAAGTGTGCCGTACCGAACAGAACAAAGGTCCGGCATCATCCATGAATTCAAATTACAAGCGAAGATAGCAGCGTTACCTAGCTACTTTCAATGACAAGACCCCTGTTCCAAGATTGCGGCAGTTTTGACGCATGCTTAGAACCCCAAGGCGAAATCTAGTGTTTATAGCTATGGCCTATTCTTAGATTTCATGTGACGTCACACAGTGGTGCGGCCGCCATTTGTAGGGCCGAATTGCAACATGCTGTCTATCTGCTGTGCTGTTAACTGTTATAACAGCAAATCACAAAGAAATGTTGAGAAATTAATGTTGACCTGGAAATTTAAATAAAAGTAAAATTAGCAAATCATAGGTTAGCTAGCTAAATTAAAACATGTAGTTTACAATTGGAACACATATAACCTTATTCTAGACCGCTATCTATAGCGGTCTACTATCGCTTTCTGCTTTAATACATTGTTTAAATTAATAGATTTTTAGCTAACTGCATGATTTGTATACATTTCTGAAATGCATAACTTCGCTAAGCCATGCCCGAGAACCGCCACTGGCCAATCGTGTCTTAGCAACCGTAACTAGCCACGGGAGGTCTGGCAAGCTTTCGGGTAAGGGAAACATGCCGAAGCGCTGTGCGTATGGATTGTGCAAATCTGATTCCCAGTATCCTAAAAGTTTGGACGGGGGAGTGGAATTCTTTTCCTTACCGAAAATCTAAAAGCTATGGGGAGAAATGATGGGCGTGGATCAAGCAGTGTGGGAGACCCCATTCACAACTAAATGTCGACAGGATTAACAAAAACACCTATTGCTTGGAAGTTTGAAATAATGACGGTTATGATATTCAAATAATGAATGCATATGTTTTATGTAAAATAAGACGATTAAAGACAAGACGGAGGCTCACTGACATACTTTAAAATATATTTCAGCATTTTGTTGATCGACGGCCTACTACCCCTGACTGAATAACTTTAACTCAATCCGATCGTGGCTCTCCCGGTGTTGAGTGCTTGACTTGTCAAACAGTAGTGGATTTTTCTGGACCTCTGCGATTAACTTCTCCGCAATGTTGTCTGCCATTTTAAATGCACAAGCCCTTAAATTAGAATGGATTTTAATTGGCAGTCAGGGATTTATCGTTCAACAGCTGGAAAAAATAATCGTTCCGAAAGTGATCCCAACGATATCGTTTCTCTATATTGTTATCGTTATAGTTATAGCTGTGGTGTGAACTCTGCAATTCTTTAAAATTGAGAATGATATTTAGAAATATATCTTTATCGTTATTACATTTACTTACATTTAATCATTTAGCTGACGCTTTTATCCAAAGCGACTTACAATTGCTATACATGTCAGAGGTCGCACGCCTCTGGAGCAACTAGGGGTTAAGTGTCTTGCTCAGGGACACATTGGTGTCTCACAGTGGATTCGAACCCGGGTCTCTCACACCAAAGGGCATGTGTCTTATCCACTGCGCCATCACCACCCCGATCTTTATCTTTGTCGTTATCGTCCTTGGTGTAAACGGGCCTTTAGTGTCTTAAGGAATTTTTAACAGGTGTTCAACAAACTTGTTTAAATCCTTTCCAATAAAGATATGTAAAGATATATGATACATATAGACTTACATGACAATACTCTCTGTGTGTGTCTCAGTTTTCGTCTGCACTACTCTGTCTTCGTCTGCACTACACTTCCCAGAATCCTTCTTGTTTTCACACCTGCACTCACTAGCTTAATTACCCACCTGTTCATCATCATCATCCGTCTCACCTGTTCTCACCTCGTTATTGTTGATTTGTATCTGTATTTAGGTTCCTTCTGTTCAGTTAGTCCTTGTCGGTTCTTGTGTATGTTACAAGTAAATGTTACATCGTGTGTGTACCCTCTGCCCATTTGTCTGCCTGTACCAGTGTGTTATATTTGGAATTAAGTAAAAGTTTAAATTGCAACTTTGGACTCATCTTGTTCTTCAGCCTGCACCACACCCGTGACAGTGTGATAGAAATATCTCGAAATATCTTGAGATGGGATTTGTCTAAGAGAAATCAGCAGAAAAGGGAGATTAAATTATTTGAAAAGCTTGACAGTTTGACAAGGGTCAATGATCAGAGAATGATCTGAGGAGATAATAAGTGACCAACAATGACAGTGAAATTAATGATGTCTAAATGATTGATAGCCCAGTCACAGTTGGAAGTAATGATGAAATTTTGCACATATACTTTACAGGAATTTAAACTGTGCCAGAAAGTCTGGGCTACCCCTCGAGGAAGCAAAAGGCTTTCATGAGAATTAACATTTGAACCCTCCCTTGCATAATTATGTAACAGCAACATCCGAGACGCAGCACACAGTGCAACTCACACCTTACACCTCACTTTGACAATCTCCCCCTTCTCCTCCTCACCTCAAACTCTCTGAAAACCCATGAAATGTTAAATGTGTACAAAAAAAGTAACTATACATGTTTGGTATCATTCAAAGTATATCAGTGCGCCTGGTAAAATGGTCTCATTCTCCCAACTATAATGAAAAGCTATAAGAAGTTAAAAAATATGAGAAAAGTGATGTGTCTCTCAAAGGTGTTCCCTCCTCCAGATCCTTCATTCTGACCTCACAGTTGTGAGCCCCTCACTAGGGGACCAAATCTAATTATAATGACAGACACCACCATTTGGTAAGAAATTTGAATTATCTGGGTTTATAAGGAAAATTAGCAAAAAGGTTCATGGAGCCTGGAGATTGACTACCCACACAACCACTGTGTGTAATTTTCGTTGCCAGGTAATAATTTCTACAAATTCCTCGATTTCTCAATTGTTGTTATGATATGATTAACTGATGATTTTATTCTCATGAATTGGATTTTGAATTATTGCTTCATTACCTGGTAAATAAATTGTAAACGTTTGATTTTATTCTGACTGACTCTAAATTTGTTCTCCCAAGTAAATTAACTGGATTCGTTTGCTCCCGCAAGTTTGCGTCAGATTGGCGATGGCTAATACTTTGGCACTAGTTCATGTGTACTTGTTTTGTAATGACGGGTTTTTCCGTTTAGGGCAGAAAACGCGCTGCCTGACCAACCTATATCTGGGTACGTCTATTCTACCTCTGTCTTAATTTAATGTTACTTTAGATAACGTGAGAGATCATGGGCTTGGACAATCCAAACTATTATAGGGAAGTATAGTTGGTCAACTCATGCCTATAATAGGGCCAAAACCTCTACTAAAGTAAAAACAACTGAATTAAGTTCAAGTGTATGCAATTCAAGGGGACTAAAAAGAAAAGTATCTTTGATTGCATTAGGGTGAATCCGACCGTCTGAGATATTAGTTGTAGTAGAAATTTTAATAGTCATTGATCCCAAACAGGTATCATAAGAGAAAGAACCTATTCAATGTATAAAAGTATATGTGTGTACGTGCTTGTGCGTGACATTTCAGGAACATATGGGACAGGACCTCTGACCTTAGGGACGGTCAGTTTTGGCCAGTTTATTTCAGTACCAGTTTGTGTCTTTAAGTAGAAACTGAACAGCAGTAAGGACCTAATCTGAGTGGGTGAAAGGTACAGCGGGTGAGGAGGAACCTTGAAAAGAGTATAAAGGCTGTCTCATATCTTCCTGTTGTGTGTCACTCTCTTGCACAGCGTAACTTCTGTGTACTAGACTGAACCTATTCTTGCAAGAATAAATACTTCTCTTTTTATTAATTTGACTCTGAGTGTCTCTTACGCAGTGATGATGTTTAACAGTATTTTTGCCACAACATAGTCAAAAACCTCTGTTTGGTGACAAAACTGGCGAGATTGTGAACGTGAGACCCGCAGAAGATGCGAGGACCTCTGAGCGGCATAGCTTCCTAATCTGAACAGGTAAAACATAATTAAAGAGTTTAAAAAGAATAATCAAACATTCACTCACTTTTAATGGTACCCAGATATTATTAAAACTCTTTTCATTTTTTGGAGTGAGATGAAATACCGAGTCAATACATATGAAAAAATGTATTTAAATTAATCTTGAATGTCGCGAAAAAGGAAAGACTTGTAACACACAGAGCCCTTCAGCTGATTAGAAGACCCTCATTGGCCTGATCCAGCGCGGGTTTACAAAACAATAGATATGAACAAATATAATGGGTTTTGACAATACACCAGCAACAACAATGGTTGCTGTTGGTAAACAGGATACAAAAAAATCCATCTGCTATTTATTTAGGACGTACTTTAACAGAAAATGACCTCTCCCTCTGCACATTTCTCTGCAATGGCTCATTGAAATTCCAATTATCAGATTGATCATTAGTGTGAATGATGACCTCACTAATTACAACTCATTTTCAGCTAGACAGTCAAACATTAGACAATTGTTCACAACTGCACCAGCCGTTTTAACTAATAGGCTGAAAAATAGCTAAGTGTTTGACAAGAATAAATGTGTCTCGAATACTTGTGGCCATTTCAAACGCAAGACAAATGCAAATTTGATTTTCAAAAAAATATTTTCAAATAAATATTGCTGCAAGAAATATATGCTGAAAGTTACAGATAACTTGTTTGCATAAAATAAATATTACAGCAAGACAGAAAGGCTTGACTTTGCCTTTAACTTTCCATAGTCATAGCATTAAATCACAAAAATGGTCCAAATACAACACATCATTGTATTATGAAATCAAATACAACTTTTTCCCAGAAACATACAAGCAGTTTCAATGCTAAATGGCTTTATGATGTCTACTCCTACGCTTGACAACACTTCTTTTCCATGAGTCTGGTGTACTGATCTGGCACCCGAACACCTACTACTTCACAAAGGTTACCTCGCTGTACACAGTGTAAAACTCGAAGATCTACGTGGCATTAAGAGCTTGATTCGAGATTTGTAGTATCACTCAGTAAAGCTGAAGGAAATCTGTGGAATCAGGCATTGAGCACTTAAGTTTACAGGCGTCTCAGGCCTCAAGGAGCGAATATGATTCCAAGCATCAGGTTTCACAAAAAAGCAGGTTAGTTTAAGAGTTGACAAGTTCTTGAGAGGTTGCAATGACCTTTCTTAGGAGTGATTCATGAAAGGGAGTTGAGAAAACGAGTTAAAAAAAACAGTCCTTAAAAATGGGACATGCCAACAGTGCTCTAATGGAACTCATTCAGTCCTCTTCAAGGGCCAACAGAGCTATAGATGTTAAATCACTGTACACACACATTTATTGACACTTTAATTTAATGAAACCTGCCCTTCATGAAAAGGGACCAAATATGGTTCTGAATGACTTGGATAGAAGGCAGAGATTGAGTTCGATCTTATGAAGTGGATGAGAAAACATATGACGACTTGTGAGGAGAGAAAGTAAGGAGATGCCTCCAGGCCCTCTTTATCCTCATCATGATGCTTTGTGAATTGTTTGCGTGTGTGTATCCAAGGCCTATCGGTAGAAAGTGTTCAGACTGCCCTTGCTCTTTCAGCGATTTTATAGGTGCTATAAAACCTCTGTGACACACACACACACACACACACACACACACACACACACACACACACACACACACACACACACACACACACACACACACACACACACACAGTCCCAAACAAACACACACTCTGACATCAACCTCTGGGGCTCATGTGGTTGCCAAGGTTACCTATATCAGGCTGAGAGTCAGGAATACATGAATACAAGACACCTTTTACTCTTCCCATAATCCACCATAACGCTGAGATAAAGAGAGAGTGTTTTTGTTTTCTCTGCCGTTAGCCAGCTGCATGTAGAACATGAGTAGTCGGCCTCACTGTGTTTTTATTGATTTACTCCACATTATCACATGCCTCTAGGCTACTTGATTCTGATTTGTCAATCGTGGCATTGAGACGTAAAAATCATATTTATGATTTCTGACCTATCCATTTAACTGTGGTCCATGACAAGATAAAGGTGCTATGGTCCTGCATCTTGTATCACTTGGTCTTTTCATACTAACGCATACTAATATCGTATTTGGGAGTCCATTGCATCAAAACGTCTGTATTTTCTGTGCTAAACTTTAAATCAATATTTCAATATTACATCCATGTTGTGTGTGATGTTATGTATGGTAAATATTGAGTGTGAACCATGTGACTGTGGTGATACTTTCTGCCTCGAAAAGCCAAGCTGTGAGAAATCTCATAACTTTAAGAAACCAAGACCTGAATTTAAAAGGAACATTCACCTTCAATAATACATAATGAGTTTTGGACCAGGAAGGCATGCAACTGGAGAAACTACAAATAAGCTGATAATAAGCTGACTCTGACTCGGCAAAAGTTAACAAAAGACTAAAAGTTGGAGCAAGTGACACAATTAACGGTGGGGAGGCTGTATGTTTTTCCAAAATGTTCTTTTTCATGGACGTTCTGTTTTCAAGGCATTCTATTTATGTTGTGCATCCTGTCACAGTGAAGCTCTGAGGTGTAAAGGCATGTGCAAAATGTTGTTTTAATAGGTATTAACAGCAGTTTGTGGACTTTGAGTTGTGAGGACAAATGCATAAAAAAGACCATTCTTTTAGTAACCAATATTTTCTTTTTTTCTGTGGGCTAGGTTGGGGTCACTTAGTCCAGTTTCCCCTCTATATGATCTCTGTGCATTGTCACTTATTTCCTATATTATTCTTGACTTTAACCAGCAACTACAATCAGACCAGGAATGACCAGGATGAATGAAACTATTACTGTAGTGAAAGAAGCTTTTTTTTTTCAAACAGTTGATCTATGATGAAAAAAAAGTAGTGTGTATAATCACTCTCGCTTTTTCACACAAAAACCCATGCTTCACGGCTGGGTTCATTCCCTTGGGAGATGGCCATGCTCTGAGGGAATTGCAGAGAGAAAGTTATCGCTGTTCTGTTCGCTGCCTCCAAGTAGCATTGTGCACTTAATGTGGTTTCAGGAGTAAAGCTATAGGAACTGGTTTAGGATGCCTCTTTATATAAATTCATTCCTGGAAGAAAAAGAAAAGATTACCTCTAGAAATACATTTATTCCTTTCCTATTTCTTTAAAGTACTTTCTTTTCAATTTCTGTTTAAAATGTATTACTACACACAAGGGAATGTGTGTAAAGGCCATAGTTTAAAACCATTATTGGAAATCTTTCAGGGTTTCTTGTTCTTTTTCAAACTCCTCATAGGCCGTTTGTCAGACCTTCACTAAACTTTACACATATCATCACCTCTGGACCATGCCGGAAAAAGTTATCAAAAGAATGTTGGTCTATTAAGCAGATTAGGAGATACAATTTTGATGTGTGGCTAACAGCAAATTCTAAACTAGTATTAGCCAAAGTTGAAGGCTGTGATAATGATGCCCACTAGAGGCAGCCACAGGATAAGGAATTTATTAAGACTAATCGTTTTCTATCAGTTTACATCCCTTCAAATGGAACCCACAATGCTAGACGTTTTTGAATAATAAACAAACAAAAAAAGGATGCTTTACAAAAGTGAACTGTTTATTGATGTTTTCTGTAACTGTGATTAAAGGCATTACTCGCAAGAACAGTTGATTGACTTTACCAATCCATATATTTTCTGCAATCTCTGCTGTATGTACAACACCATTTTAGAATCGAACACTGACTGACAAATGTTTGATTTAAAGGTGTGATAGGTGAGCTGGGAAATGCTAACTTTAGCCTGCTAGCATTGAGAGCATAAGATCCCACCCTCCCTGCAAATCGCTGTCCAAAGCCACACTTTCTCCAAAACACATGAACACGCACAGACCAGAAGCGAAACGACCAGAGACAATGTTAGTTGTGGACCAGGGTCCAAAAATGAACACACGCCAAGCGCCAAATGCGGGAAGAATTTCCGTTTGGCGAGTAAATCTCAAAAGGCTATCCGCCACACTGGCGGGTGAATGTTCCAGACATCCCAAGTCTCCCGGTAGTTCTGGGAGTCTCCCGCATATTGATAGCGGCTCCCTGATGCCCGCAAATTAGTTCAAATCTCCCGGAATCTAGAGCGAGCGAGAAAGAGCTTGCACACACTGTGCTACAAACCATGGTAGCGTGCGCCAGCAGTATAGGGGAATTATTGGGTCAGATTGAAAACTAAAAGTCTAGAACTAAAAGTCTTAAACGAAAACTAAAAGTCTAAATCTGAAACTAAAAGTCTAAGTCGAAAACTAAAAGTCTAAGTCGAAAATGAATTTGGAATTTAGGATAGGGCATTTTGTAGGATTGGGCATTTGGTATTTAGGATAGGGCATTTTGTATTTAGGATTGGGCATTTAGCCATTTAGCCATTTAGGATTTAGGATTGGGCATTTGAGGGATTGAGGAGTGTATGCTGTAGCCTACCAACTATCTTTCTCTTTTCTGCATTTCACCTCTGCTCTAGCTTGGTTCCTTGTAATAAACCCTATGTTCTATTGTAAATCTTTATGTTTGTAGATCATCATGCTGATGGCCTGATGCACCCCCTGTTCAAGAAAATCTCCACGTAAATAAAATTATTTATTTGTATTAGGTAAATCCGTGCCTCAATGTTTCAAAAAGTGGTGGGTAAAAAATGACTCATGACGAAATCGACGCATATGAAGACACGTAACGTTACCTCTTTCATTGTGATTTGCTTGCAGCACACTGAAGAAGTGAAACGCACATCAAACGTTGATGGCATCATTAACAACAAGCTGTTCTGTTCGGTTGTGAACACAATGTAGATTTACCAGGATGCGTTGGCGTTGTTGCTCCGCAAAACAAAATACTCAAACAACGTCAAAGCAGATCTGAAGTCATGAATGATTCAACACTCAAAACAAATAATTGCTTAATTATTTTCTTCTCTGATGTTCACTTCTTCGGGGGCTGAACAACCGGTCACTCAAATGGGATTGGAGCAATAGTAAACCACAATGATCAAACAATCAAATCCCTATAAAGAAGCTGTTTCACTTGGATACATCACATTAGGAAAAAAGTTTATTGCAACTTCTGTTTCATGCTGACTTTTGTTCGCTGTTTTTCTGTTTACATGTGAACTGAACAGGATTAAGTGATCAGAACAATAGGCAACTGTTTGTATTGTGATGTGTTCACGCCATTTCATAATTACTGTAAATGAAGCCCCATATGCTTTCGATTCACTCTCACTGTAGCATACTTTGATGTCATGCACACCAATCGGTCTGTATAGCACCACTTCAAGTCGAACACACCTTAAATCTAAAGTGGTACAGCGGCAACGTGGTACAAGTCGTAGCTCTCAGAAAAGTATGAGTTTGCATGTTGTAATTATGTTCTACAAGCATGCAAAGGCTTTTTACAGTTCACAAACGTTAAGGTAATTACAACATGCCATGAACGCACCTTTTGCAGTGTGTTTTGTGTATGTCAGGGGTGCCCATTCCTGTTAACTGGAGATCCACCTTCCTGCAAAGATCAGCTCCAACTCTCAAAACACAATTGAACAAACTAATTAAGAATTTCTATGAATATTAACTATGAATTACCCTTACCCTTGCTGGACCAAGCCCATGAGGAGGCCGTGCCTCTAGTGGAGCCTATGGGGCATTGAAGGCCCATGGAGGTGTAGGCTAGAGAGATAGTGTCTACTATCCATCTAGAAAGTGTCTGTTTTGTGAACGGCAGACCTTTAGTGCGGCCACCAAAACACACAAAGAGCTGTTTCGACTGTCTGAATGTGGCGGAGCGCTCTAGATAGGGCTTACCTATAACCTGGGCTTTGAACGGTGTTGAGAGCACCTTAGGAACATAGCCGTGTCTTGGTCTGAGCATGACTCTGGAGTCGCCAGGCCCAAACTCAAGGCATGCAGCGCTTATGGAAAGCGCTTGCAGGTTGCTTACTGTTTTGTCCGACGCCAGCTCTAGCAGGAGTGCTCTCGCAGGGTTTTGAGTGAAAACGGTTTAAGGTCAGCAGTCTGGAGTGGCTCAAACGGGGGTCCCCTAAAGGCCCAGAGTATCATGGATAGGTCCCAGGAGGGAACAGAGGGGGGCAGAGGCGAGTTGAGGCTCCTGGCCCCCTTGAGGAAACGAATGACCACTTTTCCCCATGGAAGGTCCGGCAACAGGGGCGTGAAAAGCCGCTATGGCCGCCAAATATACTTTGAGCGTGGAGGGGGTCCTGCCTGCGTCCAGCAGCTCCTGAAGAAAGGAAAGCACTAGAGGTACTTCACAAATGTGTCTGGCTTAAAAATGTATAATACAGAATTTTTTGTTGCGTCTGCATAGCCACGTGAACCGGAATTATCCCGACAATGTTTTATCTGTACAGAGGTAAAGGGAAGGAGGCCTTCACAGGGAGAGACCAGTTGACACTTCAGGACTGCGTTGCCGTCGCATCCAGGCGCCGGCCCCTCATCAGATCTGGATATGGTTAATAGAAAAGTGCTTTTTTTGTGCTTTATTTGGGTCACTGTTAAAACAGCGTTTGTTTGTAGGGATGCGTGTTTTGTAACAGGCCCACTTACTACAGTTAAAACATCTCCAGTCACCTGAACTGAAGAGGGGACTGAGAGAAGTGCATGAGCTTTCTTCAAGGGAGGTCCGGCCACGGCGGAACTTAAACCCTGACACGTTGGGAACGGGTAGTGCTTTGCAGGCTTTAGGCATCAGTGAACTTCAGCCGCTGGGTGGGGCTGAGAAGTCAGCAGCGCGGGCTTGGCTGGCTGAGGGGGCGGCACTTTCTTGGGGCGTCCTGAAGCCGAACTCGAGCGTTTGGGCAGAAAATGTCTCATGGCCTACGACGATTTTTGCACTCGGAGAATCCCTTCACCGCTGGGCCGAAGAGGCCGGTGTTGGAGATTGGGGCATCAAGGAAAGTGGTTCTGTCCGCGTCCTTGATCTCCGTAAGGTTCAGCCAAAGGTGGTGCTCCAGCACAACCAGACTGGCCATAGTGTCGATCGCCTGGGTGGTGGTTTTGGTGGCACTGCGCAAGTCCCCAAAGGCCTCAGGGTCCGGGCCAGTCTCATCCATAGAGCAGAGGAGCTTGACCTGAAACACTTGATGGATTGCCATAGTGTGCAAAGCCGATGCAGCCTGGCCGGTGGCAGTGTAAGCGCAACCGGCGAGGGCAAATGTCGTTCTGCAAGGCTTGGATGGGTGGACCACCTTGGTTCTCCATCCGCTAGAGGTGGGCGGTCAGAGATGCGCAGCCACAGGTTCCTCTAGGGGGGGGCAACGTGTTGTAGCCCTTCTCCTCAGCGCCGTCAATAGTTGAGAGCGTTGCAGAAGCTGAAGTCTTTAAGCGAGCCGAGTAAGGAGTGTGCCATGATTTGGTCAGCTCGTCATGCACCTCGGGGAAGCAGAGTGCTGGTCTTTGACGAGTGGTCTGCTGATGCCTCGGCAGAAACCACCCATCAAGACGGCTTCTGGTGGGCTCCTGAGGCGGAGACCACTCGATGTCGAGGCCTTTGACAACTTTCGTGAGGACGCGAATAAGTTCAGAGTCTCCCTGCTCACTCTAACAACGTCTCCACTGGCTTGGGATTGAGGGGCGGGGTCAATTGTCGAGCCCAGCCAATCTTCTCCCTCAGATGCAGCCAGAGACAGGCTGTCGTTGCCATCTTCCTCAGATAAACCAAACGAAACGAGTCCTGTCGCTTGAGAGGAGGGGAATAGATCCGTTTGCTAGAAAAGCACCGGTGAGGGGATCTCGCGAGGAGAGAGCGAGGCCTGCAGGGACTGGGCCGGCGTAGGCTCGCTCGGTTCAGGCATCCTTTGGCCTCGTCGCTTCTTCCGTCAAGGCTCGAGGAGGGAAGGAAGCGCGGGAGGACAAGAGGCGGGGTCGCCGTACTAGAGGAGAGCTAGGCACGAGTGCAGGATGGAGATGGGCAGGCTTTTGCAGTACGGGCAGCCGCCATTTTTGAGTGCAGTCTCTGCGTGAGCCAGGCTCTGCATAAAGTGCATCCGGAATGCGGTATTTGAAACAACACCGAAGAAAATGTGTTCTTTCTGCTTCCAGAGTGTCGTGACGGCGAACACACAGAAGTAGCAGAAAGGATATAAATATAGCCTCAGGTTAACCTGTTAAGCTGCAACCCCACTTTTGAAAAATACCCAGAAATGGCATACCCAAACTAAAACACATATAGTTCATGAACCCTTTGTACTAAAAGCACAAGTATGATCTCATTTGAAAGCTGACACCTGGCAGTTTATTGTAAATGTAGAATTAATTATTGTCATAATGAAAAAATAGTTATAAATAGCTTCAAAGTTTTGTAAAGTTATTAGAAATTGATTTTTTATGAAATATCTTCATAAAAATAATATTGAAGTTGGCATTGTATCAATCTATGAATGCACTGCAGCTAAAGTCACATGTCTGACCATGTTATATTTAAAATCTGAAGATGAAAAGTCTAAAACTCTGTATTTAGTTAAATGTTTTTCAAGATCATGTCATATGACTTTATTTTGATTAGACTCTAAAATGCAAACTGATGTTTATTGTCATTTTCTAAGCATCTATTCAGTCTATTGTCTCTATTGTTTTGTGGTGCAAACGAGCACCATTCAGTCTCAGTCTCCCCTGCACACATTCACACCTCTCCGGCCTTGTTATGGCTCTAAATATGTTTTTCTTTTGTCTTCATTATAATTACTAACGACTGGCTATTCACACTGTTTCAATCCCTAATTTCTTTTTTCCAAGTTCTCACTTCACATTTGAAACTGTATCAAATGACCTTCTTGAAAAAATAAACATTTCAGTAAGCATTCTTATTTAGAAAAAATAATACAAATAACAGCTAGGTGGCAGGTGAACCTGCATGTTAGCTTAGCACACCATCAATACAAGACAATTTATGATATTAAAACCATGTTTGTGCTCCAAACTTACTTTATAGCGAGAGTTGAGTGTTTTAAATAACCTTCTATGATCTGATTTGGCTTCAGATAAAAAATCAGACAGAAAATATATTATTTTATAGTATTCTGCACAATGATACAGTCTATATCGATTAGCATTACATTATAAATATAATCTATTATTATGAAAATACCTGACATGGCTCAAAGAACACAGGTAAATCAAATATCATTTTATACTTTTAACTTCTGTTTTTGTGGTGGCTCTGTATATTTCTATGGCATCGCTGTCACATGCCTGTCCTGTCTTGTGTTGCACATGGGTGTTTTGTTATTTTGGGCCATGTGCTCTTGTCTTTGTCTGATCCCTCCCCCTCGTTACCTGATTATTGATCGAGTTCTACCACCTGCCCCCTCTTGATTTGTTCCCTTCTTAAGTCTCCTCTTGTTTGCAGTCTTTGTCGGATCGTTGTCTAATGTTTCCTGTTCCCTGTGATCCTCCAGTAAGTTTCATGTTCTGTTTTTGTTTTATATTTATTAGTTATGTTTTCCCCCTCGTGGGTTTTGTTTTGTGTTTATGTTTTCTTTGGTAAATAAATATAATTTCTCCTGCACTTGAGTCCTCACAGTTTTTTCCTTACCCGTTCCGTGACATAACGATCCGACCTAATGAGGACTCAGCGGAGAAGAGGGGCCCAGTCAGAGACGGTTCACGTCTTCCCAGCGAGAGACTGTTCACGTCATGTCTGCCCAGCGAGAGACTGTTCACGTCACGTCTGCCCAGCGAGAGACTGTTCACGCTCCGTTTGCCCAGTCAGAAACTGTGCACGTCCCGTTTGCCCAATCTGAGACAGATCAGGAAATGCCCATTCGCGTGGCCGCCAAGGCACTTATGGACTATCTGGAGCGTCTGGCTCGGATCCTGGACATGCCCATGTCTGCTGTCCCAGAGCCGGAGCCAGTGTCTCCTGTCCCAGAGCCGGAGCCAGTGTCTGCTGTTCCAGAGCCGGAGGCAGAGCGAGTGCCCGTTCCAGAGCCTGAAGCAGAGCCAATGCCTGTTCCAGAGCCGGAGGCAGAGCCAATGCCTGTTCCAGAGCCGGAGGCAGAGCCAATGCCTGTTCCAGAGCCGGAGGCAGAGCCAGTGCCGTCTGCCTTCAAGGACCTGGACTATCTTGAGCGTCTGGCTCGGATCCTGGACATACCCGTGTCTCCTGTTCCAGAGCCGGAGGCAGAGCCAATGCCTGTTCCAGAGCCGGAGGCAGAGCCAATGCATGTTCCAGAGCTGGAGCCAATGTCTGTTCCAGAGCCAGTGCCTGTTCCAGGGCCAGTGTTTGTTTCTGTGTTTGTGTCTGTTCTTGTGACTGTTACAGTTCTTGTGTCTGCTGTACCTGAGCCGTTGTCTGCTGTACCTGAGCCGGTGTCTGCTTTACCTGAGCAGGTGTCTGCTGTACCTGAGCCGGTGTCTGCTGTACCTGAGCAGGTGTCTGCTGTACCTGAGCAGGTGTCTGCTGTACCTGAGCAGGTGTCTGCTGTACCTGAGCCGGTGTCTGCTGTTCCTGAGCCGGTGTCTGCTGTTCCTGAGCCGGTGTCTGCTGTTCCTGAGCCGGTGTCTGCTTTTCCAGAGCCGGTGTCTGCTATTCCTGAGCCGGTGCCAGTGTCTGTTCCAGAGCCTCTGCCATGGCCGCCCGAGGGGTCTTCACCGCCCTGGCCGCCCGATGGGTCGTCTGCTTCGCCCTGGCCGCCCGAGGGGTCTTCACCGCCCTGGCCGCCCGATGGGTCTGCACCGCCCTGGCCGCCCGATGGGTCGTCTGCTTCGCCCTGTCCGCCCGATGGGTCTTCTGCTTCGCCCTGGCCGCCCGATGGGTCGTCTGCTTCCCCCTGGCCGCCCGATGGGTTGTCTGCTTCGCCCTGGCCGCCCGATGGACTGTCTGCTTCGCCCTGGCCGCCCGATGGACTGTCTGCTTCGCCCTGGCCGCCCGATGGACTGTCTGCGTCGCCCTGGCCTCCCAGGACTAAGCGTTCTGTCCCTCCCGTCCCGCCCTGGTCTGTCCCTCCCGTCCCACCCTGGTCTGTCCCTCCCGTCCCGCCCTGGTCTGTCCCTCCCGTCCCGCCCAAGTCTGTCTCTCCCGTCCCGCCCTGGTCTGTCCCTCCCGTCCCGCCCTGGTCTGTCCCTCCCGTCCCGCCCTGGTCTGTCCCTCCCGTCCCGCCCTGGTCTGTCCGTCCCGTCCCGCCCCGCCCTGGTCTGTCCCTCCCGTCCCGTCCCGCCCTGGTCTGTCCCTCCCGTCCTGTCCCGCAAGGTCTGTCCCTCCCGTCCCGTCCCGCCCCGCCCCGCCCCGCCCCGCCCCGCCCTGGTCTGTCCCTCCCGTCCCGTCCAGTCCAGACCATTACTTATGAATGGGAGAAAGTGCAAAAGGCAATATGGTTGAATAAGTCCCGCCTTCTAAAGAAAAGAGCCAATCGCCGATTGGTAAAGTCATCGCAACACTGCAGCAGCCTGAACATTTTTTTTGTCATGATTCAAGGATTTAGAAACAAATTTTAAGGGTGATTTCAAATATGACATTTAATCGTAAGCTTGACGAACAGTTTTGGATAATTTGATATTTCCCCATTCAGTGGCATCAATTCAGCAAAAGCCAATGTATGGCAGACCCTGACGACGTCATCCAATCTCGACGTGACCGGAAAACTATAACCAGTAAAACCAGTAGATGGTGCCAGAGGAGCACGTATTGGCAAATATATTTTTAGATATGATCAAATCACTACTATAACATTTAAAAATCCATAAAAATAAAAAAACACAGTCTCATGAAAAACAAAACCTTTTCTTTTCTAAACGTCACAATGAATTTTTTATTTACATTGTGTCTCCGCTTTGTTGTTTATAATGAGAGGATTTGTACACGTGTAGAACTTAGTAACCTTTTGCTAAACAAACTCATTCAGCATTTTGAGCAACTCAGTAGGTTCTCACTACCGGTAACTTAAACACCTGATTGGTCATTATTTTCAACAGAAATGCCTGTGATTGGCTACAACACTCAATGCTGCAAAAATCACTTTGTAAATAGACACATTTGCAATACCATTGAACTCACGACACAAACAACCGGATCGCTTTAATTTACTGGCTTTTCTCTTTTATTAAATAATTACAAATTATATGTTAATATAATTATTAAACCTGCAATAAACATATATATCTTTGCACTGACTTGACCAGGCAGCCGCCATTCCATGACATACCCAATTGAAAGTCCCCATTCAAAGAGACTGGCACTTTCACTCCCGAGAGACGTTTCAAAGATGGCCGCCAAGTGAAACGTACTCGGTTACTAACGTAACCTCGGTTCTCTCTAGAGAGGGAACGAGTCCTGCGTAATATCTTACGCTATGGGGAAAACCTCTTTTCCACGAGATATTGAAGCCAAAAATGATCCTTAATTTTGAATTACTGTAAAACGCTGTGCAGCAGCATGCAGACATTGGCAGGACGACTCGCGCGCCTATTGGCCGCCCTGGTCTGTCCCTCGCGTCCCGCCCCGCCCTGGTCTGTCCCTCCCGTCCCGCCCCGCCCTGGTCTGTCCCTCCCGTCCCGCCCCGCCCTGGTCTGTCCCTCCCGTCCCGCCCCGCCCCGCCCTGCCCTGGTCTGTCCCTCCCCGTCCTGGTCTGTCCCTCCCCACCCTGGTCTGAGGAGAGACATCTTTGGCTGAACCTGGCCGACATGCGGGACGCGGAGCCTTGTCCCCTTGCCCCCTTGTCCCAGGCCGGCCTCTTCGGCGGTGCGGTTGAAGATTTTGCCCAACAGTTTTCAACCACCGAGAAACAGACCAAGGCCAACAAACACATTCTGCCCCGCCGGCCCGCTGCTGCCTCCACCCAGCCGGCCGGGCAGACGCCTCGACCTGTTTCCCGCTGAGGGCGCCCTCCTGCGGCTCCCGCCCCTCCCGCCCGGACCACGCAGCAGCCTCCACCCAGGGCCGGTCGGGTAGGAAGCCGCAAGAAGGCGCCACAGCCCTATCCTGCCCCGCCCCCCGCTAAACGCCGGGTCAAGCGGCCCTCCTGAGACGGGCTACTCAGGGATGATGATTGTTTCTCAGGAGGTGGTAGCAGGACCACTCCTTCCCCCGGTGGAGGGCCGGGGGAGAATCTTTTGTTCTCCACTCCCCGCTGCTCACCCACGGGTGGGCAGCACCCTAATGTGGTTAAAAACAGAAACAATCCCCTCTTCCCTGAGCTCACAGAGTTCTCGGGCGACACAGAGCGCCGCCCACAAGCCGTGCTCTCCTCGCCCCCCTCTGTCCCAGAGGCGGTTGACATGGCGTGGACCGCTTCGCCCCTGTCCCCCTCTGTTGCCAGACCCCTGGCAGAGCAGGCCCCCGCGGGACGACCAGCCTGGTCCTCCCCTGGCCCGCTCTGCCAGGGCGCGGTTGCTAACTGTGCCCCCACACCGGGCCGCTATGCCGTCCACGTCTGGGCCAGTTACTCCGCTTCGCTGCCCCTCAGGGGGGACGCCTGTGGTTCGCATGATCCCGCTGGTTCAGTTCCTGGGAGCCTGGCTAGAGCTTCCCCGTCTGTCCCGCTGGATCGCGCGGACCGTCAGGTTCGGCTATGCGATTCAGTTCGCACGGTCTCCTCCCCGCTTCAGGGGAGTCCACTCCACTTTGGTCGGTGGCAATGCCCCCATCATGAGAGCAGAGATTGCCACCCTGCTGGCGAAGGGTGCAATCGAGACTGTCCCTCCAGCCGAGATGAGGTCCGGCTTCTACAGCCCCTACTTCATTGTCCCCAAGAAAACCGGTGGGTTACGGCCAATCCTGGACTTGCGTGTGCTGAACCGCTCCCTTCACAGGATGCCGTTCAAGATGCTAACCGCCAAACGCGTTTCCGAATGCATACGGCCCCAGGATTGGTTTGCAGCGATCGACCTGAAGGACGCCCACTTTCATGTCTCCATTCTTCCTCCACACAGACCGTTCCTTCGGTTTGCTTTCGAGGGGCAGGCATACCAGTAAGCGGTTCTCCCTTTCGGGCTAGCCCTGTCTCCTCGCATCTTTACGAAGGTCGTCAAGGCTGCCCTTGTTCCCCTTCGGGAACACGGGGTTCGCATCCTGAGTTATATCGACGACTGGATGATCCTAGCTCACTCTTGAGATCAGGATTGCGAACACAGGGACCTAGTGCTTCGGCACCTAGCTCGCCTGGGCCTTCGGGTCAACTGGGAGAAGAGCAAACTTTGGCCCGTGCAGAGGATCTCTTTTCTCGGTATGGACATCGACTCGGTCGCCATGTCCGCGCAACTTACGAGCGAGCGCGCGCAGTCACTGCTGACTTGCCTGAGACAATTCGAGGGCAGGAGTGCGGTTCCACTGAAACTCTTTCAGAGGCTCCTGGGGCATATGGCATCTGCAGCCGCGGTCACGCCGCTCGGATTGCTTCATATGAGACCGCTTTGGCTTCGCGACCGAGTCCCGAGGTGGGCATGGCAACGCGGCACGCTCCGAGTACCAGTTACTCTGACCTGCCGTCAGTTCTTCACCCCGTGGTCGAACATCAGTTTTCTCAGGGCGGGTGTCCCCCTGGAACGAGCTTCCCGGCATGTTGTTACCTTGCCCTGCACCGCTTCCGGGCGTTGCTCTGGGGTCAACACGTACTAGTCCGTTCAGACAATACCGCCACTGTAGCGTACATCAACCATCAAGGTGGTCTACGCTCCCGCCGTATGTCATAACTCGCCCGCCACCTCCTGCTATGGAGTCAGAAGCATCTGAGGTTGCTTCGAGCCATTTTCATTCCCGGAGCGCTGAACTGTGCAGCCGACGAGCTCTCACGGCTTCAGCCACTCCCTGGAGAATGGCGACTCCATCCCCAGTCGGTTCAGCTGATTTGGGACATGTTCGGGGACGCACAGATAGATCTGTTTGCCTCCCACGACTCGACCCATTGCGCCCAGTTTTATTCCCTGACCGAGGGCACGCTCGGCACGGATGCTCTGGCGCACAGCTGGCCGCAGGGCCGCAAGTATGCGTTTCCCCCAGTGAGCCTTCTTGCGCAGACCTTGCGCAAGGTCAGGGAGGACGAGGAGCAGTTCATCCTGGTTGCCCATTACTGGCCCAACCGGACCTGGTTCCCCGAACTAGTACTCCTCGCGACAGCACCTCCCTGGCCGATCCCTCTGAGGAAGAATCTTCTTTCTCAGGGACGAGGCACCCTATGGCACCCTCGTCCCGATCTCTGGAACCTCCATGTGTGGCTCCTCGACGGGACGAGGCAGGTTTGAGTACCCTACCACCAGCGGTGGTGGCTACCATCACTTCCGCTAGGGCGTCGTCCACGAGACACGTCTATGCGTTGAAGTGGAACCTCTTCATCAGCTGGTGCTCTTCTCACTGAGAAGACCCCCGGAGATGCTCGATCAGCGTTGTGCTTTCCTTCCTTCAACAGGGGCTGGAGCGAAGGCTGTCTCCCTCCACCCTGAAGGTCTATGTTGCCGCTATTGCCGCACACCATGACCTCATCGAAGGTAAGTCGTTGGGGAAGCACAACCTGGTCATCAGGTTCCTGAGAGGAGCGAGGAGGCTAAATCCGCCTCGCCCTCCTCTCGTTCCCTCTTGGGATCTCTCAGTGGTTCTAACTGCCCTGAAGAGTGCTCCATTTGAGCCCCTGCAATCAGTCGAGCTTAAATTCCTGTCTATGAAGACAGCGCTCCTGGTTGCACTGGCCTCCATCAAGAGGGTAGGGGACCCGCACACATTCTCCGTTGACGAAGCGTGCCTGGAATTCGGGCCGGCTTAATCTCACGTGATCCTGAGACCCAGGCCTGGATATGTGCCCAAGGTTCCTACCACTCCCTTCCGGGACCAGGTGGTGAACCTGCAAGCGCTGCCCCCGGAGGAGGCAGACCCAGCCTTGGCACTGCTCTGTCCAGTACGCGCTCTCCGCACCTATGTCGACAGGACACAGTGTTTCAGGACCTCAGTCCAGCTCTTTGTCTGTTATGGTGGGAAGCTGAAGGGAAGGGCTCTCTCCAAGCAAAGGTTGTCTCACTGGATAGTGGACGCCATTGCTTTGGCATACCAGCAGCAAGGTCGACCGTGCCCCCTTGGTGTGACTGCCCACTCCACCCGGAGTGTGGCGTCCTCTTGGGCTCTAGCGCATGGTGCCTCGCTAACAGACATCTGCAGAGCTGCAGGCTGGGCGACACCTAACACATTCGCCAGATTCTACAATCTCCGAGTGGAGCCAGTGTCCCCTCATGTACTCGCTTCAACCAGCTAGTACTCGACCCGCTCAGGTGTCTTCGCTTGCTCGCCATTCCACTCCACGGACTGGATACGTGCATACTTCCCCTAGCTTGGGATATGCTTCCCAGTGTACCTTGGTATTCCTGTGATAAATGGAGTCCTTCGTCCAGTTTACGACGGGATCTCGATTTACGCAGGGCACTGGAAGACAGCTGAGAAGGTGGCATGATTAGACTGGTAACCCCATTCGTCGTCATCCGACGTAACTCGGAGTGACATGAAAGGGAAAGTCTTTGGTTACGTATGTAACCCTCGTTCCCTGAGTAGGGAACGGAGACGTTACGTCTTCCTGCCACTTTCCGCTGTACCGCGGGGATCGCTTGAGCTCAGTCTTGGCTCCTCAGCGAAGAAACATATCTGCATGTTGCCGGCTTCCTCCTTTTATTACGCCATGCAAATTCCGCAGACCCATGGCATTTCTTTGCCATTGGCTCGTTTTGTAATACTCGAAGTTGATAGGCTTTCTAAGCGAAACCCCATTCGTCGTCATCCGACGCAACGTCTCCGTTCCCTACTCAGGGAACGAGGGTTACATACGTAACCAAAGACGTTTTCCCACTGCTTATAGCTACGCAATCAAAGTAAAAGTTTTCGAAAGGGAACGCTGATTCATTAAAAGATAGATGTAGTGAAACAAAGGTGTTAATCATTTTAACTTTGAGCTCCACTTTTCAAGGCTCAGCTGACCAGCAATGCGTCACATTGGTAACGCTGAAGCTGATGCTTCACGTAATAGAGACCAATGTCTTTGATTGAATGCATTGACCAGCGCTGCCGCTGATGCCATTCATGGTAAATACTCTTCAATGTTAAAAGGATGATACGACAAATATTTCACTTCCCTTGATCATGACAATCTTTTCACGAAAATATGACTCTACCTCAAAGACAGATGTAGGTAATAGCACGTGCTCAGTCGATCTTTCTGATTCACTGTCTGTTTAGGCTTGTTAAGTGTAAATCCATGAAGCCTCAGTACAAATCACCATGATAAACACAGTCTTGTTATCATTAACTTATTTAACATTCAATACACATGCACGAAGCTCAAAACAAGAAGGGTATAGCCTTATGAAAAAAAAATGCGGTTGGCTTGTCAGTATTGCGGTACTACAATATTGCGGATATCGCGACAGCCCTAATTACAAACAGGTGTGTTGGATCAGGGTTGTATCTAAACACTGCAGGTACCCTGGTGTATGTTGTCATTGTTCCAAAGCAGCTTTATGGAAGTAGAAAAATATCCAAATTCAGAACTGGCAAGTGGCTTAAATATATTCACCTTTTCTATGACCACTGAGGGTTTACTGATTTATGGAAAGGACTGAGTAGGAATGACAATAAGATTAACTGACAGTAGATCACCCCTAACCATCTATCTGATTCTTTTTGGAAAAAAGGGACCAAACCATTAATCTAACACTGGATGGATCCGGTGTGTGAGTCATGCCAGTTAAAGTAACACCTCTTGAACTCCCCATACTCACACAGGTAAAAAGTTAGGATTGCTGCCAAGGGAGTTTCGTGAGGAGACTAATCCAACTCTAGTGCAGGAGAGTCATCTTCAAATCACCTTTATGAATGAGAAGAAAGGTGAACGAACGGTATGGTTGTATAATTAATGTATATTGTTCTCTTTAGTTGCTGCTTTCTGCTTAGACATGACTCCATTTACTAATATGAGGCTAGACAACGGTGTCAGTTTAGACAGAGATGTAAGGTGAAGTGTGCATGAGTGAAGCATAGACATATAAAGAGATAGCGATCTGGAGGAAGATGTGACATGACTTCTAAATATGACCGTGAGAGGTTCATACAGGAGCATGACGGGTCTCATCCTTGATTAATTCATGAGCTATTTCACCTGCTGTGGGGAGCTGTACTTAAATGATTTACCTTTCCTGCAGCGGTTGGTATTTCAAAAGTGACATTTCAGATGGCCCTGGATTTTTAGACTAATCTATTAATTTCTTGTTGCTGTAGGCCATTCCCGATCTCAACGGAAAAAGGTTTAGCATCAATTACTGTAAATCCTGACCATTAAACACAACGAAAATTCTGAGACCTTGATCAGTGTCACAGACTGGGCAGATGTGTCAGCTCAGCAGGACTTAACATAAGCCATGTTTTTAGGCGTGTTAACTGTCAGACAATATTGCTTACATAAACACTTGCAAACACAACCTGATGTCGTAAACATGACTTCCCAACTCATAAATACGAGCTTCTCAGGAGGACTCTTGCTGTGTTCACACCATGTCGTAATAACCGTAATTTTGAAATGACAGCAATACTCTGAGCTGTTCAATTATGCATTTCTGTGGCAACAATATCAACGGCCAAATGAATTTGCAGTGATAAGGTAGTACAGCAGTCACGTGGTACAAGTAGGAGCTCTCAGAAAAATTCAAGTTTACAAGTTGTAATTACGGGCTCTACGAGGAGAAGTTGAAATCTCATTATACAGTAATTTTGACATGGTATGAACGCACCATATTTTTTACTGTTTTTGATTGGTCTTTGGACTATTTTTGTTGCGCAGACCCTGATACATACACATCGCTCGCATATAGAGATCGTAGATCGCACTGCGCATACAAAGAAACATTCAGTAGCACAGATACTTAACGCTGCCCCTGCAAATTTTATTAATAAAATAGCTTTGCTTTTGAATCGCTACATTTATATTTTTCAGCAACAAGAGTGTAAAATCACTGTTTTTAAAGTAATTAAACTCACTGCTTCATTTTTAGTAGAGACGCTGCACAGGCCCAGGTAATTCAGACACGCATCTCTCTCTCTCTCTCTCTCTCTCTCTCTCTCTCTCTCTCTCTCTCTCTCTCTCTCTCTCTCTCTCACTCTCTCTCTCTCTCTCTCTCGATGATTAATTGAAATAAATGCTATTATTCATTCATTCAAATCATCTTACTGCACTTTTATAGTGTCTGATTCAAAACGGTCAGAATGCTAGAACTAACGAGCGGTAACTGACAAAAATAACCATAAATTTTACCCCTCCGGTCAATTATTGTGCTGCAAACATCAGTAAAAGCTTTAGCTTGTCAGTGCTGGCAAATGACCATGGTATAAGTGGAATAATCCACGGCTAGCTGTGCACTAAACGATTTGAATTCTTAGCCTCCACGCCATGCACTAGAATCGTTGAACACACTGCTAGACGTGGTTTATCCCTTGCTTATCCTGTGCCCAAATGCATCCAGTTGGCCCATATTTTAAAACTGACATTGATCCGCTGTGCTGTCAAAACTTTTAAGCTTGTTTACACTGCATCTTAAACCTGTGCCACTCATGTTGCGGAATGCTAAAAAACTGCAAGATGCACCATAATGGCCAAAGGCATACAACTGTTTGCATAGACCAATAATTGAAAAATAGAACACGTCTTGTGTGAACTTCACGTCTCTAAACTAAACTACGGTGTTATGTCCATTAATGTCTTATAATGTTACATATAATAGTATGTAATAAAACAATAGACTGAGAAAGTATTTCTTCTAGTTAGATTAGATTTTTAAAGAGAACCGTTTGTTGTACTAGCTTAGCAAACAGTTTGTCAAGTAGCTTTTTAGCTTCGCGTTAAACAGAATTTATCAGCAAAACTAGATATTAGAAACTAGATATTTAGCCACAAATTAAGAATATGAACTTATTGATTTGTTTCATTTTAGTTGAATCGTGGCCATGCTGTAGTAATTTGTTCTCCCGTTTTAGTTAAATTGTGGCCATTATATAGCTTTGGATCACATTAGTATGACATGGGCATGATTTAACTTATTTAAGGGAACAAATGTATAAAACGTGGCCAGTGGCCATGAATTAATAAGTTGTTGTAAATAAATCATAATTTAAGGGCTCCATTTAAAAAAAAAAAACAGGCTATAGACCTAGGCATCTCAGCTCAGAGAATTCACTTTTGGTAATGGGGAATATTCTTGTTTATATATCATGTTTATTTTGAGTGAGAAAACAATGCACACTAATTCAAATTCAGAAAGCAATAATTCAACAACAAATACCGTAGCCATTAAGTCACACTTTTTCTATGAATAAAAGGTAAGCCAGTAGTCACAGACGTCTGATAATCATCAGAACTTCTCTTTTCACATGCTTTTCATGTTCAGCAGCTCTGCAAGCAGAGAAATAAGCTGTATTTTTATCATTCTATTCAAAACTGAAATGAACAGATGTGAGTCTGAGATACTACACACTCTCTCAGCCAATCGCTCTGTAAATTCTCCAAAAGTTGTTAATTTGACAATGTCTCATTAGCACACTGTGATCAGGTTTTCAGAAAAGAAAGTCAAAGATAATAGGATACATATAACGGACAGCGCAGAACGTCTGATAGTTGAGATGGTGTGGAAGCGTTAATTAAGTTCTGTGATGATTTTTTTCAGAAGGGGTTCTGTTACGGATGTGCAGTCCTCCATCCTGCAGCTATGCAGAGGCATAGATCCCGCCTGCATTATGAAGCAAAATTGGTCATATGTTGTGAACAGACTATTTAATTTTTCTTTTTGGAAGTGTGTAAACACTTACAATTGTTCCATTTGCTTAAAAAAAATAACAATCCTTTGCTGTTTGGAATGGATGTTATTATATTGCAAAAATCATCCTGATTTACATCAAACAATATGCCTAAAATTAGCGCTCAATTGCGTTCACGTTTGGCATGTTGATATTAACTTTCAGCTCATATAGTATTTATGCTCATTTTAACTGTGTATACAGCAAATGTGAAGAGTTCAGGTTGCAATTAATAAATCCCTTTATCCACTGTGGTGTCTCTCCAGCGCTCTCTGTGCACAGCAGGTTTTACTTAAGTACGTGAAATATAGAATCTGCCTTTGGACTTCATGCCTTTTATAGTATGAGTGGCTTTATTTGCATTCCAAACAGCGCTGCATGATTACACTTGAAATGTATGTGGATTTTACATAAGATGACTGCTGTTATTTCTTCTTGCTAATCTTTATACACTGTGTCATCTTTATTTTTGTCGTAAGGGCTCAGTTCTCCGGTTGAGTAAATTCAGCGGGTGTCTTGAGAATGGCTGTCGAGGAATGTTTTATTGTTGCTGAAAATACAAGAGGAATTCTAGCATGGGATCATTTTTCTCAGAAGTCCTGAAAGATCACTATCTTGGAAGTCCCTGGACTGTGTGCAAAGGATCATATATGCCATGACAAATTTCGAGATTTTATCAATTCGTTATTTTGATCCCCCAATATCCAAAAAGCCATTTTGAACGCACAGATCTCATGTACAAAGAGCCCTGATGGTAATGTCTTCCAACAGCCTCATTTCCCCCTTGGTATCATGGGGAATAAAGAAATCATGAATGCAAGGTTCTAGCCCTAACCTAACCCTAACATTAAAGGATCGGCCCTCTTCATGTTCAAAGTTGTTCATGATTTTTTTCATAAAACTTTTAGAGTGCAGAGATGAAAGAACATTTTTTTCCTTTTTTTTTTTAACAGATCTACAGTGAATAAAGAGCAGGTGTCATATATTATCAGACATGGCAAGATAATGACCCTTGTGGTACATTATGTTCCTCTGTTTTATGGGTTCAAGCTGATTGATTCAGGTTATGGGCATTCCTGAAATAGGTTTAAAGTGACTTGAAAGACACTTTCCACTATTCTCTCTAGAAGTATACTATGAAAAGATGAGGTGGGGGTCACAACAGTTTTTTAAGGTTTATTTAAGAAAGTCTGAAAAGGTTTATTTAGCAAATCAAGTGGCAAGAGGATGACATGGAAATCATTTTTCTGTCCTTCCAAATTTCTTTCTCTTTATCCCTTCCAATTGTGGTAGAACCTTAAGGGCAATAATGTACAGTGCTCTGATTTAGCCCTTTTATGACCCAAGCCATTAAAAAAATGGACTGAAAATGGTGTAGGAGTCAAAGCCATAGTGTCAGACTAAGAGTTTCATGCTGAAGCTATAGAAAAATTCTAAACTGTGAACTGATATGTAACCCAGGCTTTGTTCTACTGTCTGAGGTTACCAACAATGATTTAATCACGTCTCTCTAGATTATCTCTATAGAAATGTGATTTGAGAAATTTATCGTTCACACAGAATTCCTTTTTGCTTTAAAAAACGTGGGACGCAGGCAATGGAATGGGGAAAAAAAGCATGGTCTTGAGATGAAAGTAGAACTGATTTTTAACCGCATTTTTAGAATGCCATGCAAAAGACACAAGACGCGAGCACAACGGTTATATATGTCTGTCTAGTGCGTTTTTATATAGAAAAACAATGGAAAAGTAGCGCATTGGAATGGAAAAACGCATTCTGTGTGAACATGAGTGGACGTGAAATCAAAATGGACCTATTTACTTGATATTCTAGAGAAAACCGGAGATCTTTTGCTGTACAAAACGGTTTTCCTTTTCCATTGAAGTCACGTAGGACATTCAGGCTTGATAATAATGTGGCAAATAGCTATTTAGGTACTGTTCTAGCTAATTTGGTATAGCTAAAGATTTTTTGTAAACTTTTTGTGGTCCGATCAAATGATGAATCAAGAAGCTGTGTTAAAAAGTGCTTAATATTGCCTCTAGTCACATTTGTAAGGTCAAAGGTGCATTGCAGTGATGCAGGATCCCACAATCCAATGTAGGCCAGTGTTTCAAAACAGTGCAAAGTATACATAAATTGCATTAATTCAGTCTGATGGGATTGTTTTCCTCTGCACTATACCAGTGCCCAAGTATAATGCTTTGCAGACTCTGTCTGTCAAACTGAATTAGAGGAATATTGATCTGCAAACTGGTCCAACAGCTCAGAAATTATAAAAGTTGATGATATTTCACAAGAGAACATTTTCAAGTCACCATCATTTATATAGTGCTTGTTACAATATAGATTGTTTCAAAGCAAATTTACAGTGATAATAGTAAATTCAAGTAACAGAGATTGTTTTGGCTTTACAGCAGCTCCAGAATAAAGTTATTGTCCAGCTAAAGTTAGTTTTTGATTGATTCACTTCCGTTGCAAAGACCATTAGTTATTAACTTACTCGCTTACACGACACCGTTTTAACTAAAAACAGAAATCTTTGAATGTGTTCTGGCCGTTTATTTGCACAACAACAGTGTTTGGTGGCTCGAGAACGCAATCTTTGAAATAGGTTCCAAGGTGCAAGTTTTGAAAAATTTTGAAAAACATTATCATCTCCGTGTTAACTTCAAAAACTTGAATCTGTGAAAAAGGTGACGGCGTGCACATGTGTATTATGTGTTTAGTTTATAGGTATGCGCCTTTGAATATATATGTGCGCAGACGTGTAGTCTTTCTTTACACATTTACCTCACTAAATTACTTTTCTGGCCTGCATAATACAGAATTGTTAGTCGCTTCCACGTATCAATGGGAACTGGAATCATTTTGATTACTTTTATCTGTACAGGGGTAAAGGGAAGGGAAGAAGGCCTTCACAGGGGAGAGATTAGTTAGCACTTCAGGACTGCGTTGTTGTCTTGTCTAGGCGCAGGTCCTTCATCAGTTCTGGATCCGGCCTGGATTCGGTGGACTACGGTAAACCTCGGGATAAACAGAGAGAACAATATCAGCGTAGACGCCATTTTTCTTATGATGTAACGAGTACATCAAGTGTTATGGGAAGTGTTCCCGGTTCCGTCTGACCTAGTTTATGCAGCCTAACATTGAATTATAGAAGTTGATAATGTGTTATGTTTATGCTAGGTTAAAGAGATATTTTTTTTGTCTAGATTTAAACTGACAGTGTGTCACTTCCCGAACAATGTTAGGAAGACTGTTCCAAAGTTTCCTAAATACTAAATATGAAAAAGATCTACCACCAGCAATCGATTTTTATATTCTAGGTATTATCAACTGGCCAGAAATTTGAGATCGTAATAGATGTTAAGGACTATAATGCGTTAAGAGCTCGCTCAATACTGGGAAGCTAAACCATTTAGTGCCATTAAGTAATCAGCAATATTTTAAAATTTATACAATGTTTAATAGGAAGCCAATCCAGTGTTGACAGAATGGGGCTAATATGGTCATCCTGGTTCTGGTAAGAACTAGCTGCTGCGTTTTGAACCAGCTGTAGTTTGTTTATTATGCGTGCAGGTCAACCACCCATGAGAGCATTACAATAATCTAGCCTTGATGGCATGAACGCATGAACTAACTGTTACGCATTTGTCATTGAGGGCATATGGCGTAATTTAGATATATTTTTAAGATGGCAGAATGCAGTTTTACAGATACTAGAAACGTGACTTTCCAATGAAAGGTTGGTATCAAAGAGCACACCCAGGTTCCTAACCGACGACAAAGACTTGACAGAGCAGCCATTAAATGATAGCAAACCTTGAAATGGTTGAAGTGCAGCATTCTGCTCATGTCAATGCATTTCAAAATGAAATTGTAAGGAGCCAACTTCTTGTAGACTTTTAAACCAATTGTCACAGCTTTGCTATTAAAATCAGCATTTAAAATCAGCAACTAAATCAGCACACTTTCATCTAAAAAAATATTGCAAGAATTATATGCTTTGTATTCAGACAAGACTTAGAAAAACATGTTCATGCTTTCATCACCAGCAGGGTGAAAAAAGTCAATAAAACAGTTGCAGCTCACACAGAACACTGCTCCCAGGATTCTGAGCAGAACCAGAAAATATGAACATATCATACCAGTCCTCAGGTCTTTATACTGGCTCCCAGTTACATTTAGGATTGTTTTTAAAGTATTGTTACTGTCTGGTATATAAATCACTCAATGGCCTAGGACCTTAATACATGTACATATATATATATATGCAGATATGCTCACTGAAATATAAATCTAACAGATCACTCAGACCATTAGGATCACATCAGCTAGAAATACCAAGGGGTCACATTAAGCATGAGTCTGCTTTTAGCTTTTATGCCTGCCATAGCTGGAACCAGCTTCCAGAAGAGATCAGATGTGCTCCTACAGTAGTCACATTCAAATCCAGACTTAAAACACATCTGTTTAGCTGTGCATTTACTGAATGAGTACTGTGCCATTGTACATCCGACTTATTACACTGTATTTTATTTTTGCATCCTCTTTTTGATTCTAAACTGAATTCAAATGGCACTGAGAATTGGTAAGAGACAAACATAAAATTACTGGTGGGGAAGTTAAAATTGGGGAAATTGAGAGATGTAACCATGCTGATGACCTGGGTCTGTGGTGGAGTAGTGAGTTTGACGTGTAATTAAACTTGAGGTTCTGTTGGGTCCGGACTGGATCGATTCCATTTCTATAGCTTCTGAAACAAATCTTTGGGGTGCGGACTGGTGGGGAAGTTACCCCGTGAGTCAGTCTTAGAGCTCCTCCTGTCCGATTTTAGGGAAAAACTGGGTCTATTGGAGACATTCAATAATCACCATGGGTAAAACTGGGAGCTGTGAAAAATATGATACACCGTTGTTGATTTATTTTGTGATTATTTGAATTCCTTTCCGTGTAAAGCACTTTGAATTACTATATGTCACATGTCTGTCCTGTCTTGTGATGCATATGGGTGTTTTGTTATTTTGAGCCATGTGCTCTTGTCATTGTTTGATCCCTCCCCCTTGTTATCTGATTATTGGTTTAATTGCTCCCCTGTCTGTCTCGTTACCCTCCTTTGTTTGCCTCCCTATTTAGTCTTCCTGTGTTTGCTGTCTTGTGCTCGTTCGTTGTATTTGTTACGTTTTGTTTGTGTTTGCGCCTTGCCTTGCCTTGCCTTGCCTTGCCTTGCCTTGTTTTGTTATATGTAGTTTTGGTTTGTTTATTTTATGTTTTATCTTCATTGAACACTTCTTTCGCTCTGCACTGGAATCCACGGAATTATTCCCACACGCACCGTGACAGAACGAATGAGCCACATGTGGATTCCGCAGAGCGAACTTTGTCCGGCTGAGAGGGAGAATGGAATTTCTCTCTTTAAATATTTCTCCCTGTGTGCCCAGAGGAATGAGGAGAGGAGGACAGCTGAGTCTTCCTCACTGGTCTCTCCTGGAATGGGATCATCGTCATCGGATCCGTCCAGTGTTGGGAATCCGTCTATGGTTTCACCAACTTCGAGTATGCACAGATCCGTCAAAAGGGACGGAGGAGACGACATAATCCGTCTGCCCAGTCAGAGACCGTTCACGTCACGTCTGCCCAGTCAGAGACTGTTCACGTCGCGTCTGCCCAGCGAGAGACTGTTCACGTCGCGTCTGCCCAGCGAGAGACTGTTCACGTCGCGTCTGCCCAGCGAGAGACTGTTCACGTCATGTCTGCCCAGCGAGAGACTGTTCACGTCACGTCTGCCCAGCGAGAGACTGTTCACGTCACGTCTGCCCAGCGAGAGACTGTTCACGTCACGTCTGCCCAGCGAGAGACTGTTCACGTCACGTCTGCCCAGCGAGACACTGTTCACGTCACGTCTGCCCAGCGAGACACTGTTCACGTCACGTCTGCCCAGCGAGAGACTGTTCACGTCACGTCTGCCCAGCGAGAGACAGTACATGTCCAGTCTGCCCAGTCTGAGACCGATCCGGAAATGCCCATTGGTGTGGCCGCCAAGGCACTTACGGACTATTTGGAACGTCTGGCGCGTATCCTGGATATGTCTGTATCTGCTATTTCCGAGTCAGAGCCAGAGTCGGTTCCAGAGATGGGGCCAGTGTCTGCTGTTCCAGAGCCGGAGCTAGTGTCTGCTGTTCCAGAGCCACTGTCTGCTGTTCCAGAGTCGGAGCCAGTGTCTGCTGTTCCAGAGTCGGAGCCAGTGTCTGCTGTTCCAGAGTCGGAGCCAGTGTCTGCTGTTCCAGAGTCGGAGCCAGTGTCTGCTGTTCCAGAGTCGGAGCCAGTGTCTGCTGTTCCAGAGTCGGAGCCAGTGTCTGCTGTTCCAGAGTCGGAGCCAGTGTCTGCTGTTCCAGAGTCGGAGCCAGTGTCTGCTGTTCCAGAGTCGGAGCCAGTGTCTGCTGTTCCAGAGCCGAAGCCAGTGTCTGCTGTTCCAGAGCCGGAGCCAGTGTCTGCTGTTCCAGAGCCGGAGCCAGTGTCTGCTGTTCCAGAGCCGGAGCCAGTGTCTGCTGTTCCAGAGCCGGAGCCAGTGTCTGCTGTTCCAGAGCCGGAGCCAGTGTCTGCTGTTCCAGAGCCGGAGCCAGTGTCTGCTGTTCCAGAGCCGGAGCCAGTGTCTGCTGTTCCAGAGCCGGAGCCAGTGTCTGCTGTTCCAGAGCCGGAGCCAGTGTCTGCTGTTCCAGAGCCGGAGCCAGTGTCTGCTGTTCCAGAGCCGGAGCCAGTGTCTGCTGTTCCAGAGCCGGAGCCAGTGTCTGCTGTTCCAGAGCCGGAGCCAGTGTCTGCTGTTCCAGAGCCGGAGCCAGTGTCTGCTGTTCCAGAGCCGGAGGCAGAGCCATTGTCTGTTCCAGAGCCGGAGGCAGAGCCAGTGCCCGTTCCAGAGCCGGAGCCAGAGCCAATGACTGTTCCAGAGCCGGAGGCAGAGCCAATGACTGTTCCAGAGCCGGAGGCAGAGCCAGTGCCCGTTCCAGAGCCCGTACCCGTTCCGGAGGCGGAGCCCGTGCCCGTTCCGGAGGCGGAGCCCGTGCCCGTTCCGGAGGCGGAGCCCGTGCCCGTTCCGGAGGCGGAGCCCGTGCCCGTTCCGGAGGCGGAGCCCGTGCCCCCGTGCCCGTTCCGGAGGCGGAGCCCGTGCCCCCGTGCCCGTTCCGGAGGCGGAGCCCGTGCCCGTTCCGGAGGCGGAGCCCGTGCCCGTTCCGGAGGCGGAGCCCGTGCCCGTTCCGGAGCCCGTGCCCGTTCCGGAGGCGGAGCCCGTTCCGGAGGCGGAGCCCGTTCCGGAGGCGGAGCCCGTTCCGGAGGCGGAGCCCGTTCCGGAGGCGGAGCCCGTGCCCGTTCCGGAGGCGGAGCCCGTTCCGGAGGCGGAGCCCGTTCCGGAGGCGGAGCCCGTGCCCGTTCCGGAGGCGGAGCCCGTGCCCGTTCCGGAGGCGGAGCCCGTGCCTGTTCCGGAGCCGGAGGCGGAGCCCGTGCCCGTTCCGGAGCCGGAGGCCGTTCCAGAGCCAGTGTTTGTTCCTGTGTTTGTGTCTGTCCTTGTGGATGTTACAGTTCTTATGGGTGTTCCTGAGCCGGTGTCTGGTCCTGAGCCGGTGTCTGGTCCTGAGCCGGTGTCTGGTCCTGAGAGGGCATCACCACCTTGGCCGCCCGAGGGGTCTGCTCCGCCCTGGCCGCCCGATGGACTGTGTTTTGCCCTGGTCTGTTCCTCCCGCCCCGCCCTGGTCTGTCCCTCCCGTCCCCCCCGGTCTACCTTGCCTTGCCTTGCCTTGCCTGCCTTGTTCTATGTAGTTTTGGTTTGTTTATTTTATTTTTTATCTTTATTAAACACTTCTTTCGCTCTGCACTGGAATCCACGGAATTATTCCCACACGCACCGTGACACTATAGTCTATGAACTGTGCTATATAAATAAAATTGCCTTGCCTTAAAATAATAGTAAACATTATACAAGTGAGTGTGAAATAGTGTCTAAATGCCACTTTAGAGTAGTGTAGTAAGTAACACTAAATCCTGTTTGTTAATTTCTTTGGCGGTAGATATTTTGTTTCCTGTTGGTGCTTCAATAAGACTGTAATAATTTTCCATCCCATTTTAAATTATCGGCAGGTTTTTTAATTTCCTGGTTGTGCGGTAGAAAGCAAACTCAAGGTCTGAGGGAAGTCTGTTCGTTTTGGGAGATAAACAAACATATTGAAGGCCAGCGGCTCAGGTAAATCATTTGTTTGAAGTAATTCGCTTGTCATATTTTGTTTTCCTCAGTTGCAGATGAGGCAGTCTATCAGTGAAAGGTTCACTCGAATGACGTTACGACATTAAGTGCTGGAATCACACTGTACTTCAATTTACACGTTCAAAATAAATGTTCTATTATATGAAAATGGTTTGCAATAATAGGTTGCTGAGAGTTATATAAATCGAGTCTGGTAAGATTTCAGTATAGTAGTAGATGTATAAAAAAATTATTAACATTATTAGTTTAGGTTAATAGTCATTAAATGTCTAAGGGAAGGTGTTTATTTTAGAGTATGCGGTGTTATAGATCATCAAGTTTTGTTAATTTTTTCAATTACTTTTTGGCTTCGATTCGTTTTGCATGATGCTGTGGTCAAAATGTTTTTTTTTATTCAAATATTAGTATTCAAATAATTAATACAGTCTCTCAATTATGAGCGGATAAAGCTGCAAGCTTAAGCAATAGGATTAGCAATATACTTCCAAAATGTGCCTAAAACTTTTATCACAGTACTCTGTGTATATACTGTACTATTCAAAAGTTTGGATCAGTAAGATTTTTTTAAAAGAAGTCTCTTCTTCTCACCAAGGCTGCTTACAGTATTTGATTAAAAATACAGAAAAAACAGTTATATTTGTGTATATTGTTTTCTATTTTAATAAAGGCCTATTTTAAATGTTAAAAATGTTGTCCTTTATTGGAATATAAATAAATATTTTGGGAGGGATTATTTGAACTGAAAATTCAAAAGTAGCATTTACATCAAATATTTACTGTCACTTTTGATCAATTTAATGCACCATTTCTAAATAAAAGTATACATTTCTTTAAAATACAATCTTACTGACCCCAAACATTTAAATGATAGAATAGATACATAGACAGATGACCTAAATAATATGTTATTATTAATATATTCCCGGTAAGAAAAAAATGCAGACAAAACACACACTGCTCTTTATTACAGTATATAAATCGCAGTTTGCCAACCATGAAGATTTCTTTTCTCTTCTCTCCATTGTTATATTTTCCCATATTCTCGACTGATTATAAGGACATGAGAAAAGGGATTTTGAGAGATTTACATGAACCAATAGAGCAGCATAAAAAAAACACATTAAGTGTGGCCTACTGCAGTCTCTCTGCATTACAGCAGCCCTGCTGTTCCTCTCCTGGGCTTTCTCACTAGATGTTGTTTGTTAGAAAGCCGATTTGTCACCTCAGCTATGCTGTGAGCACCATTAGCAGAGGTCGACAGCTCTCTGACTCGCCTGGTTTCATGGTTGAATTCTCCTCTCTCCTTTTCTCTCTCTCTCTCTCTCTCTCTCTCTCTCTCTCTCTCTCTCTCTCTCTCTCTCTCTCTCTCTCTCTCTCTCTCTCTCTCTCTCTCTCTCTCTCTCTCTCTCTCTCTCTCTCTCTCTCTCTCTCATTTAGGACTCGGGATAAAATCATGCTTCTGGTGATGAATGACCAGGCTTGGAAAAAAGATAGCAGTATGCAAGACAGGGATAGGTTACAGAGAGAGGTTATTATAATTTCAAAGGACAATGTGACTTGGGTAGGTGGTTGCTTGGTTGTGGAGTGAAAATGTCTAGCTCAGAGATATTGTGGAAATCCAGTATAATGCAATGCAAAGCACTAGTGTCAGCTCAAAATGACTTTCTAGATTTAAAACTTTTTGACATCTGTTTGGGATGCCTTCGCCGTCGACAACGATCGGAACGAGCGACCTGCTCAGCGGACATGGAACCCTCAGCTCGGCGCCGCCTTTCTCTGAATCGCCGTTAATGCAATGAAACATATCTATTCACATCACCATTCTGTGGGTTGGGTTTTCAGGCCAGCTGAGAAGATATGCTCCAAATCAAATTCCTAATCTAATGTTTACTGTATGTTTCCAGTGTATTGTAAGAGAAGAATCCAGAGGGACCCGTTAATGAAATAAAGATTTTTAAACCAGTTAATTTAGCTGTGAGGAGCTGCAAGGGAATGAGTTCTGCTCCTTCTCATTATGTTCTTCTGTCCAATAAAAAGTTGTCAGATTTGAGTGTGTTAAAATGTTCATTAAAAAACAAACCAAATGTTGCGCAAAATATTTGTTTTATTTAATAATTGTCTCTTTCAGGACAAACACAGCTTTTGTAAATTACAGTTTGTAAAATTACACCATGTTAAACATAAGCAATAATTATTAAGTAAACTATTTTAGCCTTTTAAGATTCAGGTGTCAAGGAATTATGGCATGCAAAACATATTTTGTTGTTGTTTTTACATTATTACCCATGATGCTTTAGTGCATTATGCTAAACCAGGGTGCTAAAACAATGCAAACAGCATGTCAGTAGCAAAAACCTAGTCCTATAAAACCTAGCCAACACATTCCCCTTCAGTTTTTTATTCCTCTTGCTAGTTCATTGAACACCTCACAAAGCTTCTGGAAACCTTATTCTAACCTCAGGCTAAGGACTGAAGTCAATTTACAACTTGCCTCACTATCAACTTGGTATAGAAACAAATTTGCTTCTCTCTTCTTTTTTTGTGTCTTTTTCTCAGCCCCCCTTCTCTCTGTCATTCTTTTTGCATTCTGTCTTTTAGCCTTGGTTCTGTCCTTTAGTGCTGGAGTATATAGTGAAGGGTAGAAGAACAGAATCTGAAATTGCATCAAACTTGAGGTAAATACAATGAGACAGAGCAGCTTCTTCTTTCACATCACTGGCTGCTAACACAACAGTTAAAATTATCAATCCTGACAGAATGTGTGTTTCCTAATTCCACTTTTTACCCCCTGTTCTCTTTCCAGGCCATATGGCTATGCTAATTTGAATCTGAACATCAGAATAATATGATGTCTTGACTTTTGGCACATGTAGATAAGTATGTAGTATGTGAAGAACGTGGGGAGGATGAAACTGATGCCTTAAAAGGATTGTTTTAATTTGTTTTATTGCTCTTTTTTTTTTTTTACATTTAATAGGCTTTAAACATAACTTTTAATTTAAATGAACACAAAAAAATATTCACATAAACCCATTGTAATACATAATACTGGTCCAATCGGCCCAGTTCAGATTTTTACCTGCCCTGCTAAAATGCTCAAAAAGTTATTTTTTGTTGTTGTTTTTGGCCCATGTAACCTTATAAACAGTGATTTAATATTTTCATGTAGGTCTAACAGGTAAATATATAGAAATTGAATAAGTTCGGTATCCATGCTATTAATAGGCTACACTGTACAATCTTCACTGCATAAATTATAAATTGAGTATATGAAGATTAATCCTTATTAAAGCTGCACAAGTGTTAAACTGTACAATTGAACAGACAGTGGACAGCCTTGTCTAATACCTCTTAATCTCTCAACTTTAAAATATTGTCTACAAAACTGAAGACCTTTAACACATTGAAAATATAATTATGGTCAACACAGTCAAAAACTTTCTCTTGACCTAAAGAGACACAAAGAAACTTTGCACATATCCAAAACATCTTGCACTAAGGGTGTTTTCACACCTATAGATAGTTTGTTTTGTTCCGAAACAGGTATTTAATTTGATACAATGTTGCATTTTCTTCTTGGTACGGTTCGCTTTCACAAGGCAACCTTTCAAAGCCTACCAAAATGTGTTCACGCAAGTCACATGCGAGTACAACTGTCCTCTTATTGGTCAGAGATTCCTCTGCGTCAACCATCAAGATGATTGACAATTCGCTCCATGAGCTTATTGTGGCTGTATTTGTAACTGTCGAGACAAACGGAAACACTATACGAATGTAGCCGTCATTCCCGCTGTTAAATTATATCTACTACATCTAATATCTAATATCTACTATTAATACTGCAGCATATCCAGATCCAGCACTCTCTCTGGATCTCCCAGCGCTGACAAGAGGTTAACAGTGTCAAGACATATGCAAACACTATACGAATGTAATAATGCCGCTAGAGAAGGAATCAAGGCTTCATCGAGACAGCATTCTCACACAGAGAAGCGCAATTACACAACATTTTAAGATGAACACGTTCTCTTTTGGTTTTCAACTGTGATAACTGATAACTAATGTGGTCACTCCCAGAATCAGACACTACTGCTATTTATATAGTTCATTTCCTGTTATCAATTAAAATACCATTTGGTTTGTTGGTCCACTGGGTCGGATTGCTTTCCCACCTCAAGCGAACCGCCCCACAGTTCATTTGCAATCGGGCGATTGTTTTGGTACGGATCCGAGTACGATTGCCATGTTCACATATTCCTAAACGAACCGAAACAAGGGAGAAAACGCACCAGGTTCCGAAACAAACGCTCAGGTGTGAAAGCACCCTAGAAACAAATTGTCCATTATAGACCTCTTGGGAACATGACATGATTGATCCCTGTGTACAATCAATTCAAAATATTTTTTTAATCTATTTGACAAACATTTTGAAAATATTTTGTATTCAGTTGTAAGAAGTGCATCAGAATTGGCAACTGATGAAACATTCATGCATTTAAGGATAAAAATGGTAGATCAACCGTTGGCAATAATGATAAAACAGCATATTGGCAGGGAGTAGGTAAAACACCATCTCTTATAATTTTGCTCAAAAAAAAATAAATTTGTTGTGGGATTGAATGAGTGCACTCAATAACATGCGATATTGTTTTGGACACCCCTACAAATGTTTTCCCTTTAAATAGTGCCCCATTTAAGTGTATAGGGGGCACATTTGGACAGGCCAACTAGCCTAGGCCAACTAAGGAAGACAGGAAATAGACAGGAAATAAACAGGAACTGAGAACCCAAAAACTAAACCAAAACAGAACATAAACCTGACAGCACACACATGCATGATCTAGGAATAGGGCATATTTTAATGTTTTTTTTTTTACATTAAAATAATTTAAACTAAACACATTACATTAAATTTAAATAAATTATAATTGTTTTTTAAATAACATTATTTCCTTTTGAGAATGTCGTAACTCTACTTCGCATGTAGTCAAGCTTGTCATTGACAGTCTTCATTCTGTTCGATCTGGTGCTCTGAGGTTTGACCAGTGAGAAGCAAGAGAGCAAAACAAATACAATAAAAGATTGTTGCTTTATAATGTGTGTTCTCACCCAGGAGAACCCAGTTATTTTCTTGCAATCTTAGCAGAAAGTATTACAGTTGGACAACAACAATAAAGGAGCAAATGTTTTCCCTTAAGGGACAATTTAACAAAAAAAATAATAGTCTGTTACCTTTGACTCACCTTCATGTCATTAAAATCATATATACCTTTCTTCCTTCCACGAAAAACAAAAGGAGATATTGAGAAGAATGTCCAAGCTTCTTTTTCCATACAATGAAAGTCAATGATGACCACGGCTGTACCTGGACAAAAGCAGCTTGTACAGTTAAATATTTTTTCCACTAAGAAATAGGGTATAGGTTGATGCCAGAATTGTTTGGCTTAACTACTCCTTTAAATCTTACCTGCAACATTTTAAAACAATGTTGAGAGTAAAGGAATAGCCTTGTCTTAAAACACAATTTACTGTCTGGTATTTTTAGTGGAATTATTTACACACGTTCTTTCATTAAAAGTTTTAAAAGTTTTTACAAAACAAACAATACTGTACTTTTCTACTCTCTTAATCGATTTGATCTCCGCCTCTGCTTAGGGCCTACTGCTGATCCATCTTTAGAATCAATTTGCACTTGTAAAGTCAATTGCTACTGTTAAAGGAGCTGTATGTAAGAAATTTATTTCAATTAATCATAAAATGGCCCTGATATGTCACTAGACATTAAGAAATCATGTTCACTTCAAATTCTTATATTACTGACAACAGTAGTCCGGCCAGGATATTGTCATTTAAAAAGTGAAGTTGCAGCCCTCAACTGATGTTGATGTTGTCATGTTGTGTTTTGGTCCGATGCGCCACCCTCCACCTATCTACCAATCACAAAGTCAGTAGTCTTGCGGCATCTGGGTTGCCAGCTCTGCTAGTTACCACAGCTGCAGCTACAAACGTGTCCGAATCAGATAAAAAAAAATGTCTAATGTTGCGAAACAAAAAAAAAACTTGTTATGAATCCGAAATACTTTGTGACAAAGTCCGAAATAAAACAAGGATCTGTATAGGAGATGCCTTTGAAAGATGGAGACGGCTGAAAACGGAGAAGAATTTGAGGACAGACGCCAACGTTGCTAATTTTCTCCTGGACAGGTAGGATTCATCTATGTTTGGCTAACTTGTACTTGATGTAAATGGACATTTCAAATATTCATGACAGTCGAACAAAGTTATGCGTGTGCAAAGTAACGTTACGTTAGCTCATATGGAGGAGGTGGGTCATCGAATTGAAAAGGTAAGGAAATGTTTAGGTAATAAAAACGGCAAGTCGTCATTACTAACATTAGCAATGCATCACCAGAGCCCGTTTCTCTGTCATTATGATGAGACGCTGAGGAAAACAACATTAGCACGCCCATTATTGTTTATCATGCAAGTTCTACAGCCAAAAATAATAGAATGACACGTAATCTTTCACATCACATATTTTAGCGTTATGGACGTGTACAGCAGGGTAAGTTAAAAAATACAGTTGGTCGCTTTCACTTATAGCGTCAGCTAAATGAATAGCTGTATCTTTGATATCGGTTACGCACAGTGACATAGGCTTGTGCTTGTACTTACGTTAATGACAGATACCTAACGTTTCAAGTTAGACTAACAGCTACTGTTCTAACAATGTACTGTCACATACAAGCGTACATCTTTACGATTATATTTGGCTAATCGCCATTAGTAAATTTTTGCGATATATAATTACTTTGCAAAACATCTCTCATTTGAAGCATTAACATAATTAACAGAAAAAGCTTCTTGTAGCAGCCTGTATACGTTCCTGCTGTATCCTGCAGCGTATCTGGCAACCTCGAGTCAGGGAAGAGGGAGAGGGGATACACCGCTCTACAGTAATTTGAAAGTGATTGCAGTACCAGTTTTGGCCACATTCTTACACGGCTCCTTTAAGCTTCAACAAACTGCAATTGTACAGGTCCTTCTCAAAAAATTAGCATATTGTGATAAAGTTCATTATTTTCCATAATGTAATGATAAAAATTAAACTTTCATATATTTTAGATTCATTGCACACCAACTGAAATATTTCTGCTCTTTTATTGTTTTAATACTGATGATTTTGGCATACAGCTCATGAAAACCCAAAATTCTCAAAAAATTTGCATATTTCATCCGACCAATAAAATAAGTGTTTTTAATACAAAAAAAGTCAACCTTCAAATAATTATGTTCAGTTATGCACTCAATACTTGGTCGGGAATCCTTTTGCAGAAATGACTGCTTCAATGCGGCATGGCATGGAGGCCATCAGCCTGTGGCACTGCTGAGGTGTTATGGAGGCCCAGGATGCTTCGATAGCGGCCTTAAGCTCATCCAGAGTGTTGGGTCTTGTGTCTCTCAACTTTCTCTTCACAATATCCCACAGATTCTCTATGGGGTTCAGGTCAGGAGAGTTGGCAGGCCAATTGAGCACAGTAATACCATGGTCAGTAAACCACTTACCAGTGGTTTTGGCACTGTGAGCAGGTGCCAGGTCGTGCTGAAAAATGAAATCAGATGGAAGCATGAAGTGCTCCAAAATCTCCTGATAGCTAGCTGCATTGACCCTGCCCTTGATAAAACACAGTGGACCAATACCAGCAGCTGACATGGCACCGCAGACCATCACTGACTGTGGGCACTTGACACTGGACTTCAGGCATTTTGGCATTTCCTTCTCCCCAGTCTTCCTCCAGACTCTGGCACCTTGATTTCAGAATGACATGCAAAATTTGCTTTCATCTGAAAAAAGTACTTTGGACCACTGAGCAACAGTCCAGTGCTGCTTCTCTGTAGCCCAGGTCAGGCACTTCTGCCGCTGTTTCAGGTTCAAAAGTGGCTTGACCTGGGGAATGCGGCACCTGTAGCCCATTTCCTGCACACGCCTGTGCACGGTGGCTCTGGATGTTTCTACTCCTGACTCAGTCCACTGCTTCCGCAGGTCCCCCAAGGTCTGGAATCGGTCCTTCTCCACAATCTTCCTCAGGGTCCGGTCACCTCTTCTCGTTGTGCAGCGTTTTTTGCCACACTTTTTCCTTCCCACAGACTTCCCACTGAGGTGCCTTGATACAGCACTCTGGGAACAGCCTATATTTGTGCAGAAATTTCTTTCTGTGTCTTACCCTCTTGCTTGAGGGTGTCAATGATGGCCTTCTGGACAGCAGTCAGATCGGCAGTCTTACCCATGATTGCGGTTTTGAGTAATGAAACAGGCTGGGAGTTTTTAAAAGCCTCAGGAATCTTTTGCAGGTGTTTAGAGTTAATTAGTTGATTCAGATGATTAGGTTAATAGCTCGTTTAGAGAACCTTTTCATGATATGCTAATTTTTTGAGATAGGAATTTTGGGTTTTCATGAGCTGTATGCCAGAATCATCAGTATTAAAACAATAAAAGACCTGAAATATTTCAGTTGGTGTGCAATGAATCTAAAATATATGAAAGTTTAATTTTTATCATTACATTTTGGAAAATAATGAACTTTATCACAATATGCTAATTTTTTGAGAAGGACCTGTATATTGAGTCATGCCTAGGGATGGGAATCGAGAACCGGTTCTTCTTCAGAACCGGTGCCCAGTGAACCGATTCCTTGGAACCGTTAATTCCTCTTATCGGTTCCGCTCGTTGCAAATGTGTCATGACGTCACACGCGCTACGTTGTTTTGGTTATATTTCACGCGAAAAGACGACAATACGGTCACTTGCAACATTTGTAAAATTTCAATTTCAAAGGGAACTACCTCCATTAGGCAGAAACATTTGGCCACACAGCATGCAATTCATTTGACGCGAGTGTGAGTGATTAAAAATGCTCCAATTACTTTAAAAGCCTACATCTGGGCACATTTCGGCTTTTATGAACAACTTGATTTAAAAACAAATCATCTACCCGCCCTAATGTTATCTGATTTAGGTATCCGCACCCGATGGTCACATTACAAGTATTCTGTGTTGTTACGCGTGATTATAAATGGATTATCGTCTTCAACAACGGACTCGTTGACGGATGCGCGCGTCTCAGGGTAACATTATACACTGATGAATGAGCGCTGCTTTTAAATGAACATTTCTTTAAAACAAAATTGATTTGGCATAAACAGACTTTAGTCCCATGAAACTTTAACTGGAATGTCACTGTTTCTGTCACTGCGATCTCGAACTGGCGAACACACACACACACACACACACAAACGCGTGCGCACGCACACATCACTTCTGAAGTAAAATTGAAAATTGGATGCAGTGCATCGTAATGCATCGAGATATCGAATTGAACTGAATCGATGACATGATAATCGTAATGAACCGAACCATGAGACCATGCAGTGTAGGTTCAAACCACTAATACTCTGTGCTGTGTCTTCTGATCAGATATTAAAGCGAGTTAATACAAACAAACACATTTGTACTTATTCCCTCACCCAATGAGAATCGATAAGAGAATCGATAAGGAATCGAATCGATAAGCAATATCGATAATGGAATCGTAATCGTTAAATTCTTATCAATTCCCATCCCTATGCCACAGGTGGTTATAAAATTATATCTGACCTGACCTTTCTGACTGCTTCTAATTCATATCAACTTGTACGCTGCATCATGATGGGAGTTTAAATGACAGCAGGATAAAAGATATTTGAAACTTCAATACCAGAATGTTCATATGAAGAAGAGCTGAGAGGATGTGATGTCACTGGTATGAAGAGAGCTGACACCCTCATAATAGGAGCTGGGACTTCGATAATAATGTCTTTAGGAGGCTCTCACACAACATAATCCTCCTTTGATTGATGGAGGAAGGCCAGCATGCTCATTGATCAAAACTCCCTCCTGTTCCGCTTGGCCTGAGAATTAGTCAACACAGGAACAAGAGAGAGAGAACTAACTAAATAAGATGATGAAAATTTGATTCTCTCGTTCTTCATGTCTCCAAGCATCTTTTTTGCTCTTTATCTCTTTAGTGCTCTCTCTTTCTTTTTTTCTGAGAGATTCTTATTATGAGGGAGAAAGTGGTGTCCCTTTTTTCCCGACTGAATTCCTCATGAGCAGCACTCACCCTGAACGCAACGCTGAAAGTCTCTGCAGTTGCAGTTTTTCTTACAAATCATAAGCCATTGCATGCAGGTTAAAATATGCATCTGTTTTTCTTTAGCCATCAACTCAAGCAAGACGACGTGAATGAGTAATAGTAACACTTACCTCTTGAAACCTGATCAGTGCAAGATTGAATAGTAAGAGCACAGTGGAGAACTTCTGAAATAACTAGTGTTCATTCATTCATTCGTTCATTCATTCAATTATTTTATTCTAATATAAATTCAGTTAATTTAATTCAGTTTATAAATAAATGAATTTATTTATTAATGAATGTTTTCATTAATTTTTATTTTTGTGTTTTTTTAGTTTATTTATTTATGTTATCAAATTCAGTTCAATCAATTTGATGTTTTACGCTTTTTCCAGAGTCAAAGGCACATGGCATGTACCTATAAATAAGCAACGGTTACTATAGTATTTATTTTAATGTAACATTTTTATTATATGTTATTTCTTGTTTACTAAGTATATTATTAAGCAATACTTTAAGCTATATAAAACTATTTCAAAACTTTTTTTCACATTGCTTCAAACATAGCTCAACAATAATACAAAATAAAATTCTTATCAGAACCAGGAAGTATGACCATACAGTATTTGCACGGTTCTGTCAACACTGCATTGGCTCCCTATTAAAAATCGTATACATTTTAAAATATTGCTGAATACTTGCAAAGCATTAAATGGTTTAGCTCCCCATTTTTTGAGTGAGCTCTTAACGCATTATAGTCAGTCAAGTCTATTGCGATCTCAATACCTAGAATATCAAAATCGACTGCTTGCGGTAGATCCTTTTCCTATTTAGCACCAAAACTTTGGAACACTCTTCCTAGCATTGTCCGGGAAGCAGACACACTCTGTCAGTTCAAATCTAGACTAAAAACACATCTCTTTAACCTAGCATACACATAACACATTATAGACTTCTATAATTCAATGTTAGGCTGCATAGATTACGTCAGCCGGAACCGGGAACACTCCCCATAAATCCTGATGTACCTGTTACATCATAAGAAGGATGGCATCTACACTAAAATTAATCTCTCTGTTTATCCCGAGGTTTACCGCAGTCCGCCGGATCCAGGCTGTATCCGGATCTGATGAAGGACCTGCACCTGGACATGATGACAATGCAGTCCTGAAGTGTCAACTAGTCTCGCCCCTGTGAAGGCCTCCTTCCCTTTACCTCTGTAGTCTACTGATGAAACATTGTCAGAATAATTCCGATTCACGTGGCTACGCGGAAGCGATTAAAAAATCTGTATTATTAATTTTTCAAGGCTTGTACCTTGGAACCCAAGCCCGGACTGACCATCAGGAGCACCGGGAGAATTCCCGGTGGCCTGGCGACTAATTTGGCCTCCTGCCAGCCAGCGTTTTTTATATTTATTTTTTATTATTATTTTATATTACTACCTTTACCAGTGATCATTTTCGAATTCGTCATTCAATAAAATTATTATTATTATTATTATTATTAATAAATAAAATCACAAATCTGTTAGTCTTGACTGGCAAGGCTAACTTATAATTCGACTTTACGCCTCAGCCAAACGGTTAAAGGGCATATTGCAGGTTAGAGGACCCAACGAGTCAATGTATAGAAAAATAATGTAGGAACTATATTTTCTTTAAAATATATTTATAAATACGCTACAGAAGCTTCTGGAGACGTTTTTGTGAGAAAATTTTACTTCCGCGTCTGAAAATGGGCGTGGTGGGCGTAACGTAGCGGGCGGGAGAGCGGTCGATTCAGACAACAGGAAAACAATGGATCACAATGACATTTCGGACGCTGAGGAAATACTTACTCGTATGACGGACCACAGCCGTACAATTGAGCCTGCTATGCTGCCAAGAGAGCAGGGACAGGCCAGGATTAATGTTAAGCCTAGTTCACACTACATGATTTTAAGCCCGATTTAAACCCAATTTGCAAATCGTTAAGCTCGCCGACAGGTCAGGGTGTTATCGCGTGCAAATTGCGGGGGATTAGCGGGCGATGAACACTCGCCAATCTGTTAGTATGAAGGAGCCAACAACGCATCAAAGACGCTCGCAGACGCCTCGCAGAACGCAGATGCGTCGCCGAGCCTAGAAAAATATCTAGCATGCTAGATATCCAGAGCTGTCGCACGACTCAATCTCACTGATGTCATGAGGAACAGCCAATCAAAGCAAGTAAATGAATACGCGGTAAATACGTAGGGTAAATACGCGGGTAAATACGAGATTTTTGCCGTCAGCCAACCATAAACATGCAGCTACATCTCCGATATAAACATGCTGTACTCACCTCCAACTCTCTCTGTAGCACAGACCTGCTGTTCGCGGATGCAGATCCACTCTTTCGCCCATACTCTCTTATTTTTTTCTTTTTTGGCGTTTTTTCTCAGAGCAAATCATCGCGCAAACAGTTTGCAGCACTAGTTTCTGTCTGACGTCCATATTCGCGTGTTGTGTTCTTCTTCGCTGTGTATTGGCGCGCGTGCTGTTTTGCGTCAAGATATACATTAAGCCTAGTTCACACTAGATGATTTTAAAACGTCGGGCTGAACTGTGCGGTTCACACTACATTGCTGTCAAGAGTTGTTGTCAACTCGTGTAGTGCGTTACCTCCTGTTGCGGATCAATCACGTTGTGTCGTGTGGTGTGAACAGCTCAACAACTTGAACACTCCTGATTTCTCAGAGGGCAAGTCATGTAGTGTGAACCGCACAGTTCAGTCCGACGTTTTAAAATCATGTAGTGTGAACTAGGCTTTAAACAGAACGAAATTGAGTTGTGGTGTGAGGAGAACCAATGGAGAACAGGAGAGGTGTCTTGGTGGGAGACCAGTGTTAGCTTATAACTTAGATATAGGCTACACGTTCGCTAACGATATACACTGTGCTCACAATATTGTAAAGATTATTACCATCGTATATCAGGCCAGCAGACATGAGTATGCTTAGGGTAAATACTATTAAATGTATAAAAACTATACTTCAGTATGTTTGTATTACTAAAAACATACTCAAGTACATTTTTAACACATATTTTTCACCTGGGTTATAACATAAACAGAAAATTAAAGATTTGAATATTTAAACAACCTAGTAATTTTCTTTTTCAATTACAAGTTGCCTCTATTAAGGGTATGACTACCTAAATCACATAATTGATGCCATTGGTACAGTATAAGACGATCAATATTCTTGATTCGGCATCCCATGTTAAACTCCATCATATCGCCGGGATGATAATCCTACGATCTGAAGTGAATGCTACACACGACCGCGTTTTTCGAAGCCGATGCGGAAGAGAAATCCCGTCTCTTCACCTGCACAACCCCCACCAGGCACCAAAGATATAGCACCGTCCTTTTTCTTGTTATGGAAACCTGTGGACTCAATGTCCTGACGGGCCGGAGTTTGTGCAACCTCCACAAACACAATAATTTACCATGATGATGATAAATTAAAGTACAAAAACTACCGAAACCACACTGACTCACGATAGCTCTCACCCTACTCTGCAGTCTGCACTGAGCTGAGGCTCCCGTAAAATGACGCGATGTTGAAAAAAAAAGCCGTTTTTACGAGCAGTCCAAGAAACGCTCACTTTATCTACTAAATTACTGCCCTTATGTCGTTTTAAAACATTTTATATCCAGCATTAACTTTTCATATGGTATTTTCATACAATGTATTAATTTTGGTATTTTTTTTACCTGCATTATGCTCAAAAAATGCGAGCAGCGCCCGATGTTGGAGAGAAAACGGCCAGGTGGAGCAGAGAGGGAAAGGGGAAAGAAAGAAAGCACTCCAAAAAGAAGCAGCAAAATGTTGCAAAATTATTGCCTGTTCAGGCCTTCAAGTGCAGGTCAGTTTCATCTATACTGTACTTTTGTCTTTGTTAACTCGCCTAGAAACTCGTGGAGAAATCAAAACAAATGAGTGAAACAGCACACAGAAAACTCACAGAATAAATGTACTGAGGTAAAAAATCGAATTGTTTTATTTTATTTTATTTATAACATATGATTTAGTTTAACATAACTCAACTAAGGGAGGTGTTTTGCTGAATATTATCACGATTGAAAATGTTACATTGAATTTATTGTTCAATAAACAATTAGCGTAGTTAATATTTAATATTAAGTTACTTACATTTTAGACACAAACAATAATAACTGTTTTTGTTCTATTTCACCGACGAAAATAGTTCCAAAGGAAAGCAACAGCAGCGCGGTGTTTTGTTACTGAATGATTCAGCATTTTGAACAAATCTTTTGTATGATTGACTCAATGACTCACTAATTAAGACGGTCACTTGCCGCCACCTATTGGCGGTTTAGTTTAATGTTTAAGTATTGCATTTTTTTAAATTTGTATATTCAAACATTTATTTAAAACATCAATCTCACAACAGCATGTATTGCAGTTGTAATTTTGCAGTGCAAATTATTTAATTTGATGGGTAACAGCCCTATAGTGTCTTATTATTATAACTGAATTTATTGATCAAATGTAAGAATTTGACATGAAAGATGATGCATGCATTTAAAAAGGTAATAAAAAATATTTTTATTAATAATTTTACTAAATACATTTAATTAAAAAGTCTTACGCAACCTGCTGACCTTCAAATGATTGTATAACGTTATGTGTAGACCCATTTGATATTAGGACTGCTTTACTTCTAGGTTTGTTGTTTATGTTTTTATGTTATGGTCATACTGTGAAATAAATGTAAAAACAGGGTTGTCCGTGTTTCAAAATTTTATTAGGGTGGATGGCCTGGATGGGTGTAGGATTTCCCGGCCTGAAATTGTGTCCCAGTCCGGCCCAGTTGGAACCTATTTCATGGTTTGCGTTCTCTAGCCACCAGGCACTGTTTTGTGCAAATGAGCGGCCGGATCGCATTAAGGGTTTTCTGTTAAAACGGTGTCGTTAGCTAAGTTAATAATTTATGATCAAAGCGACGGAAGTGAATCAATCAAAACTAACTTTAGCTGGACAATAACTTTATTCTAGAGCTGCTGTAAAGCCAAACAATTTATGTTACTTTAATTTCCTATTATCACTGTAAAACTGCTTTGAAACAATTTATATTGTTAAAAGCTCTATATAAATGAAGGTGACTTGACTTGACTTGTAGCTCCTGGATGTAGTTTGCATATTATTTATACTATAATTGACTCGTTTTCAGGAATGCATTATTCAACATTTATATAAGAAACATCAGTGTTAATGTGTTTCATTTATCACAAGCAATTTGTCAGCACTTGCCAGTCTATTCACTATTCATACAGCATAAGATGTCAACAACGGTATACAGCATTGCTTTTTTTATTATTATTATTATTTGTATAAATCCAGTGATTGTTTTGCATAAAGAAACAGCAGGTGCAAATGTTTCGAGTAAATGCATTGCAAAGATCACACTTTTTTGCAATGCATTTTTTGCAAAAGTTGCAGAGTCATTGAAATGGTCCTTTTAGTGTTTTTTTTTTTGTCAACACAAATCAGACTCCACTATTATTTACTTTATCGATGTAGCAGCTAAACTCAAAAGCCTAAGTCTACGTGAAAGGCATGTTTCATTGATCACGACTCTTTTGATGCATTGCGGGGGGTAAGCCAGAAAATATTCTAATAGGGTAAAAATCTATTTTTAAGAATAAATAACTTTTAGTTAACCAATGCGGAATTATGTTACTACAAAAGTGAACCATTCAAAGAGTGATGGCTCACAAATGTTTTCGCAAAAAAAAAAAGATCAATAGATATGCACTTTGCACTTGTTGTATAGAGTAATTAACACTAGGATGCTTGTATCAGATGCCCCAGGTCACCGGTATCATTGGGGACTGTTTTAGTCTGATGTCTGAATTATGTAAAGTGTGGTGTGAGATTAAAATCTTGCAATGGCAAGTTCCTCTCCTTGACTTCCCTGTTCCCCTTTCCCTATTCTTCGCTTCCATTTCCCCCCGTTTCACCTCACACGCAGCCCAGCATAAACTGATTATTGGTAAACTCAATAGCTTTGTGGGCTACAATTATCTTTTCATTACAGAGGTGTTGTTTTATTCAACGTGAGCTCCACAAACAGACAGCAGGATGAGGTCATGAAAATTAATCAGCTTGTTAACTTACAAAACACATGCAGAGGTTTTAAAAACATCATTATTCTAGTCAGGCTTCCAAATGAAAAACCCAGACCAAATTGCTAAGACCTGGATGAGGGGCTTCAAGTCTCTGGGTGAGAAATGTTGTAGACTCTTAAACAGACATGCGGAGTGGGATAGCGGTGTATCTCATTCGTGTCAGGGGGTTAAGTGTCTTGTGTGCTAATGCAGCTTATGAATTACAAAAGTGTAAAGGGTCACGTCCAAGGGCAAAAATGAGTGTGGGGTTTTTGTTTGATCTTTGGCATAAGGAAATGCAAGAGACTTAAGCTGTAAATCTGTTGGGGTTTGAACTTCTATACATTAAGATGAGGAAATCACAGGTCTTTATGGCACGAGAGATGGGGATAAGATACATCTCCTACCCCGAATTATTCAATGACCTTCAGAAGGGTCAACCATTTAAAGGTTAGTAAAAAAGTTAAAAAGCATGTAAATTATTTACCTAAAATTGGCCATGAATTATTAAATGTGACATTTTTCCCAAAATGGTAGCTGAGGGGTAAAGTGTGCCAGCAATGGTGTGTTTTGCATCCAAATGTGGGAATTACTTAGGTCTCGTTGAGAAACTTAAGGGCAAACAAGTGACAATTTTTTATGATTTTGAGGGAGTGCTGGCACAGACAAACAAGCCTTTCTAAAGCAAATATTCAACGCTCACGACCAATTCATACGAGTGATTAAAAGCTGGCTAAATCTCACTCGTACGATTTGTCTAAATCCACATGATGGGTACGTTTAGGGGCGGGGTCAGGGGTACGATTTCATACGAATTTGGCAACTCGTAAAATATGTACGATTTAGCAAAACTTTTACGAATTCGTATAAGTTAGCTCGTATGAATTGGTACGAATTAACCACCTTGTAAAATCTGTACGAATTACCGTGAGATCGGGTTGAAACATTAAGGATTTTTTCCTATTAAAGTAACACCAGGTAACTTCATAATATATTTCCAAGTCTCTTGTGATGGTACATCGACTTACAATAGGTTGAATGACATGTCTGCCATAGCCTGACGGGGTCTGTAGCGTTTTTAATCGTACTTTTAAACTTCGGGTTTCGGGTAGTAACCGGCGAACAAAGAGAACTACAAAACTCGACTGCTTTGCGTCATATAAGTCACTTCCACCACCACCCCCACTTCCTTAAAATCGCAGGGCTGTCAAGTGTCACGCATTGAGCGTGACAGTCACTCATTTCTTTTGTCACGCTCTCCCGCCACACAATGTATTTCTCACGCTGGAAAACTATTTGTAATATATTTAATATCCCGCAGCGCCAAAAACTCTGGCCGCGCCGCTCTCACTGTGGAACTGGCATGAATTCAAGCGCGTCTCCTCTGGTGTTGTTCGTCTGGTGTTGTTAGCCAATCAGAAAATAGCACTATTGTATCTGAGTAACATTTAACGCAACGACCAATGACACCCCGTAGTCTGGGGTGTTTTTTTGTCTGCCTGACTACGTTACGGAAGCTATCTTATCCTCCGTTTATCTTCATGAATCAGGTAATGATTATTTGTCTTGCCTCAAGCTATAATGCAAATCGATTTGTAAAATTTGCAGATTTATTTATGGTAGCTTGATATTATAATATTGACGATATATGGTTATTATCTACCACTCAAACATTGCATTGAAGTATCATACAGATTCAGTAAAATGGTAACCAATGGACTAGGCTACTATAATGACACTGGCTTGTAAACGTGATCATCGCGATCATTTGTTGTTAGAAAAAAAATAAAACCCATGAAATTATATTCATATGTAATGTTCACTGTACCTGGGATGAAGACATTTCACACGCGACGCAAGCAGAACACCTGCATGTGACCTCCTCCAACAGTGTTCAGGGCTATCATGGTTGTCAACAAATGGACGCTGACAGAGTTTACGACAGTTGTAGAGGACAATACTGTTTCCCAACTGTAGGGGGACCCCGAGAGCAAAAGTTAACTGGGGTGCTTCTCATTTCTTATTTGTGGATCCTCGTTTCCTTTCCTCGCTTCCTTTCCTAGCGCCTCAGCTCCTCCCCCTGTAGGTTGTGAGGGAAGGATGCAAGGAAAGAAAGTGAGGACGGAGGAATCGAATGAAAGTTTTTTTTATACATTGGTAGGCCTATACTTGATCACTCGAGCGTCACTTCATAGTGTCATCAACAGCGCTCAAAGGATCTGCCCTTATGTTGTTGAAGTTTGTTTATTTAAGAAATGCATAATGAATAATTAATAAAGCAAGATACCCTGTTGAAATATGTGAGATGTGTAGTTTATATAAACAGCAAGGGTAACGTATAAATTCAAATTATTGTGACCGATGTGGAGGGGGAGGAGAATGTATACGTGCGTCGCGTTTAGTAAATAAAACACTTCCGCATAGGATACACCTGTGTATCCTCGCTCATGACTCCTCTGAAAGCCTCCTCACTCCTCGATCCTCGACTCCTCGCGGTGCAATTAGAGAATTGAGGTGTCCTTCAAGATGGCTGTGCTTGATTGGTTTCCGGGTCATAGGATGGAGGACAGAGGAGCGAGGAGACGAGGAGGGATATTGAAAAGCACCCCTGGTGTTACTTTAAGAAGCTACCTCAGTCTGACATAGTAGGGAAATTGCAAGAAAGCAACATCTCATATTTCACTGCCACATTGATGGATAAAATGTGGGATTACAATGCCTTAATTTGCTTAGATCTTTTATAAATTGTAAATACGATTTTTTTAAATAATTTTTGCTTTTCATCAATTGTTATATGGATAAAATGTGGTTAATGTCAAACAAAGTAAACTTTAAAAGGAGGTAGTGCATTTATTTGTTTGTTTGTCTGTTGGTAAAAACAATTAATTTGTTCACATTTTTATTTAAATTAATGTAAATCATTCTCATATTCTCTAATAATTAACTTTATCCTTGGCACAGTTTTATTATAATGTAGACTGTGATTTTCAGAAAAAAACAGTTGCTTGCTTTTATACAACAGTTGAAACAAACAAATATTGAGTAACTTAGATTTTAGACACAACAGTGCCAATTACTTTGTCTGTTTTTGTTCCACCAGTGTAGTTCCAAACAAAGCCAAAGGAGAACCATTGTGCATTTCTAAGCAACACACAATAGTGGAATCTGACTGAATCTCCCTTGCTGATTAAATTTTTTCAGTGAATGATTCAATGACACACTCAAACAGACATTACCTGTATCCAAACTCAAACAGACATTAGCTGTATCCAAAATCGCACACTGTCCAGTAGGTACTACATTTGGTTTGCAACGACTTTTAAAAAGTATGTTCTATATATTGAGAATATTGGTAGTGTGAATGAAATTCGGACATACTATGTTGTCTGTCACGTGACCAACAAGTATCATTTGTGTCACTTTATTGCCATTCACAACAGCTCTCCTGTGGCTTCATGCGATAGTAAAGTGTCCAAAAATACACACTCTAGAATCTCGATGGAAGTAGTATAGGTCATCCGGGTACTTTTCACCTACTGTTCTTAGAATACTGTGAATTCGAACATTATAGTCTTTTGGTGTGCTGTTTTTCGCTTACTATATGAAAGTAGGCATATTCAGATCCAGTGTTCAATGCACTTGATGCATTCCTGAATGAATCAGTGTTTTAAACAAATTTGCTAACTCACTTATTGTCACTAATCATCCTTGTGTGATGATGTAATCTAGACACTGAAAAATCCTAACCACTAATACACAGACTGAAAGTCTGTCTGAGTGAAAGGTCCCTGTCGAATTATTATATGTGATCGTATATCAGAGTCGAGAACCAGAATAAACTGAATATTAGTTTAACGCTTTAAAAAAAAAAATCTCCAATAGCGGACGGACAACTTCAGTAAAAAGTGGCATGACTTTAAAGTCTTTAAAAAGTCCCCCTGAAAAATCTTTTCACCAATTGATCGCACAGTGAGCAATAAGGAAGATAATTAGTGTAAACACACAGCTCTGTGGAATTAGGAAATGAACATCTCTTGGTGCTGCATGAAGACAGTCTAATCTTTATCTATTGAACTGAGGCCACAACGAATTTGCCAACATCAGCTCTCACAGGGAAGCATGAATGGCTATTAAAATGTGCTTCTGTGGGCTTTCCTCACCTTTAATATTCCTGACACAACAGAAACAACCAAGCTAACAGAAAACCTTCTAAGAAATTTAGCTAACGTTCTGGCAAGGTTCTCTCGAAGTTATGAGTATATAGTTATAAAGTTACCAGGTCTTTAAAAAAGTTTTCAAAATATTAGCATAAAAATATTATTTATAAATTTTTTCATGGAACTTTTTTCCTGAAATGTTTTTGTTGGATGTTCGTTTAATGTTTTTTTTTTTAAATATTGCTACTTGTTTCTGAATGATCAGAGAACATTCAAAAGTGACATCCCTGAAATGTTTGCAAAATGATCAAATGTAATTTTCATATAACAAAAAAAAAAAAAAAACACGTTCAGAGAACAATGTTGGCAAATGTAAAGATTTTAAGATGATTTTTCCACAGACTTTGAAACTACACATGAAAGTTTACTTTCACATTGTTTACAGGTTTCTGTTATTATTTTGGCTTCACTGATTTGCTACCAAAATGGAAAAGCAGAAAGAAATTTTGAGAGGCAGTTGTTTAATCTGTTTCCCCACTTCCATTTTTAATCCGTTAATGAGACAGACCAACAGAAGAGGGTAAGATTTCCAAAAAAACAATCGCTATAGGTGTGACATCCCCTACCGTTATCCAGTCATCTGGTGAGATGCGCATTAGATTAAAGCAATCTAATGTGATTGGATCTTAGGTGTCCCTGATTACCTAATTCACTATTTGTTTATGTAATGAACCGATGTTTTAATTAAATGCTAATTCATACGCCTAGTGATTTACAGAGTGAAAATTATGATATTAATATTCATAATATAGCTGTTAATGAGAGCTTTGTAGAATTCTTAGCATCATTAAACAACAAAATAAATACAATTTTTATACCATAAGAAAAAAGTCTGCAGAAAAACTGACGTACTGGTAATTTTCTGCCAGGACATTGTTCGTTAAGTTTCCGGATTTATTTCCTTTAACCCTAAAACACAATGCAATGCAATGTGTGATTCAAAATATGTAAAACACCTGTGAAACATCAATACGAAAAATTCCGGTTTAATTGATAACGATTGATATTGAATCAATATTAACTTAATATTGATTCATTTAACGCAGTACATTGATCCTTATTTTAACTGACTTTTTTTATTGAACAGTTAAAAATAAAAACAGTATTTTTGCAATACATGTGGTACAGAAATGACACCTTTAAGTTAAAGTATTGCTATTTTAAATAAGAAACCTACATCCAAATCTTTCCAATTATACAAACTTATTCCAGTTTTATTTATTGTTATACATCCTATTAAAACACCTGGGAACCTCAGATGAAAAAACTAGAATTTATTAAAATACCTTGGTCTGTCTGGTATCTTGAAATGTATATTTCCCCAATATGAACAGACTTTTTAAACTTAACTTCACCTAACCCCAGCAGTCTGAGATGAAATATTGAAAAGGAACAAGCTCTATATTTCATTATTTGACTGAATCAGCCAAGATAAACCTAAATGGTCTTTTCTCTATATGATCCCAGTCATATCAAGCTGATTCTCTCAAGTCAGCTGTAGATTGAGGAGCATTGCCAAAAATTCTTCATATTCATTATTACTTTTTTATTCTGATTGATCAATCATGACATTCTGTGGTCAAATATATTTTGCTCCACTTTTTCTGGATTTGATTGATATGATCGTTTTGCATCTGACTGTACAATATATCTCGCGATGAAAAAAAGTTATCCTGTTTAGCTTGTTTAGCTTGTTCGGGTATATTTGACAAGAGTTTGAGCTAAACTCTGCAAGACAGTTGCCCTTCAGGCCCGGAATTATAGCCCTGTTCTACAGTATTTCAAAAAAAATGATTTAGCATCTAAAATCCTTTGTGACTTACAAAACAATCCATAATTCAGAGCCAACTCAAAAAGACTCCTCTTTCTTAAACTTTCGGTTCAAACCTTACATGAAATCAAATGTAATAGCCTCATAACAATGTGTAATTTTAAATGTGCACACATTAATTATTCATGCTGTTTGCTGTACTGTATAACTTGCTAAATAACCACCTGCCCATTTCCTTTGTTATAGTGTTCCTCTGATGCAATGAGTTGTTTTGTGCTATCAGATATTATTTACATAGAGTGTAAGTTAATAAAAATGCTATTTGATGATTTAGTTCTTAATAATGCCACAGTAAAAAGTAATTGTTGAGAAGTTCAAAGCAACAATATGCATGGCTTTATAATGCATAGTATATGGCTTTATAATTCAAATTATAAAATCAACACTGCAGTATATTAAAGAAGTCAAGTCAAGTCACCTTTATTTATATAGTGCTTTTAACAATAGAGATTGTTTCAAAGCAGCTTTACAGTGATAATAGGAAATTAAAGTAACCAAGATTGTTTTGGCTTTACAGCAGCTCTAGAATAAAGTTATTGTCTAGCTAAAGTTAGTTTTGATTGATTCACTTCCATCGCAACGATCATTAGTTATTAACTTAGGGGCCGCTTATGACACCGTTCTAACAGAAAATGAATGCGATATGGCCGCTCATTTGCACAAAACAGTGACTATTCCAAAGTTTTGGTTCTAAATAGTGTAAGAATTGTTCCCTTTCGTTGTCACTCCGAGTTACGTCGGATGACGACGAATGGGGTTTCGCTAAGAAAGCCTATCAACTTCGAGTATTACAAAACGAGCCAATGGCAAAGAAATGCCATGGGTCTGCCGAATTTGCATGGCGTAACTCCGCCCCACCTCGTGAGTATAAAAGGAGGAAGCCGGCAACATGCAGATATGTTTTCGCTTCGGAGCCAAGTGTATTCTTCTCTCCACAAGCCATCTCTGAATTGTCAGCTTCACTAACGAGTACCTCGAGTGTTGGTGTGACGGCGATCTACGGCGAGAGCGTGCTTCCTGCTGATCTGTTGCAGTGGTCTGCCAGTCGGTGCGTTTCTCCCCAGGTGCTTCAACACTTGAGTTTTCTCTCACTAAAAGAGCTTACACGTGGCACGTCTTTTTAAAGATGTCTCGCCCGTGTACTTCTGGTTGCGGCAGATTGTTATCGAACTCTGATGGGCACGAGCGTTGCATAGTATGTTTGGGCATTGATCATGCTAGAGCAGCACTCGTGGATGACTCATGTTCTCTCTGTGGGAACATGACCATCGCGTCATTACGGTCTAGACTCCGTGAACTCGCAAGAGTGAGAGTCCCCTCATCCACCCCCCGTCCTGCGGCTGGTGGCCAGGGTGACCTGAGGGTTATGGTCTGGAACAAGGCGCCGACTATGTGTCCGCGACCCCAGCCCCCCTCTTCAATAACGGTGCCCGCTAGTAAACTGCTAATTCCCGCGGGTCTACCCTCTGGTGGCCCGCGTGTTTCAGTTGAAGCTACAGAGGAAGATGCCATGTCTGTTGCAACATCACTAAGTGGGTTTGAGTCTTCTGGAAGTGAGGGCTCGTCACAGATGCCACCTCCCTCGCTGGTCTCATCTGCCTTTCCTCCCCTCGATGAGGCAGCTGCCCGTGGGTACACTGGGCTTCCCCCGGTTGAACGCTCTGTTGCCATGCAACTATGTCCTAAGAGTGCTTCTTCTCGGGGCGAGCCTAAGCACCCATCAAAAGCCTGTAGATTTTCGTCGACCCTGGTGGCGAAGTCTTACAGAGCGGCGGGACAGGCAGCTGCTTCACTGCATGCTATGGCCACTCTGCAGGTCTACCAGGCCCAGATGCTCAGAGACATGCACGAGGGTAGGACAAACCCAGGGCTCTTTGATGAGCTGCGCGCCGCGACCGACCTTGCTCTCCGGGCGACGAAGGTTACCGCGCACTCCCCGGTTTGGTGATGTCCACAGCTGTGGTCCAGGAGAGACATCTGTGGCTGAACCTGGCTGACATGCGGGACGCCGAGCGGACCCGTCTGCTTAACGCCCCCTTGTCCCAGGCCGGCCTCTTCGGCGGTGCAGTTGAAGATTTTGCCCAACAGTTTTCAACTGCCCAGAAACAGACCGAGGCCATCAGACACATTCTGCCCCACCCGTCCGCTGCTGCCTCCACCCAGCCGGCCGGGCAGACGCCTCGACCTGTTTCCCGCCGAGGGCGGCCTCCTGTGGCTCCCGCCCCTCACGCCCGGACCACGCAGCTGCCTCCACCCAGGGCCGGTCGCGGAGGAAGCCTCAAGAAGGCGCCACAGCCCTCTCCTGCCCCGCCCACCGCTAAACGCCGGGCCAAGCGGCGCTCCTGAGACGGGCTGCTCAGGGATGATGGTTGTTTCTCAGGAGGTGGTAGCAGGACCACTGGACGCCTGTGGTTCGCATGATCCGGCTGGTTCAGTTCCTGGGAGCCTGGCTAGAGCTTCCCCGTCTGTCCCGATGGATCGCGCGGACCTTCAGGCTCGGCTATGCGATTCAGTTCGTACGGTCTCCTCCCCGCTTCAGGGGAGTCCGCTCCACTTTGGTCAGTGGCAATGCCCCCATCATGAGAGCAGAGATTGCCACCCTGCTGGCGAAGGGTGCAATCGAGACTGTCCCTCCAGACGAGATGAGGTCCGGCTTCTACAGCCCCTACATCATTGTCCCCAAGAAAACCGGTGGGTTACGGCCAATCCTGGACTTGCGTGTGCTGAACCGCTCCCTTCACAGGATGCCGTTCAAGATGCTCACCGCCAAACGCGTTTTCGAATGCATACGGCCCCAGGATTGGTTTGCAGCGATCGACCTGAAGGACGCCTACTTTCATGTCTCCATTCTTCCTCGACACAGACCGTTCCTTCGGTTTGCTTTCGAGGGGCAGGCATACCAGTACGCGGTTACTGGTCCCCTTCGGGAACACGGGGTTCGCATCCTGAGTTATATCGACGACTGGCTGATCCTAGCTCACTCTCGAGATCAGGTTTGTGAACACAGGGACCTAGTGCTTCGGCACCTATCTCGTCTGGGCCTTCGGGTCAACTGGGAGAAGAGCAAACTTTGCTCCGTGCAGAGGATCTCTTTTCTCGGTATAGACATCGACTCGGTCGCCATGTCCGCGCAGCTTACGAGCGAGCGCGTGCAGTCAGTGCTGACTTGCCTGAGACAATTGGAGGGCAGGAGTGCGGTTCCACTGAAACTCTTTCAGAGGCTCCTGGGGCATATGGCATCTGCAGCCGCGGTCACGCCGCTCGGATTACTTCATATGAGACAGCTTCATTTTTGGTTTCCTCGACCGAGTCCCGAGGTGGGCATGGCAACACGGCACGCTCCGAGTACCAGTTACTCCGGCCTGCTGTCAGTTCTTCACCCCGTGGTCGAACCTCAGTTTTCTCAGGGCGGGTGTCCCCTTGGAACGAGCTTCCCGGCATGTTGTTGTCTCAACAGATGCCTCCACCACGGGCTGGGGCACCATGTGCAATGGACATGCTGCTGCGGGCTCCTGGACAGGACCCCAGCGGCTATGGCATGTCAATTGCCTCGAGTTGTTGGCAGTATGTCTTGCCCTGCACCGATTCCGGCCGTTGCTCTGGGGTCAACACGTACTAGTCCGTTCAGACAATACCGCCACTGTAGCGTACATCAACCATCAAGGTGGTCTACGCTCCCGCCGTATGTCACAACTCGCTCGCCACCTCCTTCTATGGAGTCAGAAGCATCTGAGGTCGCTTCGAGCCATTTTCATTCCCGGAGCACTGAACTGTGCAGCCGACGGGCTCTCACGGCTTCAGCCACTCCCTGGAGAATGGCGACTCCATCCCCAGTCGGTTCAGCTGATTTGGGACCACTTCGGGGATGCACAGATAGATCTGTTTGCCTCCCACGACTCGACCCATTGCGCCCAGTTTTATTTCCTGACCGAGGGCACGCTCGGCACGGATGCTCTGGCGCACACATGGCCCCAGGGCCGCAAGTATGCGTTTCCCCCACTGAGCCTTCGTGCGCAGACCTTGCGCAAGGTCAGGGAGGACGAGGAGCAGGTCATCCCGGTTGCCCCTTACTGGCCCAACCGGACCTGGTTCCCCGAACTAGTACTCCTCGCGACAGCACCTCCCTGGCCGATCCCACTGAGGAAGAACCTTCTTTCTCAGGGACGGGGCACCCTATGGCATCTTCGTCCCGATCTCTGGAACCTCCACGTGTGGCTCCTGGATGGGACGAGGCAGGTTTGAGTACCCTACCACCAGAGGTGGTGGCTACCATCACTTCCGCTAGGGCGTCGTCCACGAGACACGTCTATGCGTTGAAGTGGAACCTCTTCGTCAGCTGGTGCTCTTCTCACCGAGAAGACCCCCGGAGATGCTCGATCAGCGTTGTGCTTTCCTTCCTTCAACAGGGGCTGGAGCGAAGGCTGTCTCCCTCCACCCTGAAGGTCTATGTTGCCGCCATTGCCGCACACCATGACCTCATCGAAGGTAAGTCGGTGGGGAAGCACGACCTGGTCATCAGGTTCCTGAGATGAGCGAGGAGACTAAATCCGCCTCGCCCTCCTCTTGTTCCCTCTTGGGACCTCTCAGGGTTCTAACTGCCCTGAAGAGTGCTCCATTTGAGCCCCTGCAATCAGTCGAGCTTAAATTCCTGTCTATGAAGAGACCAGGGAGACTCCTGGTTGCACTGGCCTCCATCAAGAGGGTAGGGTACCTGCACGCTTTCTCCGTTGACGAAGCGTGCCTGGAATTCGGGCCGGCTTACTCTCACGTGATCCTGAGACCCGGCCTGGATATGTGCCCAAGGTTCCTACCATTCCCTTTCGGGACCAGGTGGTGAACCTGCAAGCGCTGTCCCTGGAGGAGGCAGACCCAGCCTTGGCACTGCTCTGTCCAGTACGCGCTCTCCGCGCCTGTGTAGACAGAACGCAGTGTTTCAGGACCTCAGACCAGATCTTTGTCTGTTATGGTGGGAAGCTGAAGGGAAAGGCTCTTTCCAAGCAAAGGTTGTGTCACTGGATAGTGGACGCCATTGCTTTGGCTTACCAGCAGCAAGGTCGACCGTGCCCCATCGGTGTGACTGCCCACTCCACCCGGAGTGTGGCGTCCTCTTGGGCTCTAGCGCATGGTGCCTCGCTAACAGACATCTGCAGAGCTGCAGGCTGGGCGACACCTAACACATTCGCCTGATTCTAGAATCTCCGAGCGGAGCCTGTGTCCTCTCATGTACTCACTTCAACCAGCTAGTACCGGACCCGCTCAGGTGTCTTCGAATGCTCGCCATTCCACTCCACGGACTGGATACGTGCGATATTCTCCTCAGGTGAGCTTCCCCGAAAGCCCTGAGCTCCTCCAGCACTCCTGACGTCGGCGCCAGTGTCTATTGCCTGCGCGTCGGCTAGGTGCCTCCCGTGTGCATGGTCCCTCCTCTGACCGACCCCCACATGTGTATTTCCACTGTAAGCCTCTCTGAGCATGTGTCTTTCCCTTGGCAAGCCACCTTGCCACCCCTGGGGTTGAAATATTCCACCTGCGCTCATATAGTGCATAATCACCGTAAACTCACAGAGAGTCGGAGAAGAGAGGCTACAAGCATCATTCCCCATGAAATAGCATCCCAAAGGAGCTAGTTATGTTAACATTGTTTCACGCAGACAGGGTGAACGTGTTTAGCCTGAACTGGGTATAAGTACGTGTTATTCAACATCCATGGAGCTGTTCTATCGATCAGTGAGCGATGCACAAGCAAAACTCAGCATTCTGCGCCGGCGCAGCGGGGCAGATAGTACTGAATTCTAGACCGACAGCAGCTTGGCCTATAAGGCGGGAACCTCTAGGTTATAGAACCTTATAAATGTAGACGGCGAGGCCCAGCCCGTCGCCATACAGATATCATGCAAGGAAATCCCGCTAGACCACGCCCACGACGAGGCCACGCCTCTTGTGGAGTGCGCTCTGACACCCAAAGGACACTGCAGGCCCTTAGAAGTGTAAGCCAGCGCTATGGCATCGATTATCCATCTGGATAGGCTCTGTTTTGATGCGGCCAGTCCCTTGGAGTGTCCGCCAAACAAAACAAAGAGCTGCTCAGTCTGTCTGAAGACAGACGAGCGGGACACATAAGCTCTCAGTGCCCTGACGGGGCAAAGGAGATTAGCATCCGCCTCCTCATTATTCACCGGGAGGGCGCACAGGGAAATAACCTGGGCCCTGAACGGTGTGTTGAGGGATTTGGGCACGTAACAGTGCCTTGGTTTGAGTATGACTTTTGAGTCATTAGGCCCAAACTCCATACATGACGCGCTTACTGAAAACGCTTGTAAGTCCCCTACGCGCTTCATTGAAGCAAGAGCCACAAGAAATACCGTTTTGAAAGACAGGTGTTTCATGTCTGACAAATGGATTGGCTTGAATGGGGCCACACAGGGACTGAGGGGGGTCTGGGAGGATTCAGCCTCCGAGCTCCCCTGAGGAATCGCACAACCAGGTTGTTTTTCTCCAGTGACTGGCCAGACGTCGGTTTTGCAAACGCCGCTATGGCCGCCACGTATACTTTGAGCGGGGACGGGGTTCTACCCTTATCCAGCAGCTCCTGAAGGAAGGAGAGCACTTTCTGTAACGCTGCAGTCTACGGGTGAAAAGCCCTGAGCTTGACACCAGGTAGAGAACACTGACCATTTCGAGGAGTAGAGCCGTCTAGTAGACGGGGCCCTAGCCTGCGTGATAGTGTTTAACACTCCCTCCGGGAGGTTAGCGGGTACCCGTTGATGGCCCATGCATGTAGGGACCATAAATCCGGGCAAGGATGCCAAATCGAGCCCTTTGCCTGAGAGAGGAGGTCCCTCTTCACCGGTATAGGCCACGGGGCAGTGCCGGTCAGCCGCATCAGGACTGGGAACCAAATCTGGTTCGTCCAGAGCAGAGCCACGAGCAGCACTGGGCATCCGTGTTCCCTGTTTTGTTCCAGCACTTGAGGCAGGAGCGAAACGGGGGGAAAACCATAGAGGGGGGAGCGGGGCCATACGTGGGCCAGCGCATCCCTGCTCTTGGAGAAAAAGTTCGGACAGTGAGCGTTTTCCTGGGACACGAGCAGGTCCACCTGCGCTTTGACGAATGTCTCCCTCAGCAGTTGGATCGTCTGCGGGTGCAGCGACCATTCCCCTGCTGGGACATTGTCTCTGGACAGTCTGTCTGGTCCCAGATTCAGGTGACCAGGCACATGCGCTGCTTTCAGTGAAAGCATCTGCCCAGACCAGGAGGCATTCCGTCAGCCTGTAAAGGTTTCGGGACCTGACGCCACCCTGGCGTTTATGTATGCCACCACTGACATGTTGTCCGACCGGACTAGGATGTGGTGGCCTTTTATCTGGGGACAAAAACGCTGTAGCGCGCTGTCGGCTGCCAGCATTTCCAGGCAGTTTATGTGTAGGAGCTTTTCCCGTTCCGACCACTGGCCAAAGAACGGTCTGCCCTCGAGCAGCGCTCCCCATCCGGAGGTGGAGGCGTCTGTGGACACCACCATCACACTCGAGGGAGTCCCCAGACTCACGCCTGACTGATACCAGTCGGCTATTTTCCAAGGTTCCAGAGCCGAAAAGCATTTCATGTCGACCCTGAGGCGAAACAGACCAGAGGTCCATGCCCGGGGCGGGACTCGCGCTTTCAGCCATAACTGCAGTGGGCGCATGCGAAGCAGGCCCAGCTGAAGTTCCGAAGCTGCTGAAGCCATGAGACCCAGCATTTTCTAAAACCTTTAGAGCGGGACTATAGAGCCCCGGCGGAAGGATTTCGCGGCGCGCTGAATGTCCAGTCTGGGCTCCGGCGACAGACGTGCTGTCATAGACAGCGGGGTGCTAGGGACAGGCCGAACGGTAGGACTGTGTATTGATATGCCTGGCCCTCGAAGGCGAATCTCAAGAATCGCCTGTGACGTGACGCAATCTGTATTTGGAAATAGGCGTCTTTCAGATCTATTGACATGAACCAGTCTACCTGGCGACCTTGCGCGAGGATTTTCCTGGTTGTCAGCATTTTGAACTGGTGCTTCAAAAGCGCTTTGTTCAACTGCCGCTGATCTAGAATGGGTCTGAGACCCCCGTCTTTTTTCGGTACCAGAAAATATCTGCTGTATAGCCCCCCTTCGCTCTGAGCCTGAGATAAAGGTTCTATGGCCCCTTTGCTCAGTAATTTCGCTATTTCGGCTCGAAGTAGATGAGATACTTCGTTGTTTACCGTGGTTTCGACATGCGCCGTGTAACAGTGGGGACGTCGAGCGTACTGTAGCGAATAGCCTCTTTTTATACTGTTCAACACCCATTCTGATACCCCGGGAAGCTTTGCCCACGCATTTGCGTGAATAGCTAGAGGTAGAATGAGATCCGGGCAATGGGCGCGGCACAGCGGCGGCTGCAGAGCTTCGGTGTGCTGAGACATAAACACTGTGTTTAAAGTGTGCGAGGCGGGGGGCGCGCCGATCATGGCGGGCAGCCCTGGTCACGCTCGATATCTCTATGACAGATTGTAGAGAGAGAGCGAGTGGGACAAACCCCATAGGGTTCAGTGTGTCTGTGAGAGAATGTGGGCGCGGGACAGCGGGCACATTCACTGTACTGAAAACACCATCGGCTTGCGCTGACTGAATGTGTGTTGGTTTCGTTTCTACAGAAACCGTGGGACACGCATCGTGTAGTGTTTGTGGGCACTGTGTCGTGGGCACATTCACTACGTTTGCACAATCGACATGAGTCAATTTTATTTGTGCTAGCCCTGAACTGTGGCGGGCTGTGTCTGTGTGTGGGAATGGGCACTGAGACGTGGGCATTCTTACAACACTCATAACACCATCGGCCTTGGCCGGGACACCAGAAAATACACTTTTTATTGGATTTATCTGGGTAGCCGTAAAAACGGCTTTTGTGTGCAGGCAAGCGGGCAAATGAACCGGCTTGTTGACTGCTAAATACGCTGGAACAGTCATATCGCATGGAACTGGATGACCTAAATGTTTCTGTGAAAATCCGGCCGCAGCGAGATTTGAACACCGTCGCTTTCCTAGGATGGCTAAGAAGGCTTTGAGACCTCAGGCTTGATCTCGATCCTTGGCCGGGGCCCGCGCTGAGGGGGGCGGCGTCCAGCAGAGTGAGAGAGCGGTCTTTGTTCTCGGGCCTGGCGGCGCTGAGAAGCGGCGGCGGGTGGTGCAGGCTGTGGCTGTGAGCTCCGGGCAGACGGCTGTTTCGAGCGACCTGCTGTGGAGCTAGACCACTTCGGGAGGAAGTGCTTCATAGCCTGCGATGTCTTTTGAACCTCCTGGAATCTGTCCGCGAAATCTTTGACGGCAGATCCGAAGAGGCCCGCTGACGAAATGGGCGCGTCGAGAAACACAGGGCGCTCCGTATCCGTCATCTTAGACAGCGTTAACCACATGTGTCTCTCAGCCACGGTGAGAGACGCCATGTTCCGCCCAATGGCTTGTGCAGCAGATTTAGCGGCGCGTAGAGCCAGGTCTGTAGCGCTCCTTAAATCTGCAATGCTGACCGATCCCGCGCCTTCCTTGTCCGTTTTTCGGAGAAGGTTGGCCTGGAAGATCTGCAGGATGGCCATTGAGTGTAGCGCTGACACAGCTTTCCCGGCGGCGGTGTAAGCGCGATCGTGCATGGCTGACGTCACTCGGCAGGCTTTAGATGGCAACACCGTCTGTGCTCGCCGTCCAGCAGTGGGCAGGCAGAGATGTGATGCTACCGCTGCTTCCACAGGAGGAAGAGAAAGGTACCTTCTGTCTTTCGCACCGTCCACAGTGGAGAATGCAGCAGAGACAGAGGTACGCATCCTGGCCGAGAAGGGGGCGTTCCAAGACCTCGCAACTTCTTCGTGAAGCTCAGGAAGAAAAGGCGCGGGTCTGGACTGTGATGGGGCGTGGTCCTTCTTGAGGAAGCATCCATCCGGTTTAACCATAGCCAGCTTAAAAGTTTTTGGTACGAATCCTAATGACAAAGATGAATTAATGATATTAAGAAAAGGATCTATGACCTCTGGAAGCATCTCTTTCAATAGCTTAGTCGGTATAGGGTCTAACATACATGTTGTAGATTTAGATTATAGTTTAGAAAATGATTCCTCTCCATAGAAATGAACAGGGATGGGCAGTATTTCAGATACATGTAATTGAAATATGTATTCGAAATACAAAATACCATTTTGGGCCTTATCTTGCACCCTGCGCAATTGACTCTGTACACCGACGCATGTATCATTTGTATTTTGCACCCGCGCAAAGCGGACTTTTCCCTCCACAGACGCACGCCGGCAAACCAGGGAATTTCCCTTTGCTCTCTGGGCGGTTCAGCGCAAAAAATGAGTCGTGTACCGGCACAAACAATCCCTGGTGATATTTTGCAGTTCCAGAAAACATTTGCGCCACTGACCAGAAAAAACCTAGTCATTGGCGCGATGCGCGTACATTCAGATGCTATTTTAAGCGAGCATGCTTGGCCATAATACAGAGTGTGAACAACGCGCATACACTGTAGATGATTCTCTCATCTACACAGATACATTTTCCTTTTTGCAAATGATACATTATTATAAGGAAAAATATTAAAACACGAGGGAAATCATTGTTGTGTCCATGATGATGGGAAAAATAGGCATAAAGCTTACACATTTACCCAAATTAGTATTTGTATGTTTAACCGAAGCTAATTTGGGTGGGTTTGTCAATGTCTTCAATGTCACTTCTCTTTCTTTTACGGCCCTGACGAGAACATTGATCTCCTCGGCTGAGAACCGATTCTGAAGCGCGCCTGGTAAATGCACCGTTATAATAGTATTGCGCCATGGAACAAGCGCACCTCATTCATCATGCTCTTAAAGGGAATGTGATATAAAGCTCTTATTGGTTTGTTTCCCTTTACGCCCAAACCACACCTATGAATAATGAAGATACTTCAGACCAACCCCTTTTAGATTTGCGTCGAGCGCAAGAGTCATTTATCCCGCCGGTTAAATAGCAACAGCGCCGAGATCCGCCCAAAAAAGTTACTTTCGCTTTGCGCTTGACACTTGCGTTTTAGATCGTTAAAATAGGGCCCTTTGTATTTTAAAGCCTTTGGAAAAAAACAAATGTAGCTTGTATTTAAATACATTTAAGATGAGTATTTTTGTATTTTCAAAATACGTAAAATACTTTTTTACCAGTCAACCTGTTTGTCAGGGTATACTGAGGATGTCATGATCAATTCTACTTGTTGATAAAAGTTAAAGGTGCATTGTGTAATATTTCTGAGGATCTATTGACAGAAATGCAATATAAGATCCATAACTATGTTTTCAGTGGTGTATAAAGACCTTGCAAAATGAACCGTTATGTTTTTATTACCTTAGAATGAGACATTTATATCGCCATAACCGTGGGCACCCCCTTCTATGGAGGTCAACATATTGTGTCGTCATGTTTCTACCGTAGCCGACAGCGAACAAACAGCGTTACAGAGCGTGTTTAATCACTACCTTGAAAAAGAAGTTTTCAGTGGTGTATAAAGACCTTACTTATTGAACCGTTATATTTGTATTACCTTAGAATGAGCAGTTTCTATCTACATACACCACGGGTCCCCTTACATTGAAATGCGCCGACATGTTTCTACAGTAGCCCTAAACGGACAAACGCTTTTCGTTACTATGTTGCTCTTCGTGCAAGGAAGCAAGCTTAGTTCAGCGAATAAACACTGACACAATGATGAACAAGTAACAATAATATTTGCAATAACACAGTTTTACTGAATAATTAAGTAAACATAATTTCTTAATTTATCCTTGTAAAGAAACCTAATTGCTGAACTAGCTACTCTCTGCTGTCTCAGACGATGACATTTTCCTGTCGGCCACCGTAACTTTTGTTGGTTGCTATTCGAAACTCATAAAAATCACACACTGCACCTTTAAAATAGTGCATTATTCAGATTTGCCTTCAGTTAACATGAAAGAATAAAAGAGCACACACAAGTGGGAAAATAGCATTAGCCAATCAGTCTTGATCGGTTGTTGATTTTTATCAACTAGCTTGTCAAATGTGTTTAAAGCATTACTGCATTTTAGGGCTGGGTAGCAATTATATAGTTATGATATAAAGTGTGAATCGATGGAATTTTTCTAAATCGTTTACATAGATGGACCTATTTGTGGGGTAAGCAAATGTATCCGTGCAGGTTTTAGTGGGCAGGAATTATTGGAACGTTAGAGTGGAAAAAGAAGCACTGATGAATGATACACCACAAAAATCTTCAGCTTTTAGTTTTATTCATAAAAAAGAGAATAGTAAATAGTATATATATATATATATATATATAAATAGTAAATAGTATATATAGTTTTAAATGAATCTAAATGAATTCGAATTTTAGATAAACTTTCTAATTTTGAAAACTGATACTGAGAATTGTGAAACCATGATATATTTTCGCCCATCCAAATTCTTTGCTAAATAGCAGAAAATGTTCCCACATTTTTACGTACAGTATGGATTTTTTAATAGTGTTCACCACAAGTAATAGACTACATGTAACCTGGTTAGAATTAAGTATAGAAATGGCTGCTATTTTGCATAAGTTTATTTGTAATTGCCGGAAAGAAAGAAAGAAAGAAAGAAAGAAAGAAAGAAAGAAAGAAAGAAAGGACAGAGATAAGGTTAGGAATTAAAAGTCAGTAGGCCTATGTAGTTTCTTCATTCACTGTGACCTACAGTATATACCTGCACTGGATGGCCAATTTCACATATTATTTTGTGTATTTTCAAAGTACAAAATACTGTATTTGTGTTTAAATACATTTTTTCACACAGTATTTTGTATTTGTATTTAAATATATTTTTCCACACAGTATTTGTATTTTTATTTTAAATACATTTCCATTTATTTTATGCACATCTCTGGTAATGAATGAATCAAATCTTTCCCCAGGGAGACTACAATGCACTGCCTGATGCGATACTGTGGTAGACGGTTGCATAGTTATAACTTTCTCCCTGATATTATCAATCTTGTAAGTAAAGAAGTTCATAAAGTAATTTCTGCTGTGCTGCTTGGAAACGTCTGGGGTTGAAGCTTTATTTTTCATTAATTAAGCCACTGTTTCAAATAAATACCTAGGGTTTTGTTTATTTTCTACTAATAGGGTTGAAAAATAAGCAGATCTAGCAGCTTTTGAGGCCTCTCTGTACGCAATCCCGCTCTCTTTCCATGAAATGCGAAAAAAAACTCTACTTTTGTTTTCTTTCAGTTGCACTTAATTTTTCTGGCTGCTCTCTTAAGGGCTTGAGTGTGCTCGTTGTACCACGGCTTTGGACTATTTTTTTTAAATCTTCTTTAAGCGCAAAGGAGCAACTGTGTCTAAGGTGCTGGAAAAAAGAGAGTCAAAAGTTTCTGTCGCAATATCGAGTTCTTCTAAGCTTAATAAAGCGATCTTTAGTGGCAGAAGTGATAAGTCTAACATATTTGTAACAGAGTTGACTCTGCAGCCTTGGCTAAATGAATTATACACAAGAGATAATGATCTGAGATGTCATTGCTCTGCTGTAGAATTTCAACAGCATCAGCATCATTGATTCCATGCGATTATATTAGACCTAGAGTATGATTACGACAATGAGTAGGTCCTGACACGTGTTGTCTAACTCCAATAGAGTTCAGAATGTCTTTAATTGCCAATCCCAATGCATCTTTTGAAGGGAGCAGTGTGAAGTTCCCTGCTGCTTCAAACGCTCCACTATCATTCCTGTCCCCAAAAAACCCAAAATCACTGGACTTAATGACTACAGACCTGTCGCTCTCACGTCTGTGGTCATGAAGTCGTTTGAAAGACTGGTGCTGGCCCACCTGAAGGACATCACTGGACCCCTGCTGGATCCCTTTCAGTTTGCTTACAGAGCAAACAGGTCTGTGGATGATGCAGTCAACATGGGACTGCATTATATCCTGCAACATCTCGACAGACCAGGGACTTATGCAAGGATCCTCTTTGTGGACTTCAGTTCGGCCTTCAATACCATCATGCCTGGTCTTCTCACAGCCAAACTGACCCAGCTCTCCATACCATCCTCGATCTGTCAGTGGATCACCAGCTTCCTGACGGACCGGCAGCAGCGAGTGAGACTGGGGAAACACACATCCAAGACACTCACAATCAGCACTGGTGCTCCCCAAGGGTGCGTTCTCTCCCCACTGCTCTTCTCCCTGTACACTAATGACTGCACTTCTAAAGACCCCACTGTCAAGCTCCTGAAATTTGCAGACGACACCACTGTCATCGGTCTCATCCGAAACGGTGACGAGTCTGCTTACAGACTGGAGGTTGAACAGCTGGCTGCCTGGTGCAGTTATAACAACCTTGAGCTGAACACGCTCAAAACAGTGGAGATGATCGTGGACTTCAGGAGGAACAGCTCAGCACTCCTCCCACTCACCATCATGAACAGCACTGTGGAAGCAGTGGAGTCATTCAGGTTCCTGGGCACTATCATCTCTCAGGACCTGAAGTGGGACAATCACATTGACTCCACTGTGAAAAAGGCCAAGCAGAGACTGTACTTCCTTCGCCAGCTGAGGAAGTTCAACCTGCCACAGGATCTGCTGATTCAGTTCTACTCAGCCGTCATTGAGTCTGTCTTGTGCGCTTCCATCACTGTCTGGTTTGGTTCAGCTACCAAATCAGACATCAGGAGACTACAACGGACAGTCCGGACTGCGGAGAGGATTATTGGTGCCCCCCTGCCAAACCTCCAGGACCTGTACTCTTCCAGAGTGAGGAAGAGAGCAGGTAAAATCATCACAGACTCCACTCACCCTGGACACCACCTGTTTGAACTGTTACCGTCAAGACGGAGACTCAGATCACTGGCCACAAGAACATCTCGGCACAGGAACAGTTTCTTCCCACAGGCCATTTCCCTCCTGAACAGTTAACACTCCTCCCAAGGCATATGCCTGTAAGTGCAATACTCCCACTGTTTAGTGCAATATCCCACAACTCAGGTGATACTTATATGTAGATTTATTTATTTATAATATTCAAAACACTGTAAATAGGTTCATAATCTGTAAATCTGAAAATGTCTATTCTGACTAAACCCAACTGTGATAGTTTTATTCTCATATATTTATATTTTTATTTTTTATTCTTATAATTTGTAGTATTATGTTTCATGTTGTATTTGTATATGTCCACTGGAAGCCTCAGTACCAAAACAAATTCCTTGTGTGTGCAAGCACACTTGGCAATAAAGCTCTTTCTGATTCTGATTCTGATTCTGATCTTTTTGTATATTAAAATCACCAACAATTAGGATTTTATCTGCAACCAGTACTAACTCTGATAGAAAATCAGCAAATTCTTTGATAAAGTCTGTATGGTACCCTGGTGTCCTGTATACAGTAGCCAGCACAAATCTCAAACGTGATTTATCATTTACACTCTCAAAAGAATTCTATTTAAAACTAGACTTCTCAGTAATTCTGAAGATATTACTATAAATAACAGCAACACCTCCCCCTTTGCCTTTCAGACGAGGCTCATGTTTATAACAGTAATCTTGCAGGATGGACTCATTTAAAGTGATGTAATCGTCTGATTTTAGCCAGGTTTCTGTCAAACATAGCACATCTAGGTTATAATCTGTAATCATGTCATTAACAATAAGTGCTTTTGAAGGAAGGGATCAAATATTCAGCAACCCAAGCTTTATCATTTGTTCATCCGTATTATATCTGCTTTTCATGTTTTAAACATCAATTAAATTTTTCCCTTGAATGGATTCAGGTTTTTTTTGTATGTCCTAATTCGGGGAACAGACACAGTCTCTATATGATGATATCTAGGTGAAAGAGTCTCTATGTGATGGGATAGATCTGACCTCAGTGACGTGAGACAGCTAGCAGACGGTCGGTTTAGCCAGTCTGTCTGCTTCCTGACCTGAGCCACAGATTGTCATGTTTGAGCATGACAAGATGACAAGAAGATTTTGCAAGAAGCAAAATATAGGCCTATATAAACAGTGTTGGGCAAGCTACTTAGAAAATGTAGTGAGCTAAGCTAGCAGTTACTCTACATTAAATGTAGCTTCACTACACTGAAGCTACCACCCTGGTAGCTTCAGTACCCAGTATGTGATAAATTGCAATTCCTTTTTCTACCTCATCCTTATCAATTCCTAATACATCTACCTCATGCTCACACTCTTCTAACATATGATAAATGGCACCGAAGCAGAGCTGAACATGGTTTGTATGCATTAATCCTGCAGTCTTTTCCAAGAATATACTGTAACATTTTTTTGAGTGTAATCTGCTCATTTGTACCGCTATATAGAAGGGATTGCATAGTGTCTTTGTGAAGAACGGCAGTTGTACTGTGCAATTCCTCTTAAGCTTTTGTTTACAGATGAGCGTAATCATCTCTTATTGAAATTTAATTTTGCGTAAAAACACAAAAAGGTGTTGTGTGTCTATTGTCTCTTGTATGGATGAGCTTGATTTAAATTAAATGTGTTGCCATTATGAACCTTGACTTTGGAAGTGTTTCAGAAGAAAGGCTGGAAAAGAGCATTTCAAATGCAGCTCAGAATCGACTGCTGGTCTGCAGGCAGGAGACCCTGGAGAGCAGAGATGCTTCTCGCTCGCATCAGCACTTCTAATTTCCCTCTCTCCACATTAACTAGTTCTCAGACTGACACCTTATCCCCTCATACATGGCCCTTGCTGAGACCTGAGAAGCAAAGAGGATCTTGATAGAGTTGAGTTCCTTTCTCATTGATGGGCTTGCTGAGATCTGGAATTGCCTTTGGTGTTGTGTGTGTGTGTGCGTGTGTGTGTGTGTGCGTGTGTGTGTGTGTGTGTGTGTGTGTGTGTGTGTGTGTTTGTGTGTGTGTGTGTTTTCTGTGCACTCTTTTCCCCTCCTCTTCTATATCATTTTCCAACATTTTCCTTTTTTCTTTATATAAACTTCCCCAAAGGAGGTAGAAGAGAATCTATTCTCTGGATATTTCTGAAGTTATGCTTGATTGAAGACATAAATGTGAAAAGTTGCCATATCTCACACACACACACACACACACACACACACACACACACACACACACACACACACACACACACACACACACACACACACACACACACACATGAGTAGACCCTTGGGGTCCTACTGCTTGTAGACCTCCTGATGCTGGTTTTCACTGCTGCTGTGTCAGATATAATAAATGTTAAAGCGTGCTGGTGGCATATAAAATCTGACTTATTTTAAGAAAAAAATACAGCAAGTTCATTTTTTGTTTTTTACACTGACTGCATTGTTACAACAGTATTGATTATGTCTGTGTGCTTATGAGACATATATACAACATACATGCTTAGGGTTACTTAGGCAAGATACACTTTCCTATAAGTTGATTTTTCTATAAAAAAAAATTTGTATGGAATTATTTTTTTATTATTATTTGGTTTGGAATGCTTTATACCATTAATAGGTTTGTAGTCGGTAGGATTTTTTAATGTTTGTAATGTTCACCAAGGCTGCATTTATTTAATAAAAAATACAGTAAAACAGTAATATTGTGTACAATTTAAAATAACTGTTTTCTATTTTAACATAGTTTAAAAATGTGATTTATTCATGTGATGGCTGTCACGGTCACCAGCTCTGTCACCAGTGACCGTATTTGCACTACATTCCCCATAATCCTTCCTGTCACTCACGTTCACTGCATCTCCCTAATCTACATTCCAGGTACTTAAGCACACACCTCACACCAGTTCAGGGTCTGGTCTCGTTCATAGACATTGTTTGGACTACCTACCTGAATGACATTGTATTTCCTGTTTCCGAGTCTGTATTCCATAACAGAAGACCGGACCTATACCGACTATATCTATACCCTCTCTCAGAATGGCCGACCCCTTGCCGAATTTGCTGAGGTGTTCCTGGAGCTGTCTCCGGCAGTTTTCCTGGACGATGTGGATGAGACTTTTTCATGCAGGTTTGGATGAACCATTGTATTCACGATTGCCCTGGATTACTAGCAACTGCACATCAGAACAAAATGTTCTATATGCCCTCCTGCTAAACCGGTCCACTCCCGAAAAACTGCTCATCCTTAATGTTGAGCCAGAGTTCACTCCTCAATCTGATCCTGAGTGAGAAATCCTGTAGTCTGTTCCGGTGTGTAAAATCCCAGAGTCCGTTCCTGAGTGTGAAATCCCCCAGTCTTCAGCCAAGATGGCCACCACGCCGCAGTCTTCAGCCAAGAAGGCCACCATGCCTGAGTCTTCAGCCAAGATTCCCGAGTGTGAAATCCCAGAGTCTTCAGCCCCTGACCAAAGTCAAGTGATGGGTCCAGTCCCAGAGCTCAGCCCCATGCTTGCTCCAGACTACAACCCCATTGCTCCTCCCAAGAATATTTTTTTTGGGGGGGGGGGCCATACATACCCCGTAACTGTGGACGAGCCAAATCCCCGAGTTACGGGGTATGTACGAGCCAACTAAGAGGGTGGAGATACGTTAGTGAGTATGTCTAATGTTATTGGTTGTCTGGCATCTGGGTGGGTAGGTTGTTTTTTTTGGATGCCTTTGATGAGCATGGATGTCTGAGAATTGGCTATCTCTGAGGAGGGCAAACCGAAAATAAGTTTGTGGAAAAATTGGATTCTGCTTAGATAACCCTTGATGGAGCTGGCTTGGAGGTTATTGATGCTGTTGAGATAAGATATGAATGAAGTGATGGTGAGCAGAGAAAAATCGGGAAAAGGCAGGTTGTATGTGGAGTGGAAAGACTTAAAACACTTACATGCGGTTAGGTGGGATTTGAGGGTTCTAGGTGAAACGGCTTGAAGAATGGAATTAAGAGAGGCGTCAAGGAGTGGTTTCAATTGGTGATTTATGGGAATATCAGCTCTGAATAGTGAGGTACAGGGGTTTGGAATGGGTTTGCGTCTGGTGCCAGCAACCTGAATTTCTGGAAAGCACAACGAGAGAGAGAGTCAGCTATTTGATTTTTGGACCCGGGAACATGTTTTGCAGTTATGATGAACTGATCGCAGGCTGCAATCCAAATGAGGCATCTTAGGAAAGGCATTAATGTGGGGGAATATGAGCTGCCTTTGTTGATGCAATGCACGGTTGCTTTATTGTCGCAGTGCACTATGATGCTGTTAGTGGACCATTCTTTACCCCACAGGAAAGCTGCTACTACTAAAGGATACAACTCAAACAGTGTTGAGGATGTTAGTGACTGCGGTGAGTCTAACAGCTGGGCGGGCCATGTAGACGCGAACCAACGGCCTTGGTAGAATTCCCCGAAACCGATGGAGGGAGCTGCGTCGGTGAACAGTTGGATATCCACGGAGAAAGAAATCAGATTATTATAGAAAAAGGACAGGTCGTTCCATTGTTTAAGGAAGGTTATCCATAAACTGAGCTTGTTACAACATGAACTAGTTAGAGATTTGGTCCTCTAGTGCTTTAACTGAAGACGCGAAGAAGAGGAGATGTGAGATGAAAGGGCGGCCTTGCGGTATAATGCGCATAGCAAAGTATAAGTGGCTGAGCAGAGATAGTAGCTCGCGTTCAGAACAATTTGTATTTCCTATGAGTGTGGATGCGACCAGAATAATGCTGTCAATTTTTTCCTTGGGCAGTGAGGCCTGGAAGTTAACTTTGTCCAATTTAATGCCCAGAAATTTGATGGACATGGCTGGACCCATGGTTTTGTCTTGGGCGATTGGAATCCTGAGCTCAGAGAAGACTTTTTGGACTGTGAGAAGATATGCTGCTGGGATGGAGTCGGGCGGTGAGATGATTAAGAAATCATCTAGCAGTTGGATTAAGTAAGGAATTGAGTAGTTATTAGAAAGAATCCAACAAATGGCTTCTGATAGCATGTCGAAGATCTTGGGGCTGCTTTTGCAGCCAAAGGTTAAACGAACGGCAAAGTAAAATTTCTCTTGCCAATGTACGCCGAACAAATGCCATGAATCTGGATAGATGGGCATCACTTTAAATGCAGAGGTGATGTTGACTTTTGCGAGCCAAGCGCCATGACCCGCGTCTTTAATCAAGGTTATAGCTTGGTCAATGGTGTGGTAATGAAGAGATAATTGTTCAAGTGAGATAAGGCTGTTAATGCTTGGAAACGGGGAATTGTACAGGGCTGAGAGATCAATTATTAACCGTTTTTTGCCTGAAAATTTTCTGGTAGCCACTACAATGGGGCTGATGCAGAACCACTCAAAAGGAGGAATGTTAAAAGGACCAATCATAAAGCTTGATTTGATTTGTTTTTTAATTAGAAGGTTGACTGTGCCAGGTTCAGCGAGAGTGGACCGGAGGTTGTCAGATATAATACTTTGAGTGGGGAGGCTTTCAATGCTGGGTTTATCCGACAGTAAATAGTCAGAAAAGTTAGTGTTAGGGTGGTGAGACAATTCAGTTGACCGACATATTCACAGGAGTCGACAGGAAATTTTTTGAATCTTTATTTATGGACCTTTTTACAGGGCATATGGTGCAGGCGTGAGCACCGCCACAATAGCTGCAAATGTGTAGATAACACTTTTTAACACAAAAAGACATAACTGGTTGATTTTGGAGCTGGTGAATCTGGGCGGGGAGGATTTGGCGGGTTAATCAAAGGACAAGCTGTGGTGGATTTAAGAAATGGATCTGCAAACAGCGCAAGATATGTTACGACAGCCTAGAAACACTCTATTGTGTTGTTCTGTGTCTAGGGCGCCCCAGTAAGGGCACTGGTTCCACTGGGCTACACGGACGGCACATTTTGCTGAGAACAATTTGTGGTATGTATAGAAGTGGGTTCCTCCGTATGATAACGCAAGCTCTGTGATTATCGCGAGATAGTCGTTTAATTCTCATCTCCTGTGGGGAAGTACGGCGTAAATTATTTCGCTATACCGGCTGAAAGCAATAGCAAATTCAGAAAACGAAAGAATGCAGGATGAATTATGAACTGGATTTTTGAGGGTGACTGCAAAAACGCCATAGTCGATTTGACGATTTGAGACCATGGGAGGGAGTAAAGATAGAAGGGAAGATAAATCGATGTCCGCACCTGTCAGGATCTGTGCTCTGATGTTGCTGACAACAGGGGTCGGTTCCATAGAAATTGATATAGAACACACTTGGGTCGGCCCCTGATGCCTGTGGAGGAACTGAGAAAGTGGAAAAGGAGGGGAGCTTGGGAGGTAAAAAGGGTGTCTGGCCCTGCGCCACTAGCTGAAGCAGCCTCGCGCTAGAGTCTGATGGTGGGGCTGCAGGCAATGGACAGGGAAAATAATTGGAAAAAGTGACAGGAAAAGTCTGAGGATTGCTGAGCCTGCGCCGATGGCGGAGGCATACTCATGGAGAAAGGGTGGCCTGTTTCAATGGAAACTGGCATTGTGACGTGAGGCGCGGTGCTTGAGAAAGCTGCGGTCTGTAGCTCGGCAGAGCGGAGAGAAGAGTGGGGCCTGGCGACGACGGCGGCGGCGGAATCTGGGGCGTGGCCAAGGCTAGCTGAAGGCCTGCTGCGGCCTGACGCTCGCGGAAGACTGGGACCTGCGAGAAAGGGAGAAGGTGTTTTCTGTGAACGTGAGTTTGGGCTCTTGTGATTACTTGCCTTTTTTGCGGATTTTGAAGGTGGAGTGGATTTTGGAGAAGGGAAAGCTGCCTGGAGTGAAATGTACAGGTTGTACAGTTGTGCTTTATTCATTCTCCTAGAAAAATGAACATCAGCGTTGATTAGTGCTTGTCTCAACCCCAGCACTGTCCATTTCTCTATTCCAGGAATGGTGGGTTGTGCTGAGATGTAGGAGGATGCTGGAGATGGTGGTTGAAGTCTTGATGGTGGAGGTGAGGGCAAGCCACAGCACCTCGGGGTAGGGCAAGCGACTCGGCTAGGCCGGTGGCCATGCTGTGTTGCTGGAGGTTCAGTTGCGGTGTCCTGTTGAGCATGGGAGCTCGTTGCAGCGTTGGGATGCTGCGATGGATCCTGGGCGATGAGGGAGTCATCATCAGACGGGAAGAGTTCAATCTCTGAAATTGCAAACAAATGGGCGGGACCAAATGCTGAAAAACTGTCAAGGAATGTAGGTGAGTCGACTGAGTGCCTATATATTCTTCCTCTCATGCTGATGGGATAGTCATGATGATTGTTGATGACAAGTTAATTGGATTGATTATTTGAACGTGCTCCTCCCGAACTTTGTTTAGTGAAACATGATTTCCAGAGCCAGGTGTGCGGCAGTTAATTTAAAGATTAGATGGGTTCAGTCCTCCTGAAATTACGTTTAAGAACTTCACTAAAAAGAGAAAATATAGATTTTCTATATTATTAGAAAAAAAATTTTTGTGGCAGCAAATGATTTTGCAGAAAACACACATTCACATGTCAAAAATGATTCTGTTAAAACGAATCACACCTTCTGCAAACACTTTAAAATTTAAATTTTGCCATCAACCCTCATGATAGTTTAAACTTGTACAACCTTTTACTTGTTCTTACCATTGAGAGTGCCATGAGCTGCATGAAGTACTATAGTGCCCCTACACAATACTGTTTTAAAAATGAGTAGTATCATATCCAACAGCATCACTAACCTTCCTGAAGCTCTCTGAGGAAAGTACTTGTTAACTTATCCTATTCAGTGGGATTGTCTGAATGCTGGTGCAACACTTTACACATGAGAACAAACTGAAATGAAATGAAAGAGGGAAACAGACTTAAAGGCCCAAGTCCCAGGGTTTTGAAATGGAGTGGCAAGAGAGAGTGAAGAGAAGAGATAGTGCTGGATTTGGAATGCAGGAATTGTGGAAATTCAGCTAAAGGGATAGTTCACCCGTAAATGAATATTCCGTCATCATTTACTCACCTTTATGTTGTTCCAAATCTGTATGAGTTTCTTTCTTCTGTTGAACACAAAAGAAGATATGTTGATAGAATGTTGGTAGTCTAGTCAGACAGTTGACTTCCATAGCAGGAAAAAAAATACTATGGAAGTCAATGGCTACTGTAGCGTATCTGGACAGGTTCACATGACAACCATTCTGAGTCTCAGGAAGGCTCTTCAATTTAGTTTATTTGTCTAAGTTTTGTTAATAGCTTAGGCGCCAGAAAGTCTGGGGTGAGATTGGTTTTCTGACATCATTTACGACTCTGCGATACTCCCCAGAGACCATCGCACCCTCCTCTCTACTCACTTTCGATGCATCAAAGGAATTCCAAGCCCCCCCCAGTGGTGTGTGCTCCCCACAACGCAGAGAGACATCACACACACACACACACACACACACACACACACACACACACACACACACACACACACATGAAACTTTCATTAACTTCAACATATAAAGACTTTACCGAAATATATTTGATATGTTGTTATGTTCGTACGATTGCCCAGGTCCTATGAAGGTATCTGGAAAGTGTATAGTAGTTCTAAACAAACTACAAGGGTTTTTAATTATGCTTTTAATGTAACTTTGCAATATAATCCTCCTTACATGTCGTTTCTGATATGTACAGAACGCCCTAAGGCTGGCCAAGCCATATATGTATATGGACATACCGTAAAATGTATTTTACTATGCTGTACCATATTTAGAGTGATTCAGACTAAATTCTGACACGGTCATAAACCATGCAAATGAGCCTCCCGACAGGACAAAAGGAACTTTCCCGCTCAAGGTTTGCTGAATGATTATTGGTCAGTGGCACTCCACAGAGGCGTGGACTGAGTTCCTTAAAGAGAACAGTCCATCGCTTTCCTCTCTCTCTTACTCTCACTAACCTATCCTAGCATCATGTAACGGATCCGCGATTCCCCCACAGGGGACCTTGTTTCTTTAAGTTTTATTTTCCATTTTCGAATTCTCATTTGTTCATTTCCACCGACGAGTGAAATGAACTTAGCCTGAATCATCAACCGGCAACTTCACCTCAAACGGACATTCAAAATCGCCGCGCTTGGCTCGCTCTGGAAGAACGATTGAACACGTGACGCCCCCAGGACCGAGACACACGCGCCTTCTTCATATCAGCCACACAAAAAGAGCTATATGTGCAAGTATTTCGTCTACTAAGCTTTCATAGCAGTAAGATTTTTTTACCCCCGTTTAGGGTGATGTTAATTTCTTGTGGTCTCTCAGAGGGTTTTGTCCAGGTGAATTTTGCAAAACTGTGATCCTTACGGATCTCTCTCTCTCTCTCTCTCTCTCTCTCTCTCTCTCTCTCTCTCTCTCTCTCTCTCGGTGCGAGTGTTGGGAGTGTGTGGGAGTTGAGCGCGCGTTTGTGAGAGCGATTGCGAATTCCTCGTTCTTGTTTCTAGTTTCTCCTTTTCTTTTCCTTTGCTTTTCCTTTTTTTCTTTCCTTTTTTCCCCCTCGCCCAAAAGCCTCATTGTTTCCTTGTAAATTAGCTTGCGCGGTTTTCAGACGCCGGTATGGCGTCTGTTTCCGTGCAAGGAATGCCAACCTTGTCGCTCCGTAATGGTTGCAAGTGTGTAACAGAACCCGGAGTGACAGTGGAAGAGCTGCTGGTGGTTATAGGAGAGCAGGTTGGTTTCGAGAATATCATTTCAGCCTCACGGATGAATAAAGCTGTCGTCATATTTTTGAAATCAGACTCCCAGGTTAATCAGTTGACTGTGAGCGGAGTGTGGGTGAAAGAAAAGTTCGTTTTGATAACACCACTGTCCGCTCCAGCAACGAAAATTATAATCTCGAACGTCCCACCTTTTTTACCTAACGAGATCTTAACGAAAGAACTGCAGAGGTTCGGAAAGATTGCAAGTCCTGTTATAATGATTCCCCTTGGATGTCGTAACAACGCGCTAAAACATGTTCTTTCTTTCAGGCGCCAAGTTTTAATGTTTTTGAGTTCACAGGATCGTAACTTAGAAGTCTCTTTCCGCGTTAATCATATGGAGAATTCGTACATGGTTTACGCCAGTACCGAAAGCCTAAAGTGTTTCGAATGTGGTGAGTTGGGGCACAAACGCTTCGCTTGTCCACATAAAGATGATCAGCACGCGTCCACATCTGATGTGATAAGTGGTGATGTAAACAACACTGAGATTAGGCCTACCGACCAGCAAACGAGTGAAAGTGATGAACCAGAGGAATGAGGAGCAGGGAGAAGGAGCCACAGAGCAGGACAAGATGGAGGAGGTGAGTGAGATTAATGTCAATGCTAAGAGTGTGGAGCAACCTGGGTGCAGTTATGTTTCTGGTAAATCTAGAAATGTATTAGACACTGTTGATAAGAGCGAGCCTCAGAGTAGTGTGGACTATGTGGGTGAAGTTGACGATGTAGTACAGGCTGAAGACGCAGAGGACAATATGGCAGATGAGATGGATAGTTATTCCCAGTGTACTGATGATGGAGATGATGATCAGTGGTCAGAGAGTGTAGAAAGAACTGATAAAGATCTGTATACTGTTGAACAAATTAATGCTTTTCTTGATAATACAAAAGGAAAAGCTGGTGTTGAAGTAACCAACTATTTCCCTGATACTGACAAGTTTATTGCTTCTGTTTTACGGGTTAGAAAAATGAGCAACTACGATGACCTTTCGCAACAGAAGCGGTTTCGTCTTAAGAAGCATATTACTGTTCTCAGACGAGGCAAAAGGTTGGAGAAAGTGAAGGGGAAAACTAATTTTTCTTAATGGCTTATACTTTTTCGTTCGGTTTTTCTCTCTTTCTTTTCCCTTTGTTCATTGAGATCTTGCGGGTGGGATCAATTAACATAAATGGATTGAGGGACAGGAGAAAAAGAGGGTTACTATCAGAAATTATTCGATTGAAAGATTTGAGTGTTGTTTTTTTGCAAGAAACCCATAGCAGTGAAGACAATGAGATTGATTGGGGCTTGTGGTGGGAAGGAGATAGCATTCTTAGTCATGGGACTAATGTAAGTGCTGGAGTAGCTGTACTTTTTTCCCCTGCTCTCAAAATAAATATTTTATCTAAAGATGAAGTGGTACCAGGGAGATTTTTGACTGTAAGGGCTGAAATTATGAATTTTAATTTCCTGTTTGTAAACATCTATGGCCCTAATATAGGAGCAGACAGAGTACAGCTTTTTACTAAATTAGAACAGATCTTAAAACAAAAGCAGGATGGTGATCTTATTGTGTTGGGGGGAGATTGGAATTGTACTCTAGACTTTGTACGAGACCGGAATGGGGAAGAACCCCATTCACGGTCAGCTACCTGTTTAGCCAATATAATTAAAAATCTAAAATACTCAGATGTATGGAGAGAGCATAATTTATTAGTACGGCAGTATACATGGATGAAAGTTGGCAATGGCAGCGTTTCTGGAGCACGTTTGGATCGTTTTTATACATAAAAAAACATGAGAAATAAGATTGTTAACACAAATATCATCCCTACGGCTCTTTCTGATCATAAACTTATTACATTTGAGTGTATTCTGACCGAAAGGAAGCATACTAGTTATTACTGGCACTTCAATGTTAAACTTTTGGAAGATAAACTTTTTTGTGAGAATTTTAATTTTTTTTGGGAAAACTGGAAAAATGAAAAATGTCTTTATGAAAATGTTATTCAGTGGTGGGAAGTTGGTAAAGCGCACATAAGAGGGTTTTGTCAGCAGTATGCATCTCATACCTCTTTAATTTTGAAAAAGACACTAGTACTGTTGGAAAAAGAGATCATGGATATTGAAAAGAGTATGCATGATAGAGATCTACAAGCACTGTGGACTGAAAGGAAAAATCAGTTGAGCTTCGTTTTAAATGAAAAAGTTAAAGGAGCTCTTGTAAGAAGTCGTTTTTTAACAAAAAGAGACATGGATGGACCTTCTTCTTATTTCTTTAACTTGGAGAGCAAAAAAGGGCAAGAAAAACTGATGCACGTTTTAAAGGACAATAATGGACACAATACTTCAGACCCGGTAGTGATGCGTAAACTTGCTGTGGATTTTTATTCTAATTTATATGCTGCTGAAAATTCAGATGAACTGTGCAGAAACCAACTACTACAAGATCTTCCTGCCTTAACATCAGAACACAAGGACTTTTTAGAGACTGAACTCACCTTTGAAGAGGTCACTGCTGCTGTTATGGGACTTTCCTCAGGACGGACCCCAGGACTAGATGGGTTACCCGCTGAATTTTATAAGTTTTTTTGGAATATTATTGGTAACGATTATTTTGAGGTGATCCAAAAATGCATCAATGAAGGAATTCTTCCTTTGAGTTCGCAGAGGGCAGTCTTAACGCTACTCCCAAAAAAAGGTGACCTAACCCTTTTAAAGAACTGGAGACGTATAGCAATTCTCGGCTCTGATTACAAAATTTTTTCAAAATGTCTGGCCAGCAGGGTAAATAGTATACTATATACGATTATACATAAAGATCAATCTTACTGTGTAAAAATAGATCTATAATAGATAATTTGCATTTGGTACGTGACATTTTTGATTTTGCTTCTCACAATAATGCCAATTTGGGTTTTCTGTCATTGGACCAAGAAAAGGCCTTTGACAGAGTTGATCACACTTTTCTTTTTGATACTTTAAAAGCTTTTGGATTTGGGGAGAGCTTTATTTCTAAAATAAGACTGCTGTATGCTGGAGCACAATGCATGATTAAAATAGCTGGTGGCCTCGGTATTCCTGTAAAAGTTAACAGAGGCATTAGACAAGGTTGTCCTATTTCAGGTCAACTTTATAGTATAGCCATTGAGCCCTTACTATGTAAATTACGAGAACATCTTACAGGTCTACAAGTAAATACACTGGAGTTTAAGAGTCTTATTCAACTTTCTGCATATGCAGACGATGTCACTGTTTTAATTAAAAATCATAGTGATGTTCAATGTTTAAAAATGGCTTTAGAATGTTATGGGAAAGCATCTTCAGCTAAAGTTATTTGGCAAAAAAGTAATGCTGTGTGGTGTGGACAGGACTCGAGTAGTCCATCAGTTCCTGGTGGTTTGTTGTGGGGGAAGGCAGGGTTCAAATATTTAGGAGTTTTTTTAGGGACACAGGAATATAGGAATAAAAATTGGGAGGGCCTAGTGGAGAAAGTGTGTGCTCGGTTGTCTCACTGGAAATGGTTGCTGCCCCAGCTGTCCTACAGGGGGAGAGTCCTGGTCTGTAACAACCTGGTTGCATCATCCCTGTGGCACAAAATGATGATCCTAGAGCCTCCAGAAGAGCTGGTAAGACGAATTCAACGGTGTCTAGTGGACTTTTTCTGGTCAGGACAGCACTGGCTGAAGGCACCAGTGCTCTATCTGCCATTACAGGAAGGAGGACAGGGGCTGGTCGACATTGGAGCCAGAGTTAGAGCTTTTAGACTCCAGACGGCTCAGAGACTGTTATATGGAGAAGATGTAAGCTGGGCTGGAATAGCCTGCACCCTCCTAAAGAGAGCGGGCAACATGGGATTTGACCGCCACTTATTTCTTATGGACATGGAGAAAACAAATTTGAGCGGATTGACACCTTTTTATAGATCAGTGTTAAAAACATGGACACTTTTCAGTTTTTCTGGTCAACAAAATGGTGTGAAAGGCCTGTGGGTGAGAGAAGAGCCACTGTTTTTTAATCCTGCACTGGATTTGGATGGTTTTAAATCTGTTTCCCTCATTAAAGCGATGTGGAATGCAAGTTTCACTAAAATTGGACACTTTGTTTCTGAAGAAGGATGGACTACTGCTGATAACCTGGCTTCGAAAATGGGCTTACGGTCAGTTCGTGTGGCAGAGAGACTGTTGACTCAAATCTATGAGTTTTTACCCAAAGATTATAGAGACTCTTTAGAGACACCTGTTGGAGAAGAGGAGACTCCTGTCTTTCCAGAGTTGCTTTTCTCACCTGACATCAGAACTTGGCAAGAAATGGAGAATGGTCTGCTCTCCTTTAAAACACATGAATTTGGACTTTTTAGTAATGCTGGAAAGAAAATTATGTACGGGCTGTGCGTAAAGGTGATACATCTCATGCAGTTGCAGAGTGTGAGAGAGACTAAATGGCAAGAGATTTTTGGGCCAGGAGCTTCCCCTAAAGGCTGCTGGAGGACCCTGTACAAACCCCCCATTGAGAAAAGAACTGGGGACCTGCAATGGAGGGTTGTGCATGGTATAATAGCTACGAACAGACACAGAGCACACCTTGACCCACAGGTTGGGGAGGGATGTCCTTTTTGTGGAGTACAAGAAACAGTCTTCCATTTATTTTTTAATTGTGAGCGATTACAACTTTTACTTCTTAAAATGGAAGAGTGGTGTCAAACCCTGGGGGAAGATTTTTCACCCGAACGGTTTGTTTATGGGCCTAAATATAGCAGAAACAAAAGGGAGAATCATGTTTTATTAAATTATTTATTTGGACAAGCAAAGATGGCTATTTGGTTGACAAGAAAAAGTAAATTGAGTGACAAGGGTTCAATTGATGTTTTTTCAGTATTAAAGGGATTAATAAAATCCCGTATCAAAATAGAGTACAGTTATTATAAATTGACAAATGATCTGGAGATGTTCAAATATAGATGGGAAGTTAATCGGTGTATTTGTGAAGTTGACTCTGATGAAGGTTTGCTAATTTATATTTGAGCAATGTTTTTCTTGTAAAACAATACAAATAATTGTGAGAGTTTTCACTTAACTTTTTTCTTTTATAATGTTCATGTAATTTTTTAAAATGTTGTATTAAAGAGACCCTTAAAGTCAAAGTCTCTCTCTCTCTCTCTCTCTCTTTCTCTCTCTCTCTCTCTCTCATTCTCTCTCTCTCTTTATTGATGAATTCTCTTTAATTGTCGTTGCCATTATTGTGTTTGTAAATACATTTATTGTAACGTTAGTAACTGTATACGTAGTTCCCTTTTGTTGTCACTCCGAGTTACGTCGGATAACGACGAATGGGGTTTCGCTTAGAAAGCCTATCAACTTCGAGTATTACAAAAAACGAGCCAATGGCAAAGAAATGCCATGGGTAGGGATGGGAATCGAGAACCGGTTCTTCTTCAGAACCGGTGCCCAGTGAACCGATTCCTTGGAACCGTTAGCATGCTTGCTTAACGATTCCTCTTATCGGTTCCGCTCGTTGCAAATGTGTCATGACGTCACACACGCGCTACGTTGTTTTGGTTATATTTCACGCGAAAAGACGACAATACGGTCACTTGCAACACTTGTAAAATTTCAATTTCGTCAAAGGGAACTACCTCCAATATGCAGAAACATTTGGCCACACACCATGCAATTCATTTGACGCGAGTGTGAGTTATTAAAAATGCTCCAACTACTTTAAAAGCCTACATCTGGGCACATTTCGGCTTTTATGAACAACCTGGTAAGCACGACCTGGAGAAGAGACAAAATAGAATATTTTATTAATATTAATAATGTTCACAAATAGAATATGCAGGAGGTAATACCACTAACTTGAAATACCACGTTAGCCGTGTTCACTCGAGCTGTTATAACGCCTGCAGAGTCTGACTGCTTTAGAGTAAGCATGAGCTCCAATATCACCCGGATCCGCAGCCAAAAACAAATCATCCACCCGCCCTAATGTTATCTGATTTACGTATGCGCACCCGATGGTCAAATTAAAAGTATTCTGTGTTGTTACGCGTGATTATAAATGGATGATCGTCTTCAACAACGGACTCGTTGACGGATGCGCGCGTCTCAGGGTAACATTATACACTGATGAATGAGCGCTGCTTTTAAATGAACATTTCTTTAAAACAAAATTGATTTGACAGAATTTCATTTTCTTAATGGCATAAACAGACTTTAGTCCCATGAAACTTTAACTGGAATGTCACTGTTTCTGTCACTGCGACTTCCCGAACAAGCGAACACACACACACACACGCGTGCGCACGCACACATCACTTTTGAAGTAAAATTGAAAATTGGATGCAGTGCATCGTAATGCATCGAGATATCGAATTGAACTGAATCGATGACATGATAATCTTAATGAACCGAACCATGAGACCATGCAGTGTAGGTTCAAACCACTAATACTCTGTGCTGTGTCTTCTGATCAGATATTAAACCGAGTTAATACAAACAAACACATTTGTACTCATTCCCTCACCCAATGAGAATCGATAAGAGAATCGATAAGGAATCGAATCGATAAGCAATATCGATAATGGAATCGGAATCGTTAAATTCTTATCAATTCCCATCCCTAGCCATGGGTCTGCGGAATTTGCATGGCGTAACTCCGCCCCACCTCGTGGGTATAAAAGGAGGAAGCCGGCAGCAAGCAGATATGTTTTCGCTTCGGAGCCAAGTGTATTCTTCTCTCCACAAGCCATCTCTGAATTGTCAGCTTTACAAACGAGTACCTCGAGTGTTGGTGTGACGGCGATCTACGGCGAGAGCGTGCTTCCTGCTGATCTGTTGCAGTGGTTTGCCAGTCGGTGCGTTTCTCCCCGGGTGCTTCAACACTTGAGTTTTCTCTCACAAAAAGAGCTTACACGTGGCACGTCTTTTTAAAGATGTCTCGCCCGTGTACTTCTGGTTGCGGCACATTGGTATCGGACTCTGATGGGCACGAGCGTTGCATAGTATGTTTGGGCATTGATCATGCTAGAGCAGCGCTCGTGGATGACTCATGTTCTCTCTGTTGGAACATGACCATCGCGTCATTACGGTCGAGACTCCGTGAACTCGCAAGAGTGAGAGTCCCCTCATCCATCCCCCGCTCTGCGGCTGGTGGCCAGGGTGACCTGAGGGTTACGGTCTGGAACAAGTCGCCGACTACGTGTCCGCGACCCCAGCCCCTCTCTTCAATGACGGTCCCCGCTAGCGAACTGCTGATTCCCGCGGGTCTACCCTCTGGTGGCCCATGGGTTTCAGTTGAAGCTACAGAGGAAGATGCCATGTCTGTTGCAGCATCACTAGGCGGGTTTGAGTCTTCTGGAAGTGAGGGCTCGTCACAGGCTCGCCACCTTCCGGTGTGCATACGGCTGTGCTCGAGTCTGATCCGGAGATGACGGCCATGCTTTCCCGGTCAGCTGCGAGCATCGGACTTGAGTGGAGGCCTCCACCCTGTCCTGAGCGCTCGCGGCTGGACGATTGGTTTTTGGGTAAGGCCGCCGACCCTCGTCCTCGGCAAACCCCAATACCTTTCTTCCCGGATGTGCATGATGAGATCTCGAAGTCCTGGAAGACCCCCCTGTCTTCTCGGGACCGCTCGCTGGTCTCATCCGCCTTTCCTCCCCTCGATGAGGCAGCTGCCCGTGGGTACACTGGGCTTCCCCCGGTTGAACGCTCTGTTGCCATGCAACTATGTCCTCAGAGTGCTTCTTCTCGGGGCGAGCCTAAGCACCCATCCAAGGCCTGTAGATTTTCGTCGACCCTGGTGGCGAAGTCTTACAGAGCAGCGGGACAGGTGGCTGCTTCACTGCATGCTATGGCCACTCTGCAGGTCTACCAGGCCCAGATGCTCAGAGACATGCACGAGGGTAGGACAGACCCAGGGCTCTTTGATGAGCTGCGCGCCGCGACCGACCTTGCTCTCCGGGCGACGAAGGTTACCGCGCGCTCCCTGGGTCTGGTGATGTCCACAGCTGTGGTCCAGGAGAGACATCTGTTGCTGAACCTGGCTGACATGCGGGACGCGGAGCGGACCCGTCTGCTTAACGCCCCCTTGTCCCAGGCCGGCCTCTTCGGCGGTGCAATTGAAGATTTTGCCCAACAGTTTTCAACTGCCCAGAAACAGACCGAGGCCATCAAACGCATTCTGCCCCGCCGGCCCGCTGCTGCCTCCACCCAGCCGGCCGGGCAGACGCCTCGACCTGTTTCCCACCGAGGGTGCCCTCCTGCGGCTCCCGCTCCTCCCGCCCTGACCAAGCAGCAGCCTCCACCCAGGGCCGGTCGCGGAGGAAGCAGCAAGAAGGCGCCCCAGCCCTCTCATGCCCCGCCCCCTGCTAAACGCCGGGCCAAGCGGCGCTCCAGAGACCGGCTGCTCAGGGATGATGGTTGTTTCTCAGGAGGTGGTAGCAGGACCACTCCTTCCCCCGGTGGAGGGCCGGGGGAGAATCTTTTGTTCTCCACTCCCCGCCGCTCACCAACGGGTGGGCAGCACCCTAATGTGGTTAAAGACAGAAACAATCCGCTCTTCCGTGAGCTCACAGAGTTCTCGGGCGACACAGAGCGCCGCCCACAAGCCGTGATCTCCTCGCCCCCCTCTGTCCCAGAGGCGGTTGACACGGCGTGCCGTCCACGGACCGCTTCGCCCTTGTCCCCCTCTGTCACCAGACCCCTGGCAGAGCAGGCCCCCGCGGGACAACCAGCGTGGTCCTCCCCTGGCCCCCTCTGCCAGGGCGCGGTTGCTAACTGTGCCCCCACACCGGGCCGCTATGCCGTCCATGTCTGGGCCAGTTACTCCGCTTCGCTGCCCCTCCGGGGGGGCCTGTGGTTCGCATGATCCCGCTGGTTCAGTTCCTGGGAGCCTGGTTAGAGCTTCCCCGTCTGTCCCGCTGGATCGCTCGGCTATGCAATTCAGTTCGCACGGTCTCCTCCCCGCTTCAGGGGAGTCCGCTCCACTTTGGTCGGTGGCAATGCCCCCATCATGAGAGCAGAGATTGCCACCCTGCTGGTGAAGGGTTCAATCGAGACTGTCCCTCCAGCCGAGATGAGGTCCGGCTTCTACAGCCCCTACTTCATTGTACCCAAGAAAACCGGTGGGTTACGGCCAATCCTGGACTTGCGCGTGCTGAACCGCTCCCTTCACAGGATGCCGTTCAAGATGCTCACCGCCAAACGCGTTTTCGAATGCATACGGCCCCAGGATTGGTTTGCAGCGATCGACCTGAAGGACGCCTACTTTCATGTCTCCATTCTTCCTCGACACAGACCGTTCCTCCGGTTTGCTTTCGAGGGGCAGGGATACCAGTACGCTGTTCTCCCTTTCGGGCTAGCCCTGCCTCCTCGCATCTTCACGAAGGTCGTCGAGGCTGCCCTTGTTCCCCTTCGGGAACACGGGGTTCGCATCCTGAGTTATATCGACGACTGGCTGATCCTAGCTCACTCTCAAGATCAGGTCTGCGAACACAGGGGCCTAGTGCTTCGGCACCTAGCTCGTCTGGGCCTTCGGGTCAACTGGGAGAAGAGCAAACTTTGCCCCGTGCAGAGGAGTGTGTCCCCCTGGAACGAGCTTCCCGGCATGTTGTTGTCTCAACAGATGCCTCCACCACGGGCTGGGGCGCCATGTGCAATGGACATGCTGCTGCGGGCTCCTGGACAGGACCCCAGCGGCTATGGCATGTCAATTGCCTCGAGTTGTTGGCAGTACGCCTTGCCCTGCACCGCTTCCGGGCGCTGCTCAGGGGTCAACACGTACTAGTCCGATCAGACAATACCGCCACAGTAGCGCACATCAACCGTCAAGGTGGTCTACGCTCGCGCCGTATGTCACAACTCCCCCGCCACCTCCTCCTGTGGAGTCAGAAGCATCTGAGGTCGCTTCGAGCCATTTTCATTCCTGGAGTGCTGAACTGTGCAGCCGACGAGCTCTCACGGCTTCAGCCACTCCCTGGAGAATGGCGACTCCATCCCCAGTCGGTCCAGCTGATTTGGGACCAGTTAAGGGACGCACTGATAGATCTGTTTGCCTCCCATGACTCGTCCCATTGCGCCCAGTTTTATTCCCTGACCGAGGGCACGCTCGGCACGGATGCTCTGGCGCACAGCTGGCCGCACGGCCTCAAGTATGCGTTTCCCACAGTGAGCCTTCTTGCGCAGACCTTGCGCATGGTCAGGGAGGACGAGGAGCAGGTCATCCTGGTTGCCCCTTACTGGCCCAACCGGACCTGGTTCCCCGAACTAGTACTCATCGCGACAGCACCTCCCTGGCCGATCCCACTGAGGAAGAACCTTCTTTCTCAGGGACGGGGCACCCTATGGCACCCTCGTTCCGGAACCTCTTCGTCAGCTGGTGCTCTTCTCACCGAGAAGACCCCCGGAGATGCTCGATCAGCGTTGTGCTTTCCTTCCTTCAACAGGGGCTGGAGCGAAGGCTGTCTCCCTCCACCCTGAAGGTCTATGTTGCCGCTATTGCCGCACACCATGACCTCATCGAAGGTAAGTCGTGGGGGAAGCACGACCTGGTAATCAGGTTCCTGAGAGGTGCAAGGAGACTAAATCCACCTCGCCCTCCTCTCGTTCCCTCTTGGGACCTCTCAGTGGTTCTAACTGCCCTGAAGAGTGCTCCATTTGAGCCCCTGCAATCAGTCGAGCTTAAATTCCTGTCTATGAAGACAGCGCTCCTGGTTGCACTGGCCTCCATCAAGAGGGTAGGGGACCTGCTCGCATTCTCCGTTGACGAAGCGTGCCTGGAATTCGGGCCGGCTTACTCTCACGTGATCCTGAGACCCCGGCCTGGATATGTGCCCAAGGTTCTTACCACTTTGTTGTTGAGCAACCGACGTTGTTCTCGCAGTGGAGCCCTCAAGGAATCGATGTGAGTTGCCCGCCGTCGGTGACGCTTCGGGCCGCATCATCTTCCAGCGAACGCACTCCGCATCGTCCTTCTCAAAAAATAAAAAACGAGCGTCATTTATGGTCACGAAAACCGTATCAACTACAGCCTGCCGGTCTTCCGCTTCAGGGGTTCGAGAAGGGTGCTCGAAAAACACCAGAGGCCAGTCTCGAGAGGCTGGTTCCCTTAGTATATTTTGTAGAGGCATGGTATCATCTTCCCAACATATCTGCATGGGTCCTGCATATAATAAAGTCAGGGTACAGACTGCAGTTCGGGTACCGCCCCCCCAAATTTTCTGGGGTGGTGCAGACTACAGTGGTTCCAGAGCAGGCTCAGGTGATGGAATAAGAAGTGCAATCTCTGCTGCTAAAAGAGGCCATAGAACGTGTTCCTAATTCAGACAGGGAGTCCGGATTTTACAGCCGGTACTTTATAGTTCCAAAGAAGGATGGGGGGTTGAGGCCAATTCTAGATCTCAGGGTTTTGAAGTTTAGATCTCTGAGGAAGTTCAGGTTCAAAATGCTTACTATTCTGGTCACCGTGAGTCAAATCAGATCCGAGGACTGGTTTGTCACGATAGATCTAAAAGACGCTTATTTTCACGTGTCCATCTTTCCATGTCACAGGAGGTTCCTGAGGTTCGCTTTTGGGGGCAAAGCTTACCAATATCGTGTTCTTCCGTTCGGCCTAGCACTCTCTCCCCGCACATTCACCAAATGTATGGATGCAGCACTTGCTCCACTAAGACTTCAGGGCATCAGCATACTGAATTATATCGACGACTGGCTCATTCTGGCCCAGTCTCGAGAAATGGCAGTTCGGCATCGAGATTCCATCCTCCACCTCATTTGTCGGCAGAAGAAGAGAAGCTTCATTTCCTCTGCCCCGTCAGAGATTTGAGTATTTACCTCGAGAGGTCCTCTTCTTGGAGGAGGTCGGACCAACTGTTAGTGTGTTTTGGTTCACCTAGGAGAGGGCTCCCGGCATCCAAGCAAACTATTAGTCATTGGATTGTTCAGGCTATTGCCTTGGCTTACAAGGTGTGCAATTTGCCTTCACCTCTGGCCATAAGGGCTCATTCGACTAGAGGCATGGTGTCCTCTAGAGCCCTCCTCTCGGGAGTTCCCCTCCAGGAGATCTGTGAGACAGCCGGTTGGGCTACCCCGCACACTTTCTTTAGGTTCTATAGTCTACACCTCCCTAGTACGCCTGACGCACATGTGCTCTCGTCCTAGCTGAGTGCCTGAATCAGTTTCACTCCAGGGCAGGCCTATTTGGTGCGTGGCCTTGTGGGCATTCGTTCCCCAAAGAGTCGTTTTCAACGACGCAGTGTGAGTTCCCTCGAAAGGGAACGTCTCAGGTTATGACTATGGCCCCGTCCACACTACTGCGTTTTCGTTTAAAAACGGAGACCTTTTGCTACGTTTGCACCTCCCGTCCACACTAAAACGGGAAAAACGAAGACCCAAAACGGAGAAGTTTAGAAACGCTGCTGCTCCGTTTTTCGTTTTGAATCTCCGGAGGGCGTTTTAGTGTAGACGGGACAAAACGGAGGAGTTTAGAAACGATGACGTAGAAGGTCACGCTCGGCTCTATGATTGGGTGTCATCACCCATGACGTATCCTTCCCTGATTCGTCAGCCACCCATCACATGTCCCGTCACCGGAAGAAAACAACGTAGCTGATGTTAGTGAGTGCAACATGGATAACGAATTACAAGCGTTACTGACTTTGATGTCTTTGTTAGCAGCTGTTGTGCAAGCAAATTCTGCATTTTACAATGCTATAACTGCCTACATGCGCCGGAGGCAAACTATTATTCGAGCGATCTATGACAATTCCCGTGTGCAGCGGCGGTCCATGAAAAGAAATCTCTGGTCTTCGACATTTTCTAATCTTTGCAGAGGTAGCTAACGTTACTTGCTTCCTCATCAAATCTGAGGAATAGTCCATCCGTTTCCTGTTTACACCGGCACGCGCATGCACAGTGTTGGAGAATGGTCACGTGATCCGAGTTTTCAGTCGTTTTAATGTGGACGGAGATCAATTCTAATACGCAGCTAAAACGCTGGTGTGGACGGAGATCGTTTTCGTTTTAATTCTCCGTTTTAAAACGAAAACGCAGTAGTGTGGACGGGGCCTATAACCCTTGTTCCCTGAGAAGGGAACGAGACACTGCGTCGTCCAACTGTTTTAAGCATTAATAATATATGTTTCTTAAACAGCAAATCACCATATTAGAATGATTTTTGAAGGATCATGTGTAACTGAAGACTGAGGATGGAATCAGGGGAATAAATTACATTTTAAAGATGCATTTTAAATTTCAATAATATTTAAAAGTATTTACTGTTTTTACAGTATTTTTGATCAAATTAATGCAACCTTGGTGAGCATGGAGATACCAACCCCAAATACCCCAATACGTAGTGTACATACAGAATGTAATACAGTAATACAAAGAATAGAGTGCTTGTATACTTTTAGGAACAAAGCCAAAATAGTGCTATAGTTTGTATTGTGCCCAAACTCTAATAAAGAATGTTTTTGCCTAATTGTTAACTTTGAGTTTAAATGAGGTAAAACCTTTTATGTAATGTCTCAGTTTGTTAAAATATATTTATTTGTGAGGTAAAAAGATACAACTGTCTCTTAATAAAAGCCTACAAAACATAATTGGAGTGTTATTGACCTGTTTTTATCCAGGCCTGTAATTTAGCTTAATCTGGGAGTTGGGCTGCTGTCATGGTCGAGGAAAGAGGATTTTACAAGGGAACATCCGTCGAAATTAAAGCACCTCTTGTGTTGATTACTGAATTAAAAGATGCTGTGGGATTTGCTTGTCAGTTCTGCTGTAAAATATTACATAATTACAGGCAAACAAAGAACAGGCTCATTTCATTCTATATTTTTATGTGTTTTTCTGGTCTATTCAGTGATATTTTATTTTGTTCCTAATTCTGAGCCATTTATTTAATGTATCTCCTAAAAAAAACGTCCAATTACATTTAGGAATTTTTGGAATTGCACCAGTGCCATGGCAGAGAGAACAGATACATTTTAGGCACATAAAAAGTTGAATATAATACTCACATGTCGCAGGAGAGCTTGTCAGTAATCCTGTCAGGGCAGGCAAAGGGGTGGAACAGGAGATAATGCTTTTTCTCTTTCTCATTTCCCTGGTTATTTATTCTGAAACATTTATATGCGGCTGTCTGAAAATGGACAGTGTGTGCTATATTGGCTCTATGATATCTTGTCAGACATAAAACCCCCTAAAATCTTTATCCTTTGATGTATTACCCAAGCGTATGTATGTTTAATGCATGCATATAGTCTTACATTGCATAGCCCCTTCACTATATATAACAGTAAAATGGCAATTACATTTACTATGAGGATGAAAACTACTTTTTACATTTAGATTCAAATGACAAAAACTTAAGTGCGCATCTGCTGAGCTTTACTTTCTAAGTTCTGCTTCAGCTCTAATCCTCACTAAATCTGCACAGATCCATCATTACCATATGCAAAAATAAAGTGCTAGCAGGAAAACGTCTCGGGTTACGACTGTAACCCCTGTTCCCTGAGAAGGGAATGTGACACTGCATCAATGATGACACTTTGAGGAACGACACTTTGAGGAACGCCCTTAAGCAAGGCAAGGCAAGGCAAGGCAAGTTTATTTATATAACACATTTCATACACAATGGTAATTCAAAGTACTTTACATAGAAGAAATTAAAATAATCAAAAGAAATCAGAATAATTAAAACAGTTTAAAATAAAAGATAAAATACAGAAATAATCAAAATAAATCAGAATAATTAAAACATAAAATAAAATACAGTACAAACAGTCGGACGAACAGTGGCACAGTGCTCATTCAGTAAAATGCACAGCTAAACAAATGTGTTTTGAGTCTGGATTTGAATGTGACTACTGTAGGAAAACATCTGATCTCTTCTGGAAGCCGGTTCCAGCTGCGGCTGGCATAGTAGCTAAAAGCGGACTCGCCATGCTTAGAATGAACCCTTGGTATTTCTAGCTGATGTGATCCTAATGATCTGAGTGATCTGTTGGGTTTATATACAGTGAGCATATCTGCAATGTATTGAGGTCCTAGGCCATTGAATGATTTATATACCAGTAATAATACTTTAAAATCAAACCTATATGTAACTGGCAGCCAGTGTAAAGACCTGAGGACTGGTGTGATGTGTTCATATTTGCTGGTTCTGCTCAGAATCCTAGCAGCAGCGTTATGTATGAGCTCCAACTGTCTTATGGTCTTTTTGGGAAGGCCAGTGAGGAGTCCATTACAATAATCCACCCTGCTGGTGATGAAAGCATGCACACGTTTCTCTAAGTCTTGACTGGAAACAAAGAGAGAGAGAGAGAGAGAGAGAGAGAGAGAGAGAGAGAGAGAGAGAGAGAGAGAGAGAGAGAGAGAGAGAGAGAGAGAAACGTTATTGTCATTGTAGTTATACAACGAAATTTGTTTGGTAGCTCACAGAGGTCAGCAACACACATAACATAATAAATGTAATAAAAGTATAAAGTATAAAATATAAAGTTTAAATATAAAATAAAATAAATAGTTAAAAAGGCACTTAGTATAATAAATAAACAAGATAAATATGATAATTTAGTGGTGGCCATGCCTCTGGTTGAATGAACCCTCACTGCCAAAGATGAAGGCAAACTGCACACCTGATAGACCTTAGAGATAGCCTGAACGATCCAGTCTCTGATGCTCTGTTTGGATAAGTTTGAGCAGAGGGATCGGGGAAAAGCGTACAGGCGTAGCCTCAGCCACGTCTGTACGATGGCATCCAACCCCAATGGGGCTGAATCGGTGAGAGAAAACCACAGTGGACAGTGGGACGTCCCTATAGAAGCGAACAAATCCACTTCAGGGCCGAGTCTCGCATATCGACTTCACCACCTCGTTGTAAAGTCTCTATTCCCCGGGCCTCAGCCCATGCCTTGACAGGATATCTGCTCTCTGATTCTGTAGCATTTTTAAGGAATGGAATCGGGCGAAGAGACAGTGTATAGAGCAATAGTCTACTGGAATTAGTGGAAAGGTCAAAGCCATCAGGTGCCCAATTTAGAAAAAAAGAGAAAAGAAGAGAAGAGGAGAAACAAGCAAAAGATAAAGGTATGCAACTATGTTCTTACTTCCTGTTCCAATACCCGACCCTGCACTGGGTCGACTGCAGTCCACACCACCCCGCTGAATTTCAGTGGGCGAAATCTAACTGCAGCCTGTAACCCTTCGCTATTGTTTGCAGGACCCAAGGAGATATATTTGGCAGGTCTTGCCATGTTTTGAAATACTCTACTAAAGGAACCAACCTCTCAAGACTGATTTTGGGTATTATTCGAGATTCGTTCTCGATCCCCTGAAGCGGTTTTCCGGCAGGGTTTGCTGCTATTTTCCCTGCTATTTGTGTCTCGTTTTCAATACCCTGAAGTGGAGGTCCGGCATTTTCAAACTATTTTCGATGTGCGGACGGAACACTGCCTGGCCGCAAGCTTCTGGGGCAGACAGCGCAGCCAGACAATACTGTTTCTATATTTATTTATACGGTCTCGTAATCTACACGCTGCCTCGGTAAACGCGAGATTTGAGCCGTTACAATATATTTGGCTTTCATCCCTCGAGAAGAAAGTCAACAGGTGCGAGGCTGAAACATTCTGACAGCGCATGGATGTACACGTCAAGATATTTCTCAATGAACACAGCCAGCACCCTCAGGAGCCCACACAGAATTTTTATTGCAGAGTAGACCTGTAATCTACACGCTGCCTCGGCAAACACAAGATCCGAGCCACTAGATTCTGTATTGCAATGCAGACCTTTTATCTACGCCCTGCCTCGGCAAACGTGAGATCCCAACCACAGAATATTTATTGCAGAGTAGACCCGTAATCTATGCCACGCCTCGGCAAACGCGAGATCCGAGCCACTATAGATTCTGTATTGAAATGCAGACCTTTAATCTATGTGCTACCTCGGCAAACGCAGCCACAGAATCTTTATTGCAGAATAGACCCGTAATCTACGCACTTCCTCTGCAAACATGAGATCCGAGCCACTGGATTCTACTGTATATTGCAAGACAGACCTTTATTTAAAGTTTAACACAGAGCGCTTGCTGAAGAGCAAAAAGCTAACTCTGTTGTGTGCCCTTTGTAGCTTCCGTGTATGCCGTCACGTTACGTCATGACGCAGCACCAATCAGGATTGGATTAGTTTCATTCATACTTCAGATGTGTAACGCTAAGGGCGTTCCCTAAAGTGTTGTCACTGACGCAGTTTGAATTGCTCACATAGATCTCTGAGATCCCAAGATCAGTTGTTCCTTGATCTTCCTCGGTCATGCTTAAAAAACAAAGGAGATTGAGCTTTCTCAGTTGCTGCCCCAAAGTTGTGGATTTGTTTACCAATGTCTATCAGAAGTGTATATGTCATATGGAGAGATTATGGTCCATTTTATTTCATGTTGTGTTTTTATGTGTGTATTTGGCACTGTTGTTTTTTCTTTTTTCTTACTTTGATTTGGTGTTTTTTTTTGTGATTTATTTTGCTATGCACGCTTTATCTTGGTGATTGTTTGACCATGATTTAGAATGTGGGGTAACGCCCCTGTATCCTCCTGGGTGCCCGGACCACAGCTGATTGGTGGATGGACAGCTGTTGGTAATTGCCACGCCAAATCACAGACTGCTCAAAAAAAGCGAAGCAGTGTGTGTCTGTTACCCCGTGAACTTTGTTTGATGCGGCTCTGTTCCCCATGCTTTACTGCCGGATGGTAGTCGTGATTGTTTTATTTTGCGCCCATAATTGTTGCATGGATCATTATCCGCTTGTGTCGAAGTTTGTTGATGTGCCGGTCCTGCTATCAACCCGGTGGCTGCTGTGTGTCGGAGCCTTCTCCCCAGCTGTGCAAAGATTACTGCCGTCCTCTGCTGCGCAAAGATTGCTCGTCCTCTGCTGCGCAAAGATTGCTCGTCCTCTGCTGCGCAAAGATTGCTGCCGTCCTCTGCTGCGCAAAAATTGCTGCCGTCCTCTGCTGCGCTAAGATTACTGCCGTCCTCTGCTGCGCTAAGATCGTTGCCGCCCTTTGCTGTGCTGTCCGGAGCCCTGCCTCGTCTGTCCTGGGCTTGTGGTTTTGTGGAGCGCTGTTCAACAGGACTGGGAGCCAGATTCGTCTGCTCCCAGTTTATTGGTGAAAGACGTCTTGTGTTAAGTTATGTTGCCTTGCCTCGTCCGAAGTTAAGATCCACGTCTCACCTACATTGGAGAGTTCCAGTCTGTCTGCCGTAGTCATATCATTTATATATATATATATATATATATATATATATATATATATATGCATATTCACAAATTGCAGTGACTTAATTTTATATTGCACGATTGATAGCTCTTCTAGTGTGATGTTGTGCTTATGCTGTGTTTATTTACTGTGGAGATGCTGGCGGCTTTCTTTCTTTTTGTGTGAGTGTTGTGTTGGTGCCTGCGAGTGATTGATAGGTGGCCTGCTGTGAAGACACTGCTGCCTGGCGTGAGACGGACTTGTGTTAGAGGAACCGCTTATGGACTGTGGGCACCTAGCTATGGATTTCCAGTGGATTTTTGAATGTGCTTGTCCGATGTCTAGCTTTTAAGGTTGAGTGAGAGAGTGCGTGTGTGCATGGCGCACCCCTTTTTACTATTGAAATAGAGATTATAATAAATATATATTTATATCGAAACTGTTGTCTTGGTGAATCTGTTGTGTTGCTCCCACGAAACTTAAAGAACTTGCCAGTAAAAGATAAGGTTATTTTATTTAATAGAGTCCCAGCTCTCCAATTGGGTGGCGTAGTCGAGCTACATTGCTTGTGTAGCAGGATGCAGCTGTCTGGCTCATGCCTTCTGAAGTGACACTTAATTTGCTGTGCTGTGAGTGGTTCTGGGCAGTTAACTCTGAGCCAATCGCGAGGGCTAAACCCCTTTATAAACCGTGGCTTTTCTTTTGACAAGTGATGTCACCGGTCCGCAACTTGTTGTCCTGTCTACATGCCCAGCGACCTGATGTCTGCCTTGGTTATCGGGTTACCGTAGCGCCACAGGTATGGTTAGCTCAGTTTATTTTTTCCCACTCGTTGACTTCATAACTTGGGCTTATAGGGAATGTTTCGTGCTATAGAATCCCCCGTGCGGCCGCAGCCCTTTCACCAGCTGAGTGTGCGCCCTGCTATCCGTGATCCGAGCTCGGAGCCTGTGACGCAACGCTGTTATTCTTAGGTATGTTGCTATACTGAGTGATAGTTGAATGGTTAATGTGGGATATATTTGTAAATGGACATCCTGTGCATTTTAGGGAGTGCTGTTTAACTGGGGGTGTGGCTGCCAGTTGCCTACATCGACGCAGAACATCTGCTGCTTTGCTTATGCTTTTTGAGTTACGTGTTGTTTTACGTATTTTCGTCGTACCCGGCTGCCTTTTCACACGGGACCAAGGATTATTAAACCTGTGGTTAACAGGCGGCTGACTGGCGTGTTACATCGTTGCTGTTTAACACTGTTTGATTCTCCTTTCTGTCATTGTTGTGAATCAGTGTTTGAGTGTAGACTGTTCAATGAACTGACACCACTTTAATTGTTTGTTTTGTGTTTATTTATTTCTTTTGAATTCCTGTATGGAGGCCTTTTCTTGCTGCTGATATCCAAGAGCATTGGCCAAATTGTGATTGTTTTTCTTTTGTTTTAACTTTTTATGTGATTTGTCCACATTGACTGAAGATCTTGAAGTGGTTGATCCATAGGGCAATCTTGTCCCATTGTTGTGGATGTTTTATCCATGTTTGATTGTTTATTTTGATGTATTGAGTCTCTGTTCATATTGCTAACTCCAGTACTACCTTGGGCTTTAGAACGGGTGGCTTATTAGACCTTGTTTATAGTCTTTTTTTGTTTTGTTTTTTTGTGTAATTTTGTTTTAACTGCCACGTGTCTGTCCTTTGTCCAGGTGCTGAGAACTGCCAGTGGGAGCAGTGCCCCTTGCGGTGGCGGGTCCCTTGGCGTGTGCTGTGGCTGTGTGTTCACCAAGTGTGGTCATTTCCCTTGTGTGTGTGTGAAATTTGACACATGTGATTGGGGTGTTTTTCATGGATGCTCATTGCTCGAGCCACTAGCCTCCCACTGGTAAGATTCCGCCCTATTGCCTCCTATCGTGTGTGTGTGCGCGTTGCGAATAGAGTATAGTGAGTGGAGTGAATATTGAGTGTGTGTTTTGTTATTTGATTTGGTGTACAGTGTATGTTGTTTGTTATGAAATCTCAATCATTGTGGTAGTGAAAATAAAGTCTGTTTTTGTACTGGACCACGGTCTCTGGCTACCCATCAACGAACTTGAGTGCCTGGTTGAGCTAAATACTTAATTCTTTGGGTGTAAGTCCCATCGTGGCATAGTCTGCTAACTGCCTGGGCTTAAGCCCTGAAATCTGTATCCCTTTATGCCACACTTGTATAACATATACCTCTGTAAACCTGTTTAAAACCCGTCTTGAGACGTATTTGTTTAATGAGGCCTTTGCTACATTGTATTATATTATTATTTTCGTTGTATTGTGTTTTTATTAATTAGCTTGAAATTGTACAACACTTTGGTACTCTGTTTTTTTTAAGGTGCTCTATAAATACATTTTGTTTGACTCGTTGGTCTTGTGAAGCCAAACTTTTGACCATCAGGATCTTTTGACATGGATCATGAAGACAAGAGCAATTATTACTGTAAATTGCTTCGATATGACTTGCCACATTTAATGCTCAAATGTTGTTTTGGTTTTCTTCCCAAATATCATCAGAAGTGTAAAGTTTTTTTGATTTGCTTCAAATATTTGAATATTTTGAAATGTGTACGAAAGTTACCTTCACAATTTTTTTTCCACCTTATTTGGCTGTGATAAATTTAACATTCATAAAAATGCTCTACTGAGCATATAGCAAAGTATTCACTGAGATCCTTTTGGACAACTGCCTTTGGTTGCCTGAAGTTCAGCCTGTCAAAATCCAGAGATCTTTATTTCTGAAAATAATACATATGTTCATGTCCGGCCACACACAAATGTCTGACAACACAAATGTCAGAGATGTCAAAGCATACAAAAGATGTTGGGAAAAAGGCATGAGTCCTTTTCACAAGGAAGCAGAACACAATGAAACTTAAGATTACATTTTGATGGAATTGATGTTCAGCTGATATATGTGCTATGTTAGCTTAATTCAGGGATTTCACAGCAAAAACTTGTTTTAAATTAAAACTTTAATTAAAACTTGTTATAATTAATTATAAATATTTGGACCATTTAAAGGGGTCATGAATTGAGAAACCAACTTTTCCTTGAGCTTTTGATATATATATATATATAGTCTTCGTAATATAAGAATATCCTGTAAGTTTCGGAGCTGAAAACTTCCTTGTTAGTCAAATAAAAGCTTTTATTGACCGCTTCAAAGTCCGAATTTTCTCCTGCTCGATTGCTCCTGTCTGCCTTGCTGTTGGTTTGTGTCTGTAGCTTCGTATATATCTTTCTGTTTTTAATCATTTACTACCATTCCCTGTTGTTTATACTGCTAAATACAACTTAATCAACATCACATAAACTTGACATCACTAGCTTCTATCTAAATCATTGCTAGCACAACAAGCTACTAATTCGCTAGCCTGTTAGCGTGCCATCCGTGCGCTATTTATTTAGCTTGCACGCTCGCGCCTTTTACAAATCCATCAAAGTTGTGGTAAGTAGAATCAGTCAACAAACACGGTGAGTCATGTCAACTTCTCCTCTTATTGTGACTTGCACTTCATGTAACATGTATAGTATAACCTTTTCTGTCTGCACAGGATTTACATGGGATAAATGCAGGGAGATAGTCAGGCTGACGGAGAAGATTTCAGAACTAGATACACGCATCCAAACTTTAATTGAGGTTAATTGTAAGAGTGCAAGGGCTTTAGATACTGCTTTGGATGCGACTAGCTTAGTGAACTCTGTACATTGTTCGGTTCCGGCTGTAGAGCACGTGCAGCAGGGCAACTGGGTGACCGTGAGACGCTGTTGTCACGGGACAAAACACCGCTCTTCCGTTCCGATTACCATAAAAAATATATTCTCCCCACTCAGTGAAACACCCACTGAGAATCCTGTTGAAAGTGCCCTAGTTATTGGCGATTATGTTACACGAAACGTGAAAATAGACACCAGCCACCATAGTCACATGTTTGCCGGGAGCCAGAGCGCCTGACATCAAAGCAAATTTAAAAGTGCTGGCTAATGCTAATCGTAAATTCTCTAAGATTGTTATTCACGTCGGCACTAATGATGTTCGACTGCGCCAGTCGGAGATCACCAAAATTAATATTAAAGAGGTGTTTGAACTCGCAAGTACGATGGCAGGCACTGTAATTTGCTCTGGCCCCCTTCCTGTTCGAAGGAGTGATGAGATAGCTAGCAGATTGTCATCACTCAATGGCTGGCTGTCCAAGTGGTGTCCGAAAATAATATAGAATTCATAGACAATTGGAAAAGTTTTTGGGGCAAACCTGACCTGTTGAAAAGAGATGGTATTGATCCCTCCTGGGATGGTGCTGCTCTTCTCTCTAGTAATTTGGCTCATTGTCTTAGAGACAAAACATGACAATCTGGGGCTCAGGTCAGGAAGCAGACAAACTGGCTAAACCGACCGTCTGCTAGCGGCCTCACGTCACCAAGGTCAGATAAATCCCATCACATAGAGCCTCTTTCACCTAGATATCATCATATAGAGACTGTGTCTGTTCCCCGAATTTGGAAATCCAAAAAACGTCCAAACCGATCTAAGGTTAAAAATGTAATTGATATTCAACAAATAAAAAATAGATATAATACAGATGAGCAAACGATAAAGCTTGGGTTGCTGAATATTCGATCCCTTACTTCAAAAGCGCTAATAGTTAATGATATGATTTCAGATTATAACCTAGATGTGCTGTGTATGACAGAAACCTGGCTAAAACCAGACGATTACATTACTTTAAATGAGTCCCCCCCCGCAAGATTACTGTTATAAATATGAACCTCGCCTGAAAGGCAAAGGGGGAGGTGTTGCTGTAATTTATAGTAATATTTTCAAAACCACTAAAAAATCTAGTTTTAAATATACTTCTTTTGAAGTGTTGGTGCTTAATGTAAAAATATATAATGTAAACGATAAATCAAGTTTGAGAATTCTGCTGGCAACTGTATACAGGCCACCAGGGCACCATAAAGCTTTTATCAAAGAATTTGCTGACTTTCTATCCGAATTAGTATTGACTGCAGATAAAGTCCTAATTGTTGGTGATTTTAATATACATGTAGATAATGGAAAAGATGCAATGGGATTGGCATTTAAAGACATTCTTAACTCTATTGGAGTTAGACAACACGTGTCAGGACCTACTCATTGTCGTTATCATACTCTAGATCTAATATTATCACATGGAATCAATGTTGATGCTGTTGAAATTCTGCAGCAGAGCGACGACATCTCAGATCATTATCTAGTCTCATGTAAATTACATTTAGCCAAGGCTGCAAAGCCAACTCCGTGTTACAAGTATGTTAGACCTATCACTTCTGCCACTAAAGATTGCTTTATCAATAATCTTCCTAATCAGTTTCATCATCTCAGCATCCCAGATAGCTTAGAAGAACTTGATATTGCAACAGAAACTTTTAACTCTCTCCTTTCCAGCACTTTAGACACAGTTGCTCCGTTGCGCTTAAAGAAGATTAAAGAAAATAGTCCAACGCCGTGGTACAACGAGCACACCTGGGCCCTTAAGAGAGCAGCCAGAAAAATGGAGCGCAACTGGAAGAAAACAAAACTAGAGATATTTCGGATTTCATGGAAGGAGAGCTCGATTGCTTACAGAGAGGCTTTAAAAGCTGCTAGATCTGCTTATTTTTCAACCCTATTAAAAGAAAATAAACATAATCCAAGGTATTTATTTGAAAAAGTGGCTACACTAACGAAAAAGAAAGCTTCAAGCCCAGAAGTTTCCAAGAAACACAGCAGTAATGACTTTATGAACTTCTTCACTTATAAGATTGATAATATAAGGGACAAAATTATAACTATGCAACCGTCTACTACAGCATCGCATCAGGGAGTGCATTATAGTCTCCCTGAGGTAAAATTTTATTCATTTGTTGCCATAGGAGAGGAAGAATTTTGCAAACTCGTTAATTCATCTAAATCGACAATGTATGTTAGACCCTATACCGACTAAACTACTGAAAGAGATGCTTCCAGAAGTCATAGATCCTCTTCTTAACATCATTAATTCGTCTTTGTCTCTAGGATACGAACCAAAAACCTTTAAGCTGGCTATGATTAAACCGCTTGTTAAAAAAATGCAACTTGATCCTACAGAATTAGTCAATTACAGGCCGATCTCAAATCTACCTTTTCTGTCAAAGATACTAGAAAAGGCAGTATCCTCACAACTGTGTTCCTTTCTTGAAAGAAATGGTATCTGCGAGGATTTCCAGTCAGGATTTAGACCGCACCATAGCACTGAGACAGCTCTCATTAGAGTAACTAATGATTTGCTCTTATCCTCCGATCGTGGTTGTATCTCTCTATTAGTGTTACTTGATCTTAGTGCTGCATTTGACACCATTGACCACAACATTCTCTTAAATAGACTAGAAAACTAAGTTGGCATTAGTGGAATTGCATTAGCATGGTTTAAATCATATTTATCTGACCGCTATCATTTTGTAGCAGTAAATGAAGAGATGTCTTATCGATCACAAGTTCAGTATGGCGTACCACAAGGCTCAGTACTAGGACCGCTGCTGTTCACTCTGTACATGCTACCTTTAGGAGATATCATTAGGAAACATGGAATTAGCTTTCACTGTTATGCTGATGATACTCAGCTCTATATTTCTTCCAAACCTAACGAAACTCACCGATCACAAAATTATCGGAATGAATAGTTGATATCAAAAATTGGATGACTAGTAATTTCCTAGTACTAAATTCTGAAAAGACAGAGATTCTAATTATTGGACAAAAAACTTCCACGCGTAATAACCTAGAATACCGTCTAACACTTGATGGCTGCTCTGTTAAGTCTTCGTCGTCAGTTAGGAACCAGGGTGTGCTCTTTGATACCAATCTTTCATTTGAAAGTCACGTGTCTAGTGTCTGTAAAACCGCATTTTTTCCATCTTAAAAATATATCTATATCACGTCATAAGCTCTCACTGAAAAATGCGGAACAACTAGTTCATGTGTTCATGACATCAAGGCTAGATTATTGTAATGCTCTACAGGGTGGTTGCCCTGCACGCTTAATAAACAAACTACAGCTAGTTCAAAACGCAGCCGCTAGAGTTCTTACCAGAACCAGGAAGTACGACCATTTTAGCCCGGTTCTGTCAACACTGCATTGGCTCCCTATTAAACATCGCATACATTTTAAAATATTGCTGATTACTTACAAAGCACTAAATGGTTTAGCTCCCCAGTACTTGAGCGAGCTCTTAACGCATTATAGTCCTTCACGTCTATTGCGATCTCAAAGTTCTGGCCAGTTGATAATACCTAGAATATCTAAATCGACTGCTGGCGGTAGATCCTTTTCCTATTTAGCACCAAAACTTTGGAACAATCTTCCTAACATTGTCCGGGAAGCAGACACAGTCTGTCAGTTCAAAGCTAGACTAAAAACACATCTCTTTGACCTAGCATTCACATAACACTCTATAGACTTCTATAATTCAATATTAGGCTGCTTAGATTAGGTCAGCCGGAACTGGGAACACTTCCCTTAAATCCTGATGTACTCATTACATCATAAGAAGAATGGCATCTACGCTAATTTTAGTGTCTTCTAATTTAGAGGTTTTCCCGCAGCTTGCCGGATCCAGGCCATTTCCAGATCTGACGAAGGACTTTCGCCTGGACCTGATGACAATGCAGTGCTGAAGTGCCAACTAGCCTCTCCCTATGGAGGATCCCTATACCACTCTACAGATACAGCGTTGTGGAATTTTTTCGGTTCGCGTACCTACCCAAAGTGATAAAATAAAATAAAATTCTGCATCAAAATTTATAGACAAGACAAGTAGTTTGTTTAGGCATGGTTTGTAAGGAATTACAAACCTGCGCACATATATTCAAACGCACATAACTATAGAATCAATTCTTAATGCGCATGTGAACGCCATCAGCGTCTATCACAGGTTCACGTTTAAAGTCTGTTTAGAGAGAACGGTGTCGTCTTAGCGGCCCCTAATTTAATAACAAATGATCATTTAGACGGAAGTGAATCAATCAAAACTAACTTTAGCTGGAAAAAACATTTTTCAAGAACCACTATAAAACCAAACCAATCTCTGTTACCTTAAATTATATGTTTATCTCTGTAAAGCTGCTTTGAAACAATCTACAATGCGTTCATGACATCAAGGCTAGATTATTGTAATGCACTTATGGGTGGTTGCCTGCACGCTTAATAAACAAATTACAGCTGGTCTAAAACGCAGCAGCTAGAGTTCTTAACAGAACCAGGAAGTATGACCATATTAGCCCGGTTCTGTCAACACTGCATTGGCTCCCTATCAAACATCGTTTAAATTTTAAAATATTGCTGATTACTTACAAAGCACTAAATGGTTTAGCTCCCCAGTACTTGAGCGAGCTCTTAACCCATTATACTCCTTCATGTCTATTGCGATCTCAAAATTCCGGCCAGTTGATAATACCTAGAATATCAAAATCGACACAGTCTGTCAGTTTAAATCTAGACTAAAAACACATCTCTTTGGCTTAGCATATGTGACCAGTCACGGAAACTAGGGACACAAGTCGGTTCTGGGGCATTTTGAGTTATTCATAGATTCTGAGAGTGTAATATCCAAGCTTTCCAACGATGTGTAACATGTGGAAATCTGATAATATTTGGAGAAGTTGTGGCCATTTTAAAGTAGGCACTTAAAAAAGCTCAAAGAGGAGAAAACGAGCTAAAGATTGTGCAGTTCTCACCTGTCTCTGCTGCTGGGGGTGACAATAGGGCTCATTTACATCTCATTTAGATAAGCCATACCCCCTGTAAAGCTCCTCCATGTGCTTTACAGCTTTTTTTACACTTCGAATAAGTGCACTTCTGCCGCACTAGGCGAAAAACAATTGTGCTGCCCCTCTATTTGCAACGTACCAGCAACAACACACAAAGACCAATAATGCCATATAGCCTGCATATAACGCGAAACCAGCAACAACACATAAAGACCAATATGCCATATACATATAACGCAAAACCAGCAACAACACACAAAGACCAATATGCCATATAGCCTGCATATAACGCAAAACCAGCAACAACACACAAAGGCCAATATGCCATATACATACAGTATAACGCAAAACCAGCAACAACACACAAAGACCAATATGCCATATACATATAACGCAAAACCAACAACAACAAACAAAGACCAATAAGCCATAGGCCTACATATCTATAGCGCAAATAGTACGCAACGCTCGTGTGCCCAAAATGTCAACAATATTAAAGTTTATGTAGGAGGCAAATGCCTGCTGGCATTTTTCTTTAAGCAGTCATTTCTGCAATTTTCCAAATAATCACATTTCACCTCCTCAAATTACTGTTGCAAATCTCTTTACACCACTTTCTTATGTGCGTATACACACACAAATGAAATGTCCGCAAGCACATTATATCATCAGCAGGTTCAGCATCTTAAATAACGACTAAAGAGCAAATGAAGCTTAACTTACATTTCAGAAACACACACGGCAGGCCTTCATCGCAGCAGCAAAGGTCTTAACTGCATCCTCTATTTCGATTCTCCGTCACATATGAAACAGCCAGCCACCGCTGTCAGCGAGCCGAGCCGCCGTATTGAAGCACTGAGGGCGAGCGCGCTGCGCCCATACCTCCGGTTCAGTTTCCCGAGCCCACGAAGTGCGGCGAAAACATTTTCGGTGTAACTGCCAGACGGTTCATCTCGTCTGCGACAATCTTTGCGGCATCCATCTTCATTGAATTTTGATATCAGAGAGAGCTGGCCAGAGCACAGCATAATAAGTAGCCATGTGGTTGACTTGGAGGGCGGGGGCAAAAGCGCCGGGTTATTCAGTATGGAAATACACACAGACAATGACACGCCACGCCCCTACTGCATGCTAGAATCTCCGAAAACAAGCCGATTTCAACCTCAAAATGTAAGCTTTTAAATATACCAATACTGCTATCTCAAACATGGAGAGGCTTCTTCGTGATTTCAATTAACAGATTCTCCAAAAAATTTAAAATCACCAATTTTGAAAAAAAACTCTTCTTTCTCATTTTGCTCGAAAGTTGTGCTGCCGACTTGTGTCCCTGGTTTCTGTGACGGGTCACATATACATAACACATTATAGACTTCTATAATTCAATGTCAGGCTGCATAGTTTAGATCAGCCGGAACCGGGTACACTTCCAATAAATCCTGATGTACTTTGTACATCATAAGAAGGATGGCGTCTACGCTAATATTTGTCTCTCTGTTTATCCCAGTCCGCCGGATCCAGGCCGTATCCAGATCTGATGAAGGACCTGCGCCTGGACACAACGACACCGCAGTCCTGAAGTGTCAACTAGTCTCTCCCTTGTGAAGGCCTCCTTCCCTTTACCTCTGTACTGATAAAACGTTGTCAGGATAATTCCGATTCACGTGGTTTGCGGAAGCGATAAAAAAAATTCTCAGTGCCACCAGGCTCTGTTTTATGCAAATGAGTGGCTGGATCGCATTAAAGAATTTTCTGTTAGAACGGTGAAGTGTTAGCGGCCCCTAAGTTAATAACTAATGATCGTTGCGACGGAAGTGAATCAATCAAAATTAACTTTAGCTGGACAATAAATTTATTCTAGAGCTGCTGTATAGTGTTACGAGCCTGGCTCAAAGCAAGCAACAGAGTAGAGAAAGGCCACACACACGGAATAGGAATATAGTATATTTATTAAATTAATAGAATGTTAACAGAATAAACTTTGCTCAGCCAGTACTGAAGTTGGCTTTGAAAAAGAAATAAAAATATAAGCAATCGGAAATAAATAAACAAAACAAAATCATAAACGGTGCGGGAGAAATGCAACGGAGCCTGGTTCTCCTCCCGGTCTCATCTGAAGCATCTTTAAAGGCCCAGACCAGGAACTGATTAGCACAAACTCCAAACACCTGTGCCCAGCTCACCTGTAGGAGACAGACACAGCCAGGAGGAGGAGCCAGGCAAGGCCGTGACACCCCCCTCCTTACGACAGAGGCCTCTCAAAGAGAGACTCTGGAAAAATTACACACTCCTTTTCTTTCCCCATATAAGAATAAACATCAGATATAAACAAAAAAAAAATACTCAACTTTGTCTAGGGGTAATGGCTTGGACACTCCTCCCAAGCCGGCAAAGCAGATGCAAAATGGTCACTTGAGTCCAATAGGCCCCCCACCCCTCCACTCAATCCCTCCCTCAAACCCAAGGCTCCAGCAAGTCCCGGTACCTGGAAAGCCAAATTTAAGGAGACTAGGCAGAGAAAGAGATACAAGAGAGAGAGACAGCCAGGACAAGACACTGACTCACTCCGGCTCACATGGGGCACGGGACAAGGCGTCAGCCATGACGTTGTCCACACCTCGAATGTGCCGGATCAGTAAGCTATACGGTTGTAAAAATAACACCCAGCGCATAAGGCGCTGACTTGGGCTCTTTAGAGAATATAAGAACGTTAATGGGTTGTGATCAGAATAAATGGTAACCGGAACAGCACCCCCACTTAAATAAACATAAAAGTGTTGTAATCCCCATATTAAAGCCAGTGTTTCTTTTTCGATGGTCGAGTAATTTAACTGGTGACGGTTAAACTTTTTTGAAAAGAAACACACTGGCCGGTCTACCCCTTGCTCATCTCCCTGCAGGAGTACGGCCCCAGCACCCACGTGGCTAGCGTCGACCTGCATCTGGAATGACTGGTCCATGCGGGGAGCCCTTAACACAGGAGCAGATGTTAACAACAACTTCACATTATCAAATGCGGCCTGACAAATCGCAGTCCAATCAAATTTAATACGGCCCTTCAAAAGGTCAGTCAATGGGGCAACAACAGTGGAAAAGTTAGCACAAAACCCACGATAATACCCCACCATTCCTAAAAAGCGTCGGAGCTCAGGTTTGGTAGCTGGAATAGGGAAATTATCGATAGCCACCACCTTAGCGTGCACAGGCCTCACCTGGCCCTGCCCCACCACCTTCCCCAAATAAACAACTGTCGCCTGGGCAAACTCACATTTAGCGAGGTTTACAGTGAGGCGAGCTTCAACTAACCGTTTAAAAAGAGCCTGGATACGCTCAAGATGTTCAGACCACCCGTCACTATACACAACCACATCGTCCAAATAAACAGCACAGCCCTGTAAACCAGAGACTAATCGGTTCATTAGTCTCTGAAATGTGGCGGGTGCATTTCGTAACCCAAAGCTCATCACAGAGTACGAATACAGGCCAGACGGCGTTATGAAGGCTGAAACCTCCTGAGCCCGAGGTGTCAAAGGAACCTGATAGTAGCCTTTAAGTAAATCAAACTTACTTACAAACCTGGCCGAACCTACCCTGTCAACACAGTCTTCAACCCTTGGGAGCGGAAAAGAATCTGGCTTTGTGATGTTATTTAACTTCCGATAATCGGTACAAAATCTATACGTCCCGTCAGGTTTACTAACTAGAATGCAAGGCGAAGCCCAACTAGAATAAGAGGGTTCTGCCAAACCATTATTCAGAAGATACTACACCTCTGCCTCTAGGTGCTGCTGTTTCTCGAGTGACACCCGATAGAACCTCTGCCTTATCGGCTCAGAATCACCCACATCGATGTTGTGCTTGATCAAATGAGTACACGACGGTGTGTCTGAAAATAAAGCAGGAAAGTTAAAAATCAACGACTCAACTGCTAATGCCCTCTCCTTGGACAAATGCCCAAGTATCGTGTCCAAATCAGACAACTTCTCTGAGTTCTTCAACCGAGGCTGGAGCACACAGTCGTCTGGGCTAACCACATCCTCATCACCACACGCTGCCACCATGTGGGGAGAGACGCTAGATATCCCAGCAACTGCAGCCAAAGCAACTGACTTAACCTGATCACCAGTCTCGGCTGCCCCAGAAACCGAAGACCTACTGTAATAGGGTTTCAAAAGATTAATGTGACAGAGTTGCGTATTACGCCTACGGTCAGGAGTTGAAACTAGATAATTCAGGTCTGAAACCTGCCGAACTACCGTATAGGGACCTGAGTATCTAGCAAGAAAGGGAGAACCGGCTATCGGCAACAGCGCCAGAACCTGATCTCCAGGACTGAACACTCTCGGCTCAGCCCGGCGGTCATACAAACTCTTCATTTTCTTCTGAGCCTTAGTCAGATTTTCTACAGCCATCTCACAAGCTAAGAACAATTTCCGGCGGAAGCCGTTCACATACTCCAACAAATTAGGATGACTTTCAGGACACTTCAGCTTATCCTGCAGGACAGCTAAAGGCCCACGAACTCTATGGCCGAACACCAAATCATTAGGTGAGAAACCTGTACTTTCCTGTGTTACCTCACGTGCTGCAAGCAACAGCCACGGAAGCCCTTCCTCCCAGTCTTTACTGAGCTGAACACAATAACCTCTTAGCAGTAACTTGAGTGTCTGGTGAAAACGCTCCAGAGCGCCTTGGCTCTGGGCGTGATAAGCGCTACTTAGCTGATGTTTAACACGCAGCTGCTCAAGCACTTCTGAAAACATACGTGATGTAAAATTAGAGCCTCTGTCACTCTGAATAATCTGAGGGATGCCGAAGATGGAAATAAACTGAGAGAGCGCCTTCACCACCGACTTGGTAGAAATTGTACGTAACGCATAGGCAGCGGGGTAACGGGTGGCCTGACACATCACAGTCAAAAGATAAACACACCCCGACTTCGATGGAGGCAATGGTCCAACACAGTCGATTAGCAAATGCTCAAATGGGTTCCCTAAAGCCGGAATAGGGTAAAGTGGAGCTGGCTTGATCACCTGATTAGGCTTTCCCGTTATCTGACATGTATGACAGGTCTTAATGAAGCATGCCACATCCTTCTTTAGGCAAGGCCAATAGAAGTACTTCATAAGTCTGTCATACGTTTTCCGCACACCCAAATGGCCCGCTATATCACCATGAGCCGTCTGTAGTATCAAGTCTCTAAACTTCACCGGCACTACTATCTGGAAAACAGGATCCTCAAACATCTCTTTAGTCTGAGGCATCCACTTACGAACCAACAGCCCATCTTGAACAAAATAACCCCTCGCTGCACTATCTCGCTCCTCAAGAGGCAAAACCCCAGCAAACAGTTCACTCAATGTTGAATCCTCCTTCTGAGCTACAACAAAATCACTAAATGACAGGGAAGATGGCACATTGGGCAAAACAATAGGCTGTAAATCAGGCTTACAAATTTTCTCTAGAACCTCAGTTCCAGAGGCACGGTTCATGGCACGTGTTACTGCACAGGCAGCAAACACCTCAGGTAAGCTCTGCAGGCTACAATCAGTACCTGATGGGATAGATGGAACACTCTTAACCACCACAGGAGGTGGTACATCACGCCAAACACGCTCTCCAGCCAAGTTATTACCCAAGATGAGATGTACACCATCTATAGGCAACGAATGGCGCACGGCAATGACAACTTCACCCCGAACCAGGTCTGACTGTAGCTCAATCCTATGCAGAGGAACAGTTACAACCTGCAACCCAATTCCCCTCACCAAAACATTACCCATGCTGGACTCACTAGAAAGAGGCAAAACAGACTCTAGAAGAAAAGATTCACAAGCCCCCGTATCTCTAAGAATTTTAACTGGCACCTTTGCAGAACTGCCCACCAATGATACTAAACCATCTGTAATGAAAGGAGAGTAATCATTAACATTGGCTTCAATTACATCAGACCCGCTATACGGGCTAGATCCCACAAGGCTGTCCGCGGACAAGTTAGAGGAGGCCACACCCCTTTCAGGTTTGGACCTAATCTCTGTGTGGATGAACTCAGACCGTGCGCGCACATCCGAAACGGCAAGAGCAACAGGTCTTGCCGCGCCAGATTTGCTCCTCTGGCCCCTTGCTCTCAAGACCTGACACTCGTTCTTCCAATGCCCCTTCTCCGAGCAGTAATGACAAGCATCCGGATCTGCCTTACCACGAGACTGTTCTTTGGCAACAGACTGACTAGCGGGAGTATTAGAAAATACTGAACGTTCACTGTAACGTCCAAAGCGCTGCTCGCGGTAACCCCTTCCTGAATTGTGTTCTTTAAAATTTTGCCTGTGCGTTAAAACGTATTCATCAGATAAAACTGCCGCATCTGCTGCTGTTTTTACCTTCCGCTCATTAATATATACCGCAATTCGATCAGGGAGGATGTTTCTAAATTGCTCTAAAACAATTAAATTACACAACTCTTCAAAGGTAGAAACGCCTACTGCAGCACACCAACGATTGAAATGACAATTCAGCTCTCTTACTACCTCTGTATAAGTCTGCTTTTCTCCCTTCTTCCAATTACGAAATCGCAGTCTATATGCTTCTGGATCTAACTCATATACTTTAAGCACAGCATCTTTCACACTTTTATAAATCCTTCTTTCAGGCACCGATAAGCTGCGCTTTTCCAACTAGAACGCTCTGGAGTGACAATGTTCGTTCAGGATCACTCCAACCACAATCATCTGCCACACTTTCAAACAGTGAAAAGAACACATCCGGATCTTTCTCACTAAACCTTGGAAGCAATCTGGCCATATTAGAGATATCAGGAGTGCGCGCTGGTCCAGTCGGAACATCGCCACCGGTATCACCCGTAATTTTCCCTTCTGCAATCAACCTAAGCCGTTCTAAGGCAATTTCTCTATCACTTTTGATTTTATCAAATTCTAGTTGACGTTCAGCTTCTCTCTCTCTACGTTCGGCTTCACGTTCAGCTTCTTTCTCTCTACGTTCGGCTTCACGTTCAGCTTCTCTCTCTCTACGTTCAGCTTCTCTCTCTCTCTTTGTTGCATTTCTAACAACTCTTTTTGTTGTTCAAAGGTAAGACCAAAATTACTGCGAGACTCACCCAATGTTGCCAAAGGCGTTGAAGCACCTTCAGGATCCAACTCATCCATAGAAGCTATTGATGGGAGAATTTTTCTTTCAGCCAATTTAGTTCTGACAGCCTGCCTTATCTGCACCAATTTCGCATTTTTCTTCAAGCCCAATTCAAAATTATAATGTTCACTAACGTCGCACAACTGCTCCTTAGTCAACGTATCTAAAACCTGATCTGATGGAGCAGCGAAAAATGTATCCAAAGTATCCATTTATTTACTCTGCCCTTTTCTTTAACCCCTAAACAAAAAAAACAAAAAATTATTATTTTTTTAAGCACATTTATCAATGTAAGTGCGGCCACCACACTGCAGCTACGAGACAAAACAAACGGAGCTGCCCTGCACACTTCGATCCACTTCATGCATACCCCAAGAACAGAGATTTTTAATACACGATATCAGCGGGACCTAACTTCCCCGACAAAATGTCGTTAAAGCAGGCATCCACGACTGTGTCCTCCGCCCAGGGTATAGCACAAAAACAAAAAACTAAAATAACAAACAAGCGTTAAGCACTTTGCAGGGGTTCGTAAAGCTCCAGTGACTACACCAATTAATTATTAATTATTTTTGTCTCGCAAACACAGCGCAGCCCGCACCCACCCAACAATGAACAACCTCCTAATACAATAACCTGGCTGTATTTAAACAAGCCCAGGCAAAAACGAACCAAATTTTGTCTCCCGCACCGACGTACTGCAAAAAAAAATTCAAAACCTAATTAACTGATCCGCGTGTCTTTCCCAATAACCATGCGTTAAATGCCCAATCAACCTTACTGCGCCGGATCAGCGTAGGATCCAAATACAGTTTACAAATTTGGCACACTAATCAAAACGACCTACAATTCAACTACTCAAACCCAATTGAGAAATGCAAAAAAACGCATATTTACAGATCGATGGTTCAAAATCCCGGACGAAATCCCCAAATCTGTTACGAGCCTGGCTCAAAGCAAGCAACAGAGTAGGGAAAGGCCACACACACGGAATAGGAATATAGTATATTTATTAAATTAATAGAATGTTAACAGAATAAACTTTGCTCAGCCAGTACTGAAGTTGGCTTTGAAAAAGAAATAAAAATATAAGCAATCGGAAATAAATAAACAAAACAAAATCATAAACGGTGCGGGAGAAATGCAACGGAGGCTGGTTCTCCTCCCGGTCTCATCTGAAGCATCTTTAAAGGCCCAGACCAGGAACTGATTAGCACAAACTCCAAACGCCTGTGCCCAGCTCACCTGTAGGAGACAGACACAGCCAGGAGGAGGAGCCAGGCAAGGCCGTGACAATAGCCAAAAAATCTCTGTTACTTTAATTTCCTATTATCACTGTAAAGCTGCTTTGAAACAGTCCATATTGTTAAAAGCGCTATATAAATGAAGGTGACCTGACTTGACTTGACTTGACAGCTGGCTGATCAAACGAGGGATTTGCGAATTGGCCTACCTGTGACGTCAGAGAGCAGCGAAACGCCGCCTCAACAGAAGAAGACCAACGCCTTTAGTTTAACTTACAGGTAGATGGTGAAACCTGCTGGGCATTTCTGCCTGTCGCACCTCCACCGATGCCTAAGAGATTGAGACGTACCGAAGGTGTACATGTTGGGGAACACTACAGAGGGCATTTATGGGTCATCAGCTGGGGACCACCAGTCACGGATGTTTCGCTCCTTTAACCCTAGTACATCTCATGGTGGCGGAGTGATGGCAGGGATTTCTCCCTGCCACCCCCTGCTGATGCCCTAGGTGGAGACTGGACCCCAACTCTTTGCCTTCCTTCTCAGGCAAAGCCAGAAACTGCCTCTTTCAGCCTCTCCTGCCAGCTCTTTCATGGGCTTTCCGGTGCCTTATGCCTGTTACACCCATGTCGCGGAGCAGACGAGAGGTTGAGGAGCCCACAAACCCCCGGCACCCCACCTCCACAGGGTATGTGACTGCCCTCCAACCAGACTCCCTGCACTCTGCAGCCAGTTCAGAATATTTGGCCCGCTTCCGCTCATGGGCAGCTTCAAGTCCTCCTTCCCATGGGACTGTGAGCTACACCATCAGGACAAACTTGAAAGCAGCAGACCACATCACAAGGTCTGGACGCAAAGACGTTTCCACTATCTCCCTGGGAAAATGGAGCTGCTTCCCAAGGTCGACTGCTAGCGTCCACCCCTTGCCTGGATGGAATGTGGAACTGGATGGAATGTGCGGTTAGGGCCGGGGGCCTGCTATTCGCTTCCTGTCTGCATGTTTCCGCTACCTCAGCAAGCTTCATCAGCACCAGGTCGTCCCTCCACCTGTAGCGCCCTTGTGCCAACGCTGTCTTGCAGCCATTCATGATGAGTTGGAAGCTCGCATTGGGAGTGTTACACAGGAGGCAAGATTCCTCGTTGCCAAACCATCGGTGGAGGTTGAGGGGGCAAGGTAAGGTTTCATATGCTGCTATGAAGAGAAAACTTAGCCTGCCCTGTGGAATCTTCCACAAGTCAGACCAAGCCAGCTGCCTGTCTAGAAGGCTTTTCCACGACAGCCAGCCTCCCTGTTGGCCCTGGGACACCGCTTTGATGGTAAGTCTCTCATGTCCAGCTCTCATCACCTCTGCTGCCACCATGGCCTTCCTCTCTTCTTTAGATGCATTCGACCAGAAGAGGGGGGCCTGTCCCCAACCGAGGCCTGCCCGGCCGTCCTGTACTCTGCCAACCACCTCCCTGTGTTGCAGCCTACTTATTGCCAGGTCAACTTCCTCCTTGGCCTTCCATTTTCTCCCGGTTAAAACTTGGGCATCCGCAATTCTCACCAGATGGTCTGTGGACTCTCTTAGCTCCACGATCAACCGCACCTTCTCCTGCTTATATCCCCCCCTGAAACAGAAAAAAAAACTCAACAGAAGAAGACCAACGCCTAATTCTGTAGCCCCGCCACCAATACGTGCATGACATGTAATAAGTAAATAACATAGGCCTACGTGGTGCTAAACTGGATCGAGCTACCAAGCAATAAAATCTATAGATTCTGTATTGCAATGCAGAGCTTTAATCTACGTGAAGATTACAAAATATTGTGCACTGCTTGTTTGTGGAAGAACAACTACTGATTATTCGAACATGTATGGGTGAATCATTCCAGTTGCCATTTTTCCACATTGGAAGTTTTCAAAACAATTCCCCACGTGATTCTGATGGGGGAGTCGAAACTCATTATAATATGCAAAACCATTACCCAATCAAAGCAATGGGTGTTTACTTCCAAGTCTTCGATGTGGCACACCCATACAAATTATGTTTTTGAATGTAAAAACCACGCAAACATCATAAGCGAAAATCAGTTTGTCCAGCGAACACTCTTTTTTTCGTGGCCACAGAAAAATAACTCTTTCTTAGTGTCACGGTTTGGGTTTTGTGTCTTGTTCCTGGTTCTTGTCTGTCATGTGATTCCCTGTTTGCCATGCGTCTTGTCAATTGTTCCCAGGTTTTACTTATTAGCCACGCCCCCTTGTTATCTTGTTCAGCTCATTTGCCCTTGTATTTAAGCCCTGTGTTTCAGTCCAGTCTTTGTGAGTTCTTGAATGTTTGATTTTGTAATGTTTATTGTGTAATGTCTGTTTGTTTCTGTGTGAGGTTCCTGTTCTGAGTTTTCCCTGGATTACCTTTTTGTATTATTCTTATTAAAAAGTGCTTGCATTTGGATTCGCAATCCGCTTCATTCCTGCTCCTACGTTACACTTAGTATATAGCTGTGATTGAATCATTAAAGTGATGTTTTTTTTAACTAAATCAAGAACACATAACTAATCTAAACAAACACATACATGGGTAAAATGGAAAGTGGAAGTAAATGAAACCGGAAACAGAAACAGGGAATGAAGCTATGGAAAAGAGTAATTTAATCATCTGAAAGAACAATCAGTTTCTTAGTTTAAAACACCTGGTTAAAGGGATTTACCGCTTATACTAAACCTCTGTTTAGTTAGTTAATTGTGCGATACTTAGCAGTTGAACGAGCATCCGTATGCAGTCAGGAGAAAGTCTGTATGGTTCTATGAGTTCTCTCTCACAAGTGGAAGGTTAAAACATAGCTGGCCCACAACCTTGCGGTCAGACTGGGTGTTCCCAGTCCTTAGTACATGAACAGCAACCTGAAGACGCACAGAAGAGAGTGTGGATGCTGTTTAACTTCTGTGGATGGTCACTCCTCCCAGTGGTCAGTTAGCCAACGGTAATTTAAACTTTCGGAGGGAAAGTGTACAACCCTTTGTCTTGGGTCGTAATGGTATCTTTTGCATATGTAACTGGATTGGGTTTTGATGCAGAAACTACCAAAGATTCTTGAAATACTAATAAGTTGCAGAGGTCAACGATCATAAAAATACAAATTCATAGATACAGAAAATAGGTGAGGTTACATTAACTAGTGGTTCTATAATAAAGAATGCACAAAACGTATACAATACAAAGACACTATACAAGATTATACACACAATGTCCTAGAGATGTGCATGTGTAAAAAATATGGAAGTCAATGGTGTGATTTGATCCACTGAGTAAATGACCGAATTTTCATTTTTGGGTGAACTGTCCCTTTAATTGGTAAACAGATTTTTTTTAGATTTGTGTTGTTATTGTTGCGGTTGAAAAGGGTATAAATCTTTTATTCCCCCAAAAATGAATGAAACCATAATGATATAAAGAGCACTTTTCTTAAAGTAACACCAGGTAACTTTTGCTCTCGGGGTCCCCCTACAGTTGGGAAACAGTATTGTCCTCTACAACTGTCGTAAACTCTGTCATCGTGCATTTGTTGACAACCATGATAGCCCTGAACACTGTAGGAGGAGGTCACATGCAGGTGTTCTGCTTGCGTTGCGTGTGAAATGTCTTCATCCCAGGTACAGTGAACATTACATATGAATATAATTTCATGGGTTTTATTTTTTTTCTAACGACAAATGATCGCGATGATCACGTTTACAAGCCAGGGTCATTGTAGTAGCCTAGTCTATTGGTTACCATTTTACTGAATCTATATGATACTTCAATGCAATTTTTGAGTGGTAGATAATAACCATATATCGTCAATATTATAATATCAAGCTACCATAAATAAATCTGCAAATTTTACAAATCGATTTGCATTATTGCTTGAGGCAAGACAGATAATCATTACCTGATTCATGAAGATAAACGGAGGATAAGATAGCTTCCGTAACATAGTCAGGCAGACAAAAAAACACCCCAGACTACGGGTGTCATTGGTCGTTGCGTTAAATGTTACCCAGATACAATAGTGCTATTTTCTGATTGGCTAACAACACCAGACGAACAACACCAGAGGAGACGCGCTTGAATTCATGCCTGTTCCACAGTGAGAGCGGCGCGGCCAGAGTTTTGGGCGCTGTGGCATATTAAATATATTACAAATAGTTTTTCAGCGTGAGAAATACAATGTGTGGCGGGAGAGCGTGACAAAAGACCGAAATGAGTGACTGTCACGCTCAATGCGTGACACTTGACAGCCCTGCGATTTTAAGGAAGTGGGGGTGGTGGTGGAAGTGACTTATATGCCGCAAAGCAGTCGAGTTTTGTAGTTTTCTTTGTTCGCTGGTTACTACCCGAAACCCGAAGTTTAAAAGTACGATTAAAAACGCTACAGACCCCGTCAGGCTATGGCAGACATGTCATTCAACCTGTTGTAAGTCGATGTACCATCACAAGAGACTTGGAAATATATTATGAAGGTTGAAAAGTTACCTGGTGTTACTTTAAGAACTAGGTGTTTTGAACTATGTATTAAACAAGTTCTCTTTTTCAACATCCCAGACATTCAAATTTTTCATTGACACTTACCATTGTTACACTTTAGTTACAATATGTGCCATACTGACTCTTTACACCCTGCCAGGCTATGCTAAAACAAGTCTGGCCAGTATGTATGTGTTTGTTTGTGTGTATCCTGTAGATTTAAACATGTTTCTGTTACCCCGCTGTGCTGCTAATATCTCAACTGATTCTAAGCATCCAGGACTCGGCATGAGGTGGAGAAAATGTCCATACCATGCAGAGAGGAAGCCTGTTTGATCTCCATATTCTCCATCCTCTGGAATTCATATAGTCCATCAACATGAGAGATATTAGATATGTTGGGTTCAGTTCAGACATGCATTAATGAAAACCTGTAAGGTTCCATGTGAAAAGTAATGCACAGTTTTTCATCTAGGAGAGACACAGACGATATTATTAGCTGCCAAACTGATTCACATTCGAGATCTGGGCCTCTGGAATGTCACACGGGGTTTCGACCTTGACTTATGCAATGTTTAAAAGAAACCGGGTTCTTAGACATTGTGTTTTGTGTTAGAATAATTTTTTTATTATTTTTTTTTTTAAAGAAAAAGTACCACTGAAATGTATATAACAGATCACATAAGTTTAAAAGAAAATGATAGCAGTATTGATGATGAAAAGTCCATTTCACCAAATCTAGTAAATGGCTTCCAAGCACGATCTTGCTTGTTACCCTGACTGATGTTTATAGCATTTATCTTCTTGAAACATTGACTGGACAAATAATACAATTATGGATAATTGTAAAGAGGTTTTGCTGGCACACAGTTTGATTTAATGGGGAAAAGGAGAACAATCAGTAAGATCTTGATGGTTCAGGGGGAGTTTGAAACTAATGAAAACTGAAATCTATATGGGGAAAAAAACTGCCTGGCTAAGCTATTCCAAGACAAAATAATGAGAAAGGTAAACTTCGTCTTGCTGAATATAGAAACTAACAAGTCTTACCAGAGTCACCATTAATATGTTGCTATTGCATCCGTTATGAATTAATACTTTGGCATTGGGTTATGTGTTTACTCATTAAATAATTTTTCTCAAGCAAAAACCTAAAAACTTGGGTTTATAGCATTACCATTAAATTAATTCTGGAAAGTAACACATTTCACGGCTTATTTTAGCCAAAAAGTTCTGACTGGAAGTGGAAAAGCATTTCCAAGGCCGATGAAACACTGACCTCCATCCTGCTGCTTGGTTAACTTAATTAAAATGATTTAAAGCAAGACAATTCATTTTGTCACAACTTAAATTCCATTATGTTTAGTCCAATTCAATTAGAATTTGACTAAATCCTTTTGCGACTACTTGAATCATTTGTGTTGGCAACTGAAACTTGACAATACATTTCTAGATCCCAGTATGCTTGTAATGGGACACAAACGAGAGAGTAAATGTCAGAATTAAGTGACATTTTATTTTATTTTATTTTTTAATTGTGATATTTAATTGTGACATTTTATTTTATTTTATTGTTTAATTGTGATATTTGAAGGCTATTTAGAAGATTTGTTGTTGTTGTTGTTGTGTTGGAGTTCTTGTTACCATTGTGGTGAAGAGTAGAGCTTGTGCTTTGCTTGTGGGCACAGTGAGCTGTAACCAATGAGCAGTGAGCATGTTTTTGTTTTGTTTTTCTTCTCTCTTACATTTAGTAAAAAAACCAAATTATATTTAGAATGCTAACCTGCGCTACACTGGCTATTTTTTGTTATAATATTAATGGAATCAATGAGGTAATTACTTTCAGGAGAAATTCACAGGATATGTTAAATGAAACTGATGTGATCTCATCGAATTAAGATAAAGAAAATGAAAATTGAATGAAAACAAAATAAAAAAAATGAAAACAGAATAGAATATATTTTTTAAAATGTCTCTGAGGACTCCACTAACTTTCACTGTAAAAATATATCTTCTTATGTACTATACTTTTGTGAACTATCACTTTAAATTCAACTTTTTTAGTATGACTTCCAGAAGCCAGAAAACCAGACGGTAACCTAATCTTGCCATTTCTGTGTGCCTTATGCATCAGATGGTCAGTGAACATGTTGTGGGTGTTTTTTGGGCATGCTGTTTGAAGGCTGAGGCTATCATTGTACGATTGTGAATGGTCTTCACCCAGCCTCAGGTCTGTGTAATTGTACAAATGTCTCGGTGCCCGGTGAGCCTTAAGATCATCAGAGAGGTTGAGTCATGGCAGTCGACTGCTTGGTTTGTCAATCACTCATAACTCATTCCTACAGCAACTTAGAGACATGATCTGCCTCTCTGCACCGAGACAATTTTTCATCACACCGTCAGAAAGATTGGTGACATAACGGAGGTGGTGGAAATAGACCAACATGATGACTCATTACAAGTTTGTGCCACAAATCACAGAGAGTGTCCATACAACTGTGTCATATTTTTGTGCTAAGGGACAACTCTCTCTCTCTGCCTGTTCATCTATTTTTAGGTGGAAAAAATTCCCTTTAGAGAATATTCTGCAGAATATTGGTTATAATTAGAGGTATAACGAGTACCTAAAAAAAACATGCTTGAGTAAAAGATACGTATTAACTCAATTAAAAGTTACAAGTCACCAATTCCGATACCCTTTGAGTAAAAGTCTTGGCATCTGATTTTAACAGTACTTAAGTATTTTACTTGTACTGAATGTAAGCTCAAAATGCACTAGTGCTCAACATCTAAGAGAGATGCCTGTGAGAATAAGAAACAGTTGATTTGTGAGGAGAGAAATCACGTTTATTTTCTAAACTTAATATAAAACTGAACACCTAAAAATTACCTCTTTAATGACAACAAACACTCAAGTCTCTGCTTGGTTAAGCTAAGTTAACCAAGTTAAGCTAAGTAAACCATAAGTAAACCAAAATAGTTCTAAAAGGTCTATTCAATATAACAGATAAATATAATAATGTTAATTAAAATTAACTATTCAAAGTCTTCTGTACATACACTGGACGTGTTGGCTTCGGCCTCATCGCCAGCTACAGTAATAACCTCATCTCTCAAACACCTGTGATTGAGAAATTACCTGCTAATGCTCGAATTCGCGTTAAGTAACCTTGTTGACAAGTTTGGGTGAGTAAGGTCAAAACCCAGAAAATGTATGCCCTGTAGATGGCGATATCACTTCTATATAACAGAAATAAACTGCTGCAGAAAAAGTTAGGTGCCATCCAAAATTTAACGAATAATTGCATGACGCATCACAAATGTATTGGAGTAAAAAGTACATAATGTGACCCTGGATCACAAAACCAATCACATGTCGCACGAGTATATTTGTGGCAACAGCCAACTATACATTATATGGGTCAACATGATCGATTTTTCTTTTATGCCAAAAATCATTAGGATATTAAGTAAAGATCATGTTCCATGGAGATATTTTGTACATTTCCTACCGTAAATATATAAAACACTTATTTTTGTGAGTGTATAGAGCACCATCGCGAACATAAATGGACAACTTTAAAGGCGATTTTCTCAATTTTAAGATTTTTTTGCACCCTCAGATTCCAGATTTTCAAATAGTTGTATCTCTGCAAAACATCGTCCTATCATAATAAACCATACATCAATGAAAAGCTTATTTATTCAGCTTTCAGATGCTGCATAAATCTCAATTTCAAAAAAATGTGTGGTCCAAGGTCACATATAGCAGACTTATTCAAAAAATGTAGTCAAGTACAGAGTATAAGTTGCTAATATCTTTGATATTCAGTAAAACTACAAAGGAGCCAAAAAGATAATTAAGTACAGTAACTAATTACATTTACTCAAATAGTTTACACTACTGACTATAATAAAATATTCTCTCTCACTTACATGTTCAGTGTAAGCAGAAAGTCATGACTTGGATCACTGTGGTCATTATTTCATACTTTATGGAGCTTTCCCCATTCTCATATTTCTGTAAGACATTTGATGGTTTTGTGGGGATTGACCTGTGCAGTGAACAGGGACGGTCCCTTCTTCATGTTGTCATTGCAGACAAATGGAGGTCGCTTGTGGCAGATTCATTCTCTCTTTGTCTGAATGTGTGCACACGTAACAGAGAACTTCTGAGTATGTGACACAATGCATTGCCATCCACAGAAATCCTCTAACTTGCAGATAACTGCAGAGCACCTACATATTATAGTGATTCATCCTTCCCATTATTTTTAAATACACTACTTCTGAGTACAGAATGGGCCAAAAACCCTTTTATTTTTCAAGAAATGGTCAGTGAAATGAGGAGACAGCTTAAAGGTACAATATGTAAGATTTTTGTAATAAAATATCCAAAAATCACTTGCATAGTGTGATATATTTCCTGCAGTTGTGTACTTACAATATCCCAAAAGTTGCCAAAGATTTTTAATTTCAGAGAAATTCCAATTGTAAATACTGGCTTGTGGTCATTGTCGCCTGTTAATGACGTAATATCCGCGCTATCCCTGGTTTCTGCTTGTACTGCCATAGTAAACGTGGTGACAGACGTGGACAACTGCGTTACGTCTAGCGGCACACGCTCACGCTGTTGTTGTTTCAGTCAAACATTATGGACCATGGCAAGCAGACTTTGGGACAAAAGGAGAACTAAAACGAGGATCAATTTCGCCGTGGCGTTTTCGAAATGCCGAGAGCTCCACGTCCGCAACTAACTTCGACTTGACAGAGACGCCACTCTTGCATGTGTAGACAGGTGAGCAAATGTACATAAAACAAATCAATGTTATATAGCTCAACAACACAATGAAATGTTAGAATATGATCAATATGTTATTCTAATGCTGATCTAGCTTACTGCTAGTCTCATACAGCCAACAAACTAACACATAGAATAACATTATAACTTTCAACACACTCAAATGCAGTTTAGTGTGATAGTGTAACGTTAGACCAAGTGAAACAGCGCTGCGTTACCTCACAAGTTTAATTAATCAAATAAACTGACCTGTGTTCAGGGTGCGAACTACAGGGGAGCTTAATAAGACAAGGGCTCCCCTGAAAATGTGATTCCTGAAATTTTGGGGAGTCTCAAAAAATATTGACAATGTTTTATTTTGACGTGCAATTTTAGTTTTGTGTGATGTGATCATCGTGGAGTATTATGTGTAAAATAGCAAAAATATCTTCATTCATGCATGATGGCGATTTAAACCTAATTCACTTCAATGAAGATAACTATACATGCTATTCTTGTCATGAGCATCAAGGTGTGGTGGTGCTGCGGTGCAAATTCCAATCACGTTTAGTACATGTTAACTCAAAGATTCGTAGAAAAATATAAACGTTGGAGGCCATTGATCTACGCGTGAAGTCCTTGAAATCCATTCTGTGTTAAGATAAGGCATGTTATTCCCAACTATGTGTTGTGGATGGGTTGTTATAGGTCTGCGTTACTCTCGGTGTCTTAGGCCTAATTGAACGGAGGAATTATGGTATTCTTTTGTAGCCTGACGAGTAATTTAACGAGTTCAAGTGAACTCAAAGACAGCCTATTTATAGACTATTTGTGTATGGCTGTTTGACTTATCAATTTGTGTCGATAAAGTATAATAGGGTGAATCCTGTATAGTGCTTGAATAGTGCATACACTTGTAGCTGTTATGTATCTTTGGAAGTGCTTGAAATTAATGGGTTTCATAGCGCAGCGCCGCACATTCTGCGTCCTGTCTGAAAGGCGCTTCAGTCCTCGGCACGCGCAAGTGCACGAATTACTACTCACACAGGCAACGAACACTGCCTGTGTGAGTGGTAATTCAGCACTCGCATTCAGTAGAATGAAATGTCCTTATTTCTTTATATCCGCGGGACTCGTGTGTGGCGCTGATATCTGTCTCTTATTAGCAATCTCTTATTAGATCCATCGGCATGACGACAAGTTCCATAATTCTCCTTAAGCTTGTGTCATCAACTGCTCAGGAAACATTTCCCCTTATGCTCAATGTTGTGCAATGTTGCTGATTTTTTTGTGGAAGAAATGTTTACCCCTGAAAAAAAAAAAGGAAGGAAAGGAAGGAAAGTTCCTGGTTTGAAAGGAATCTGTCATCCATTCCACATCATCATCTTGGTGCATTTTAGATTCATTGAAATTAGAGGGAGACAGTTCTGTATAAAAGTCATATGAGTTGTACCCTTTAGACAACTGCTGTGATTTCCCTCCATTTCCTTCATGAAATGTTATTCAGTGAGAGAGTCTGCTGTTGTTCTACTGCAGTATTTTCTCCACCTCTCTCTGCCACAGCAGGGATATAGATGGCTAGAAGCCGACTGTTTTTACTTTTAGTCTGCCTGTTTTAGCTAAGAGGCACAGATAAAAAAGAAGATGATTTAGAGCTCAGAAGAATTTCCTAGAAGTCTAAAACTTGGGCAGAACCACTGTTTTTGTGTTTCTTTCAGACAGCCTTAAAGGGGCATTGCTTTCCATATTTGTAACATTAGCTCAGCAAAATCAATATAAGCTGGAGTTTTACTGTATACTGGGATAATAAAAAGCACCCAAGTATAAAAGTTCCATGCTAATTCCTTGCTAATGTTTGTAACTGATCCAAATGACAATTTGCTGTTCAGAACTTTTCAGCAGTTCAGGCAGTGTGTTGTGAAGCATAAACATTAATGCACTGATGCAAGGGATCATTTAAAAATGATTTTAATGGATTTGCCGAATTGATACTTAGACTGTGATTCCTAATTTTTTTTATTTAATCAAGAAGCCATTTGCACACTTTGAATGGCAGTATTTTTGTAAAAAAAAAAAAAAGAAAAAAAAAAAATATATATATATATATATATATATATATATCAAACAACAGCAGTGTCAATGCATAAGTGGGGGTGTTTTATAATTTTTTTTTAATAATAATTGTTTTATTATTTAGAATTTTAATATTATTTTAGTAAAGAAAATAAGATTTTGGTCAATTAAACATACATTTGATTAAACAATATGTGTGTTTTAATGCAGTCTGAGAAACAGCGGTGGTGATGGCGCAATGGATAAGATGCATGCCTTTGGTGTGAGAGACCCGGGTTTGAATCCACTGTGACACACCATTGTGTCCCTGAGCAAGACACTTAACCCCTAGTTGCTCCAGAGGCGTGCGACCTCTGACATATATAGCAATTGTAAGTCGCTTTGGATAAAAGCGTCAGCTAAATGAATGAATGTAAATGTAAAAATGTAAATGAAACATGTTCAAATCTACCTAAAATGAATTTACAAACCCAACAAACATTTTGTATTTTATTGGCAACTTTAGTTTAATTTCATCAGTTGCTAAGACTGTCTGTTGCCTAAGGTATTCATTTAATATCGATACCAAGGTACCGGAGGCTGGTAAAGCCAGAAGTATCAATGCAACCTCAGGTAAAATTTTTGATTCCTGATCCATCGTATCACAGTATTTTCAGTATAGACTCTTCAATATTGACTTCAATATTAAGCAATACTGTTCTAGCAGATGGTTAATTTGCTTTATCAGCTCCAGTTTGTGTTGTTATTACGCAGGATTATGTGTTCTGCAATGCAAAGCGATTCTATGTTAAGATTGTGGGCATATAATCCACATAGCACTGATTGCTGTTTTCTTTAGGTGCTTTCCCAACATCTGGGCTCTATGGTGGAAGGATGCAAATGAGTATCTGCAGTATACACAACGGATCAGACTCACCAAAGCATTCAGCGCTTTGAAATGTGCCTCCAAAGGGAGAGTATCAGAGGTAGACACTCTCACATGCACATAGACTTGATAGCTGTCTCTCGTCATTAAGGTGATAGTTTGAGTATCTCCTCTTTTAGAAGTATTCACAGATCCAGAAAAAGAGCTTTATCAGCTCTTTATGTCACACTTAAGTCTATTACAAAGCCAGGTACATTACATTTACAAACGGACGATTGAAAGAAGCAACACTCGACAAGCAATTCTCTTTTGCTTTGAGCCATTTGCAAAAGATAAATTGTGCTCAGTTGCAGTCAAGATACCATCATTACCTCTGGCTTTTTCAAACTCCTGTATATCTTCTCCTAGCATATAAAAGAAAGTGTTCTATATGAAAAAACAAAATATGTAACTGGCCTGGTTGCAGCGTAGAAATGAAATGCAGATAAAGTCACAGGCCTTATCATGCTTTATTTCAAATATGAAGATGATAACTCTAAAACTGAGTTTTATGAAATTTTTGTAAGACCATGTCATGTGATTTTATTTAGAGAAAACTCTAAAATACTAACTGATATTTATTCACATCTTCCAAGCATTCATTCAGTCCGTTGTCTCTATATTGTTTTTGTGGTGCAACCTGCCCCACAATGTTAAAAAAAATGTCATGATTTGTTATCTCAACTTTTCAGAAATCTTTTGTCAAATCATCTCAACAATTTTTTTTTTACAGTGCACATTGACACCTCTCTGGTCGGAATATGTCTTTAATTCTTCTTCTTCTGTCTTATCATATATGTCTTATCATAGAAGAAGGAATTATTCACCCCCCCCCCCCCCCATTTCTTTGAAATGAGTTTGAAACCCAATACTTACATTTAAAAGTGTAATTTGGCAATTTCGCTAAAAAAAAGCAATCTCTGGATGCCTTTGTCCATATAAGGGAATTCCTGGAACATCATAATATTTATGACTTTGTGGCCTCGTTTACACTGCAGGTCTTCATTTGTTGCCTATATAATATTTTCTTGGCCGTCCGTTTACACATTCTTTTCAATTGTGACCCATATCCGATTCATGTGTTTACACTTGACATACTGTCTGAAACATTGCACATGCTTAAAGGGGTTCTTGGACGAACGCGAAATAAGCTTGAAGCTTCTGTAGCTTTGCGATATATGCGAAGTGCGAGAGATATCAGGAGTGGTGGGAACATACAACACAATCTCCTGAAAGTGCGTGTCTAATTCTATCTATACCACTAATTTTATATCACTCATACAAATTCGTACGAATTGGTCGTGAGATAGCGTTGATGCCTCAAAAAATCCGATCTGCCTGTTTACATGATAGTCGCATTGGCACATATCTGATTTATATCTGATATATTTCCACTTATGAATGAGGCCTGAAACCGATTTCGAAATATCCTGTTTACACTGTCACAGAACACATCCGATCTGTGTCACATATGAGTAAAAAAATCGGAATTGGGTCACATTTCACTGACAGTGTAAACGAGGCCTATGAGTCTCACTTGTGGACTTTCTGCACAAGGGCGCCCTCCAGCTTCCAGTAAGAATGAAACTGAAGTCTTCGACGCTCCATAATGCTCACATTGCCTTTTTGATTTTGAAACATTTTTGATTTTAGGTAAAAATTTAATAAATATTTCTCCTTTCTATAGAATTTTTAGACTTTAACTAGACTTGAAAATAGGGGTGATCGTGCTTTTGCAGTCATCGGCCCCAAGCTATGGAATAGCCTACCTAGGCCTACATATTTTCAAGTATTTGCTCAAATGCATAATGCATATAATCCTTTAAACTACAGTAAGGACAATAGCTCAAGCCACTGTGAGCTAAAAAAGTAATTTATGATTATGTTAATGAAAATGATATAGTAACAGGGTTGTGAAAGGTTACAGTGGTTGGATAGATACATTACTTCTGATTAAAGATCAGGTCAATAATGTGACAAGTGCTCAGGAACACAAATATATGAATTATTTAGCTGAACTATTGATAATAGATTGTACCTTATGAGTGGACTGAAGGATATTCAACACTGCTACTCTAATTGTAACAGGGTTGCGAGGAACAGGTTTGAAAATTAATCCTAATGTTAGGTTTTTCTCATGAAAGCTGTTTAGCTAGCCCAACTGTCATCTTTAGGACAAACTTACTTGTGTAAAAAAGAAGAAAACCTTTAAATTAATTTGTCTTATTCTGATAACAAGTGTAACAGGGTTGCATTGGTTAGAGTGACACATTCCATCAAGGCTAAAAGTTTAAAAATTGAAAAGAGAACATACCTTTGTTCTACCCATTTTGGTGGAAAACATCTTAGTGATGTCATTTCCTGTGAATCATGTTACTCACTGTTTTTTTATTTCTTCTTCTGCCAGGATAAATATGTTTCGGTTACAAGGTTGCATGTATGTTGTGGGACATAACTTTATTGCAACATAACCATTATTTGAAATATTTCTATAATTTAAAAAAATGTTTTAACAATTAAACGAGGCATATATAAACAAAATCATACAAAAAAGGGATATTTAAAATGTATTTTAACAGTTGTATTTAACATTCAATTTTGTCATGTAGATTCTAGAAGGTGGGACAAGAGAAAAATTCACTTAAGTGGGTACTAGAGACTTTTTTTATTTTTAATATTTTTTGAAAAAAAATCTTCAAGTGTATTTATATTTAGTCGCAGGAAAAGTGTTTTTTTACACAGTGGCTGCATTTTTTTGTATATTGTACATAGATTATTTGAAATGTCCTCCAATTCTGGAATGACCCTGGTAATGTTATAGAGTTTTCCTGTTGGATTTATTTATTAAAGACTGTTTACTCCTAGAATCTCTATTTGTTGTGTGTTTAATTCATTACAGCCACCAGACTGTGACACACAGGAATAAATTACATATTAAAATCTAATAGTCAACTAAAATTGTAACAATATTTACGATATTACTGCTTTAATAGTAAATGCATCAAATAAATGCATTTTTTATTAAATAAATGCAGCCTTTGTGAGCATAAGAGAACAGTATGTGTAGTTTTTTCAACTAAAAATTCATTTTTGTCATCTTCATGTTGTTCCAAACCTGTTTGTCTTTCTTTCTTCTGTGGAGCTCAAACGAATATCTTTTTTAAAATATGTCAGTATGGTCCAGTATTGTTCAAGACATTGAGAAAATGTAAATGTATTGGTTTACTTTGAAATATACAAGTGCAATTAAATGTAGGAGCTGTCAAAGAAAGTCGAACATACTTTGACATTTAACTGAATATAACTGTCCGTATTCCATACTATACAATATTCCAGTACTTTGTACACCCCTGGATAAAATACCAGGAAAAAGTCTTTTTTCAAAACTCTTTTGCTCTTATAAGTTTTTTTTTTCAGTGCTTACCTTCATTCTGATTTCACACATAACTGTTCAAAGGTTCTGTTTGACCTTATTCTAGCATCAGTATGAAGACAAAAACTCCACTCAATCAATCTCTACAACTATAATTAATTGATTATTAAATTATGTGCTAGGTGACATTATAAGTGAATCGACTTATACTCTCTTAGAATTCACTGCATGCTGCTGCTGAAATGCAAAATTCTGCCTTTCAGCTCAATGAAAAACATGCACAGTTAATGAGATGGATAGGAATGATAGTGCAATCTCCTGGGTTTAATATAGAAATCGGAGTCCGCCGTTCATCAAAATTCGACCACTTACTCTCTGTCTTAGAGAACATGGAGTAAGTTTATTCATAGACCAATTACACAACCTCAGAGGAAAGTAAGAAACAGATGCAGGGGTGCCGGGTGTGTAAAATGCGGCAAAAAGGGAGTCTCTTCCACTTTGGGCACTTTCGGCCATGTGGGTTTGAAATATATAAAAAAATGAATACATTTTCATAATTGTTTAGGTTAATTAATTTGTCCACTAATAACCAACTAACATCCAAACTATCATGAACATCCACTATCACATCCAACATCCACCAGATACACATGTTTCACAGGACATTTCTATTATTTCTATTTAGTTTACTCTTTATTTTGATTATGTAGTATTTTGTAATATTTTCAGATAAGTGAATGTCTATGTAATAAGAGGACCCCCCCCCCCCCCCCCCCCCCCCCAGATATTTTTTTAAAGAAAAAACCTGCAAATAAATGTGCCTGCAGTTGTTGAAACAAACATACATTTGGTAATAGTGCTAATGTTGCACACATGTGCTACATCCGGTTCATTTAGATGCCCTTCATATTTAAACACCTGTCAGCACTCAACCACTCAATCTCTCACACCTGCTTTCTAGCTAAACAGCTCATATCCTGTCAAACCCTGGCATACATCAAATACATGTTCTAATATTACACAAATGATTCTTGTAATCACCCAAATGTAATTTCGTGCTATAACTGCAGCTTGTCTACAGCACAGAGAAACCATCTCTCTGAGCGTAAGCAGAGTGTGTAACTGTCAGGCACAAAGGATTTAGATCTTTCTCTGAGTGAGAACAATGATATACTGTAGCTGAACGCCTCTGCTCTTCTGAACACAAACTACTAAAAGGGCTGCAGTGAACTGAAATGTGAATCGGATCAGATATTTTCAGTCTTAAGTGCACACAGCATGAAGAATGTGTCAATCTATCTATCTATCTATCTATCTATCTATCTATCTATCTATCTATCTATCTATCTATCTATCTATCTATCTATCTATCTATCTATCTATCTATCTATGTATCTGTCTGTCCGTCCGTCCGTCCGTCCGTCCGTCCGTCCGTCCGTCCGTCCGTCTGTCTGTCTGTTTGTCTGTCTATCTATCTATGTATTTTTTTATCGATCTGATAAGTTAAAATTAGAACTGAAACAAAAACAAAAACAAATCAGTCCTTTTTTAAGATTTACTCATTTCAATTGTGTGTCAAATTTCCATGAAGCTGAATGAAGTAATCTTTATGGAGGGGGGATTGAGGGCACCGATTCTGTTTGTAACATTGGAATTTATATGGAAAATATGGTAAATATTTATGCATAAACACCAAAGTATTTCCCATTTAATTAATGCATTCACTTTCTGTAAAAATAAACAGCGGCCTTCTACCTATTTAATTAACAAACATTATCAAAACTATTTGATGAAGTGTTGTGTAATTAAATGCAATTTTTGGGAGATATTTATCCAGGCTGGTTAAAGCTGGTTTTCATGATGAATTTCAGATTCACCACATCATTGAACTTCATGAGCAGTGTCATCGCTCTGCTGCAAAGCTATTATAAGAGGGCAAGAGGAAAGCTATTTGCAGAGGATATATTACGGTCAGACAGTCAGTTGAACTGAAATACAGTACAGTAAATGTATAGATGTATATATAGGATGCAAGATAATGAACCTTGCCCTTGGGGAGTTACTCGCCATATTTTATGGACACAAACACACATGCACACGCTGGTAATTAGATTTTTTTTTTCTTCTCACATTCACAGTGAAGAGTTTGATGAGGAAATGGCTGTGGTACTTGATGAAGTGTTGCTGTGGAGTAGGCCAGCACCTTCACTATTACAATGAAGCTGTGATTTACTTACCATGCCCAGTGTGCTGTTAAAGTAACACCAGGTAACTTTTCAACCAATATATTTCCAAGTCTCTTGTGATGGTAAATCGACTTACAATAGGTTGAATGACATGTCTGCCATAGCCTGACGGGGTCTGTAGCGTTTTTAATCGTACTTTTAAACTTCGGGTTTCGGGTAGTAACCGGCGAACAAAGAGAACTACAAAACTCGACTGCTTTGCGGCATATAAGTCACTTCCACCACCACCCCCACTTCTTTAAAATCGCAGGGCTGTCAAGTGTCACACATTGAGCGTGACAGTCACTCATTTCGGTCTTTTGTCACGCTCTCCCGCCACACATTGTATTTCTCACGCTGAAAAACTATTTGTAATATATTTAATATGCCGCAGCGCCCAAAACTCTGGCCGCGCCGCTCTCACTGTGGAACAGGCATGAATTCAAGCGCGTCTCCTCTGGTGTTGTTCGTCTGGTGTTGTTAGCCAATCAGAAAATAGCACTATTGTATCTGGGTAACATTTAACGCAACAACCAATGTCACCCCGTAGTCTGGGGTGTTTTTTTGTCTGCCTGACTATGTTACGGAAGCTATCTTATCCTCCGTTTATCTTCATGAATCAGGTAATGATTATTTGTCTTGCCTCAAGCTATAATGCAAATCGATTTGTAAAATTTGCAGATTTATTTATGGTAGCTTGATATTATAATATTGACGATATATGGTTATTATCTACCACTCAAACATGCATTGAAGTATCATATAGATTCAGTAAAATGGTAACCAATAGACTAGGCTACTATAATGACACTGGCTTGTAAACGTGATCATCGCGATCATTTGTCGTTAGAAAAAAAATAAAACCCATGAAATTATATTCATATGTAATGTTCACTGTACCTGGGATGAAGACATTTCACACGCGACGCAAGCAGAACACCTGCATGTGACCTCCTCCTACAGTGTTCAGGGCTATCATGGTTGTCAACAAATGCAAGAAGACAGAGTTTACGACAGTTGTAGAGGACAATACTGTTTCCCAACTGTAGGGGGACCCCGAGAGCAAAAGTTACCTGGTGTAACTTTAATGGCTGCTAAGGACATAGTCAAATGTCATTATGTCTCCCTCCTTCGTTCTCTCTCTCTCTCTCTCTCTCTCTCTCTCTCTCTCTCTCTCTCTCTCTCTTTCATTTTCAACCTTTACAAAAGTTTCTTAATCATCTAATAAGAATTCATGTACTTTCTCTTTCTCCTGTCTTTTTTTTTCTTGCTCATGGTATTTTGTAGAAAAAAGTATTAGTGTAAAAAGAAGGCCTCTGTTATTTATATAAAGATCACTTCATATTACTATATTCATTATTAAACTGAGCTCTATTTTCTCATGGATCAAACACATTTAAAAGTTGGCTGTTTCACTGGCATAAGAAACATGAATTGATTTTATTCCTACAGAACATTTTATAACTTTAACTTCAGGAAACATGTCTTTATCTTAAAAATTTAGTATTTTTGTGATAAAGTATCTCAGTATGTACAAATCTCTATATATACGATATATTCTACCCTATACAGTTATACAAAAAAAATTACTATACAGTCCTCAAATCTGATTAGACAATGACATTGCAAGAGTGCTAATAAATTAGTCTAAAAGCACTGAGATATGTCACTCTGTTTGTGCCAATGGGTAGTGACAATCAGACTGAACGATTCATTGACACACTCATAAAGATAGAGTGAGTAAGTGAGTCACTGAATCATTCACTCTGGTTCATTCAAACACACTGATTTATCCAAGAACTAAACACATACAGTGTTGCTCAGAGATGCAACATTTATTCCTGCTGTGGGTTTGTATAAAACAATTTTCATTTCATTTTCTTCATATTAGTTCATACGACAAAACAGCACTGTATCGTAAGTCTTCCACAGTCAGTCGTTTGCTTTCTGTGAGGAATAGAACAAAATGAAATCATTAAATAGTAATTCCTTGGTGCTTGTAAGAGAGGGATGGTTCAATAATTCACACCTTATATGGACATTGAAAAAAACTCCTTAGATTAACCTTCTCACCTCTCTTTTTGTCACTTCTCAGTGTTCCCAATGATTCCCACTGATTTGACCCTGTTACAGATTTTGTTGGACAAAGTTTACAGATCCAACAGCTGAAAAATCGTTCCCTTTCTGCCCTGTACAGTACAGTATGTACAGTATGTTAACATATTGCTTGGGAGAGCACACCCTTATAAAAAGAAAAAAATCAATAGACTATAGTATTTTATCTCTCTCTTGGGAGACCGCTCTTGCAATTAATGTACTACCATATCCAATGCACTTGGATATAAACCACTGGATAATCAACAAGCCATCAAATCGAGGTTAGCTTTGGTTTTCTTTATTAAAGAGGACACTTGTCAGAATGACACATATTGTCTACACACTGCATGACTACAGTAAAATGGCACATGCTAATACAAATTAATTATTAGAGTATAATTAGTGGCTCGTGTCAAACAGACCAGCGAAACGCTGGGTTTGTATATCTAGGTAATGGCGTCAAATGTTAATTGCTCTGCCCACGGAATAAATTACACGTTAACCTTGCTAAATCCCAGTGTATGTCAGTGCCGGAGAGGCTTAGAGAAGCATTTTTTGTAATTTGACAATGCCTGCTTACATCCAGAATTATTATGCAACATTTAGCTTATTAGAATCGAGATTGTACAGAAAGCAGCTTTTGAGGCACTGATACACAATAATTTGTGTGAAGGTGTCAGTAATGTCATGGAATCAGTTATGCAAAGTGCTGCAAAAGTCACTGAATTTGCAGAAATAAATGAACGGTGGAAGACGTTTGTATGAAAAACAAATGAAGCAGATGGCTTGAAGCTCCTCACAGTCTTAGTCAGTTCACTGACAGTCTGACACGCAATAATCGATTTTTGCTGGCACAGCTCACATAAACACAAAAACAAACAGACACAGACAATTCTGGCAGGTCACGCTATTCAAGCTCCTATCAGCTCGAAATTCTCGAAATATGTTGTACTTTAAAATCTTGAATTAATGATATCTCCATACATTCATGTTGATTCTGTTCGGTTTACCCAAAGGGGGGTTCTTGCTGCTCTCCCTGCTTTTATCCATGCTAGGCTGTATGGATGCGCAGGGAGTTCTCGCCCAGAACGGAACCATACCGCCAATCCAAACTGTATGCTAATTGTCAATCGTATTTGACCATAGTGATCCTGACAGAAATCCCCACACACACATTCAGTGTAGTTTGGCATGCGGGCCAAGAAAAAGCATTTCTGACTATTAGCACAAGTAGTATTACTTGGAGCTCTGCGTTTAGATTTATAGTTACAGTATTAAATAAATTCCCAAAAGTTTAAATATAGTACAATACAGTTTAAGCAGATATCAGAGTTTGTTGTGAGGCACAGAAGATTGTGGCCTATGACTCACCCATGGGATTATGACTGTGAGACAATTTTTGTAGAGTCCAAGACACTCAGAAAGTCTCCTTTTTTGCTAAATATCAGATATTCTGAATATCAGACTCTGTGGACATAAATTCTGTATGAGATCATGAAGGCCTCAGTGCATGCTCGGACAGCACTAAAACACATTTTTACAGCTTCAACAGCAAATGAGCCCTCGTTTTCTCAACAGTTTCTTTCAGTCTGGCACATAAAGATGGAACATGTCCACACTTTCCGCTACCAAGAAAATAATTAGATTATAACAAGGACGTTAGTTTGTTTCCCTTCCCTGCACCAAGTGTTCCATAGTCTCAGAAATTAATTAATTTACAAAATCTGATGCACAAATACACAAACTAATTCATATTCACAAAAAAGTTGATGTATTTGCAATTTACAAATTAATATCCTAATTATTATTCACTAAATACAAATTGATCATGCACATCAAATTTACATAAAAAATATGATTCAGTTCATAAATCGTCTTGATTACATATGTGACCCTCGATCCCTGAGGAGGGAACGGAGACGTTACGTCAGTGACTGACGAAATGGGGGTTTCGCTTAGAAGCCTATCACCTTCGAGTTCTACAAAACGAGCCATTGGCAAGGAAATGCCATGGGTTCTGAGGAATTTGCATTGCGCAACTCCGCCCCACCGCGTGAGTATAAAAGGAGGGACGTTGTCAATCTCGCATTATGTTTTCCTTCTGAGGAGCCGAGACTGAACTCCAGGCTGTTCCAGCGGTACAGCGGTTGTGGCAGAGGGACGTAACGGGAACGAGGGTTACATACGTAACCAAGACGTTCCCTTTCGGTCAGTCACTCCGAGTTACGTCATGACCCGAGTGCGGGATGGATATGGAGAACTCAGAGGTATCCAGCCCACAGGGTGGAATGTTTCAACCTCGAGGCAAGGGAAAGACACGTGCTCGGAGGAGACTTACCGTGGAAATACACGGGGGGTTGCCCAATGGGGGAAGTTTTCACACGGAGGCACTTAGCCAATCACGAGGGCGGACCAACAGGGCATGCACACTGGTGATGGCATCAACAGTCCAGGAGGAACTCAGGGTCTAAGAAGAACTCATCTGAGTGATATAGCTCACGTATCCAGTCGTGTAGTGGAATGGCGCAGCAAGCGATGACACAGAGCAAGTCCTACTTACTGGCTAGTGGAAACGAGTACATGGGAAGACACTACTCTACCCAGAGATTATAGAATCTCATGAATGTGCTTTGCAGATGTCTGTTAGCGAGGCGCCATGCGCTAGAGCCCAAGAGAAAGCCACACTCCGGGTGAAGTGTGCCTTCACACCAAGGGGGCATGGTCCACCCTGCGTGTGGTAAGCCAAGACAATGGCGTTCACTATCCAGTGAGACTACCTTTGCTTGGAGAGAGCCTTTCCCTTCAGTTTCCCACCATAACAGACAAAGAGCTGGTCTGAAGTCCTGAAACACTGCGTTCTGTCTACATAAGCACGGAGGGCGCGTACTGGACAGAGCAGTGCAAAGGCTGGGTCTGCCTCCTCTGAGGGCAGCGCTTGCAGGTTCATCACCTGATCCCTGAAAGGAGTGGTGGGAACCTTGGGCACGAATCCAGGCCGGGGTCTCAGGGTCACGTGAGAGTTAGCTGGCCCGAATTCCAGGCACGCTTCGTCAACTGAAAATGCCTGCAGGTCACCTACCCTCTTGATGGAGGCCAAAGTGACCAGGAGTGCAGTCTTATTAGACAGGAGCTTAAGCTCCACTGATTGCAGTGGCTCGAAGGGAGCTCTCTGCAGGGCAGATAAGACCACTGCGAGGTCCCAAGAGGGTATGAGAGGAGAGTGAGGAGGATTTAGTTCTCCTCGCCCCCCTCAGGAACTCTTCTGTTCGGAGAAGGTCCGGGTGGGCCAATGAGGTGCAACCAAAAGGACCTGCTCCTCGTCCTCCCTGATCTTGCACAGGACCTGTGCAAGAAGGCTCACTGGGAGAAATGCATACTTGCAGAGGCCCCGCGGCCAGCTGTGCGCTAGTGCATCCGTGCCGAGGGTCCCCTCGGTCAGGGAATAGAACATGTGGCAGTCGGAAGAGTCTGGGGAGGCAAACAGATCTACCTGTGCGTCACCAAACTGTTCCCAAATCAGCTGAACCGACTGGGGATGGAGTCTCCATTCTAGGGGTGCGTCGATCCGATACTCAGTATCGGTATTGCTCCAATACTACCAATATATGCCAGATCGGGTATCGACAAGACGAGACCATCCGAATCTGATATTGTGTGTATATTATTGTTATACAACACAAAAGGCACAAAAACATTATAAAGCACCATAATGTTTTTGTGTACTATATTCCAAGTTTTCTGAAGCCATTACATATAGTTTAATGTGAGGTACAGATTTAAGTCCTGTCCAGGAGCCCGCGGCAGCATGTCCATTGCACATGGCACCCCAGCCCGTGGTGGAGGCATCTGTTGACACAACAACATGCCTGGAAACTCGTTCTAAGGGAACTCCGGCCTGTAGAAAGGATGTTTCACGGGGTGAAGGTCTGACGGCGGGCCCGAGTCACTGGTACTCGGAGCGTGCCTGGTTGCCATGCCCATCTCGAGACTCGATCGCGAAGCCAGAGCTGAAGTGGTCTCATATGAAGCAGTCCGAGAAGAGTGGCAGCCGCTGCGGACCCCATTTGCCACAGGAGCCTCCGAAATAACTTCAGTGGAACCACACTCTTGCCCTCGATTTGTCTCAGGCAAGTCAGCAGTGACTGCGTGTGCTTTCTCATAAGCTGCGCACACATGGTGACAGAGTCGATTTCCATACCAAGAAAAGAGATCCTCTGCACGGGGGAGAGTTTGATCTTTTCCCAGTTTACCCGAAGGCCCAAACGAGCGAGGTGCCGGAGCACCATGTCCCTGTGTTTGCAAACCTGGTCTGGAGAGTGAGCTAGAACCAGCCAGTCGTCGAGATAGTTCAGGATGTGAACCCTGTGTTGCCGGAGTGGCACAAGGGCTGCCTCGACGACTTACGTGAAGACGCAAAGTGACAGGACTAACCCGAATGGAAGAACCGTGTACTGGTATGCCGGCCCCTCAAAAGCAAATTGTAGAAGCGGTCTGTGTCGAGAAAGTATGGAGACATGAAAGTAGGTGTCCTTCTGGTCGATCGCTGCAAACCAATCCATTGGACGAACACATTCGAAAATGCGTTTGGCTGTCAACATCTTGAATGGAAGCCAAAAACCAATCATCCAGCCGCGAACACTCGGGACAGGGTGGAGGATTCCAATCCAGCCCGATGCTCACGGCTGCCTGGGAGAGCATGGCTGTCAATTCCGGATCAGACTCGAGCAATACTGGCACACCCGAAGGCGGCAGCACAGCCGAGTCTTCATCTCCGGAAGAATCCCGCCCACCTTGTGATGCGGCGATCGACATCGTCTCATCATCTGGAGTGCTTAATGAGATGCGGGGCTGGACCGAAGACCGGCCGGCAATCTCATCCTGCACACTCGCAGGTTGCAGTGCACAAGAGGGGGTTTTGGCCCGAGGAGGAATCGTCGGGGCTTTGTTCCACACCGTAACCCTCAGGTCACCCTGGCCACCAGCCAAAGTATCGCCTCTCACGGAGGGGAGAGAATGGGGTGTGGCAGAGAGGACCCATCCTCCACAGAGGTAATTGAGTCTTGACCGAAGCACCGCGACGGTCATGTTCCCGCAATGAGAACATGAGTCATCCACAAACACTGCCTTAGCATGATCTAAGCCAAAACACGCAAGGCAGCGATTGTGCCCATCCGATGGCAAAACAAATCAACCCAGAAGTGCACAGGCGAGACATCTTTAAAAAGACGTGCCACGCGCAAGCTCTTTTTGTGAGAGGAAAATGCTCAGCAGAGATGAAGCGCCCAGGGAGAAGCACACACACTGTTGGCAGATCACTGCACAGATCAGCAGCAGGCAATGTGATCTCGCTAAAACGCGCCGTTGCACCAACACACTGGAGAGCCGCTCATCTTGTAGTACTGAAGATCTCAGACACAGGCTTGCAGAGGAGTGAAGAGAAGCTCTTGGCTCCAAAGCAAAAACATAATGCGAGATTGCCAGCGTCCGAAGGTGACTCGAAGGTGATAGGCTTCTAAGCGAAACCCCCATTGACTGAACGAAAGGGAAATACAAATATGTTTGCACATTTCTGAATGTTTCTACATGCACAAATTGATTGATGCATCTGCATTTGCAAATCACTGTGTGTGTGGAATGCAGATGTGAGTTTTCAAGAAGCATAACTTTACATAACTTTGAGGATTTGCAAATGCAGCAGTAAAGTTGTACAGAAAGTTTCAGAAATGTTCAAACATACTTGTGTATTTACGAATTGCGTTTAGCACTTGAGAATCTTGTTTTGTGAATGCAAATTTGGTTGTGCGTTTGCAAATTGTATTTTGTTAATATGACAATTTTTCCTCGATTGCTTAAACACTATAACCAGGCTTTTGAACTAAAATTTCAAAACCATAACACCATTTATTTAAAAAACACACCAATTTCCCTAACTGTAAACACTATTCCCCTGTTTTGACATGCGTCAGATTTGTTGAACTGTCACTGCAAAACTCTACACACAAATCCCTTCATTTCATTGCCTCCACCATGTTGTCATGTATAAAGCACTAGCATTCAATATTGTTCACTCAAGTCAGCCCAGCTTCAGCTCAGTTAACACACAATTACCCAAGTGGAAACACTAAGAGACAAAATTGATCACACACCAATCAGAACCTTCAATAGATAGTTTTAGAACAATGGATCCAGAGAGACATAGAAGAGGTTGAGGACACCAGCGAGGAAGAGGAGAAGAGTGGAGGAAGAGGTGAAGGAAGAGGAAGAGATGGAGAAGGAGGAAGAGGAAGAGCAGTAGGGAGTGGAGGAAGAGGTGAAGGAAGAGGACGAGGAAGGGCAAGGACAGGGAGACAAGCAGTCTCGAATAAAAATTCGTGCCACTCTAGTTGACAATGTCCTTGTCCATGATATGACTAATGAGGGAGGCTGGGCAACGAGTACAGCCAAACTTGAGTCGCTTCACCGTCGTCTCGATCATAAGAAACTTCTAGGAGGAAAACATGTAGGTGTACTTCAGACTGCTCTCTACCGTAACTTTTGAGTGCTGCACTCTGTGCTGTTGCAAGACATACATGTACTGTAGCGGTTTCACTATAGTACTGTAATAAAAAGAAATGCATTAAATTGCCTCACATACAGAGTTACTGGATGCTTCCATTTTGTAAAAAGGAAGTGTTACAGTAATCGGTACTTCTATTTTTGTAGGACACAGAGACGATGAAATGGAAGAAGCCTGAAACAGAACCTGAAGACAATACAATGCTGAATAAAGTCGTAGTTTTTGTTATTTTTGGACCAAAATGTATTTCCGATGCTTCAAAACATTCTAACTAACCCACTGATGTCACATGGACTACTTTGATGATGTCTTTATTTCCTTTCTGGACAAGGACAGTATACCGTTCATACATTTTCAATGGAGGGACAGAAAGCTCTCGGACTAAATCTAAAATATCTTAAACTGTGTTCCGAAGATGAACGGAGGTCTTACGGGCTTGGGGCGACATGAGGGTGAGTCATTAATGACATCATTTTCATTTTGGGTGAACTAACCCTTTAAAGAAAAATGATTGATAAACACTTATTTGGAATGGAATTAAATAATAAGTAGTTTGGGTGTCTTGCTCATTATATTTATTTTCATATAAAAGCAACAGAACTTAAATTACATCCAGTTTATTAGCAACACCTGCACGACCGTGAATCCTGCGATTTCCATCATTGATCTCGCAGGTGTCAGATCCACTGCGAGACACGAGAACTGTCCGGCTTGACTGCGCTTTTTTCACTCCTCCTCTCACTGCAGCCGCCTACTCTCGACTACATTTCAGGCGAGGCAAGGCGTATCTCAAACAAGCCTACTTTCACTCCATGAACTCAGGATCAAAGCCTGAGTTGACATAGAAAGTTGATGATCAGTGTCATTGTACCAACCAAGCCTGATTTAATTAGTTTGGTTTTGTCAGCTTTAAACTAATCCTGTGACCCTGAGTTTGTTCATCATGGTATAGGCCTCAGGTCCTCTCTCGTCCTTTACTGTCATCACTCCTCCTTTTATACTTCCGTACCTCCTCCGTGGGACTCGAAGCCAGTGTGGTGCGCAGGTAACGCTGATTAGCACTCACGCCACCGGCCTCGCTCCATTCCCACTGCTCTTCTTGCTCAACCCACCCTTCTTAACACAGTAACATTTTTAACAAGCCAAACATGTCAGTCTCTGAGTAACATGTAATTTATTTAAAGGTGCTGTCTGAAAGAATGACAGCTAGTGGTCGAAATAGGTACTGCAGTCCAAATTCAAAATATCAGAGACCGTTGTTTCTTCCGCCCCCTCCTCCTCAGACTCGACGCTCACACGGGTTGCCAGTTTGAGGGCACGCAACAGGAACGAGCGCAATTGACAACGAAAGCCGAGGTGACTGACAGACTGTAAGTTAATGAGTTGATTTATCCACGTTTTAATATGCTCTTGTTCATAGAGATTTTTAGATGGATATCGAGGCTTTTTAGGTTTTGTGGAATCTGCAATGTCTGACCCACTTTGTTTGCTCGTTTCCAAGGCTGCAATACGCTGTGTTTCCTAACAACTGGCATCCCGGGGTGTCGAAATACTATTGGGTGAACTGGCAGTGGGTGAGATCACACAGACCAAAACAAAAACTGACAACACGGAACGTGAAAAATAATAAGTAAAATAACTGGCTGTAGAAGTGTTTTTCAGAGAAATTAGTTTGTGAACTTAGCATGTTTCCTAAATATCTGATGGTATTTTTATGCTTTAGTAGAATAAAAAAGTTACATACAGCACCTTTAAGCTTGCATGAAATTCTACATTCTTAAAATAAGTATAATGATCTATGCAAAAAGCAATTCGTCCAAATGTCTCCAGCACGTTTTACAATTACACAAAAATCGAACATAATTCACCGCTTACGCACGTTATCACGTCTGTCAAAAAATTAGGCTGGCTGTGAGTTGGAATATTACAACTAAAAACATTGACATAACACAATCATAGGCATCAATCTCTTCACTGAAAACTTACTGGCTAAGAAATAAATAATTACCTTACGATCCATCTATTTTCAAATCCACATCAATTGTATATCACAACATCGATATCTGTTAAAAAATAGCACAATACACACGGTAGTATTTACGAAAAGCAGTGGTCCAGCAAGTACACGTGTTTCCTGGAAAACTCACACTACCATATGTTTTGAATGCATCATTGCTTTCAGAGAAGAGGGAGAAAATGGCAGCCTGAGTGGCCTCAACATGTCAGAGACGATAATATGCATAATACATAACACATGCGAGTATAAATTTGCTCTTCTGAATTGAATCTGAATGATCAGGGAACTGAGTGAAATTCTTAACACTGCATGCTAAAGACAATAAACGGCAATCCAATTGAAAAACTTTGTGGGGTTAGTGAATATCGTTCAACGTGTTGGTTTTGATTGACAATTTTATGCACAAACTACGCATTCTGACTCTGACATTCCTGATTTTAATATTTTCAATAATTTTCTATTCTTGGCTAATCTTTTTGTTTCATTAAAAATTCAATCTTAATCTATTGGAAATAGATATTATAAATGTAGCTTTTATTTATTATTATTTCTATTTTAGTTTTAGTAATTCTGACCTTCTGAAAGTATTCTGAAAGTTATGAAAGTAATTTGAACTAAAGGTTACATTTACTGTCACTCTGCAAAAGCTGCTTTGTTTGAAAGTGACTTCTGAGTGAGCTATGCTTTATTCATCACTACACTGACATTGACAATGGACAATGATGATATCTGCCTGCAAAATTTTGGTAATGTGACCATAACCTTGTTTTATTTCAGTAAGCTGGCAAGGCAACATTTCTAATTTTCTTTCAAGTTTTTCATCTAATATTTATATTTTATTTTGTTTAAGCTAAATTTCAATAAACAAAAATAATTTTCAAAAGTTTAACATCTGTGTCATGATAATAGCACAAAAACAGATGCAAATGAAGGTTCGGTGGAACTCTTCATATGGATAACTCAAGTTTCTTGCCCTTCTCAGCTCTTTGTTTACTAAACCTACACAGCAGGCCCACAGTTCCGCTGCGTCTAATGGATTAGCGAACAGGTGTGTCCATGTGTGGGAAGGATTGAAGCGTTCAGGTGTGTCAAGCCTGCCGTCAAAGTCAGCCAGCTGAGCCAAAAACGTCGTTGTGATTTTGTGCTTTCAGAAGAAGATCAGGCACGGGAAGGTCATTTAGAGGTACTTTGCTGTCATCAAGAAACTCTGTTGAGTAATATGGTAATTAACCCAATGATAATAATTTTATAACATAGGCTATTTATCTCCCTGCAATATTTATTCCTAAAGGACTATCAATAATTGCATACAGTATATCACTGTAGAACATCACAAAGTCCCAGTCAAGTGGGTTTCACATAATGTTCTTACAAAATGAAATGCATTCAGCGTTCCACCTTATGAATAATACATTTTTATAATGGATTGTTCAAGTATGCAAATCAATATCATGTCAGATGAGGAAACCTTCTCTCTTAGCCATGAACATTGAGAAATTTACATGTGACAGTAATTACCGCAAGCTGTCTAATTTCCCACCAGTACACTAAAATTGTTTTAATTAGCATGTGCTGTTTTTAGGCACTTGTTCATCAATAGGTTCTAATTATGTGTTCTGTATAAATGACTTGGAAACATAGACTATCTGACGCAGTCAAGAACACTTTGTATAGTATACAGTATGGTGTTGATTTATTATGGAATATTTCACCCAGAAAGGAAAATCCTTTCATCATTTACTCACCCTCATTCTCTAAACCTGTATGAATTTTTGTCTTCCATGCACTGTATCATTTTTTTTATCATTATGTTGCAATAACATTTTTAATGCCATTCATTTAATTTTTCACAATTTCTGTCATTTCATTATTAAATTATTACATTCAAAGTGTTTTTTACATTGTGAAACTTTGCAATTAAAAATCACAAAACTTTACAATTAACGGAGACTGGTGCACAAAATGTGTAATTTGTTCATGAAGTGTTCTTTTCAGTGAACCATTTATGGAGTTCAGTCCCAGAAACAATTAATTCACAAATCAGACAGAACAGTTTTCAAGCTCAACTCACTGACTCGTTGATCCATCGGTGTGTTTTTATGGAGCTAGAAAACGTCTCAGGTTACGACTGTAACCATAGTTCCCTGAGAAAGGGAACGAGACGATGCGTCAACGACGCTTTGGGAACGCTCCCAGCGTGAATGCGTCTGAAGCATCTATGTCAACTAGTCCAATGGAAGGAATGAATGTCACGGGCGGGTGACGTCATGACCAGGAAGTGATAAAAGAGCATCCGGTGCAAACCGGCATTAGCTTCAAAAATTGCCGAAGCAAGCCGATCACAGGGATGCAGGAAGTATGGCAGGGTGACGCATCGTCTCGTTCCCTTTCTCAGGGAACTATGGTTACAGTCGTAACCTGAGACGTTCCCTTTCGAGGGAACTCGCGATGCGTCAACGACGCTTTGGGAACGAGAATACCCAAAACGCCAGACTTTCAAATGCCTGAGTGTCAGCCTGTTGTCACACTGCACCAAGCACCTGGGATCCTGGGGCAGCATCCAGGTCCAAGCTGTAAAACCTCATGAATGTGAGCGGTGAGGACCAGCCCGCCGCATCACAAACGTCTTGGAGAGAACTCCAGATAATACGCTTAGAAGCCATACTCCTAGTGGAATGAGCCCTGACCACCAAATGGTTGGCCAGAAGACTCACAAGCAAGAAGAATAGTCTCGACTATCTATATGCTCAATAGGTTGGATTTTCTCGACAGAGAAGTCCGATGAACATAAGTGTCCAGTGCTCGCACTGGCACAAGAGGTTCAGCTTTTCCTGGTCCGAAAAATGGGGGAGGACAGAAACCTGCAGCACAATAGGCCTCGGAATAATGGTAGGCACCTTTGGAACATATCCATGTTTCGGGTAAGATTGCCTTGGCCATCCCGGTGCACTCAAGGCAGGTGGGGACCGAAAGGGCCTGAAGGTCTGACTCTTATAGGGACGAAATAGCTAGCAGAAAATAGTCTTAAAAGAAAGGAACTTCTCTGAGACCAAATCTAAGGGCTCGAAGGGAGCCCCAGATAGGCCTTCTAGAACTATTGCAAGGTCCCAAGCCAGCACCTTAGTGCAAGTTGCATGCCTCAGCCTCAAAGTGCCACGAAGGAAACGAGCGATCAGGGGGTCTCGACCCAAAAATGTACTACCCACCAGGGCGTGGAAAGCCGCAATGGCCGCCACACATATTATACCTTAAGCGTGGAAGGACATAGACCTGATACAAAGCGTTCTTGCAGAAACTCGAATACTGTGTTTACTGAACAGTTAACCGGATCCCACTGACGCTGGTAACACCAAGAAGTGAAAAACTCTCGAAATAGTGAATATAGTTTCCTCGTAGCGGGAGCTCTGGAGCTTAGAATGGTCTAAACAACCTCGGTTGAGAGACCACTCTCTATGAGTTGGGCCCCCTCAGAGGCCAAACCCACAGTTCCCAAATCCCCTGCCGGGGGTGCAATATTGCATCCCCTGCCTGAGACAGAAGGTCTCTCCTGATCGGGACCTCCAAGGGAGGTCCGTCGAGGAGAAAAATTAGGTCCGCAAACCAAATTCAGCTCGGCCAGGGTGGTGCTACTAAATAGGCTTATTCCATCCTGGCGGATTCACTCCAGAACTCCTGGGAGCAGAGCAACGGAGGGAAATGCGTACAGACGTAGCCTCGGCCACGTCTGCACCATAGCATCCAGCCCCGAGGGGACTGGTTGAGTGAGGGATAACCAGAGTGGACAGTGCGTCGTATGCTGAGACGAGAACAAATCCACTTCTGCCTGGCCGTAAAACTCCCATATTTGCTCCACCGCCTCGGGGTGGAGTCCCCTGGCCTCAGCCCCTGCCTCGACAGGGTGTCTGCTCCAATATTCTGGCCCCCCCTGGAATATACACTGCCCTCAGACAGCGTAATTTCTTGAGGGACCAAAATAAGAGGCCACCAACGTGTTGTCTGTGGGTCAAGAACCAGAGTTTCCTCCATATAACCAAGGCGCGGGGATACTGCCACGTGATCTTGATCGTAAGGAGTGGGTTTCCCCTCAGGGAGAACCCTCTGGTCCTGAGCCACCTCTGTAAAGGTCTCACGTACAGCAGGTCAAAGGGTATCACATTGGACGCTGCTGCCCTGAGGCCTAACAGTCACTGTTCCAGAACAACACATGATGGCCCCTCAGGTCTGGGAGGAGATGTCTCAACGCATTGAAGACGACCATCATCTCTAGGCAATTCATGTGCCAAGAGAGATGATGACTCCTCCACAAGCCCTGAGCTGAGCGGCCTTCCAATACCGCTCTCCAGCCGGTGAGGGAAGCATCTGTCGAGATCACAACTCGATGGCAAAGAGCTCCCAACACCGGACCCTGGGTTAAGAACCAGTGTTTCCTCCATATAACCAAGGTGCGGAGACACCGCCGCGTGATCTTGATCATACGAAGTGGGTTTCCCCTCGGGGAGAACCCTCTGGTCCTGAGCCACCACTGTAAAGGTCTCATGTACAGCAGGCCAAAAGTTATCCCGTTGGACGCTGCTGTCACAAGACCCAACAGTCTCTCTAACTATTTTACAGTGCGTGACTGGCCTAGCCTCAGCTCTTTTGTGGCTGTTAGGATAGCAGCTACACGAACGGGCGACAGAGTGGCCCGCATCGTCACTGAATCCCATACCACACCAAGGAAAGTGGTTCTCTGTACTGGAGAAAGCACACTCTTCTTGGCATTGAGCCTCAACCCCAACATCTGCATAGGAGCGAGAACGACACCTCGGTGCCGAACCGCTAACTGTTCTGATTCCGCTAGAATTCAGAATGCATATGCACTGCAGCCTGGCGGGGCCAGAGCTGCATCTACACGCTTCGTTAATGTGCGGGGTGATAGAGCTAGACCGAAAGGAAGTGCCTGATACTGGTGTTCTTTGCCCCAAAGAAACCCTCAGGAACCTCCTGTGCTGAGGGAGGATGGAGATATGGAAGTATGCGTCTTTTAGATCTATCGTGACAAACCAGTCCTCGGATCTGATTTGAGTCACGATCTGTTTGAGTGTCAGCATTTTGGACTTGAGTTCCAGCACCAAACACTCCAACAGACGAAGATCTAGTATGTGACGCAGCTCTCCATCCTTTTTTGGAACAATGAGATAACGACTGTAAAGACCCGACGCAATGTCGGGTGAGTACACCTGCTCTATAGCTTTCTTTGCTAACAGGGCCTTTACCTCTTGCTCCATTACCAGAGCCTGCTCGGAATGCACTAACGTGAGCAACACCCCGTTGTAGCCTGGAGGACGAGAACCAAATCTGCCTCTTACTACTAACTGCAGGACCCATAGAGATATATTTGGCAGTAGCTTCCGCGCTGCCAGAAAATCTACCAAGGGAACCAGCCCCTCGAGGCTGGCCTCTGGTGTAATAAAGACAGCCAGTTCGGGGACCTGAAGCATACTGGCAGGAACCACCCGAACTGACTGTTTTCGAACCCCCCTCAGAGGGCGCATTCCGACGCAATGTCGAGTTGACGCTGCGCCAGAAGCTCGCTGGAGACCGCTGCGCCCCGAAGCACCAAGGGTGGCGGGGTTGGCAGAACGGTCCCCTGAGGGCACCGAGATGGAAAGGGCACCGTATAATGAGGTGTACACCATTCCACCCCGGTTGGGGCTGCCCTCACCGGTCTGACGCCGGTGGCGCCAGACCTTTTCTTTTGAGCCGCAGCCTTCTCAGCGTGAAGAACGGTCCTCGGATCCGGCTTCTGCTTTGAAGGCTTTGGCTGCTGTGTTGTGTATGAGAAACTAGACGGCTGGAGCTGCTCACGCCCAGCAGCCCCAGGGGGTTGGACATAGTGAGGGAGAGATTATCTTGTATCTTTCTCTATGATTCCCATCAAATTGAGCCAGAGGTGTCTCTCAGTGACCACAAGGGCTGCCATCCCTGAGAGATAAATCTGTGGCCCGACGGAGTTCTCAAACCCCATCGGGCCAAACTCCCTCACTTCTGTCCAAATACCGCAGCAGGTCAGCCTGATATGCTTGTAGCACTGCTATGGTGTGCAAGCAGGCCCATGCTAGACCCACTGCCATATATGCTTTTCCCACTAGATTAAAAAATAGTTTTCTTTAATGGTTTAGTGAGAGAAGCCGACGCCTTCAGGTACGATACTGAACCGGACAGAGACGCGGGAAGTCATTTTCGACAGGGGGTGCTGGGGGAAATGGGGGGGGGGGGACGACGGACGGACGGATTCATGTAATCCGGATGAAAGGTGCATTTCTCTCTAAAAGTGCATCAGCCTTACAGCGGAGATGGAGATGTTTTAGCCGACACTGATTTTTTATTATTAAGAAACAATTAAAATGCCTTGTTATTTTTTCAGACACATTTATTAATTATTATAGCCTATAACTCACCTTTCTGTAGGTTATATGGCTCTTCTCATTCAGCACTACGGGAAAAATATAATTTCCAGGTTCTAATTTGGCCTTAGAAAACCAGTAAAATCTACATTTTTTTCATATTAATTTGTCAGTATTTTGTTTAATGTTTAATCAAGGGGCAAAAAGTCATAAACCAAAATTAGAAAATTCGTCGATATTTATTTTTTGGCGTAGCATTTGGTGTGTAGGTAGCCTAAAGTTCAAATTAAAATTTTGGTGTTCAACTTTGCGTTTTAAGAATACAACCGTTCATTTTTCGTTTTGCAATTACGGGTCAAATAAGAAAAAACGAATGGACACAAAAGTACACTGACCGTTTGGACATAATACGAGACAGATTTTTTTTATTAAATTCATAAAAGAAACAATAATTACATGAATAGGCTACTGGATTTCAAAAAAAGGCCTAAGTGCCACAAAGTAACAGACTAAGCAAAATATGTATTATCCGACAGTAATATGTGATTCTAAATTAAATAAAATTCTAAAAAGTTACAGACTATTCGTTTCTTGCATGCTAATCACAATCATATAGGCTACCACCAGGGCCTGCACGGCGGCAGGAAAAAGACGCAGAGATGTAAGACACCGTGTCTCTACCTTACGAGGATTTTGGTACACCAAATGTAGATTTGCGCTCTGGAGTTCGGCTGATAAACTCTGCCATGAGATCCTGAATATCCAGATCATCCAAAATGTTTTTGTGGATGTGAAGCAGTGCCATGTGAGAAAGTCTACCCTGAGTGATAGTGCTACGGAGCCAGGTTTTCAGGCGGCTTAGAGCTGAGAAAGACCTTTCAGAGCCAGCAGTAGACACTGGTAAACAAAGGCACAAGTGGATCAGCCGTTCCACCTCGGTGAAAAGTCCTCTTGTTTGTGGATGTAGAGCTGATACAAAGCGAGCAAGTACTTGGACTGAGTGGAATGCATGTTGTTTGGTGAGGCCACCCAGCATCCTCAGTTGCAGGCCTAGGGACGCAATGTCCATCTGTGGAAGCTGAAGGTTACTCAAGTCAGCATCTGAAACAAGGCCCTTTGCAGAATCCAGCAGCACTCTCTCCCTCTTTGCAGCTGTTGACAAGCCAGCTTGATCGAATCTGCGCTCCATCTCCGAATTCATTAAATCCACTGCCTCAAAAAAGTCCCGTCGCCACTTTAATTCACCACTGTCTGCTAAATCCTCCAGCACAGTGGTGTCCCGAAAACGATTTGGTGTTCTGCTGACCCTGGAATCTTTTGGCCACTTCAGGCTGAGAGCTGATGCAGACGCTTTTGCTTTCAACAAAATAGTGTCCACAACTCCTTCCCCCCTCAGTGCACCTATAATAATAATAATAATAATACATGTTATTATTTACGTTTAACCCTCTGAGGTCGCCGGCGCGTTTTGCTGGATTTTCTTCACATTGTAGCACAATAAACTTAAATTACTTTTTTCATATATGCTCATACAGAAAAAAAGAAATAATTATGAAAAAAGAATCTGTTATATTTCTACTTTTTTATGTGTCTACTTACAATCAAATCAAAACATTGTGCTTTTGTTAAATAAAGAAAATAGACAGGGTGTGCTTTCTTCCTCCGTCTGAACTTTTTTTTTTACCACGCCAACGCGCGTAAAATTAGAGTTTTAATTTGACCACACCAACGCGCGCAAAAGACACTGACATGCAAATGGTCCACAAAAAAAAAAAAGCAATTATAGGTAACAAAAGCAAAGAATAAAGCTTACCTATGCGCTCTTTGAGAACTTTAATGCACTCAAGTGCACCAGAAACGCTTGCATCAGCCTTCTGCAAACTTCTTGCCACAGCCTCACAAGGTCCAAACATAGCCTCACAGCACAACAGCCCGAAGACAGTTCTGCCCTTCATAGCTTGCTTGAGAAGTCCTGATATTTTCGACCGAGTCTCCCCACGAACACTCCGGTCCTTTTCGAGAGCTCGTAGGGTCTCCAACAGCGGCCCATATCCTTGCAGGAGTCTGGATATCGCCTTGGTCCTTACGCACCATCTTGTCGGACACAGAGCTGCGACATTGGACACGGGTTCTCCGTCGGGGAAAAGAGACTGATACAAACTCTTGCGTTTTGCTGACTCTCGGATGAGGTTGGAGGTGTTCTGTACAAAGTTAAATACGTCTGCGACGAGAGCCACATCCCGAGCCACCTCTTGCAAAGCAAGATCCAACGAGTGATTGCAACAATGGACAAACAAGGAGCCAGGGCAGACTTCTGCAAGACGCGCACGTACGCCGGTGAAACGTCCAGACATATTACTTGCCCCGTCAAAACAGTAGCCTTGAAGCTTTTCAATCGGCAGGTGCAAGCGCAAAAATATGTCAGTGATGCACCTGAATAGAGTGTCTGCTTTCGAATCTGGTGCGCTGTAAAATCCCAAAAACACACTCTGTTGACACAAATCAGCATCCACATAATGCACATGGCAGGAAAACTGCTCGGATGAGCTAATGTCTGTAGTGCCATCAGCCGTCAGTCCAAAGTAATGAGAAACCATTGCCCCAGAAACCAACCTTCGCTGCACAGCATGTGCAAGCAGTTCTATCATCTCGTTTTGGATCGTATCTGAGAGCCAGTTATCCCTGCGGAGCATCCACCGGCGAGCTGCGGGAAGCGACTCGGTGCGGTCAATCATCATACGCCAGAAATGTCCTTCACGGTGATCGCGGCCTCGGAGAGGTAAGCCCTGTCGGACCAAATAGCGTACTGACTTGAAGGAGTCTTGGAGAACCACTCTGCCAGTATTCTGCTCCTTCGCAACTGCGTCTGAGAGTAGGGCACTGATCGGTGTACTATTTAGCGCAGCGATTTTGTTCACAGCTTCAAGGTGGAATAATGACTTTTCGTGATCTCTGAATTTTTCTGTGGCTTTACGCCAATTCGAAAATCCCCCTCTGATGAATACGGCGTCAGCTCTGTAAAAGTCATGTACCAACTTTTTGGCTACCACAGAACAACAAATAAAACACAGTGCTTTGTCAGTGTCATTGACATAATGGAGCCATTTCCATCTTTCAAACCAAGCTGATTTAAACGATCTTGAAAAACCTTCAGTCCCAAAACGCTTGGTGGGGAAGTCGAAATTCCTTGGCTGAAATGGCTCAGATGGTAAAGGTGATGTCCCTGATGCAGCAGTCTCACTCTTGTCAGGGGCAGACTGAGAATATTTTGAATATGAAGTGCTAGCGTTAGTGTCACCAGCAGCCTGGTCGTATTGGCTAGCACCGGGAACGTCAGAAGCTAGCTTGTCCTGCTCGGGCGTAGGGGCTGTAACGTTAACGTTACCTCTGGATGAGGAGTCAGTTGGAGAATTCTCGCTAGTCCTCGGCCTCGGGTTTTTGGGGTTGGATTGAAAAAAATCCAAAATTCTCTTTTGAGACATTATAGCACAGATATTGATATAGTTTTTTAGACTAGCTAGGAGTTTTTTTGTTTTTGTTTTTTGTGATGCGTAGGCTGAATCGTAATCGCGTGATTCGCGTCAAGACATCTGATTGGCTAATACTACACACTGAAGATAAATTAAATAATTTTTAATTAAATAATTACTAAAAATATCCCTCTCTTCATCCCACACCCCAAACATGACATACAAAATGTTGTGGAACAGAAACAACAACCAGAGATATATTTATAAGCTATCATTTTATTGTCATCACAGTTTGCCAACGGGGGGTGCTGCAGCACCTGCAGCACCCCTACTTCCTGCGTCCATGGAACCGGGAGACAGATAGCTCGCAAGCGTCTGTTCTACCCGGGGTATTGCCCCATAGCCATACCCTCTTAACCCCCAAATATCTGAATATACATGAATGTGGGGGCTAAAAGACAAGAGGAGTAAGGCTTTTTCCATGATCTAGACAGCTCGCTGTGCAGATCGGGAAAAATGGAAGGCCCCGTGATGGAAGTGGAAAAATAGAGGGAAGGAAACTCGTTTAATTTATTTTATTTTTAGGACGAGTGCCCCCTTATTTCTGCTGGCCATAAATATTTAATTTATCTACAGTCTTAGTAAACACTTCCACCAGCTTATTATTTTTTATATATATTTTTTATATATATTCACTTTATTTTATATATAATATATAAACTATCATATATATATATAGGCTATATATATTTCTCATACGCTGGGGAAAGAGATGGCAAATTCACTTCCCCCATGATTGTGTCACTTTCAATGCCCAGCACATCTACCTCCTCGGAGGTAGAGCACTGAAGCATTGATTTCTCTCTCTCCCCGGGCGGAAGAGACCGCAGCGCGGGCTTCCGAGACCGGCGAGAGAGCACTGGATCCCTCGTGGAAAGGGAGGAGATAAGATCCGCGGACCCGTCTCCAACCCCGTAAAGAGATCCTATTCGCGATCCACAGGAATGCATTCTCCGCGCTGCCTCGGCAGACGCGGGACCTGTCACCCTGAGAATTGCGAGCCCGGCCACTTTCCTCGAAAAGTGACAGGCGGGAGCGGAGCATGCGAAGCGAAAGCTTCTCACAATGTTGGCAATCAGCCCCCTCGGAGGCTGATACCGCATGCTCTACTCCCAAACACATCACACAAAGCTCGTGTGTGTCCCTACTCGTTAAATAGCGCGAGCAGGGAGAACACAGAGTTTGTGCAATTGTTTAGTTTCCATAAATATATATATCAGACAGACAACAGTAAATATAACAGACAGTTTGACACAGATCGCTTGCTGAGGCAACAGAAGCTAATGCCGGTTTGCACCGGATGCTCTTTTATCACTTCCTGGTCATGACGTCACCCGCCCGTGACATTCATTCCTTCCATTGGACTAGTTGACATAGATGCTTCAGACGCATTCACGCTGGGAGCGTTCCCAAAGCGTCATTGACGCATCGCGAGTTCCCTCGAAAGGGAACTCTAGCATAGGCACCCATCGTGTGGCTTAGGGGCTCGAGCACCAACGGAAATGGCCAAGCACCCATGGAAAAACACAAGATATTCTCTAATAATTTTATCTAATGGAAAAAACGATTGAGATTGGGGAACCTGCTCGATTGGGTGATCTCACTTCAGGCCGTACATACACACAATTCTACAGTTATATTTAGCATTAGCCACAACATAACAACCTGACACAAAAGCTTGTGATTTCTGTTTATTTGTACAATTATAAATGCCAATTTAAGTAATTAACTCCAATTAACTCAGGTATATCAGCGAGAGAGCAACTCACGACAACACACACGGAAAGAATGTGTTTTTTAGTCAGAAAGAGCTCCCCCTTTATAATCACTCTTAGTTCATCGCGCCCTTAGAAAGTTCTGTTATAATAAATGAAGCTGTCTGCACAATGAATGCCGTATGTACATAATGTCTAAAAAAATTTTATAACAAGAGGATTTGCAAGCGTGCAGAACTCAGAATCCACTCACTGCACAAAACGCCAGTGTGTTTGTTCAGTGCTAACTTAAAGCTGTCTTTAAGTTAGAAATCTGATTGGCTATTGTGTTCAAGAAATCAACAGATAGGTTAGTGATTGGCTACATTGCTCAGTGATGCAAAACATGCTGTAAAAATAAACCTTTTACGCTCTTTAGTGCGCAAACACAGATATGCACTGGATCGTTTGCCAAATCTGTTTTCCCAATATGCTGCTATGACAGACACAACACACTCGCATGCAGAGCTGAACTTAGTTTTGTTGACGGTCTCATTGGGATTAATTGCAAGAGTGTGAGTTTGTTTGTGTATAAATTCGAATTAACCAATACTTGTGTGTGTACGCACATCTGTGTGTGTGTTTGAGATACAGGATTGGAGTTGACAACCCTGAGATGCTGGACAGCACCCTGATCCTCTTCATCAGACTTCCTGTCAGCAGAGCTGAAGATGACAGTACAGAGGTGTGTGTGTGTAAGAGAGAGGTAGAGCATAGAAAAAAAGAAGGAAGAACAGAGGAAATGAGGAAAAATAAAAAATAAATAAAAGAGTGAACACACTGTATACATATTATCAGACAGGTGGAAGGAAAACCACTATGGGGCAGAATCTTGATTCTGAAGAGGATTAAAGACTGCTTTTGCGACACACTCTTACGTAACCGCCTCACACTTGTACACACACACACACACACACACACACATACACACAATCTACCAAAGCCTCAAGTTTGAGATCAAACCTCATTAATCCCCCTCTGACAGTGTGATCACATATCACTGTTAAAACTATTCCATTCTCTTTGTATGCTGTGTATTCCTGAGGCTGCTAGCATACCTAATTCTGCCTCACTGAGTTTAAAGAATACATTTATCATGTGTTGCTCTCACACAATGATACACAGCCCCTCTAAGGCCAAAGAGAGAGGGGCAATGAGGTAAAAGAGAGTCACAGAACTTTAGAGATTTTGTATAATACTACATCCATGTACTACTTTACTTGATATTGTTAGTCAGAAGTATTAGCAGGAGGGGGGGGGGGGGTTCATTCTAGAGAGTATTGACTGGACAATTTGAATACGTCAGTGAGTGTAGGATGAGGATGATATTTTTGAGCGAGATTGTACATTTTAAGCCACTAATGTTGATGTCCACTACAGTGGATAAATAATTTTTACCACTCAGTGTGTGATGTTACATCCATTCACAGTGAGTGGTGACCTTTGACCCTTTACCATAATTCTATACGACTGTCCGCTTTAGTTCTTTTATTTATGGCAACATAAATTCAACATGGCTGAAAAATGTACCATAATTTATTCCTGATTTTTTACACTTTAAACAACGCAGCAGTCATTGCTTCAGTCTTCAGTGTTAACATTTTAATATTAATATTTTTGTTAAAAAAAAATTATAAATAGAACATTTAAAAGAACACCATTTATTTGAAATATAATTGTTTTGTAAAATGTCTTTACTGTCATTTTTGATCAGTTTAATGCATCCTGGTTGGAAAGATTAAATTTCTTTAAAAAAAAAAACTTTGACCCCAAACTTTTTGAACATTATATAAAAACTAAACCTTTATAAACCTAAAATGTGTGACTGTGTTTATTTAGTTTAGGTGTTCAAATCAATTATATTGTTTATAAGATATTAAATATTTGGAACTTGAACGTGAATTAATGCCAGAAAGCTAGCTGGAAAGATTCCTGTAGTGGAGAAAGCGGGAACGTAATTCTGGATGCACAAGATGCACTAAAACGCTCTAAAAATCACTATGAATATATGAAACTCTTAGAGAAAGACCAGACAGCAAACTGCAATTTAATGAGAACAAACGGAGTTACACAAATTCAAAGAGTTTGATGTGACACGTTCTTTGGTGACTTGATGTGATTATAAGGGAGTAATTTAGCTTAGATTTCTTTATCACAGATTTTAATTAATTTCAAATCACATAAAGTTAATCAAAGTTAGCACACCAGAAGAGTAGGTCCCATGAGTGCAAAAACTAAAGGAACTATTGAGTGAATTAATTGAAGCACATAAACCTGAAACCTGCCAATCAAATGTCCATAAGTCTTGAAGTTTGGTCACTGATTCCATGTCCCAAAATGCACAATGAAGTGTCTTTCCCTCGAGTCCCACACAAGGTTCATTAGCTTCAGCACTTTTAAATTGAAATCACAGCCCAGTATTTGATTTGAAAAGCTGTGGGCTTTTAATATGAATGGTACAATTGAATGGTAAGTTAAGTTATACCCTTTGCAAGAAATTTCACTTATGAATTATATCCAGATTGAATGTTTCATCGGGCCTCATTTACTGAACAATGTCACTTCCATATCACAATGTACTGATTTTCCACATTGATTTCTGACAATGACTGTTTAATGGCAGGCTGGAATCAGTTCTATATGCTCTTTCCACCAAAGAAATGTGATAATGTCTAATGAAGCTGAAGCTTTTGGGAGATTCTGCCCTGATTGCTTTATAACCTGATGGGAAATAACTTTCTTAATTTGACCGAATAGGCAGTTGGCTTCCATATACAATCCCACAAACCGATACGATCGGATTTTGAATTGTTCTGTAACTTTACAAGTAAGCTATTACATTAGGATAAAAACATGAAAAGATCAGTGAGCCTGATATGTCTTCCTTCCTTTACACATTATACTTCCCTTAAATCCCTCCATTTCTATTCACCAAACAAACAGTATCCTGTAAACTTCCTCTTATTCCCCGTGAAAATGAGCTCTGTTGAGATGTCTGCCGCCACTGGCTCTTGTCATTAGTATTCTACAGATAACTCTCCGGCCGCTTCTGTCATCAGCGCTGTATCCATCATAAGAGCTGCCCTAGAAGCTTTCACAAGCCCACCATCATTTCCATTTCATTCAGCGTTGTAATTTGAGCGCTTCACCTTAAAAAGACCCTCCTGACAGAATTAGCTCTACATTAGGAGCTGCAAAGTGGTTTGAATTGACAAATATTTTATGGACACAGTATTGGTTGACAGGGGCTTCTCAAAGAGGTTGCTTTGCCTGTATACAATAAGCGTATATTTGTGTGCATAACTGGGTGTTTTGACAGGCAGAGTCTGTTCACCAGCTTGTCTAAGGACCTGTATTCAGCAGTGATTATCTGGGGTGACAGCTTGAATCTGTTTAAAGACTCCATGGGGAGAGTGATAGTGTGTCCTTTAAAACTTCAGCACACACACCTGACAAAATGTATAGGCTTATATACGTAATTGCTTCAGACCCGACTCCTTTCTCTAAACAATAAAAAAAAAAACTTTTCCCCCGTTTTTTAATATTGTCCGTACGCACAAGATTTTCAGGAAATTGGCCCTAACAAGTGTTGCAGATCGAGTACATGTTTGTGCTCCCATTCTTGGCACAAAAGCTCTGTGAGTGACGACTTTCTGACCTTATCAGATTCTGCAGAGATTTACTTATGCTCAGATTATGCAAGGCTTATTATTAGAAAACTGAGCAGAAAACTGATCAGTTTATGTTGATGTTTGGAGATAGAAGCGACATGGCCATGGCCAAGTAAAATTCGGGAAAAACTGAAATTATGATTGTCTTTTCTTTCTTCTTCTGACATATATCTAAATGAAACAGCTTCTTGAATAGGAAAAAATGTAGGGTGGTTCTTGATTTTGTCCATCGGGAATTGATTGGATCGTTGGATGGTTGTCGTTTGCTAATGTGATATCACATGAGAGACAGATTGTTGAAGAGGAAAGATTATTGTCCCATCCTCACACAAGGTACACGTTGTTTTCGAAATGCTCAAATATGATTTTATTTCAAGGGTAACACAAAAAGGGTAACACATCATAACAAAATATATGATGATTACTGTTCAGTTGCAATTTTACATGTTTTTATTATATTTATTAGTCTAAGATTTGAAAAAAGATGCACATTAAACATAAACTATACCAACAAATCTTGGAATCTTGAATAACTAATATAATAAGTTGTTGTTATTTTTTCTGCATTGGTCATGTATTTTCTTGCCTAGGACAAGTTAGTTAGGACTGTCACTCTTTATTTTTTTTTTAAATAAACACATGTACATGATGTCCTTGCCCTAATTGTAAACCTTTAAAATGGAGGGGGAAATGACGTTATTCTGTTACTTAATAAAGCTTTTTATTACCAGGTACCATTACTTGCAAGCACACTTAAGAGGTGTAATAATATTTGTAAGGGCATTTTCAGAAAATTGGCCCTCACAAGTGTTGCAAATCAACAACACACTTGTGCTCTCGTTCTTGGCATAAAAGCTTGGTCAGTGGCATCTTACTCCCATATCAGATTCTGCAGAAGTGTACTTACGTTCAGATCATAAGGGGCTTATTATTAGAAAAAGCAGAACCTGATGAAAGCAAACCAGGACGAAGACAGATTAGTAAAATAAACTGTGAGAGTACATTTCTCTTTGTATAAGTGCATATGTGTATGCCAGTGTACTTGTTTTGTCCTCGTATAACGTACCATTGTAACATTTCAGGCTTTGTGAGCCATTCATTTAAGCAGCTGATTACAGCAAGCATAACCATGGCAACTGGTTATGAACTGTCAGAGTTGCACCCCTTTTTTTCCATTTTCGTTTTTTGCTAAGTATTTACATATCTACGGCATCAGAGCCACAATTCATCTGTATATCGGTCAGAGGCAATTTCAGCTGAGATGTGAACATGTTCCACTAGAGCCATTACCATCAATGTAAATCTACTCTTCGTAAAATAAACTGGTTCTATTTGTTTCTCAGATGTAATGCCAGCCATTGTTTAAGAAGCCAAAGGTGTCAGCCGAAAGGCAATCTTACAAGAAAACAAGGCACATCACAGCATATATTCTTATTTTTTAAGTGAGTTAAATGATGATAAACAGAGGTGGCAGTTCTGTTTGTTTCCTGTTTAGGGGACATTTTAAATGCAACAAGGTTTGTGATGACAACTCAGATTCATTTATTTTTCAAGTTCAAATTAATATATGCAAGAGAATCTCTAATTTAGCTCTCTGCCTTGCTGAAGACTAAAACGCTGTTTAATCTACGGTAAACAACAGTTGATTGAACTTGAATTGATTGACTCAATTTCATTTTATGAACCACACTAAAGGACAATAAAACAACTGATGACATGTTGATTACCCAAGGACACGGCAAACCACATGAAGGTATTAGGTAGAGCTATTGAAAATGTGCTCCTATATGATCCCCACAGCTATCATATAAACTAAATTAGAAATTCAAAACTAAAATAACCTAGTCCTTCTTTCACTTTCTTCACGTCAGCAGTACATGACACTTTGTATGCTGAGGAATTCCGACTTTTTCCTTCCTGCTTGTGTTTTAACTGACTCATATTCATAGATGCCCTTTAAAGGTCAAAATAAAATAAACCACTGATGATTATCTCAGTGATGTGGTGCACAAAACAACAAGAAACAACTGTAAACACAAACCCCTGTGGACCTCTGCTTCTGTTCCTTAAGGCGGTGGACTGCAGGGACTCTGAACTTATACTGGGCTTATACTTCAGCTCTGTCAGCGAGATCCACACAATAGTGCCTCATGGGAGAATAGAAAGAGGAATGAATGAGTGGATAAAGCAGCCAGACATCACACGGAAATCAATGAGGCTTCATATTCTCAGAGATGGTCCGATTACCCTGTGGACTGCCTGTCATGTTTAGGCTTGATGTCCATTGTCCTTTTAGATGCTATCATTAATCTCTCAGTGTTCTTCGGTTCCTTTGAAAGAGCAAAAATAGAATAAGTGACTCAGTGACTGCCTAACATTAAATGAATGTTAAACACTCCATGGTATTGAAATCGGATACAATCTGATGTGGTCGGGCGTTGATGCCTTGTATCTGCGCCTCGTGAGATTTAGCGAGTTAAATAAGATTCACTGTACAAAGACATTTAGAAAACCTTCGAGATTTCTATTCAGTTCTGTGGCAGTTGGGTTTTTTTGGAGAAAATCTGACACCTTGGATTAAAGCTGACATATGATTTGGGATGGTAACTTGGTGGATATATAATTAATTGCAAGCACATTCTCCTTTGTGGATCATTCCGAATGATGTCTTGATAAAAGGCCACTCAGCTTTAAGAAGGTGTTGATTTGGCTTTTGTTAGGCAGTAAAACAGCTGTAATTAAAAAGACAAGAGCAACATGGCTTGTCATCTCAATAACTTTGATGAGATAATTTTCTGTTACACCTTTCGAGAAAATTTTTGGGTGTAGAACCGAGCAATATTGGACAGGAAAGACAAACTTGAGACCAAAATAATTATGTAGCACTATAGCAACCTCACAATAACCAGCCACCCACCTCCAAGCATACACTGTTTCTCACAGCACTACAGTCCTGCTGGTGAGAATCCTCTTTGAGACTTGTTTTCTTTGAGAAGATACTAAAAATCCTGAGAGATACACTCATGGCATGAAGATTTGTGTGTGTGTGTGTGTGTGTGTGTGTGTGTGTGTGTGTGTGTGTGTGTGTGTGTGTGTGTGTGTGTGTGTGTGTGTGTGTGTGTGTGTGTGTGTGTGTGTGTGTGTGTGTGTGTGTGTGAGATGCGAGCTGAGCTGTCTGGTGATTTTGCTGATGTACTCAGCCAGAGCATAAACAGAGGATATTTCCTTCAGCGCCCTTGGGACATCACTAGGGACATTACATGGACATTCTTATACATTCATTCAGGAATGTTCAAGGCAAGTCCAGCCTTGTCCTGTTCTGGCACTTCCAAGTCCGGTGGTCCCAAGTCCAGAGCCTCTTTACGACATGGCCGCCATGCCAGAGTCTCCAGCCGCCATGACCACCACACACAACATTGCTGCCACGCCAGAGCCTCCAGCCGCCATGACCACCACGCCAGAGCCTCCAGCCGCCATGCACGACATGGCGACCATGCCAGAGCCTCCGGCCGCCATGGACTCTGCACCTGAAGCTACTGAGGCAGTCGCTAGATGTTTGATACTGGCTTCCAGTTACCACAGAGGTCAGTGCGAGCAGCTGGTCACATCCATAAAGGCCATCCCTGAACTCTGTGCCAGTCCTGTTATGGCCTCAGGGGCCATATTTAACCTCTGTGTGCTTTGTTCCAGTTCCACCTGATCCGTTGTGCTGGTCTGCAATTCCTCCCATTTCGCCATGGTGGTCTTCTGCTCCACTGTGAGAATCTTCAGTATCGTCTGCTCTGCTGTGGTGGTCTTTCTGCTTTGCTGTGGGGATCTTCAGTCCCGTCTGCTCTGCTGTGGTGGTCTTCTGCTTCGCTGTGGGGATATTCAGTCCCATCTGCTGTGGTGGTCTTCTGCTCCACTGTGAGAATCGTCAGTCCCGTCTGCTCTACTGTGGTGGTCTTCTGCTTCGCTGTGGGGATCTTCAGTCCCATCTGCTGTGATGGTCTTCTGCTTTGCTGTGAGCATCTTCAGTCCCGTCTGCTCTGCTGTGGTGGTCCTCTGCTTCGCTGTGGGGATATTCAGTCCCGTCTGCTCTGCTGTGGTGGTCCTCTGCTTCGCTGTGGGGATCTTCAGTCCCGTCTGCTCTGCTGTAGTGGTCTTCTGCTTCGCTGGGGGGATTTTCATCTGCTCTGCTGTGGTGGTCTTCTGCTCTGCCGTGGGGATCTTCAGCACTGTCAGATATGCCATGGTTTTCTTCTGCTCCACTGTAGGGGTCTTCAGTCCTATCCGCTCGGCTGTGGTGGTCATCGGCTCCTTGGTTTTCTCCAGCTTTGCTGAGATGGTTCACAGTTCCCTCAGCTCCACCCTGACCAAATGCCCTGCCTGCTCCACCTTGGCCACATGCTCTGATGGCTGCGCCCTGGCTCCCTGATCTGCCTCAGTCTCCAGTCCTTCTTCCACTGCACGGGATTGGCCCTCCGTCCCTCCCCCTGTCCCTCCTCAGCTCCACCTCCTTCCCGGATTCTAATGTCTATTGTAGGAACGGCTTTTGTAGGACCTGTGTTTCCAGTCATTTGCAGCAAAGTCTTATTTGTGTTACAACTGCAATTCCGAGTATTCTTTCCTTGTTCCTGGGTTCATGGTTTTGATCTTTTGCCTGTTCTTTTGATTGCACTGTTTACCTGTTGTTGTTGTTGGGTTTTTTTTTTACCTTGTTTTAGGTTTGGATTGTTTACCCTTGTTTTTGACCCTGCGCCTGTTTATGGATTACAACTGTGGATTACCCTAAATAAAAGCTTAATTTTAATGTTCAACCTGTGCTTGAGAGCATATTTGTAAATATATATAATTTATGCTGAATTCTTTAGAAATTAATCATTAATTAATTGGTTACATTTACATTTAAACATTTAGCAGACGCCTTTGTCCAAAGCGACTTACAAATGAGGAATACAGCAAGTGAGTCATTATGGAGAGGCAAAAACAACGCAAGAAGTGCTCAAATACAAAGTTCAGACATTGCTTAGAGTAGCATAAGCCAGACGAGGGAGGATTCAAGGGAAATAATTAAGAAAAAAACATTTAAAAGGTTAAGTACAACTGCAATTCTGAGCATTCTTTCCTTGTTCCTGGGTTCATGGTTTTGATCTTTTGCCTATTCTTTGGATTGCCCTGTTTACCTGTTGTTGTTGTGATGGTGCAGTGGATAAGACACATGCCTTTGGTGTGACACATGCCTGGGTTCGAATGCACTGTGAGACACCAATGTGTCCCTGAGCAAGACACTTAACCCCTAGTTGCTCCAGAGGTGTGTGACCTCTGAAATATAGCAATTGTAAGTCGCTTTGGATAAAAGCGTCAGCTAAATGAATAAATGTAATGTAAATGTAAGTGCTCACGGAAGAGATGGGTTTCAACTGTCTTTTGAATGTGGGCAGGCGGCTGAAGGTGGGGAGATCATTCCAACAGCAAGGAACGGTGAATGAAAATGTTCTGGAAAGTGATTTTGTGCCTCTCTGTGATGGTACCACGAGCCGTCACTCAGGTTATCTTCCATAACAAAATATTATTTCTTAGACCATTTACATTCACTAACAACTTATTGTGTTTAGATTGATTAATCTAACTAGTTCTTTGGCGTAGGCCCCGTCCGTAGTTCATAATCCAAGGGTAGTGTATCTGCACCAATCCCCCCCCCCCCCCCCCCCTGTATGGACAGGACCATCCTGGTGGTGGTGGGGATGGCGGAGGTAGTTGTCGCGGCGGTATCTGTGAACTCAAACATGTGTGAGTACCGATCTTTTTTACAGCGAGTATAAGGATATGATTGGATAGATGTGAAGGTAATAATGACGTAGTAATTAAGTCTTCCTGCCAGAACTTTATGCTAATGCTTTCATTTTACTTGCAACTTGAGTCTGGATAAGTGTTTTTTATAAAGGGACATTGAATGCAAATGAAACGTCTTGGTTACGTATTGTATGTAACCCTCGTTCCCTGAAGGGCGGAACGGAGATGTAGTCGACGTGTCAACTGATTGGGATCATGATAGGGAGCCTGTCATCTTCGAGTACTGTTAAAATGAGCCAATGCACATTGGCATGTGAGATCTGCATCTCTGCACATTCAGCCCCGCGGCACAGGTATAAATACAGAAGTGGAAGCACGCACCAGTTGTTTTTTGCTGAGGAGCCGAGCGAAGCTGGGAGTCAGTGGTGGTCCAGCAATAGTGGCGATTGGAGTACGTCTCCGTCCCCTCCTTCAGGGAAAGAGGGTTACATATGTAACCGAGACGTTCCCTTTCAGTCGCTCACGTTTGACATAGTCGACGTGTTGACTGATTGGGATCCCAATTAAAATGCCACTAGTGCTACCACCTTCCAGTGCCTAGACCGCAGGGAGCCGTACCGTGGAAGAATACACATATAGGATCACCGTAGGGATCACAACACATGGGACCCAGTTTAACACAGGATCCACCAGTGCATACAAGTGTTAGGCCTGGCATCGGAAGCTCCGCCACGTCCGTTGCCGAAGGGTGTGGAGGAACTCAACAGGGTTCGGCTAAAGAATAACTCTACTGGAGCAAGAATGGCGCAAGTATCCAGTCCATAGGAGGGGAATGGCGCAGAAAGTTGGCACTTCAAACCGGGCTTACAGTGAAACTGACTTCATGTGAAGGCATCCCACGGGAAGAAACCGACACATACTGTAGGCAGTTTTTCTAGCGAACGTGTTTGGTGTCACCCAGCACCCAGCTCTAAAAACATCTGTCAGTGAGGCACCCTGTGTCAACGCCCACGAAGGAGCTGCACTCTCTCTTTGGAGAAGCTCACTACCCAGGTGGGCACAGTGCACCTTGGGTAAACATGCCAAGATAATGGTACCCACTGTCCAGTGGGCCAACCTCTGCTTGGAAACAGGCTTCCCTTCTGCTGTTCTCCGTAACAGACAAGAGCTGGTCTGAGGTCCTGAGGCTTTGCATTCTGTCCAGTTATAACTGCAAGGAACGGAAAGGACAGAGAAAAGCCAGGCCTTGGTCTGCCTCCTTTGGCAACATACAATTTGAGGGAGGAGGGAGACTGTCGTCGCTCCGACCCATCTTGCAGGAAAGAAAGCACGAAAGAGATCGAACATCTTCACAGCACACAGGAACACACTGGGGAATGACCGCGGCAACAGTGAACTGAAACAGGGAAGCACTCACTTTTTGCCCTCTAACCAACCGTCAATAACAAACAGAAATTATCCTGTTAAAACAGCAGTTGAGAGCTCAGAAGCTCGCAATCACCCATGCACTCGCGCTGTAGAACCACCGGCACTGGGAGAGTCTTCCAGAAGAACACTGACACACTGAAAACTTCAACACTCTTCAGAGACATCGACACCGATCGGCTCCGAAGCAAAAGACAACTGGTGTGTGCATCCACTTCCATATTTATACCCGCGCCACAGGTCGTAGTGTGAGATGCAGATGTGCATTGGCTCGTTTTAACAGTACTCAAAGATGACAGGCTCCCTAAGTGTGATCCCAATCAGTGCACACACATTAGGAGCAGAGTAGTGAGTAGTGAACACACACACACTTTTGCCTTTTTTTTTTTTTATTTTATTTTTTTCATTTATTTGACAGGGACAATGCAAACAAACATAGTGTCAAAACCAAGCATGTCACTGATGTGTTGCACATAAAGTTTATAGATATTTTTAATTTTCAACTCCTGTCCCTGGACTACGTCGAATGTAAGAGACTGAAAGGGAACATGGCACAGAAACATTCAGCACTTATTCTACAATTAATCACTCTGAGTACTGTAAAATGATTGGTAGGGATTATTCAGTAGTCTTTTAACTCAGGTAGACTTCCATACCCAAATCTACACCCCATAGATTACTAAATCATGGCCCACCATAAAATAAGCAAATAAGTCATCGTGTGGTGATTGAATGACATAAACATATCTATCTGATGCTGACAGCCAGCAAAGATGGAGTGGAACGGTTCCAAATCTTCCGTCCAATTTAATCAAAACAGCTTAATACAAGCACCCACTCATTCACATTTTCACATGCACACAAACCATATGTGATTAAAGTCAGAATGAGATCAGTCTATGATTATTATGATGTGCAACAGGAAGAGTATAGGCTACATTACTCTTTTCCTCTTCAAATATGAACTCTGTTGATGTTCAGCAGATTTTGCTATGCAGTATTCTGCACATGAACAACCCAATAGTAACCTAAACGGCAATTTATCCTCAGAATGAGTTGTGTTAAATTGCTCAAGGCTGGGCATTATACACAGCAGTTCTGGGTTTTTGGGGGCAGTTTCTGGGGGCAGTCATGGCCTAATGGTAACAGAGTTGGACTGGAGATCCAAGGGTTGCTGGTTCGATTCCAGTACCGGCAGAAATATGACTGTGGTGTCCTTGAGCAAGGCACCTAACCCCCAATCGCTCCCCAGGGGCCACTCAAGGCTGCTCGCTGCTCCGGGTGTGTGTATCCACGTTTGCTGTGTGTGTTCACTACTCACTACTCTGCTCATAATGTGTGTGCACTTACTTGGATGGGTTAAATGCAGAGGTCAAATTCCAAGTATGGGTACCATCACGTGTCACTTTCACTTTTTGTCACATATTTCTGTTTGATTTATAGACCGGTGTTACACGTTCATCCACATAGAGTTTTCTTTTCCTCATAAATTAAAATAAGATCATGCAGGGTTTTTAATGTTATTGTTGGAATTATAATTATTCCTGGCAGTATGACACCTTCCCAAACCAATTTGTGGGTTTCCACTCTTACGTGGCTCATCATTCTTTAGCAAAATGGCCTGTCAGAGTTCAGTCTCTTTTTTTTTTTCTCTGAGCTGATCAAATTCTGATTCATGTTGCTGATTCATAGCTGGAACTGACTGATGATTGCATAAGAGATCTTAATTAAATGACCTGCTCATGGTTTGAATGCCTTATACTTTACTTTGAGATCATCTTCAAATGATGTAAGCCGTGCGTGCATGATCACCTAAGAATTACTGTGCGTTTTAATCGCCGACTTCAGCTTAAGTTATTATAGGCCTCCAACTACATAATCAACAGCATGTCAGTGTGACAGAAGGTATGGTCTAATCGCCTGATAGTATTGTGCAAAGTTTGCAAGGTATTCAGGCCATCTTACTTTTTTTAACAGAGATTGTCTTATTATTGGCAGATGAAAGGGTCTGTGGCTCTTACCATTGGAAAAAGGGTAACAGCTAACTTGGATCAAGTGAGGCATAATGCAATAGTTATAATTAAATTATTCATTTTCTCTTCATTCATTAAAAGGCATTATTCTCAGCATCATAGTGCATGGCAGTCATTCAAGTATTATTATATTTGGTAAAATCTGAAAGCAAGAAAGAAAACATCAAACATCGATTGTTTATTTTCTTCAGACAATATATAAATTCACTCAATATTAAACAATTACACACACATTATTAAATACTACTACACATTTGCTGGTAATGAGTCCTACCTGTCTCGACTTTCCCTACTCAACCTTCTCTTAAAAAATAAAACTTTTAGCATATTAAAATCTACATATAGTTTCCAAAGAATGTATTGTTTGTTTAGTGAAAAACATGTTGAAGATTAGTGAACAGCCTGTCGATTCATTAAATGATAAGCTATTTCCTCACTAAAGCTGTTTATTCAGTGTAGTGAAGCCTCCTCCATTAATATAAAAAACAGCCTTTTGGTCAAAGTATTTGCAACGCCTCCGGACAGGTATTTCGGGCATCCATGACCAACAGTGCGTCCGAAATCGTGTATAGTAAGTTAAAAAAAGTATGTTCTATATGGTATGAATGTGTGTAGTAAAAATGTAATCTGGACGTATTACATCCGCCATGTTGTCATTATCATATGACCTAGAAGTGTCAGTTGTGTCATTTGACCTTCATTCAGAAATCCTCTTCCGTGGCCTCATGGGAAAAAGTGTCCATCGAATGCGCACTTCAGAATCTCGGTCATCCAGGTACTTTTCGCCCACTGTTCTATCGAATACCATCTCTGCATCCGAAATCTAATACTTCACTACTATAGTATGCGAACAACAGTACGCCAACACTGATGATATTACATACTTTCTGGTATGTGATCCCCTTCCTCTTCGCCTACTGTTTTTCGAATACTATGTATTCGGATATGTTACTCTGTTGGAAAAATAAGCGGATCACATAGCCTACCGGAAAAAAATATTGGAACCATTTGAATCTTGCCCCAAATACTATATTTTAAAGCGATATGGAGGACATTAGGAAGAAACTGTGGCTTTACCGAGCTCAACGGCTCTAGCTGCGCTGTGATATAAACATAACGCTGTATTGGCTAATTTAAAATAGTTGGTAGCCTAGTAAGCTGATCAATATGCCCAGCAGATATGTTTTCCTGTTTCAGTGGAAATTACGTCAACACATTGAATAATGCTTTAAATCACGAAACATATCCGCTCTAAATATTAAGACACCTTTTTTTCTTTGTTTCACAATACTCAATGATTGTAAATTGAGGTTGGTGTTTTAGAACTAGCCTATCTGTGCTGAATTTTACAAAAATAAATCACAACAATCCCATGCTATGGGCACAGCCATTGATATGGCAGCAGAAGTTTTCATCTTTGAAAGCCTACATCTCTTCAGTGGGTTGTACTGTTATTTTATGTGTTTTTGGATTGTTCGGCAGATGGAAAATGCAAGAATATCTTTCCAAGAAATTTCAGAAGACAAAAAACCGAGCAGTGGAAAATTATAAGTTAGCTTTAATTACAGCAGATACCTTTGAAAAGTAGGCTATCCCTCACTGCCTCGCTTTTATACCTGTCATGGCGTTGCTATGATTAAGGTCTATACCATATTTATATCATACTGAGAGTCATTATTTATTTCATTCATTTTTATAGGCTACGTGAAGACATATAGACCCACAAAGCCCCCCACTTTAGAGGGACCCCAGGGAGATTGTCATGACGATGCATTTTAAATGAAGGCATTTAAATCAAGTAAACTAATTAAGATGTCCCCTGTTCAGTGTGTATGGAGAAGTGAACACTGCGGGACCGCTCCGCTGGCTCCGAGAAAAGAGCATGAAAGTAACGTTTTGTGTTCTATTTTTAAATTAGATATTTAGAAACAATCGCTTTCAAGTGCATTCAAAAAATAGCCTACTTGTTGACATTTACTGACGAACCTCAGAGAACGTAGAAGCAGCGCTGCGGCAGGACTTCTGAGAGAGAGAGAGAGAGAGAGAGAGAGAGAGAGAGAGAGAGAGAGAGAGAGCAGAGAAGACAGCAGCATGAAACGGTACAGTGTAGTCTTGCGCACTCGTCGCTTTGCACTAACTACAAAAAATAGCCTAGCTATTTTATTATATGTCTTCTCATCTTGCTTTGGAGTCTCGTAGTGACTATGCATGATCTTTAACCACTGTGCTGGATAAGGCGCAGCAACGCACATTATGAAAGCGTAAGTGACCATCACGTTTTACTATAAAAGTAACAGTTCTTTTGGATACTCGACTTGAAACGGAGAGGTGACTTTGATCTGAAGTCTCGCGCCTGATGAAAGATGAAAAACTTCAGCTTGGTAAGTTTTTGAAACATCTGACGCTATCCTGCAGTTACCATCAGATGCGATGCTTGAGATTTTAACGTCCAGAAAAAGAATCTGTCAACATTCACGCGTGTCAGTAGATCAATTAAAACGTTTGTGTTGATCAACTTTAACAAAAGTTGGTTAACAAAAACTATCACATGATATAAATCTTGTTTTGGGGTAGCTGAATGTGTAGGTTGAAACAGCATAGGTGATGTCTGTTTCCTCTCCTTCCTTAATCTGGTGTTGAAAAATAGCTGTGATTTGGAACATGTTAACTGGGTTCTAGCTGGTGTAAAATTTCGCTGCTGGTTTGTTGCTGGTCCAAGATTGTCACTTGTCAGCTTGCTCTTCGGACCAGCTAGAAACTGAACCCATGTTCCAAAACACAGGTAGCAGCTTAAGCTTGATCGTCCAACAGAAAGCTTCGGTATCAGAACATGTTAGTAGAGGGATTTATACTCCTAAGTTAATACAAACCTGAGACAGTAGGCACATGCAACATCAGAACTAGAATGCACCATCAATAAGATTCTTTAGATGCATTACCTGCTAAAAAACACAGCATAAATTGGTTTGCTGGTCAAAGATGATCTTTGCAGGTTCAATTTTAGGCAAGTTTAAGTTGCCTTGAAAAGTTAAATCTCATAGCACAGTCTGACCTTGATTCTTTTCCTCTGTTTTCTTTCCAAACAACCCCACCACAGTTTTTAAATGAAGGTGTGGTGTTTAATGAACAACCTTAATTACCCTTGCAGTGTTAGGTTCAATCCGTCAGGCAGAGTTTTTGACTGTTATGTCTGCATAGCATAGTGCCTGACATGGGTGGCCGTACTTAAAGGTCATGGCCATGATCAGTGTAAATGTTTGTTTGAGTTTTACAGTCAAGATTTATAAACTCTCACATGTGGTGTAGAGTGATAATGAATGAAGGGCAGAGGACTATCGGTGTAACTCAGTGCGCGGCAGAACAGCAACACTGTTCAATCACATTTGCATAATTGCTCTTTTCTCCTCTCTCACTTTTCTTGCCTTTCTCTTCCTTTCACCTGCTTTGTCACCCTCCCTTATCTGTCTCTCTTGCAAACACACAACACAACTGCAGTGTGTGAGATGGACAGATAGCTGATGTGAAAGGGAAGCATATGTGCTGGATCTTTGGGTGCTCCGTGTGAATCGTCAGCAGATTGCTGTGACCTTCCCAAGTAAATCCTCTGCCCAAATGACCAGCATATGGTTGACCTGATGTATAAAATAAACATTTGCATATAGGGTTGTAACGGTATACCGGTATGGCGGTTTATCACGATATTGACATGTATGATTATCATATCGTGAACATTTGCTTATCCAAGGTTTTGGGAAAAAAATTAAACCAGATCTCACCATCGCATATGCAACTTCTTTCCACTTGAGCTTAGACTCCACCCATACATGTACAGCGGAGAAAATGTCTGAGACAGAGGTTGCGATTTCTAATCTCTTTCCCCCGCCGAAAAAAAGTTGAAATCTGCAGTGTGGGAATACTTTGGGTATCCGAAAAACGAACGCGGGGTTTTCCTTGAAGGTGGATATCCAGTTGTTTCCAAAAATGTGGACGAAGAGTGGCTGCAAAAGGAAGATACGTCGAACATGTTCTCCCATATTAGCAAACACCATCCCTCCCTGCAGATAAAGTTCCATTTATAACTTAAGGCCGTATTATTTCCGTTTTGACGCAGATGTCACGAAAAATGCGCGATTTGATAGATGGATGAATAAATCTAAAATATAGCTGTGCAATAAATCAAATCGCTATATGAGTGTGTGTCAAAAAACTGCTATACTGTAAATCTATATTCTGTAGTATGTGTGACGCTCATGGTGTTTAATGCGTCTGCCGTCTCACTCACTATATGAGGACGTGAACACATGAACATATCCAGAGCTGCTCTGAGAGAAATAAATGAGCATTTCATAATTTTATTTAAAAGAATCATCGTCAAATACACTCTTGACACTGAAACTCATAGGAGTTTAGTACAACCTGTCAAAATAAAAGTTCATAGACTCATTAAAATATTTCATTAAAAAAAGTTTGTTTTAATAAACCATGTTCAACCAAAAAACCTTATCTGTTTTCATTCATTTTAGGGTCATTGTAGCTGATGATTATAATAATAATGATTCTTTAATACCGTATACCGTGAAACCATGATATTTTCTGAGACGATTATCATAAATGAAAATCTAATACCGTTACAACCCTATTTACATATAGGCATTCTGAAACATGACTCTTTGTAAGCCTGTTCCAGTGGGAAATACACAGACACATTATTTTGCAGTGATGACTCATTTAAAAGTACTTTTGTTTAACCTTTTTAATTACCACAAATCTGAGTCAAGATCAATTTAGGTCGCAAATGTTTTGCATGTGGGAGGAGTATATTCTCCTCCATTCTTTTAAGATTTACCATTTAAAAGTTTGTTTGTTTCTGAAATAAATTTCAACTCATTTGAACTCACGGCTTTAATTTAGAAATTGTTTTTGTATTAAAGCATTGTCTAACCTACAAACAAACATTTTACATAGTTACATTCGGGCCAGCCCAGGCTCTGCTGGGGCCCTATAGGCGAGATTTTAGAAAGTGCCCTTCACAAGCCAACAACCGCCCCCACCAAACTGCTAATGTTTATAACATGAATAGTGCTCAATGTTAAATATGAAGTAAATAAATGGTAATAATAAACAACAGCTAACAAATCTAGATAAATAGAATCAAAGTAATAATTAAAGAATTAAACAAACTACAAATCAACAAAAAAGAGCAATAAAGTAGACTCTTAACTGTCATCCTTATTTTCAAGCATGTACTGAAAATTAAATTTAAACTTAAATTCACTGCAATTCATGAATGCTTTAAACTCCAGTCCTAGCCATGGTTTCTTTTAAAAGACAACACTTAGGACAAGTAAAAGCCCTTTACTTGCAGCTTAAAACAAGCAAAAACGCCCCACAGTGTTGCACTTGCCAGTAAAAAGGTTCTAAAAAAGCTATTCAGAATTGTACACAAACATCAATGTCTGCCATTAAGAGTCATTAACTAGGATTTCACAGCAAATACATTGTAAATGCTAATGGAAAAAAAATAATACCTATGGTAACTGTGCTGTCATGCATAAATTGTTAAAATGTTATTGTGATATAGGCCTACCGTATTATAATCACTTCATGATGCTGGCAGTGTTTAAATTAGTCCAGCATAACATGTTGTCTATTACAACTATTACATTTTCCGTTGATGTCAACTTTGTTATCGTGAACATTTTGTAATCTAAAGTAGGCTAAAAGAATGTTAATTGGCATAAACATATGCAAGTGTGCTCCATTTAAAATCACTAAAAGCACTTATCTCAGACTCACTTCACCGTGATCTCAGGAAGTTCTGTTTTAATCAATTAAGCGTTCTACACTGTATAATTAATTTCTTATTTACATAGTTACTACAGTTTGTTATAATAAGAGGATTGGTGAGCGCGCAGAACGCAGCATTGAACAAATTCTCTGGCGTTTTGAGGTGAGTGGGTTCTGACTAACCTCTTACACCACAAACACCTCTGATTGGCCATCAAGTTTGAGACATCAACAGACATGTTTGTGATTGGCTTCTTTGCTCAACAATGCAAAAACACATTGCAAACAGAAACCCTTTGACGCTCTCCAGAGTGCAAATACGCACTGGAGCATTTGTAAATAAGTTTCTCCAATATGATGTTAAATAGTATTTACCTGAGGGTGCTCTTCGTAGTCTATGATTTCAGGTTTTACTATCCATATAGTGACAATGTAGGTAAAACCTGACCCATCCACACACATATGTTCCATATAGGTATTCTCTACAGGGAGCTGTCAATCTCCAGCTATATGAAATCAATCAAAGAGAGAAATTATACTGAGATTGAAGGTAGAAAGCAGAGAATTTGGGAAGTGAGGAGAGCACATGGCCTTTTTTTGCTCACACACGAGTATGTGTCTCTCTGTATCTGCTCACAAGCAGTGGAATGTTGCATTTGTGTAACCGTAGCAACATGTAGAATCAAATCAATTCAGGTCTTCACTTTAGCAGATAAAGAGTCATGGCAGGTAGATAGGGATTTTATATACAAGGGTTTATTTCATAATCGTTATGGTTTATAGGTAGCATTTCTTTTTAGGTGTTAGAAAGCACAATTTCTGTAAATTTTAAGTGATCATATGTTTTATAATTTGCTTTGGGGAATCATAAAGCTACTGTTAAGTCAATTCTAGTGATTTTGTTCTGACTATACACCGTTTTTCTTTTGGTAAGATAAGAATGTCTGAGTGGATGTATTAATGCATTAAGAATAAAGGAATGTGCTAAATGGACTTCAGAATATGACTGTTACGTGTCAGTGTGTTACACTGTATGTAATTTTCTTTCAAACCATATTTATGTATGGACCGTATGAAACCATATGCATATGCAGGCATACAGTATGCCTGTGAAATTGACTTAGGCATGAAGAAGTTATTCAGATATTTGCTTTTCAGTCCTGCACAGAACCCATTTCATTCTGGATATATTAAATATGTTGAGCTTGTGTTCACCCTTTACATTAACAAAATACTTTGTTAGCAAGACAGATTCAGAGGAGGCCTGTATGGCATTACAGTATATGTATTTAGCAGCAGTTAAACTGATTTTTTCAGTTTAGTCAGGGATGGCCAGTTTAGTAAGAAATTTAGTAGCAAATGTACACATCTTACATGCATATAAAATTATATATTTGCTTTTGAGATTGCACATTTGTTCTGACTAAATTGGCTGTGTGTTTGATGAATTATATTTGCATGTATTAATATCAAATATATACACTGTAATAGACTAGATATATAATGCATACAGCACAGGGCACAACCAGACTAATTTATGCATCTGTATTTTTTTTGTATTTAAAGCAACTAAAAATAATTTAAACTAATCTTTTTATTTTATTTTATTTGTTTATTATGTTTTTGTAATTCATCAACAGTATAAGTCAAAGTCTTGATCTTAGCTCAGGTAATTCTGGTGTCCTACATTGAGATAATCTGGGATTTCCTAGAGGAAAAACGTACTGACGAGGCATAAGCAATATTCCCCTCACATTATTATCTTTCTCTCTTTAGTATTTTGATATATTTAACCAAAACCTCTGAAAGTTTCTGTTTCTCATTTCCCTTACTACTGTAATTATTACGTAAAATATAACATTTAGATTATTATAGTTCTTGTACTCTAGATTCTTTCACTATTTAGAACTTGCTAATATTTGCAGATATGATTTGTTCTCTCTCTGTGAACCATATTTTATAATTGTCTTTCCCCAGTGTGTGAGTTCATTACTCTGTAATGCATGATTACATAATATCTATAAGTACCTCCAGATCATTAGCATTTACTGCCTCTCTGTTCTATTTCTGGTCAATCATTACACTACATTTCTACCAGACAAGGCATACATTTTTTTTTTTAAGTCATGTGTCACAATTCTGCTTCTGTGTTCTGCAAGTTACTATATCTTTTCTGTATTATTTTTCTAAAGGGTTATGAAAATACTTGATATTAGTTTTGAGTGCATTATGAATAAATGTTATTATTAATTATAAATCCTTATTGCAGGCACATTAAATTTGTGTCCGAAGCTTGTTTCCGCCACAGAATAAAACATTTTAAAATATAATTGCGACTTTTTATCTCACAATTGCGAGTTTACATCTCGCAATTCTGACTTTATTATTTCTCAGAACTGCATGTTATAAAGTCAGAATTGCATGATATAAAGTCGCAATTGCGTGTTCTAATTCTAAACTTTATAACACACAATTGCGACTTTACTGTACGTTCACACCGCCGCCAGCGAGAGCGGCAAAATTCGCTCTCGCCGCCCTGCCAGCGACGCCGTGGAAAGATTCGTGGACGCTCTGATGCTCTGATGTAGATCGAACGCGTGGTCTTTTTTACAACTGTATTTAAAGGGGCCACAAAGCAAACAAGCATGTCGATCGTTTTTTTTGCAGAAAATTGATCGATGGAAAAAACTTAACAATTATAGTGACATGTTTGCTAAGGAAATAAACAAAGTCAAAGCCATTTGTGTGGTGTGGCTTTTGTGTTCATGGTTAGGTGCTATTATAATTTGCATTCCCGCTGAAAAACAAGCGTTCCTGCGTGAAAATATTGCCTATAAATACTAGTGTTGCGCGCCTTATCAAATTCAAATGATCAACCTCCTCAATTTTGCTTGGGAACTAATGTGGTCGGAACCAAAGTTTACAGGACTGCGTTCATACCGCCGCCGGCGAGAGCGTCAAAGTGGCCGGAAGTCGTTCATTTTCAATGAGAGTCGGCGGCGAACTCCGGCGAGAGCGGCGCGTCTTGGACGGTGAGAGCGGCGAGGAGAGTTGAAGTCAGGTCAACTTTATGGTAATAAGCAATGACACGGTTCGGCGGCAACCGGCGGCAACCAATCGGAATATAGAAGTGCTCCGTTTGAGAGGAGTCCAGAGAACGCAGTCCTGTAAACTTTGGTTCCGACCACATTAGTTCCCAAGCAAAATTGCGGAGGTTGATCATTTGAATTTGATAAGAAGGTGCGCAACACTATTTATTTCTTTGTCCATTTCTTTTACTATCAATGAGACACCCCAGGCTCCACAAACGGCAACAAAAACAAACTGGGCTAACCCGCACCACGAAACATAACAAACTGTTCCAGCCAATAACCGACAAGAAGGATTTGGGGGTAGGGTTTGGGGGGTTAGTGCGCGGATGAGGAGGAGGGATCCTACGTTTTGTTTGACAATACTTTGAACGTCAACAAAAAGTTACGTCACCCAACATCGTTTAAAGCACCTTTAACACAGCGTGAGACAGAAAGTATATTATTTTAAAAAATTCTGTACTCTGATACAGGCTATGTCGATTAGCGTTGCATTATAGATATACATCATTCTTACGGAAATAGTTGAGATGGCTTGAAAACAATAAACACAGATCATTGCAATCGTGTTTATTGTCTTCATGTTTCATCAGTCAAAACGTCTCTAGCTTCATGTTATTCAGCTGTAGCGATATCTGATGTCCATATAAGGGATTTCCTATAAGGGTGCCTTCTGGCTTACAGTATGAATGAAACAGAAATTACCAAATTACTAACATCACCTCATTTTGGATAAAAATAGAAAAACATACCAAAGTACTTTGTAAGGTAACTTGAGTAGTTTTTCAGCAACCTACTTATTTACTCTTACTTGAGTCATTATTTTTCAGTAATTCTACTTGTACTCAAGTAAATTATTTCTTAAGTAGCAATACTTTTACTTAAGTAAAAAAAGAGTACTCTTTCCACCACTGCTTTTTAGCATGCATATTACAATGATATTGGCTATTTATTAGTGCTTATAAAGCACATAATTAATGCATTTTAACTATTAATTTATTGAGGCAAAAGTCATAGTTAATTGTTAATAGTGAGAATTGGACCCAAAACTAAAATGACCAATATTATTATTTTATATTCAATATTATATATTATTATGAGTTGTATCAGAAAGTAAAATAGAAGCAGCCAACAAATGTCTAGGTGGCACCTCGAGAGAATGACAAGTGTACAGAGCTGGATTTCTATTAGTGTTATCGTTTGTGTTATAGATTTGATGGCTTTATTATCATGAGTAGGTTGGTCCTGACTTTTGACTGTTAGTAAATGTATTTGATAATGACTTTATTTTTAGTTCATGAATAGTTAATTTTGTTTAACAGAAAATTAAAAGAGCATAACAATTTTTTTTTGCTACTCTAAAAATAGGTAGTTCACAAAAAAAAATTTGTCATCATTTACTCATCCATAATGACAAACATGAGGTCCTTTTTCTTTATTTTTTTTCTCCTAGGTATTTCTTTTGGTGTAAACGATTCATTTTTAGATGATGTTCCAACAAATGTTGCAGGTATGAAAATTATTTAGTCATGCATTAATATGTTTCCATCTTTTTTGAGCCAGAAATCTAGGTGAAATAAAACAAAGTTAATTCAATATCAGATCAACCACTTCACCAAGAGTATTCTGTGAATAATGCTGAGTGGCTTCTGAGGGTTTATCTCAGTCTTCCAGTGTGCTTTCAACACAGCCATTCCCTTCGAGGAATTACTAACAATCTCTGCATTTTCTTTAACTCGTACAAGCCATCACTCAGAACACTCGCAAACGGGCACGCTTGCTCGCACACATAATGTACATCTGTAGTGTTAAGCATCAAGGATTGTGCCACTTTACTGTTCACTCTCATGAATGAAAAATAACACATCTGTCAACACATCTGATGCAACTTGAATATGCTTTGCATAAGTTTGATATCTTTGAGGATTTTGTTTTTCAGATTTTTCAAGTGTTACAGAAAAAGTTTGGCAAAAAATAATTGAAGGCTGTGTCTATCAATCCCTTGTAGGGTATAACATGATCTTTTAACAGTAACAGCTTCAAGTTGTTTTTTTTTTGTTTTCCCTGAGGGCCAGATTGTTATTTACAGTAAGAGTGAAGGCCTGTTCACACCAAGGAGAGCTATAATGAAAATGATAAAGATATAGTTTTAAAAATCATTCCAAATATAAAAGAATAGCTGAGTCCACTCCACAACTATATTAATAACGAAGCAGAGGAATGATAAGGTTGGAATCACATTCAAAAAGATTTTTTTTTTTCAGCTGATGAACAATAAAAACATTGACAGCCAATCAGAATCCATCCTGCTTTAAAGACTTTGAGCATTTAAAGCATCAGACGACGTAACTGCAGTGCACGCTTATAATAAACTGAAATTATATGATCCGCTGTTGTGGACACTAATATAGTTATCGTTGTAGTTATCATTTTTGGGGTGATCTGGCCTTTAGTTTTAAGGAGAAAATTCCACAAACACTGTATCTACACCACCCTGATTCTGTTCAGGCTTGGAAATTTTAAGAACATCTCTTGACCTTCAGAAGTGGCTTAATTTAAACTCAGCCCAAGTCCAGCCGAATTGATCTTATTATGATTCAGCAGGTTCAGGTTCAGTGCCGGCCAATCTCTCAGAAAAGATGATTGAACACTGTTCTTCTGAACTATTAAAAATGCATCACTTCTCAGGTTCCACCATGTCACTGCAGTCTTTGCGGTCTGTGAAGCCTGACGTGATGGAGGAACTCAACATGTTCATCATGCTTCCAGATGTGTCTGTGGAACACAGCACCTTAGCTAAAAAATATTTTCCACTATTTTTTAAATGTTGTCTCAGATAAGTCAGTGGTTGGTTTTTTACACATGTACTTTAAAGATTGGCTTCGAAACATGCTTCAAAGAAACAAATGCTACGAGTTCACTCAGATGCATACAGTCAGCCTTACCTTGTTATGATCTCTGTTCTGAATTTCCAACTGCAGATGACACAGATAGCCTTTTCCCCTTATCAAGTCAAGTCACCTTTATTTATATAGCGCTTTATACAATACAGATTGTTTCAAAGCAGCTTCACAGTGAGAACACGATAAGTTCAGTGTTGATTTAGTTCTTTTGTAAAGATCATCAATTATTAAATTATTTTGTTATCTATAAGCAGTTAACAACTAAAGACATTTTATGATTGAAATGATGAAGGCTTATCTACTAGAGCTATTTTAGGAGTGCTAACTGTTTAGCCTAGGATATAGAGCTCTGCAATGTAATTTAGTCAGAGGTTTACATGATTAGGGAAGGTTTGAGAAGGCAACAGATGCAGATCACATGAACACTGCGAGGCTTAGGATCTTTTGCGGCTTATCTGGTTTATCACTGACGAGACGCAGACTACATTTTAAAACATTGCAGCACTCAAATCTGTGTGTTTTCCCGTTCATGCTTGTGGATCTTCATTCATTGTTTCTACGGTTGGGTTCAATGGAGTTGTTGAGACACTGATTGAGCAGTCGATGAGAGTCGACAAGCATCTTCTGCTTTGCACGCAAGGTTCCAGATTTGAGGTGATTGAGGACGTTCCCATGAACAGATCAAAGCAGAGTTCATACGTTGTATCTGACACATTCATTCTAACTATAAAAGAAAATGTCTTTTATTAAATGCTCCTTCTAGAGCAACACAATGCTGACTGTATTGAAGTACTGAGCACAATCATTCTGCTTGCATAATCAAATTGACTTTTTTTAAGGTAAAGTAATTGCAAGTTTTTTCTTTGGATCACATTTAATTACAACCACTCAATGAGGAAGATTAAAGAGTTAAATCTGCCTTAGTGTACAATTATATTGATTGTTCCCAGATACATTGATTAGCACAAATTAACAAGTGTGTTTAGACTTTTCTGTTTATTGATATTCCCAGATCTCTGCATGTCACTCTGATGATATTTGACCCGTGTTCATAAAGCCTCTTGAATCCATAATTCAAATGCATTGCACGTTGCCTGGAGTCTGTGCCGTTTGGCCCGAAGCCCAGGTTTCAAACTCAAGCCACACACTTCAGCTAGTCTTCAATATTTAATTCACAAAAGCAAACAGCCGTGATCCCTCAACAAAACATCTTCACACTTATCATTCTTAGCCTCTGTTAATGGTTGCGTTAATAAAGATCTAAAGAATTACATCTAAAGGACATTCACATCAAGAGTGAAAAGGTAAAAGGGACATTAATATATTTGCAGGCCTGAGCTTTTATTAATTGGAGAGACTATAGGGATGTGATAACACTGCAGTAAGAGTTGAAATGTTGTTTTCTTAAGCAAAAGTTCTATCAGTTCAATCGGTTGCTATGAGATGCTTTTCATCCCAAAGTGACCTATGGTGCAGTAATTACAGCGACAGTCCTCTGGAGCAATCTGGGGCTCGCGACCTGCATTACCAGGCATAAAACTAAACTACCACACTATGTAAAAGAGTAGAAAAACATATCCAATTACTGATTATATTATATCATGCATTTATTGCCATATAATTGACCATATAAGATAAAAGCATTTTACAAGGTAATAAAAAATTTACCGAGGACCAGAGGACATTAAGAACTCAGAAGGACTGCATAGTGCTCTACAAATTAAGATCATCGCTTGTGCGCCGATATTGAACCTCGGAGCTTTTTGCTGGCTAGAATCGTAGTCATTCGGGGAAGACAACTAGAACTGAAAAATCCATTTGGATGGCTCCATACACAAATGCGGAGATGCACTGAGCAGTTTGACAGTGTAGTCTCTGTGCTTGTGTGTCAATTACAATACCAGACTGCAAGTTGAATGCTGCCGTCTGTTTTTGATTTGTGTTTTCACCATATTAATTACCTTACAGGGATCAAAAGTAATGTTTTTTTTCTGCTAGTAGTTTAGATTTGCACTTGTCTGCCAATGTTTTCAATAATCATTTTTTTAATGTTTTTTTTAATGTAAAAACGATTTTATTTCAAGCAACAAATTATGTACAAAAAAAATTATGTAATTTATGTGATTTTATATAATTTTTATTTAAACAGAGAAAATTCTGTCATCATTTAGTTCCCCCTACATTTACATGAAAGGAGATATTTAGAAAAAATTTAAAATGTTTTTTTCTTTCCTTCTTTATTTTTTGGGTCAAAGTTGTCTTTACCCCAGCATTTTTCAAAATATCTTCGTTTGTGTTATACAGAAGAAAGAAAGTCATGCAGGTTTGGAAAGACATGAGGATGAGTAAATGATGAAAATTGTATTTATTTTCAAAATCAAATATTAAGAGTACCTTTCTACAAACAATTAAAATCTAGTTATAGCATCATCGCAGCACTGAACCAATAAGTTGTGATTCTGTCCACTGGCCTGAATTCTCTCACAATGTCCTGGATCACCTTAAGGACCCGATTAGGGGTGTGACAAGACACTTATTCACTTGCAGGTGGTTGAGGAGATGCCCCCTCCTATGTAAAGCGCTTTGAGGTCCCAGAAAAAGCGCTATGTAAATGTAACTAATTATTATATTATTATTATTATTATTACTTAGATCACGAGACGAGACACGAGGTTGAGTTCACAAGAACACAATATTTTCCCACAGTATTTTCAACAAAATTCATGACTGGAAAATAATCTGCAGGTGCTTTTTGAAATATTTTAACTAATCATCTTGTAATGAATGTCATTTCAGTTCTACTTTATGAGTATGAATTATCATATGCATTGAAAGACAACAATATACAAGCACTGTTAAAGGTTTTTACCACAAACTCAACTGACTGGCTTCTCTCCTGTATGATTATACATGAGTCTCTTGAGACCTTACTGTACATTAATTGTGAGCTTCCAGAACTTCATATTGAGGCTGTGTGTGACCTCCTAATTGAACTCTTAACTGAAGCAGTATAAATAACTAAAATAAATAACAGTTTTTCTTAGTCACATTAAGTGTAAACAATTAGTGCAACCATAGTCAAAGTACTCTCTTAACATTTAAAGTGGAAACAGAGACCAAAACAGAGACCAGAGCAAAGAGATAGTTACAACTACACAGCCCAGCCTAAGATAGGTCTGATATTTGGAGACAGGCTATTGTATGTAGCCTGATTTTCGTGCATCAGGGAGCTCGCGTTTTACTTTTGTTTTCTCGATCGCAAAACCGAAATTCGAAACAGCTTGCCAAAGCAAACTTTCTGCAAACTGGTATAAGCCGAACTACCATTGGTCCATTGGGATTACATATTAGGTAGGTGTGCTCTGAGGCTCCGCCTTCTTTGATGTGGAAATCTTCTCTGGTTAATTTCCTCTGTTTAGTCTGTCGTGGTCAGAATCAAGTTACAACGTGAGCACATTGGAGAGCTGCTTTATAGTAAAAATGAAGTTGTAATTCTAATTGAAAGTGACACTGACACTGTTTTTTATGTTTATGTCTGTAAAGCTGCTTGCTTTAATGCAATCTATTGTATAAATAGACATGATGTGACTGGAGTGCCGAATTGCAGAGCTTGTGCAAACATATCCACATCGCAATGATCAGATGCTTTCTTAACTGTTGTTTTCTAACCGCTCTCAGCGTGGGTGGTCTCGTGATGTTTACTAGCAATATACCGCTGCTCAGATATTTCAAACTTCTATTTACTCCTAAGTAAAAAAGATAAACAAAAAAGAACTTCACTGTGAGTGTATCGCGGCCTTTATTGCCCTTGCAGCTCTAAGGATAATAGTAACTTACAAGAAGCTCTGGCTGTTTAATTCAAGTCTCCAGTTGTACTTTTTTCTACATCAGTAGGCTTTTACCGACATCAGAGTCCTGAATAATACCACTTGTCCACTCACCACTGTTCAAAACTTCTTGAAGTCAAAGCCAAACACAACAGCAAGGGCAAGAGTGGGAGGAGATGATGAAAGGCAGCAATGGAGGAGGTCAAATGGTATCAAAGAGACATGTAAAGCCTGGCGGCATACTTTGCACCAATTTTTTTTCAGTGTTTTTTTGGTACAAATGTAACACTTATCAGACCTGACAGGAGAAGAGAAAGGTCAGATAAGCTCTCAGTTGGGGTAGATTTGTATTGCAATTTTTGACCTACTTGTTTGAGACAGACATTTACATTTCAAATTTACAATCATGTCCTGGGCAAAGGCTTTAATACAAAAGCAACTACTATTAAAATAGCTTTTTTCTCAAAAAAAAAGGAAGAAAGAAACGACGTGTCCTTGCAGAAGTGTGAAGATTTGACCTGATTATAACTTCTTGTAAGAAATGAAAAAGTATAGCACAAAAATACTTACTGACGAGTTTAGGACAAGCAGTCACCTTGGGGATGCAGGACAAAGTCACCTTGGGCAGCAATTTACCCATGAGCCACATTTAGACCTCACACTTGCTTTTGCATTTAATGTCTATATAGACATCCTTGAACATCTGTGTGACAAAACATACTTCAAAGGTTTGGGGCCAGTAAAAATTGACTGAAGAAATTAATTCAATTCAAAAAAATTCTGTTCTTTTGAACTTTCTATTCATCAAATAATCCTGAAAAAGTATGCACGGATTCCACAAAAATATGAAGCAGTATGACTTTTTTACAACATTGATATAACAACACTGAAATAATAAGAAATATTTATTGAGCACCAAATCAGCATGATTTCTGAAGGATCATGTGACATTGAAAACCATTATTTAAAAATGTAATAATATTCAACAATATTACAGTTTTTACTGTATTTTTGAACAAATAAATGCAGCCTTGGTGAGCATAAGAGACTTATTTTAAAAACAAAAATCTTACAGACCCTGTCTGACTTTTGCCTCCAAAGCAAGTTTTCTCAGTTCATATGTATCGAAGTCATACGGATGTGGTTCCCTTTCAGTCGAGAACGTCAGACGTAGTCGACGGTCGACTGAATTGGGAGATCGCTAGAGAGCCTGTCTTCTTCGAGTACTATTGAACGAGCCAATGTAATTGGCGTGCGTGATTCGCATCACACACTCCGCCCCCGCGGCGCGGGTATAAATACGGAAGTGGATGCACGCACTAGTTGCCTTTCGCTTCGGAGCCGATCGTTTGATGTCTCTGAGAGTGCTGTTGTCTACAACGAGCGAGTGTGTCGGTGTTCTTCAGGAAGACTCTCCCAGTGCTGGTGTTCTACAGCGCGAGTGCAGCGGTGATCGCGAGCTTTGAGCTCTCAACTGCTGTTTTAACAGCAACAAATTTCTAAATGTTTGTGTGTGTTGATGGCTGGTTAGAGGGCGGAAAAGTGAGTGCTTCACTGTTTCAGTTCTCTGTTCAGTGTTGCCGCGGTCATTCCCCTGTGTGCTCCGGCACTGGTGACGGTCCTATTTTCTGAAAGAGCAACACGGGTGCGTTTGCGTCTTTTTCAAGATGTCATTCCGCCCGTGCGTTTCTGGGTGCGGTCGTTCCCTGTCTCTCTCTGATAGTCACAACTGTTGTGTCACGTGTTTGGGCTTACAGCACGCTGAGACAGCTTTTGTGGACAGCTCATGTTTTCACTGTGGGAACATGACTGTCGCAGTGTTGAGGGCGAGACTCGCCTTCGTTCGCGGAGAGCAAGTCCCCATTACCATGCCCCACCCTCGGGTGCTGTGTGGGATGGGTGACCGGAGGATAGTGTTGGATGTCCCGCCCGGTAACCATTCCCTGTGGGCTCCTCACTCCTCCCTTCCACTGCAACCACTGGAGCCTCCTGTGTTGTCTGGTGGTCCATCTGTAATGGGTGGGCCAGCGATTTCACTCGGGGCTCCCCTGGAGGACAGGACGCCGATTGCAGCATCGGAGGGTGAGCTGACTTCTAGAGATGATGACTCGGCTGCATTGTCTCCCTCCGGGAGTTCAATGTTGCCCGAGCCGGATCCAGAATTATCAGCTATGCTGAAACGGGCCGCCGAGGCTGCCGGGCTCGAGTGGAACCTCCACCGTGTCCCGTTCAGTCTCGGTTGGAATCTGGAGTTTGGTATCTTGGGGCGGGCCGCGCTGGTTCTCAGCCCGCCGCCCCAGTGCCTTTCTTTCCCGAAATGCATGGAGAGCTTGTCAGGTGGTGAACAGCATCTTTCTCTGCCAGAAACTGCCTGACTAGCTTTTCCCCCTCATTACCCTTGATGGAGGAACGGTGAAGGGTTGCGAAGTGTCCCTCCATTGGAGCGGTCTGTCGACACAGGTGCACCTGTGTCCGGCGGCCGCTGCCTTTTGGGGGGATCCTCGTCTCCCCCCTAAGGCCTGTGAGTTTTGTCTGCTCCGACGGGCAGAGCTTACAAAGCCTATGGGCAAGCCCCTTCCTCTTGCGTGCCATGGCGTTGCTGCAGGCTAGGGCACCCATGGCATGCACGAGGGTAATCCAGACCGTGCGCTCATAGGTGAGCACCGTACTGCATCCGACCTCACCCTCCGGGGTACGGGTGTCGTAGCGTGCGTGATCGGTCTGGCGATGTCCACCTTGGTGGTCCAGTAGCGCCTTCGTTGGCTCAGCCTGGTTGGTATGGCGGATGCGGACAAGGTTCGGTTCCTGGTCTCCCCAATTTCCCAGGTTGGGCTGGTCGGCGACGCGGTGGAGAACTGCATCAAACAGTTCTCTGCCGCTCAAGCGCAGACGGAGGTCATCCGGCACATCCTGCCCCGGTGGCCAGCTGCTGCTTCCAACCGCCGCCGGTGGCAGCTCCTCCGCCTGCTCGTCGCCGTGGGCATTCTCCGGCCGCCGCTCCTGCTGGCCCTCCGCAGCAGCCTCCACCCAGGCCTCAGCATGGAGCCGGCCGCAGTTGAGACGCCCAGCCCGCTCCAGGCGCTGCCAAGCCAGGTGGCAAGCGACAGCGAAAGCATTCCGGAGCGGGCCGCCCAGGAATGGATGAGATGCTCTTGGAGTGGCACGATCACTCCCTCCCCCCGGGTGAGGGCCGGGTGGAGCCTTTGTTTGTGTGTGTGTGTCTGTTCCGCCGCTGGCTCCCTAAAAAAAAAAAAAAAAAAAAAAAGCGGAGCAAGCGGTACCCACACTTCAAAGAGAGAGCAATTTCATCTGTTCCTGGGTCCCAAGAGGGCCAGTCTGGCGGGTGTGACCCTGTATAGCCTTACACCCCTCAGCTCCCCCTTGGTCGCCAGCAGGCAGCTTGGTGCGTTCGAGGACCCGGTCATCCGCCTTCTCACGCGCCCCCTGCCGCTTGTGGAGACAGGTAAGTGTTGCACAGCACACTAACACCACTCTCTCTACTTTGCTGCCCCACCTCAGGCTCGGCTACCCCGCTCAAGTCAGTGATAGTCATCACATTAGGTGTTGAGCAGACGTGCTCCTGAAAATTCAGTGATATTCATCACACCGAGTGTTGAGCAGTGCTCCTGACTTGTGCGTGCTTATCTTATCCTGCTGGCGAAGGATTTGATATAGCCGCTCCTCCAGCCGGTACGAAGGCCAGTTGTAAACTCGTTCTTCGTGCTACTAGGGGGTGGGTCGTGACCATCTTGGCCCAAGATTGGTCTGCAGCTTTGACCTGAAAGACAGGTGCTTCAGATCTCTACCTCCCGCACCGCAGGCCATCCTGTGTGTTGCGTCTAAGGGTGGAGTATCAGTACAGTGTCCTTCCCCTCGAGTGCTCCAGAGCCCGTTGGGTCTTCAGGTCAACTGGAAGAGAGTAATCTCGCCCACGGGCTGAGTATCTCTTTTCTAGTTTTGGAGAGGTACTCGGTCCAACATGTCTCTCCAATGAGAATGTGTTCAGCTGGTGTTGAAGTGAGAAAGGGTCCCACTGAAAGAACTTTCAGAGGCTCCTGGGGTATATGGTAGTCGCAGCCTTTGGCTCCCTCCATATGTGACCGCTTCAGCGCTAGCTTCACGATCGAGTCCCGAGGTGACCGTGGCAGAGCAGCTCACCCTGTGTGACTATAGTTCATCCCGGTCTGCTGCCAAACCCTCTTCAACAGAGGGGCCATGTACAAAGGGCGTGTTTTAACGGGGGCCTGGGCGACCCCCGACTACACGGGCATTCGTGCCTCGAGTTGTTAGACATTGCGACCGTTGCGCAAGCTTCCCCTGCATGTCACAAACTCACCCGTCACCTCCTCCTTGGAGTCAGACGCTTCTGAGGGCGCCTTGTTCCACTCCTCCCGCTTACTAAATCGTGCCGCCATCGAGCCTCACGACAGTTATAGCCAGGGCAAGTGGAGACTCCATCCCCTGGGTCCGGCTGGGTCATGACCATTCCGGCGCCGCTCAGTTGCCCCCCCGGTTTTATTTTTCCGCCAGTGTTTGGGTAAACCGAGCGGACTACCCTTGGACAAACACTGGGACTCAGCTGCCCCAGGGGCCCGCAGAAATGCGTTTAACCCCAGTGAGCCTTCTAAAAGTGACTGCGACTCATGGTCGCCTTGCGCCTGCAAGTCAGTGAAATCATCACTCTTCATGTTGAGCAGAATTGCTCCTGAAACTCAGTGAAGTTCATCGCACTCAGGTGTTGAGCAGCAATGCTCCTGTAGCTCAGTGAGTCCATCACAGGTAGCTCAGTGAATTCATCACACGCAGTGCTGAGCAGAAATGCTCCTGGTGCTCAGTGAAGTTCCTCGCACTCAAGTGTTGAGCAGAAATGCTCCTGAAGCTCAGTGAGTTTATCACACTCAGGTGTTGAGCAGTAATGCTCCTGAAGCTCAGTGAACTTGTCACACTCAAGTGCTGAGCAGAAATGCTCCTGTCGTTCAGTGAAATTCTTCGCACTCAAGTGTTGAGCAGAAATGCTCCTGAAACTCAGTGAGTTTATCACACTCAGGTGTTGAGCAGGAATGCTCCTGAAGTTCAGTGAACTTGTCACACTCAAGTGCTGAGCAGAAATGCTCCTGTCGCTCAGTGAGGTTCTTCGTACTCAAGTGTTGAGCAGAAATGCTCCTGAAGCTCGGTGAGTTTATCACACTCAGGTGTGGAGCAGGAATGCTCCTGAAGCTCAGTGAACTTGTCACACCCAAGTGCTGAGCAGAAAATGCTCCTGAAGCCCAGTGATCTTCACATGTTGTGTTGAGCAATGCTCCTGTCTTTTGCGCCCGTCGCTTGCACCTACGTGCCAAGTCAGGAGAGGAACAGGTCTTCATAGTTGCCCCTTATTGGCCCAACTAGACCTGGTTCCCTTCAACAGCCTTCCTGACTTCCCCTGAGAACTCTTTCGGGGACGGGGCACGATGGCACACGCGTTCTTCCCCCGGAGATTCCGGGTGGTCTTACATCTGAACGCGGAGGTTCAGGTGGCTATCACAAGAACATGTGATAGTTACCATCACTTCTGCGAGCACCCCCTAGAATTGGGTAGCGTGCTTACGCCTTTAGAAGTGGAACCTAGTCGTTGAGTGCGTCTTCTCTCCAGAGGAGATCCTGAAAGCTTTCGATCACTTCAGTGCTCTCTTTCCTGCAAAATGGGTTGCAGTAGGCTGTTTTCCTTCACCCTCAAAATGATGTTGCCTCGGTGTTTAAACGACGCTCATCGTGTTGCAGAAGTATGCAGAAGCACGTTCTGATCGTCAGGTTCCTGAGGAGCAAGGTCTTGTAAATCCTTGTGTCCCTCTTTATCCTCTTGGGCCTTGTCCCTGGTGCGACTGCACTGCAGAGACCGCCCCTGAGCCACTGCAGGCAGTGAGTTAAAAATTCTGTTATATCAGTTCTCCTGCTCGCGTGGTCTCTACTAGAGGGTAGGGACTTGCTCGCTTTCGGTCAACGTATTGTGCCTGGAGTCTGGGCCGGCTAACTCTCACAAGCTGAGACCCCGGCTCGGATTGTGCCCAAGGTTCCTACCTCTCCCATAATAGGAGCAGGTGGTGAGCCTGCAAGCGCTGCCCTGGAGGAGGCAGATCCAGCCCTGGCTTCTCTGTCCGTTCGCTTGGACGTGTACAGAATGCAAGTCATAGACCTCAGACCAGCTCTTCAAATATCTGTTGGAATTCAGCAGAGAGGGAAGGCTGTTTCCATGCAAAGTTGCACTTAGTGCTTGCCTTCATTTCGGCAAAGATCCGAGATGCAACATGTCCACTTAGGTGTTGAGCTCCTCTATGATGAGTGTAAAGTGCTCCGCCTGGGCGTTGATGATATGCTTTGCTAAAACAGATTCTAGAGTTGGGGGCTGGACGACACCTAGTTGAACCGCTGCCTCACGTGGGCTCCCTTCTCATGAAGCCAGTTTCACCGTGAGCCCGGTTCAAGTGTCGGCTTGCTGCGCCATTCCCCTCCTATGGACTGGATACGTGCGCCTTTTTACTCCAGTTGAGTTCCCTTAAAATTGAACCCTGTTGAGTTCCTCCACACCCCTCCGACGTTGGACGTGCGGAACGTCTGGTGTTAGGCCTACCACTCGTAAGCAGTGTGGAACCTGTGTTAGGCTGGGTCCATATGTTGCGGTCCCTTCGGTGACCCCATATGTGTATTCTTCCACGATACGGCTCCCTGCGGTGAGCCCGTGTCTTCCCTCGGCAGAGTCTCTCTGCCGTCACTGTCCGGTGTGTCTCCCCCCGTCTTAGGCTGGAGCCACCCCAGTGACATTCCATATGTTAGACTGCCCGGTTTCCGCCCAGTTCATATGTGTATTCTCCACATTACCTCCCTCTGGGTTGGATGTGGCTTCCGCAGCGTCCCTTCCTTCCAACGTACGGGGAACGCTTTCCCAGTGGTCCTGTAGGAACAGCAGTGACTTCCCTGGCCTAAGCCCTGTCCTTCCCCGCCTTAAGTTTGCGGGGGCATCAGGAGGCTTTGGTTTAGGCACTGGAAGGTGGCAGCGTTAGTGGCGTGTTCAATGGGTGATCCCAATTCAGTCGACCGTCGACTACGTCTGACGTTCTCGACTGAAAGGGAACGTCCTGGTTGCGTATGCAACCCACCGTTCCCTGAAGGAGGGAACGGAGGACGTAGTCCCCTTGCCACTACCGCTGGACCACCGCTGACCCCGGGTTACTCTCGGCTCCTCAGCGAAAAGCAACTAGTGCGTGCATCCACTTCCGTATTTATACCCGCGCCGCGGGGGCGGAGTGTGTGATGCGAATCACGCACGCCAATTACATTGGCTCGTTCAATAGTACTCGAAGAAGACAGGCTCTCTAGCGATCTCCCAATTCAGTCGACCGTCGACTACGTCCTCCGTTCCCTCCTTCAGGGAACGGTGGGTTGCATACGCAACCAGGACGTTCTGCTGAGATGTTACCCTTTAACGCAGTCTTTGCACTACTTGCCAACCCAACTCACCTCATTGAACTGACAATGGCAGTCCAAAGAGGCCACAGTCGTGCCACAACAGCTTGATTTACAAAAAAACACACTGTTTTTTGACGTTTAGAAAGTGCCTTAGGGCCAGTGCCCGGTTGCATAAAGCACCTTAAGTGACATTTTCCCTTAAGTTCGCCCTTATGTTTCCCTTAAATCTAAGGGTGTTGCAGAAAAATACCCTTAAGTGTTACTTAACGTTTTTTTTAAGTGAAACGTCATAAACACTTAGAATTTCCCTTAAATGCTGTTTTTTCCCTTAAGTAATCCCTTAAAAAGCGTTAACTGTTGCATAAAACCCCTTAACGGTCATTTCCCTAAGTATAATTTAAGGTTTGGAAATCGTAACCTTAAGAGTAACGCGGACAAAAATAAGACGACATGGCTGAATTTATGGAACCAGTTGAAGATAATTATGTGCAAAGACGAATTTTTAGAGATCGGGAGAACCCTTTGGACCATCTTAGCGATGAAAAATTGTTGCTTGAATACCGGTTTGATCGACGCGCAATTTTTGACATCGCTAACAAACTAGACGGCGACCTTGACCATGTCACACATCGCAACCACTCTTTACCTGCAGTGTTACAACTGCTTATAGCACTGCGTTTTTTTGCAACTGGAAGTTTTCAGACGGTAGTGGGAGATGTTTTCCACGTGCATAAATCGTCTGTCAGCAGAGTGGTTCACCGGGTTGCGGGGGCTCTTTCCCGTCATTTAAACGCAACGGTCAAGTTTCCATCCCATCATGACCAGGAGGTCATTCAAACCAGTTTTTTTCGGAAAGCAGGTTTTCCTCGCATATGTGGTGTTATTGACGGCACACATATCAGAATAGAGGCGCCCCAAACACACGAAGACCAGTACGTAAACCGAAAAGGCTACCATTCAATTAATGTACAATTAACAGTTAGTGTGTGACCATCTCTGCAAAATTACAAATGTTGTTGCATCATGGCCCGGGAGTACACATGACTCCAGGATTTTGGCGGAGAGCAAACTAGGGAGTGATTTTGAAGCTGGAGTGCACACTGGTCTCCTGCTCGGGGACAGTGGTTACCCCTGCCGTCCATGGCTCATGACGCCCTTCATGAATCCCCGTTAGGTCTTAACACTGTACAGCAATAAAGCGCACTCTTCACCAGGGTCCGGTGCTTACAATCTTAAAAGCGTAGCGCTAGTCTTGCTCAATCTTACCTGTTTTGTTGGCTTCTTTCTTATAAGCGCTCAACTCTTTTTTTTGCGACCACAGTGATGTTTTCATATTTTTTAAGGACTTCCTGAACCGTCCTCTTCACATCAAGATTCCTTGCGTTGATTTCTTCCGTTATTTCTTCCCACTGTTTCTGTTTTTTTGCAGCAGTTACATGGGGATTTAGTTTGCTTTTCAAAATTGTTTTTCTTTTATCATATTCGTCAAGAAGAATGCATTTCTCCTCCTCTGTCCAATTAGGCTTTCTTTTTTTGTTTTCTTTATCCATTCCGATATCCTAGCCTACTTAATTAGCCTACTTTATTTGATGAAAACGCGTAATTGCTAGTGTTAGTGTTTTGCGTATCAATGGCAACAACAGACTTTTATAACGTGAATCCAGGATCGCTGTCGTGAAACACTTAAATGTTTCCCTTACCTAAGAGAACCGTTTAAGAGATTAAATGCAACACCCTTAAGTTATTCTCTTAGGTAAGGGGAAATCGCCCCTTAAGTATCACACTTAAGGGAAAAACTTAAGGTGCTTTATGCAACCGGGCACAGATTACTAAACAGGGAAAATTAGTGTGAGACTTCAATCCCATAAAAGCGCAGATTCGAGTGGTAAGTTCTGCGTGTGATCTACTGATGGCATGCAAATTAACGAACACAGATGCAGCTAGATCATTTCCATAATGAGCAACGCAATCTACCAAGAGCAGCGAAAATTAGCGTCTGGTTTAAGTCATCCTTTTCTTTTGTCCATTAAATAATGTCACAAATAACAGTAAATTGACTTGCACATACCTTAGTAAATCACCTTGTATGATTCATTTAAATACTCTCCTCCCATACATTTTGCATCTGAAAGGGAAACTCCTACAAATGCATATGCAATAAGGTCAGCCAATAAAATAACCCTGTCCACACCTTTTCAGCGCTAATATTTCACTCTTTAGTAACTCTTTAGTAAATCCTGACAGTAGTTTTTTAATGCCAAAAAAGGGTTTGCGTTGGCACAAGCTGTTATTAAATCTGGCCCTTAGAATTTTAACTAAGGCTACGTTCACACTGCAGGCTGAAACGACCCAATTCCGATTTTTTGGCCATATGCGACCTGTGTCTGATCTTTTCATGACAGTCTGATCGACACAGATCCGATCTTTTCAAATGCGACGAAGGGCACTTGGGTATGTGGTCCAAATCCAATATGTCTCCGATCTTTTGAAATGCAACTTCAATCTGAACGGCCAGGTCGCATGTATCCGACCCGCACGTCATTGATATGCGACAAACGTCATAATTCTGTGTTGAAGTTGGCGGGAATGAGAAGATAAACAACAACTGGCGGATGATGCGGAGACCAGTCATTGGAAGGGAAGCGAGGTTTCTGATTTAATTAATATTTGGACGTCGTTGACCGTTGAGTACTCTTCTGCGCATGCGGGTCACTTCTGGGTCATTTCACATTCACGTTCTCGTTCACACAGGAGATCACAAAAGGTTGCATTTAATTGAAAATGTGAACGGCCTGCAAAAAAATCAAATTTTTTCAAAAAATCGGAATTGAGCATTAAGTCCCTGCAGTGTGAACGAGGCCTAAGTAAGGTACATCCTAAATCATCAGATCACATCTGTCTCAATAGAGGGTACAGAAAAAGTCCCCAAATTCAAAAGTTTTAGAGCAACTTTGAATGTACCTTCCAGAAGTACATTACAACCTCCTGCGCTTATCACATGCCCACAAAAGGTGCTTCTTAATAGAAGTGTGAACTTATGGTACTTACCTGATGAATCACCCACAGTGGTGATAGAGGCACAATAGTTTTTGTTAACTCCAGTGTTCCTCCTACACATCTAACAAGACAGAAAACAGTATATGCATAAGAGTCGCATTGGGTCCACTGAAACATATCCCGAATAAATGCATGTTGAAGAGATTTCAAGACCTCATCTCTACTCACTTATGAAAGCTGATATTGAGGTCATGGGTCTTTTTAAGTCATTCAAATTGGAGCCATGATCTGTTATGAAGGATCAGAAAATGTAGCATTGTATAATTTTTTCATGAAGTTCGATTTTATTTTAATTATTGGTGAAAATAATAATATATTGTTATTGATTAAAGAAAATGTAAAGGTTAAAATGAACATGTATTATTTTAATATAAATATATGGTTTTCTGCTGCACATAAATTACAGCTAAAAATAATTTAAAAAATATTTTATTAAATGAATTTTCAACTTGTCTTGTTTTGTTAAATTTTTTTTTTGGAGATTGTGGAATGGATTGGCTATTTTTTCAAGAGACAATCTGTTATTTGAGTCAAATTGGATTGCTATCTGCAGCTGTAATTGAAAAGGGTGGAAAAGGGCCTTTACTTCTAAACCTTCAAAACAAAAAGTTGTTAGAAGTAATTTATCACATTGACTAAATGATCCCCAGTCCATCAGCCTGTCACAACAAAAAAGACTTGACGTATTACAAATGGAGCTGAAAGCAAGACTTATACTTCAGCCAAACTCAGGACATGAAAACTTTAAGTGAGAGATTGTTATCCGTTTGTGGAGTTTGAGTTAGAGTTATTTTTTACACGGATCATGAGTACTGACACAGAATTACAAGGATATGCCACACACACAAAGAAACAAACACGTCATTCAATAATATCAAGATCTGCTGTTACCATGGCTGCAGTCTTTTTCATTTTATAACCACCGGCAGACAAATTGAGTGTAAAAAAAGAAATTAAAATATACCCACATCCCTGAAACATTTTCCACTCACAGAACAACAATTATATTATTCTATTAACTATCACTATAACTGTACTTGTTCTGAGATTTTTATTAGCATCATAATGTTTATGCCGCGTTTCCACCGAAATTACCTGGAACAATTTGTCCCATAAATTTTTTTTCCCCCAGACCTGTTGCCATCTGCGTTTCCACCGCGGTCTAAAGTACCGTGAAGATTAGGCCGATTAATCCGGTGACGTAGGACTAGACGCTACTTTACAGTTCCCGCTGGATTTCATCCTCTGAATTTAAGCTTAATAAAGCCTGAACCTCATCGTCGAATTTTTTAAACTCCATTGTTAATTCAAATAGCAAACAACTGTTACTGCACGCACCGCAACAGATTTTAAAAAATGGTGGTTGAAATAAAATGCTGTGTGGAGTCAACCAATCAAAATGTTCTGACCCATGTTCAGCGCGCATGTCCCATCTCTGAAAGTTCCTGAACTTTGAAAAAGTACTCCCACACAAGCAGGGACTTTCTGTTATTATTATTATATTTACCCAGAACTTAATTTAGACCCTGGTTCCCGTGGTGGAAACACACCCAGTACCACCCCAAAGTCCCTAGTTCCTGGGGAAAGTTCCTGCGGTGGAAACGCGGCTTTAGACTTTAATATTTAATATTTAACTTGGGTGCACTTTATTTTGATGGTCCACTTTAGACATTCTACTAAGTAACTTTGCAACTACATGTCAACTAACTCTCATTAGAGTATTAGTAGACTGTTAGTGGACTCTTCTGTTAGGCCAGGTTAGGTGTTAGGGTTCGGTTAGTAGAATAAGTTGACACTTTGCAAAGTTACTGACTGTTGGGGAACACAAAATAAAGTGTTAGCAGATATTAAAGGGATAATTCACCCAAAAATTAAAATTCTGTCATCATTTACTCACCCTCAAGTTGTTCCAAACCTGTACAAATTGGTTTGTTCTGCTGAACACAAAGGAAGATAGTTTTAAGAATGTCAGTAACCAAACAGTTGTGGGGTACCATTGACTTCAATAGTATGGAGAAAAATATGGGGCTTATCAACTGTTTGGTTACAAGCATTCTCCAGAATATCTTCCTTTGTGTTCAGCAGAACAAACACATTTATATAGGTTTGGAACAACTTGAGGGTGAGTAAATGATGACAATTTTCATTTTTGTGTGAACTATACCTTTAAAGGTATTGTAGGTAGAAATCCCCAAAAATACTTTTTCCAATTTTTTTCAAACTGTCTTTATATATCAATGCATAATTAAAATGTAAGTACTCCGGAAAATAAATTATAAAAATCGAGTGTCTGTAGTTCTCTCAGGACTGTAATAAACACAGCTCATTATTCCATTCGGGACGAAAGAAATGATTGGCTGGGGGGACTGTCACTCTCCCTCGCTACCATGGATACCACCTCTGCTGATACAGGAGGAGCCCAAATGCGCGCACCCGTTTGAAGAGGCACGGAAGCTAGTAATAACAATTATGGCAGAGAAAGAACAGTCAAAATTCTCAGTAACGTTACCTGCATATACTGTAGAGGCAGCGAAGTCAGACAAGTTAAAAAAAGGAAGACAGTATTTGAAAAGGCTATGAACAAAAAGTCTTTGGATAAATAAAGAAATCATACGAGAGTCAATATCGGCGTGGCTTTCCAGCGTCGGCGACTACTGAGGGATCTCAAGGGGCTGAAAAGTGACTCCATGATGGCTTTATTTCTGCTGGACAGGTAATCTTGCTGTTTTCATTTTGAGGGCATTTATTTTTTCATGAAGCATGTATCATTAGCACACGTAGCTACCTAATATAGCTACCTAACGTTACGTAGCATAACTAACGGTACTGGCTTAGCTATGACAGTGTAACTTTGGTGTCGACTGGTATAACGTTACTGTTAGTGAGCCAGGGTTGAGACGATAAATAAGCAATAGGCCTATCTGCAGTTGAAAGCTGTTTTGTTTAATTTCGCCAAATCTAACTTTAGGTTAAAAAGTTTAGGGGATCTATTTTTATACCTAGCTTTACCCTCTGCCTAAACTTTGTTCCTATTTTCACCGTGAACTCTACCTGCTCCGTTTTTTCACGTTTGGTTTGTTGTTATATGCTCTACATATGTTTACCTATGTCTTTATGTTGTATCTGTATGTGCTATACAATATATGTTGTGTGTGTGTGTTATATTATCTTGGGTCTGCAATGCAGTTGTGAGAAGGTGTTTGAGTGTATGTTACTCAGTTTATCTGTAAACAATCTAATGTTATGAATCTTAAAAATTCACCTTCATCGCAGTTTAACTGATAGTAACGGCAAACGTGTATCAATGAAGCTATTTATAGCTTCGCCTTATATTGAGTTTGATTCCGTTACGAGCTAGTCAAATATTTTAAACTTTACCAGTATCGATATGCGAGCTGGATAGTGAGTACTTACAGCCATGTTAATTGTTTATATTCATACTGATAAAGTTAGTTATTTTATTACTTGTGATTCTGACATGATGTCACTACATCTGCTACAGCTGGTAAACGCGTCCGACTCTTCCAGCTGAGCGAACGGCCGGGATCGCGCGTTCATTTGTTTTGGGGGCGTGGCTTTGGAAGGAGCCGAGAAGGGAGGGGGTGGGAGTTAATGGAATAATGAGCTGTTTTTATTGCAGTCCTGAGAGGACTACAGACACTCGATTTTTATAATTTCTTTTCCAGAGTACTTACATTTTAATTATGCATTGATATATAAAGACAGTTTAAACAAATTTGGACAAAAAGTATTTTTGTGGATTTCTACCAACAATACCTTTACGCAGACAGTCTACTAATACTCTAATGAGAGTTAGTTGACATGTAGTTGCAAAGTTACTTATAGTTAGTTGAATGCCTAAAGTGTACAATCAAAATAAAGTGTTCAATAGTTCTTGAACTGTGTGCTTTCGTTTTAAAATGAAGAAATTAAAAAGACAGTTCACCACAAAATTAAAATTCTGTTAACATTTACTCACCCCCATCTCGTTCCAAAGCTGGATAACTTTTGTTCTTTGCAAAACAAAAAGATATTTTTTTGTTCATACAGTGAAAGTGTGGTTCAAAACATCATTGGACCCCATTGACTTCCATTGTAATTTATGAAAAAAACTTCACGAATTCACATTGTGTGATAAGAAGTCAATATATTGTTTTATTTCTATGTTATACTGTAAGATTGAATTATCAAGTTTGTCCAAGGTAGACCTCAAGTAATTCATTGTACTTCCTTTCTCTGCCGTCAAGTCAAAATTGTATCTTTTTTTTGTCAACTTGTATTTGTTAAAGGCATTTTATACGGTTGTGTGCGTTTGTTTTTGTGTGAGCATTCGGTCAGTACTGGCAGTAGATTTTAGAAAGGAGACTTTGAGACCGTCAGGTTAATTGAAAAAATGCTCAGACAACACAAAATGTGTTGCCTGAGCATTTTTTCAATTAACCTGACGGTCTCAAAGTCTCCTTTCTAAAATATATTGACCTGGGACCCAAATAATTTTGTTATTCTGACTTTCACCAATTACACAGAACCAAGCAAAAGTAAAGAAAACGTATGGCCAACATTTGGAGCATGGTAATACCCTCGGGTTGGCCTCATTAGCGTGCAGCCCGTTGGATCTACTGGTGTGGAAATAATCCGCTGTTGTTTTCTGCCATCTCACATGAAGTATATGCTAATGATGACACTGTTTTACAGAGATACAAGCCACAACAAAAGCACTACATTCTGTTCTTTAGTTTGTAGATATTAAATCCCCTTTAACATCTGAAACTCACATCTATTAGTCTTTGCACAATTCTTACAATATGTCGGCCATGTTTCAGATTTCAAAAGCTTGGGGTCAGTAAGATTTATTTTTAACGAATTAGTAAGTAATAGCTTAGTTGAATGAGGTTGTTCACTATTAGCTAATCAGTAACTGCAATGTTTTCATTCCTCCCAGAGGACTCTAAGAACTACTGGTAACCATTTAGTTAAGGGTTTAATTCTCACTATTAAAGTTGCTTATTAGCATGCATATTATTAGGATATTTTCTGTTTATTAGTACTTATAAGCAATGCCTTATTCTGCATGACCATATTCTACATCCCGCAATCCTACCCAACACCTAAACTACCATGCTAACTATTAATAAGCAGAAATTAGGAGTTTATCGAGGCAAAAGTCATTTTGTCAGTTAAAAAAGTCAGTTAATAGAGAGATTGGACCCTAAACTAAAGTGTGACCGAACTAAAATAATTCATTCTAAAGAGAAAGGAATTACTAATTATTTGTATCAGTAATCTAAAGTGAAAAGCATGATAACTACCTAGTAATGACTGAAGTCACTGTACATTTTTGAGGTTACAATGATGCTGGCACTGGCTGGTAACTTTTTTCAAAAGCGCTGGCGGGGAAACAGTTAGTAGTCGTCTGAGGGGTATGAAAAAAATAGTTAATGATTAGCTAATAGTGAACTACATCATTCAATTAAGCGCTATTACTTACTAATTTGTTAATCAGAATTTTTTGTTAGTTAATAGTGGTTTGTTCTTATTTGTTCCTGTGTTATTGATTAATGACGGAACGGTATTGTAAAGTGTTACCGTAATACTTTTGATTCAGCAAGGATGCATTAAATTGATCAAATTATCAATTATTATTAAAAGTATCCTGAAAAAAATGCATTTCCACAAAAATATGAACTATGTTTTCAACAGTGATGACTTTGTTGACATGTACACATCATAGTATCATAGTACACATCACAGTTTTTATTAATAATTTTTCACAATATTACTGCTTTTACTGTATGCTTGATCAGTAATATTTTTTTTTTAACTACACCAACCCCAAACTTTTGATCAGTGGTGTATATACTTTTGAAACGATGAGTATTGTAATGTTTACGGTTTGCCACAAATGCTGTTGACTGAGCTTGTACTGAACCCAGAATTTATACATGTGCTATTTATTGGGTCAACCTGCAGCATCATCGCTGAGATGCTTTGCATTCATCCTGGCTCAGAGGTGGAAAGAGTAATAAAATATTCTACTCAAGTAAAAGTACTACTACTTCAATTAAATTTTACTTAAGTACAAGTAAAAGTACCGGTATAAAAATCTACTCAAGTAAAAGTAAAAAGTAGCTCATTTAAAATTGACTCAGAGTAAAAGTTACTGAGTAACTTTTTTAACAGCGGGGGTAGTTGTTTTTACAACTCCCGTGTAGGGTTGTAATGGTATAAGATTTTCACAGTATGGTAACGTCTCAGAAAATATCACGGTTTACAATATTAATCAATTGTTAAATAAATAAACTGTATTACTAAATTATGGGTATTATTATTATTATCATCAGTTAAAATGACAGTTAAATTAATGAAAACAGGAATTTTTTTTGGTTGAACAAATGCTTTTATTATAACAAACTTGAAATAATTTGTTTATTAAAATTTCAATAAAACATGTCTAATCAATTAAATTCGATAATTAATAATGAATTAGATTAACAACTTATTTTTAACATTAATAATTTATTAAAATGTTTAAGAATAATATTGTCCTATGAAATGTATTTTATTCAGAAAATTAATGTTTCTTTTTATTAGGGGTGTAACGATATTCAAACCAAACCGAAGAACCGCGATACAGAACCCACAATTCTAATGGCGATACTCTCATGGCGTACCGAACACGCCCCGCCCTGCAAGCTACCCCGGCCCCGCCCAGCCCGGCTCATTGGTTGGACCTGGAATCAGTGTTGCCAAGTCCGCTTATTATAAGCGACTTTGGGCTTGTTTTTCTGTAAAGTCGCTTACAAATATTGGTAGTCGCGGGTCGCGTTTTTTTTGGGCTTGTTTCTAAAGTGTAGTTGCTTATTTGAGCTTGTTCTCAGCTCGTTGTCAAGCAGATATTTTCTATATGTTATTTAAACGTAGGAGTTTGTCTTGCCTGTTCCCTCTGTCTCTCCCCTTTCCCTATACACAGAGTTTTTTTCCCACCCACATCCTGCTTCTAATTGGCTCTGACCCAGATGGCAATGAGTACTAGCCAATCAGAGGCAGAGCAGGGCAATCGGTTTTTTTTCTGGTTAGGAAAACGTCAGTGAGTGACGTTTAAATGAAAATACGTGCGAGTCGCGACTGATGGCGACTGATGGTGACTGGACTGTAGGAGAGTTTTTATATATAAATTATATTTTAGATATTATAGATATAGATATTATAGTTTAATATTGTTTAACCCTTTAACTGTCACTCCCCCTTTTTTCGCATAGACGTGAAAATCCCTATTCAAACTTAAATGGTTGTAATTCAAGAATGCTTTGGAATATAGACCTATGGTTGGTCTTGTTTTAAAGAAGACATTTGCCAGATTAATGTTGAAGTGAAGTATTATGAAATTATGAAAGTGAAACAGAAAAAAAGTTATACAAGTTTGAGTTTATGAAAATATAAAATATAATATAATTATAATTATAAAATTATAAATGATAAAATTATAAAAATATAATTATTTATATTTTATATAAAATATATATATTACAAAATATATTTTACTCTAAAACTGCCAGAAAATGTAACCCAAAAATCTGAAGAAGTTGTGTTCCAAATTTTAGGTTGATATCTCAAAAAATGAGCTTTCAGTAAGATTTTATTTGGCCGCAGTACCAACATTTTTCACTAGATGGACAGCCAAGCTTCATTACAGAAGAAAAATAAACTACCGTGTGCACAGTTTTACAAAACTAGGCACAGTTTACCAATCTGTCCACATGGATGTAAATTGACAATCTGTACCCACAGTTTAAAACTATCTGTCACCACGGTAACTGTAACAGTTGTAACAGTAGCGGCAGGGCTGAGTAAACGCGAGTAAACGCGATCATCTCTTCCTCAGTTACAGAATAAACATGAATGGACACCTGAAGGTATGTTGAAAAATACAGTATACTTACTGAAAGGCATCATAACTCGTGTAATCGCTCAATCAGTGTTTCAGCAGCGGAAAGACGTCAATAAAACTGCATAGCTTGTCACTAGCATTATATTTACCTCAGCAGGAAGTGATTCAGTGTCCACAACTTGTTGGTTCCTAGAGAAATTAACTCTTGCACTAAATAAATGCACAATATTATCCTATATATTATATTTTACTTAACCTGTTAATTATATCTTGATTATTTAAAGTACGTTTAAAATATCTTTAATGAAAATGACAGCAACTGTGTAAATTATTATATTTCAATAACAAATTAGAGTAAAGTTAATGCAAAAACTGCCTTTTGTTCAGTTTACATGTTTTCATACAATGTGTTTGGTGTTGATTATTATATCTAAAAAATAAATAGCATCTAAATTTAGGCTCTGTTGTTAACCTTTAATGTTATAGTAATGTGCGGCTCCCTATACAGCATTAGCAAATTTTTAATCTTTGCAAAACGTTTAATTGTAATTGAATTAATTTAAAGACAAAGACACCATTTTTTCATTAAACCACTGTTTAAATTTTTTTTTTTAGCTTTCTAAACCGAACCGAACCGAGACGTCAAAACCGTGGGAAAACCGAACCGTCAGTTTTTGGTATCGTTACACCCCTACTTTTTATGATTTAATCCAAATATATTATCAAAAACGGTGGTTATCAAATGTAAATTTAAACTTGTGTCCTTTTATTTTTGGGGGAAGCGCTGCAAAAACAGATTTACTAAATTAAACCATGGACAAAAAAAAATATTCCTTTAAATAATGTTCAAATAAAATGTATTATTATTGTTGTTATTATTATTATTTTGAGAAATAGGCTACCTTCTATTGTATGCCTACAATAGTAATATATTTCTGTCATAATTTCTCCTAGTAAAACCGAACTTTTATTTTGACGGGTTGTGAAGCCCTGTTTCAAAGTGTATTTGACAATGGTTTTTCTCAAATAAAATTATGAAAATGCTCATTTGGCGTTCTCTCAGAGCAGCTCTGGAAATGTTCATGTATTCATATCCTCAAATTGTCTGTGAGACGCTGAAAACACCATGAACGTCACGAGTACTTCAGTAGTAGACAAACGCAGCTCAGCAGAACAATAGGGTTATATATTTACATGCAGTATTTTTGTGCTTAGCTTAAATATTCACAGACCATGTCGCGATTGGATTTATTGCACAGTTCTACTTTTCGTGTATTCATCCATCCATTATTTTGCATGTTTTACGTGACATCTGCATTAAGTGAATTCCATTTTCATGACTGGATTCCGGGATTCCCTCTGCTGCTGCATCACGTAAATCGGACATACCTTTATCTGCAGGAGGGATGGTGTCCTATATCCTCTTTTTGCAGCCACTTTGCGTCCACATTTTTTGCAAATTGGATTTCTATCCTCCAGGACAACCACGCTTTTTTTCCTACTTTTCATACTGGCCATAATTCGCTTGGCGCTTAATTAGCTTTCAGCTTCAGCTGGGTCTGCGTCACCTTTTTTGCGCGTTTGTTCTCCCGCCCTTCAATCAATTCAGTAGTTTCCGGAGTGTGTGATATTTTTTTTCCCCCTTGTATTATTATTTTTTACTCAGTAACGGATATGATTTCAAATGTAGCGAAGTACAATACTTCAAAGAAAACGTACTTAAGTAAAAGTAAAAGTACAGATTTTAAAAACTACTGTAAAAAGTAGAAGTACACAAAAAAACTACTCAATTACGTAACGCGAGTAAATGTAATTCGTTACTTTCCACCTCTGTCCTGGCTACTAGGTACACCAACACCTATTATCAGAAAAAGTGTTGAGTCCTATTGGGATGTATGACCTTTATGCCTTCAATTAAAAGTATGGAAATGGCATGTTTTATACATAAAGGGCAGTGGACATGTTTTCTTTGCATAATTTCAATTTCAATTCTGAGTGCTTGGCCCTAAACAGCATCACATAGAATATAAATTGCACCACAATTATCTTTCCCACCTAGTTTGACTTATACGGAGCCATGACATGTTTTGAAATGATTTGCAATAGGGTTTTCTATAAATATTGAGATATGTATATCTGTACATGCGTGCATCTAACTATGAAAAACAGGAAATGTGAGCGTGCTCTGCAGCAGATCGGGGACCGCTAATGTTTAAGTGAAGATGTTGGCAGGTGATGTGACTGATGTGACTGATTTTTTCACCAGGCCAGAACCAGAATGCTTCCAGGTGTCACAACACATTGTTAGTCAGACACAGGATCTCTGGAAGCTCTACGGTGGCAGCAGGTTTCCCCTCGAGGCACATACTCTAGATACTCATCAATCAAAGCTTGAGTCTGAAAAGCAGAGCCCAGGGTAAAGAAATATGTTAGTGGAGAAAAAACTTACTACATTTATAAAAAATAAATAAATAAAAAAGTTTAATGAAGCTATCAGAAAAATTATGAATTTCATTTGTATCCTAAGCAGTAGAGAAAGTATCTTGATTTGTGCATGGACAATTGATTTTATTATGTGAGTTTGGCTTTGCTAGAATACAAATCTGAATTTAACGTTTTAATATTTTCAAGCACTTTAGGCTTTATCCTGTAATCCTGCAAAATACTGTCTAGGAAGATTAAGAGCTCTAGAAATCAAAATAGCTCTTTCCAGCTGCTAGCTAACTACTAATTTAAATAAATAACCAAATAAAAAAAAACTACAGTAAATAGAACATTGATCTTTTGATTCATGAATGTTCGACAGCTCTAATCTATAAGAGCTTTTTCTGCTTTCTCAGTTGGAGCATTTTCTAATTTTAAATTAATTATATTTACATGTATTATTTAATATTTATTTTAAAATTATTTTAAAATATTATGCATTAGGCAATTTCACACATATAAATAAACTGGTTTTACAAAGACATTTTTGCAATAATAGCTGGGAATTATACAGTTATTTTAATTATACATGTAATTAATAATAAATTCACTTTTTAAAACACGTTTCCAGGAAAATGTTGGTGTTCAAGACAAAACATTATCAAATCATTCTGTATGAAGTTTTACCTGCTAATGTAAGTAACGAGAGCCTAATTTGCATTATTAAAATGAATTTTCTCTGTATATTTCCACAGGTGCATTTATATTTCTTAACGTTCAACTATTGCGTGTGTAGAGAGTAAAATCATTAACAGTTTTCTAAAGTTCTCAATTTTAACTCTCTCTTTTCTTTTTCTCTATCCCAGATCTTCACCTGGATTAAGTCCTTTCTTCTGGACTGGCACCTTCACATGGCCAATATTTAAAACGAGAACTTTTTACAGCTTTTGGTGTTATGGGAAACTGCAAAATTACCTCTCTCTAAACCATTTGCAGCCATCACTGGATGCACAGGGAATTAAGGAATATTCTGATCCGTATGTCTGAAACAACAGTGCTTTTGCAGACCAACAGGAGAATAAATTAAAAAGTCTTCCAGCAGTTCATAAGAGCCGAATTTGTGTTTTTATGGTAGAATACAGGACAATAAAGAAAATAATGAGCAGTGATTTAAGGGCTAAAGGAATATTTTTTATAACTCAAAGTTAAGCACAAATGGTAATACCGGTTTCTTATTTGTCCTGTGGCATTTTATTTTCTGTGTGTGTCAACATATTCCACAAAAAAAAACATTCGAAAAATTCACAGTCCAATGAACTTCAACCATGAATTACTGCTCACAATTATCAGCCATGACCTTCACAAAGGCAAAGCATTACCAATATCTCAAACCAGGAAACTAAATTACTCTTTCACCACAAGAGGTTTTCATGGAATAATTGATAATTTATGGTAAGAGTCATGCATAGATGATATGAAGTGCTGAACCATGCAACATGGATCTGCTCAACAGCTCAGATGTGTTCTTCTTCATCAATGCTACGGTCAGTCCCACAACCCTGGAGTCCTGGGACGACGCTACGCTCCTCTGCCTTCAGATCTCCATCTCTGCCATGCTAGCAATTGTCACTTTGGCCACTGCTCTGTCCAACGCTTTTGTGATCGCAACCATTTTCCTCACACGCAAGCTTCACACTCCTGCCAACTTCCTGATCGGCTCTCTCGCAGTGACTGACCTCCTGGTTTCCATTTTAGTCATGCCGATCAGCATTGTGTACACGGTCAGTAAGACTTGGACTCTGGGTCAGATCGTGTGCGATATCTGGCTATCATCTGACATAACGTTCTGCACGGCTTCCATCTTGCACCTGTGCGTGATCGCGTTGGATCGGTACTGGGCCATCACTGACGCCCTGGAATACTCGAAACGGCGCACCATGCGACGAGCGGCGCTGATGATCGGCGTAGTGTGGGTGATCTCCGTCTCGATCTCCTTGCCTCCTCTATTCTGGCGGCAGGCTAAGGCGCACGAGGAGCTCACAGAGTGCATGGTCAACACTGACCAGATCTCCTACACGCTTTATTCCACATTTGGCGCCTTTTATGTGCCCACGATCCTCTTGATGATTCTCTACGGGCGTATCTATGTGGCGGCTCGCTCCAGGATCTTTAAAACACCAGCGACCAGTGGAAAACGGTTCACTGCTGCTCAGCTCATCCAGAACTCAACGGGCTCTTCGCTCTGCTCGCTGAATTCCACCTCAAATCAGGAGGGACATCTTCATCCTGGAGGAGGTGGGGGAGGGGGAGGGGGGTCTCCTCTTTTCACGAACAGTGTGAAAGTGAAGCTGGCTGACAGCGTACTGGAAAGAAAGCGTCTTTGTGCCGCTCGGGAGAAGAAGGCCACCAAAACTCTTGGGATTATCCTGGGTGCGTTTATAGTGTGCTGGCTCCCGTTCTTCGTATTTACGCTGGTGATGGGGGTCTGTAAAGACTGCTGGTTTGATCCTGTGCTCTTTGATGTGTTCACCTGGCTAGGGTACCTCAACTCGCTCATCAATCCAGTCATCTACACTGTCTTCAATGATGACTTCAAGCAAGCCTTCCACAAACTCATTAAGTTTAAAAGATGCTATTGATGTTATACTCCTGTCCTGTTTTGACACATTCATGACTTAATTAGAGGATTTCTGCGGAAAATATTTGAATCCTGTGAGCTTTCATTGTTCATATCCTGTTGAGGACCCCTGCGTACCCTGCCGTTTGTTTTTCTGTGAGCTCCTAAACGCACATACAGTGTCTGGTCGATGTAGAATACTGTTCTCATGAGACAGCTTGTAAAATATCTTGCCATATTGTGGATGCTTCCTCGTAGTTTATGAATGCATGCTAAGATTACAAATCCTTCGCTAGAGAGCAAGGTTCTACTGTCTCTGTAACCAATAACTGTCTATAAACTGCCTTATTTAACAGAAACAGAGTGAAATTAATATGAAAGACTCAATTTAAAAAGAATACAAATCAATTATGGTTGCTGTTCCAATAGGAACGCATATATGGGCCCCCTAAGGACCGTGCAGAAGTATATGAACATTACCATAGGCTCCCTAAATAAAATGTTCATTATATAAGATTAAAAAAACTTTAAGTTTCGTGGTTTTGTATTTTTGTCTGAAAGAAGTTTGTTTTCAGTTCTCTCCTTCCCTCCATTTTGATGTCAGAGTTTGAGGGGTTTTATGATCATAAAGATGAAAAACAGGCTTCAGGCTGCATGGCTCATTTCAGGACATGATGCAGCAGAAGAAAACCATATAATGATCAAACGTTCAAATTCTGGATATACCTGATGTGTTTTGACACTAGGTGCAACTTTTGCAGCAAAAGTGCCACTAAAGGTATTTTTTTATTGATATGTTAACAATGTCCACATCAAAAAAACAACAACCATTATGTTGAACACAAGCCTGAAAACTATAAATCAAAACCAAAGAATGATAGTGATAATAATGATTATAAAAAAAGAAGATACATATGCAGTATGTTAATTATAACGCTATGAAGGAAACCAATAAGTAACACACAAATATCCAATATACATCATATATTTTTGGCCTCTGTCCATCATGGCCTCCTAATCATCCCCATATACTGATTGGCTTCATCATTGTCTCCTGTCCACCAGTAAGTTGGTGTGTGGTGGGCGTTCTGGAGCAATATGGCTGCCGTCGCATCATCCAGCTGCACTTTGGTGGTGGTTGAGGAGATACCCCCTTCCATGTAAAGCGCTTTGGGTACCCAGAAAAGCGCTATATAAATGTAACAAATTATTATTATCTTCAGTTATCCCAAGAGACTTCAATGGTTCTTTCCACATTTTATTAAATGACATGAGTTTTTTCTAAAGCTATAAGATACTTTATCATAGCTAGCCAATCCCTATATAATGGAGGGATATCTCCAACCCATTTGTACATAATGCCCTTCCTTGCCAACATCAGCAAAGGATGAACATTGTCTTTGGCTGCGTCCGAAATCGCATACTCTCTTGAGTAAGTACTTATTTTGAATAAGTAATTACTTCACGGCCGCTAAAAAAAGGATGTTCCAGTATGAATGTGAATGTGGATGAACTACATTCACCGTGCTGTCATTATCACAGTATCATTTATTTAATTTATTTATTTGGTGAGAAGGTCCTTATCTCGTCAAATATCCCAATAATGCAACCTGTGGAAAGTGAAGCACCTCTGACTGCAGTGGTATGAATAATGGCATCCAGGAAATTGACAAACTTTGCCCTCCATCACTCTTTCTTATGATGAAGGTCAGCTGTGTTGGTTCAAAAGGTTTTTTGATAAGAAAACACGGCAAAAAGAGACTTTAGACTTGAGTCAGACAGGAATAATGAGGCATATCCCTGGAACTTCCTGCCAGCAGGCTCTCAAACTGCATCTGAGAGTGCGGGGTAAAGCTGTGCTATTTGGTCGAGATAGATTGTCTGTATGTTCACTGTCTATAAATCAAGAGATAGAGCTCCCTCTCACTCATCCACACAGCAAGGTTTAGGTCACACCCCATAAAATAGATATTTAGGCTCATTATCATTCACAACCACCAGTAAATCCAAACAGGAATATTCGTTCGCCAGTGTTCTGCCGTGAGTTTTGTACATGAATGCTGGTGTGATGTATATCAGTGTGTGGCTGTCTTGAGATGGACTAGATTAGGAGATCAAATAGATAAATTCGTGTGATGTAGAGGAGGTAAAACCTGAACACGGTGGGGAATTTCCATTGATATCTATTGTATTTTAGAATTTTCTATTCCCTAAACCTACACAACCTCTTAAAAGGATACTTCACCCAAAATGAAAATGCTGATATACATCACACACATCACACCAGCCTTCATGTACAGAACTCACGACAGAATACTGGTGAACGAATATTCCTGTTTGGATTTACTGGTGGTTGTGAATGATAATGAGCCTTTTTTATTGGGTGTGACCTATTTTTTATTTTGTGAACAGACATTATTTTCCACAAAATATCCTCTTTTGTGTTTTGCATAATAAAGAACATCACGCAGGTTTAGAGCAACATGAGTGTGTAAATTATGACAGAATTAAAATTTTTGTGTAAACTATCCCTTCAATTAAGTTCTCAGTATTGTTTTGTTTAATACTTGACTAGGTTTCAAATGTTATTTATGTCAGGGGCGTCATGGTTTTTTAGGAGACACCAGAGGCAGTTTCAAAGCAAATGATCTGCAGAAGGTCCAACTTGATAGCATAGACCAATATGTAAATCTATCTGAATCTCCCCCCCGCCAGATAAAACCAAGATTCTAAGTATGTTCTGTGAATAACTCTTCTATTATATGGATTTCTTTACATTTATATTTTTAATCCTAATTCCGTCATTTCAAATTTGAATTGGAATAAGATGTTTCTGAATTTGATGCTTCAATTCATATTTAATTGAATATCAGGAATTGAATTGAACTGGCATTCTCTATTCAGTTCTGTGCAATCTGCACACACATTTCTGTTACCCCCAGCTTTCTAACTATTTCCTCACAAATATTCATCCGTTCTTGCTCCCTAATGTTCTCATGTTTGCAGTTTCACTCAATGGATTATTCATATTCAGTTTGTTGCTCACAAAACAAATTTGCTAATTAATTAAGTCTCATAAATTAAGACACATTTTAAAACAGTCTAAGTAAACAAAGCCTATTAAACGCAGCAACAAAATGAGTTTATTGATTTGCAAAAAGATATTTAGTAGTGTGAACAGGTAAAAAAAAAACATTTGTAAGGCTCCTGTTTTTATTAATTTCACACTTTCAACAGGTCTCTATTTTCTCTTTCAGCTGAAGCAGGGTGTCGTGAGAGAGCACTCGATGAGGGAAAGGTAATCACAGGTGACACAGTGGCGCAATTAGCTAGATATCTCCTGATTTCAGCCTCAGGAAGGGCTTAAATCGACAGCATTGCTGAATCAATTTAAAACAAATGTAAATGTAAATTGCAAACAGGCATTACAATTGAGGTGGGGGTTCGAGAGGAGAGATGGCCTGCGACCTCACTTTACAGGAAAATAAGCAAAGAGCTTCAGATAAAGTCAAGTTTGCAGTGAAACAGGATGAAGAGGGTCAGCATGCATTTAACCTTGCTGGGTGGTGTCTGTCTGTTCGCACTCAGGTGAAACAGAGATGTGGAGAAAGAAGGAGACAAGGGACAAACAAAACGCACACTCCCACAGAGGAGAGATACAGGGTTTAAATAAGGACAACCCTGAACATTAACAAACACTCGCATCCATAGAGAGCAGCAAAAACACAGACAGGAGGGAAAAGGACAGCCAAGAAAACAATCTGAGTTTGCCCTTTGAGTGCACATCGATGAGACGTCTCCCTCTGTGAGACATAACTACTGCCTCAAGAACTGCTGCTGGGGAGAGTCACAAGCACTAAAGCTGAAGAACCACGTGAACATGAATCAAGAAGAGAACCCTTATTACCTGTTCAGACTGACTTAATTGTTTTTGTTTGGGATCCAATACCCCAATGACTTCCCAAACAATAATCTTATTATTTACCCTTCAAATTATTTTAAAACGTTTGTCATTTAACAGACTGACTTTGCTTCTGTTTGGAGTCAGGTTTATCCTGGAAAAAAACACATTTTAAAAATGTAATAAAATATTAATGTTTTTGATAAGTATTAATTTATTGTATATATTTATTTCAAATATTCATTCATTTTATACAGTAAAAACATTAATATTGTGAAATATTATTACACTTTAAAACAACATTTTCCTCTTTTAATATATTTTAAAGCGTTATTTATTTCTGTGGTGCAAAGCTGAATTTTCAGCATCATTAATCCAGTCTTCGGTGTCACATGATCCTTCAGAAATCATTCTAATATACTGAATATGCTAATTTTGATTATAAATAATAGTTCTTATAATTATCAATATTGAAAACAGTTTATGCTCCTTGTTAAAACTGTGATACATTTTTTTTTAAATAATCTTTGATGAATAGAAAGTTGAAAAGAAAAGCATTTGATTAAAATAGAAATCACATTATAAATGTCTTTACTGTCACTTTTGGTCAACTTAATGCATCTTTGCTAAATAAAACATTAATGTCATTGTTTTGTTTTTTCATAGTGTATCTGTCACAATTATGTTCTGTCCTGTCTGCACCTGTTCTCGTTAGTCTCTGATTAGTTATCTTCCTCCACCTGTGTCTAGATAGTTCCCTCAATTCATCCTGTGTATTTACTCCCTGCCCTGTTCCCTTGTTGGTTCTCATTTATGTTAGATGTGGTTGTGTATGTCCTGCCTAAGCTCATCAAGTAAAGTTTGTGTTTAACCCAGATCTGTGTCTTGTGCCTTTAACTATGCCGTCACACCGTTACAGTAACACAAAAATATTAGTTTTCAACATTGTTTTGAAAACATGATGATTTCTGAAGGATCATGTGATACTGAAGACTGGAGTAATGATGCTAAAAATTCAGCAGGAATAAAAAAAAGATTAAAATGTGAATTTTTCATTTCTGGGTAATGACCTTTTTTATTAAAACTGTTTTGATTACTTGTTTATGATGATTACTGGTCCCACTGTTTTCATTTGAAAATGTTTTCTTTATTATCACATAGTCTAATTGAATGTGATATGATTTGATAAAACACATTTAATTTAATGTATTTTAAATGTATTGATAATATTTGAAAAATATTTTTTAATATATTTCCATATTTTACATTTTGTTAATAATTAGTTATAATTAGAAACAATAATGAAGTTGCAACCTCATTGTTAAGTACATTTTAGAGATGTTAAAACAGAATATGAGGTTTCAGGAATTTTGATTTTAAAAATTGATTTAAACGTTTTATCGTTATTTTATTAATGTAACGTGACTCAAAGTGGGGAAAGATTTTTAGTGATAAGAGAAGCATTTACCATGAAGCATCTCTAAAAAACAACAGCTAATTATGAAGCATGACAGCAGTGATGATCAATGTTGATGGTATTGTCTGAGATCCATCAGCACAGATTGATCTGGCAAAGGAAGGTTTGTTAACAGACGGGATGTTCTCAGTTGTGGTTGCTTCTCCCTCTCATTCCCAGTTATTACAAACAATCAAGGGACACCACATGAGCCTGGTGGCGTTGTCTTGACAAATGACTTAACTAGAAAGCAAATCTGTAACAGATGAAAGGGGAGTTTCAAAAGTGAGCAGAAATATTGCACCAGAACACAGAATTGAGTGGGAGAACCTGATGAAGATCAGTAGCCACCGATTCAGAGATAATGATAATTATAGAACAAAGGGATCTGACATTAAAAAGAGCTTTTGTCACTCACTATCACATTGTTGCATCATGAAAAGGGTATTTCACTCTTGGGAAGAGGAGGTTATTAGTTATTACCATGAGGGGGAAAAAAGTTTGACATGATCCATGCTAATGGCTTCAGCTGGTGCTTATCTTAAAGAGGTGTGCAATATTCTTAATTTGCTTTTCTTTTACTATTCCTTTAAAGAACATCCATTGTGAGAATTGACGTTCATTAAAGGAATAATTCACCCATGGCATTTCAAACCTGTATTTTTGACTTTGTTTCTATGAAAGTGTGGGGGGGAAAAAACTGCAGCTGCTCTTTTCCATGCAATAAAAGCTATGGGTTGTCAAGCTCAAAAGGCACCATAAAATTGACCCATATGACTTCAGAAGAATACTTTGTGTGATGAAAAAAGGCTTAAATTTAAGTCATTATTCACTGAAATGTCTATTCATTTTTGCATTTCCACATATTCTCATTACCGGTGTCATGATTGCTCATGTGACACATGAGAACCAATAGCATTCTGCACCATTAATGACTTTTATGGTCCTTTTAAGACTGAAAGTCTGTGACTATGTTTAACATAAAACTAAGTCAGACAGGTTTCAAACAAAATGAGGGTGGGTACATTTTTTGGGCGACCTTACAAGTCTTAAAAGGATAGTTCACTCAAGAATAGAACACAAAAATAAAACATAGTTTAAAGAATGTTAAGGTTCAAACAGTGTTTGATGTTCCTTTTCATAGAAGTACAACAAGCAGCTTTCCTGCTGATTCTGAATTTGGAGATTAATTACATAACTGCTTTACTTAATATACTTGTGTAGAACAAGATGTCCAGTACAATTGAATGATTTCTGGCGCATGTACAGCGTGTTAAAACTGCGAAAACAATGTTATGAAGTGATGAGTGATGTGAGTTTGTAAAATGATGGAAACGAGGTGTCCTATGGGTTGCCATGACAACACTTTCTATACAGGAACATGCGTGTGGGAAGCCAGCCCACCATTCACCCAGATCTATGTTGTCTCTAAGGCATAAGTGATATTTTATTTGAGTTAAATGATCTTTGCTGTAAACTTTAGCTGACCTCTTTTATAACATTAGACCTGTAATCCATACAGTCATTCTGAGATAACAGGATTTTCCTTTCTGCCATGACCTGCCTCATTGGGTCAATCAAACATTGATGAATTGACACTGACTGTCAGACTGGCATCCATGTGAATGAATCACTGAAAATGACTGAAGTATAGAGACTCCTCAGATAAAGTTTACATAAACCCTTTATAGAACAACATATAAATATGGGCCGTCAAACTTTTAATTGAATTAAGCATATGATATACGGGTTAATTAAATCACACTTAGTTGCATATTTCATTATTTGCCAAGAAAAGCCACAAGTGGCGTTATATTTATTTTTATTTATTTATTTGCCGTTTTTTACCTTTATTATGACAGGACACTTAGTTGGAAGCAAAGTTGGAGAGAGAGAGGGGGGATGGGATTGGGAAAGGTCCACGAACTGAAATTTGAACTCGGGACGCCCGAAGCACAACTGCGCTATATGTCGGCGTGCTGCCCACGAGGCTATTGGCGCCAACATAAGAGCAGTTATTAAAAACAATAACATTACATTATTGTCAGAAGAAATAACTGAATAGACAAGATGTGAATTTAGACCTTTATCCTAAGTTTTAACCTATACATAATAAAATTAAGTTAATTAATAAAAAGCTATGGACAAAGAACCTTTCAGAGATCAGTTAAGTCAAGTCAAGTCATCCTCATTTATATAGCGCTTTTAACAATGTAGATTGTTTCAAAGCAGCTTTACAGAGATAAACATATAATTTAAGGTAACAGAGATTGGTTTGGTTTTATAGTGGTTCTTGAAAAATGTTTTTTCCAGCTAAAGTTAGTTTTGATTGATTCACTTCCGTCTAAATGATCATTTGTTATTAAATTAGGGGCCGCTAAGACGACACCGTTCTCTCTAAACAGACTTTAAACGTGAACCTGTGATAGACGCTGATGGCGTTCACATGCGCATTAAGAATTGATTCTCTAGTTATGTGCGTTTGAATATATGTGTGCAGGTTTGTAATTCTTTACAAACCATGCCTAAACAAACTACTTGTCTAAAAATTTTGATGCAGAATTTTATTTTATCTTATCACTTTGGGTAGGTACGCGAATCGAAAAATTCCACAACGCTTTTTCTGTAGAGTGGTATAGGGATCCTCCATAGGGAGAGGCTAGTTGGCACTTCAGCACTGCATTGTCATCAGGTCCAGGCGAAAGTCCTTTGTCAGATCTGGAAACGGCCTGGATCCGGCAGGCTGCGGGAAAACCTTGGGATAAACAAAGACACTAAAATTAGCGTAGATGCCATTCTTCTTATGATGTAACGAGTACATCATTATTTAATGGAAGTGTTCCCAGTTCCGGCCGACCTAATCTAAGCAGCCTAATATTGAATTATAAAAGTCTATAGAGTGTTATGTGAATGCTAGGTCAAAGAGATGTGTTTTTAGTCTAGCTTTGAACTGACAGACTGTGTCTGCTTCCCGGACAATGTTAGGAAGATTGTTCCAAAGTTTTGGTGCTAAATAGGAAAAGGATCTACCGCCAGCAGTCGATTTAGATATTCTAGGTATTATCAACTGGCCAGAGTTTTGAGATCGCAATAGACGTGAAGGACTATAATGCATTAAGAGCTCGCTCAAGTACTGGGGAGCTAAACCATTTAGTGCTTTGTAAGTTTTGAACTAGCTGTAGTTTGTTTATTAAGCGTGCAGGGCAACCACCCAGTAGAGCATTAGAATAATCTAGCCTTGATGTCATGAACGCATTAACTAGTTGTTCCGCATTTGTCAATGAGAGCATATGACGTAATTTAGATATATTTTTAAGATGGAAAAATACGGTTTTACAGACACTAGACACGTGACTTAAAAGTTATTAAAAGAGCGTAATATAAATAAACGTTTTCCACTATAAAGAACCTTTTGTTCTATAGAAAGATTGCATTAATGTTAAAGGTTCTTCATGGAACCATTAATGCCAATAAAGAACCTTTATTTTTTAGAGTGCACACACACTCAAAAACATGAACTTACCAGCAAAGTGCATACAGTTGTGGTCAGAATTAATGGCACCCCTGGTAAATATGATAAAAAATAGCTGTAGAGAGAGAGATCTGAGACCATTCATCCATACAGAATCTCTCCAGATCCTTCAGATTCACAAGTTAATGTGGTTGCTTCTTCTCTTCAGTTCACCCCACTCATTTTCGATAGGGTTCAGTTTAGGGGACTGGGATGGTAAAGGCAGAAGCTTCATTTTGTGCTCAGTTACCCATTTTTGTGTTGATTTTGATGTTTGTTTTGGACAGTTGTACTAATGGACAACCACGGGCCATTATAAGATTTCTAGCAGAGGTAGTCAGGTTTTGATTTTTTATCTGTTGGTATTTGCTAGAATCCATGCTATCATGTATCTGAACAAGAAGTCCAGGACCTCCAGCACAAAAATAGGCCCACAACATATAAGATCCAGCAGTATATTTAACCATAGGCATGGGGTACTTTTTATCCCTGTTTTTTACCAAACATATCTGGTGGGTTTTCCTGCCAAAAAGCCCTTTTTTTTGTTTCATCTGACCATAGAATCCGGTCCCTTTTAAAGTTCCAGTCATGTCTGACAACTGAATATGCTGTTGAAGAACATCGTGCATCGTGCATCGAACAAGAGCATCGTGAAGAAAAAGCACAGCATCCACAGTGCAAGGTTTTAATCCAGTCGTAGGCCTACTTTTTCCAGCTGCGCTGAAGTCACACTCGCTACCTGGACAGTAAACACAGAACGAGCCGGTCGCGCGAATCTCAGATCGCGCCGCCGGGAAACCTGTGTGCGTTAGCGTGAGCAGACTGTCATGTGTCAGTCATATGTCAGTGTGATGGGTTATAAAACGTCTTTCTATGTTTGTTTTCAATCGTCATCGTCTCATATTTTATTTTAATTAATGTCTAAAATAGGCTATAAAAAAAGATAAGCCTAAAACAGGCCCGAGGCCCGGCCCGCGTGTGAACTATGATGTGAAAATTGGCCCGAAGCCCGGCCCTAGAAGCGTAAATAAGTCGGGGCCCGTCGGGCTCGGGCTGAAATGCAGGCCTCTAGGATTTTTCTTGAAACCCTCCCAAACAACATGTGGTGATGTAGGGGTTGTTTGATATATCTTTTTAGGCTACAATTCTCCATCTTATGATCCTTGGAGAGTAGTTGGCCACTCAAACTTTCCTCCTTACCGTGCATTAAGACAATATAGACAAACTTCCTCTTCCTGGTAGATTCGTAACATCTTTAGTTGATTGGAACTTCTTAATTATTGCCCTGATGGTCAGAATGAGGATTTTCAATTCTTTAGCTATTTTTTTACAGCTACATTTATTTTGTGATGCTCAACAATCTTTTGATGCACATCAGAACTATATTCTTTGGTTTTACTCATTGTGCTGGATGATTAAAGGAATTTCTCATATTTAAACTCCAGTGAAACAAGAAGTCATAGCTAGACAATTTCATGTTCCTAGTCACCATGGTGTGCTAAAAAAAAAGGTAAATGTTAATGGGAATGTACTCCAGAGATATTTTACTCATAAAAAATTCTAGGGGTGCCAATAATTGTGGCCAACGTGTTTTGGAGAAAAAACTTATTCCATAATGTTTTAATGTGTTAATTCTGACCACAACTGTATTTTAGCATGATGTAGAAATATTGGGATGAATAGTGTGCGAATAAACCAATAAAACTAAAATGATAAAATGAGAGTAAGTGACTCCTAGAAGGAAACATTTAGGAGTCAAATGAATATTTGTAGTTATCATATTCAAGAAATTGCATCAGATGTACGGAAGTTGAATATGTGCTGTTGGAAACTACTTTCACTCTTTCTTTTTTTTAGTTCGTGTATACCTTCTCACAATACCAGTTGACCATAGATCAATATCATTATTTTGCACACTGGATGTGTTTGAGTGGATCACTGGGATTATTGGGTTATAGTGTAAGATGTTGGACATTTATTCTTGGTCAATACTAACTTCACATGCCCTTTTCTTGCACTTTTAAATCCCCAGATGTTCTTCATTGATTTCTTCATTGATATCTGGGCCCTGTCTTTTGATGATTACTATTCTATTGCGCTTGCACACAATCACATCATCAACTGAAAATTCAGCCCTGCAGTTCCAGAGCTCATGAACATCTGCATCAAGAAAGCTTATAGCAGATGGTACACCGTTTTTATTTGCCATCTTAAAACTCATAATAGCTCCATACAGTAGTTTTTTTTTACTGAAACAACTGCAGAACTTTATCAATTCAGTACTTGGCCATTTTTAAAATGTGGTTGATTCGATATCGATTCTCAAAAGCCACCAATCATTTTTTTCATGTACATTCAATAATATCTGATTGACGTTAATCTTATGACTAGTCTTTTCCACTAGATGCCATACACTTATTTGCCTTGCGCGAGCGCGACAGCGGAGATCCTGTCATTCATTCAGTGCTGAACTGAAAAAGAACGCGCGCTGTGAGGGAAGTTTTATTGGGTCTGTGCATTAGTCTTAAAGTGACAGCAGCCTAATATTCCTACTGCTGTCTTTTAATGTTAATCAACTACAAAAGACAATTACTCCCTTCTCTTCACTGAATAACGTTTTTGTAACTTTAATAAGGATCAACCTTTATTTAATTTGTACAGTGAAGATTAAATGCAGTTATTTTACATTTGATTACTTTATTCAGTTTCTGCACCTGAAAACTACCTACCTGTAAAACCTTAAGCCACTGATTATTTAATTTGTATCTTTGTTCTGTTGTATTTATTTATATGTGCTATTGCTTGTAATTCAATTATTAGTTCTTTTTTATTGATGACTATTTACTTGTCTTTAATAATCTTTGAAGTTTATATTAGTAAGTAGTTTTAGCTGTGGTATCGAAATTTAACAAATTTTCAATTCCAATTTCGCTGGTATCTAAAGTTCTGGGTGTCATCATTTACTACCATACAAGGATACATGGGTCAAAAACAACAAAAACAAACTATTTTATTCATTTATTATTATTTTTTTTTGTAGTGGGACCAGTGGAAATGTAATTAGTTAATTAATTAATTAATTAATTAATTGAATCGAATCAAATATGGAGAATCGAATCGAAATCTTGTGAATTGGAATCGAATCGGGACATCTGAATCATTGCTCAGCCCTACTCGAAACCTTGAGTAAGTTTGCCAGTACAATATAAAACAAGCCATTTTGGTAACACTTTATTTTGATGGTCCCTTTCAAACATTCTGTTGACTAAAATTAACTTTACAACTCAATTTCAACTAACTTTCATTAGAGCGTTAGTACACTGTCTGCTTAATATCTGCTAACTCTTTATTGTGATGGTCCCCCAACAGACATTCCACTGACTATAAGAAACTTTGCAACTTTAACTTATTCTAACCCTAACCCTACCAGTCTACTAATACTCTACTAACACTCTAAGAGAGATAGTAGACATGTAGGTGCAACGTTACTTATAGTCAACAGAATGTGTTAAAGGGACCATCAAAATAAAGTGACCATTTGTCACAGCAAGCATTTGCTGTAAATCAAAATAGCCTACTTTTTACATGCGTACTCAATGACACCGAACATTTACTTCAGCTGAAATATTCTACACGACACCTATTTTATTTAATAACATGGTAAAGTCAAGTGAATGTTAAATGATGGCAGAACAGATAACTAAACATCTCTTACACCATAATGGCCAAATCCACAAAGAGAAACAATCACTAGGCATTGCCACATCAAAGTGGTCAAGTACTACAAGAAAACTCAACAAAGCCTTTGTTGATTTTGATCTGAATTGGTGTTTCATTATGTTCCTTTGGGAGGTTGATGTGAATCAACAGGCTTGGCTGATCAGCTGTGCTGTGTCGTTGATAAAAAAAAGTAGCATTGGTGAGTAATAAAGTAACCTGCAATGAATTTTACTGCACATTCTAAAATAAATAATTCTGTGGAGAAACATACCCTTTACATTAAAGGCACCCTGTGAGAGAAGGCAATGGGTGCTGGATTAGCAGGTAAAGTGTGGAAATTCTGACATTTTCAGAGGCTGCTGGGGTGATAGTCATGCACACTGGCGTCACTGCCACTGGGCAGGATCAACGGGGCTTGACCCAAACAGGCTAGGAGCTGAACACTTTGCTGGTGGTCATTATACAGATGAATACATGCATACAAATAAATTGAAAATGGCAAACTGATTCAAGCTTACCAGAAGACGACTCAGTTAACCAATATAGCTATGCAGATGAACATCTCTGAACACATCAAACCTTAATGTATATGAGCTACTGCAGCAGAAGACCACCTGAGGGTACAGAGGTTAGAAACCCAACCAAACTGGTCTTAATACTGCTTGACATAAAGCATGAAGTCTGCACGTGTCAGTAGCTCAGTCTGGAAGTGGTGTAATGAATGATAGGAAATCATTTGGCTTATGTTAGGCTCCTTAATAGCTGAGCAGTATTTAAAAACCACTGCCTGCTGGAATGCTGACCATGTGAATGCCTTTATATCCACTAATGGCTATTCCAGCAGGATAATGCAAATATGACCATAAATTCTGTGCATTTCATCAGTTTTTTTTTACATCTTTAGGATGTAGCTGAAAATGTACAACATGAATGTACAACCAACACAACTACTGAAACTAACTGTAGATATACCCCCATAATAACAACATTTTCCTTTGATGACATTATTTCCTTGAAACAGTAAGTTTTGGGGCAGAACATTTATTTATTTAATAGCTTATAATCAATAGTTAACATCACATTAATTGCTAGTGCTAGTCAGTTGGCGAAAGTCTACAGAGAAATTTGTATATGACCCTGCATGCAAGATTAAGTCTTTAATATTTTGGGACTTTTTCAGATATTACTCACTTTTTAATTTTAAATTTAGAATTTTTTTTAAAAGAAGTTTTTAAGGACGTTTTTATTTTATCAAAAATACAGTACGTAAGTAATATAATTGGCAATTATATACAGTATAGTATATAATATGGCAATGTTGAATTTTTAGCAGCCATTACTGCAGTCTTCAGTGTCCTTCAGAAATCAATCTAATACGTGGATTTGGTGCTCAAGAAACATTTCTTCTTATTATTAATATTATTAATTTTCAGGATTTTTTGATGAATACAAAATTCAAAAGAACTGTTACCTTTGACCAATTTAATGTGTCCTTGCTGAATACAAGTATTTCAATCATTCAATAAACTCGTAAAAAATAGTTTTAGTATGTTATTGAATATGGCAATGTTAATGTATTTGATCTTGGTGGACTAGATCTGCGACGCTGCTGCAGAGCAAGTAGGACTTGCTACAACTAATAGATATACAGACTAATAGATATACTGCTGTGAGCATGTAAGATATGCTGCTGCTGCTGCTGCTGGAAAATAGACATACATAAATCCCATAGCAGATCTAGGCAGGTGGAGAGGGGGAAACAATGAATCAGATTATTTAAATGTTGAGCATGCAATGTAATTGGCTGCAGGATCAGCAGATGCCAATCAGCTTGTGTCATGCCATAATGATGTGATTGCTTGCCGATTGCATGTAAAGGACCTATCAGCCTGCACCCTGGAGTTTCATGAATGAACTAGATCTTAATTTCTAAAAATAAAATAAATTAAAAAAATCTAACTGTCCCAAAATTTTTGAATGGTAGTGTATATGATAAAAGTTGTATTTATTTCTTTTATTATCATTATCTTTTTTTTTTGTCAAGCTGATATTGACTAAATACCACAAGACAAATACCACAAAATGTTGATGTCCACCAATGGAACCACAGAAAGTAATTTGCCACATTTGAATACCAGAGCAAATGTCCAGCGTCACTTGACATCACAGTCACTTTGAACATGGTTTAACAACAACTTGAATTAACTTGACACTCAGCTGAAATCTCACTGTTATACATAAAACACAGAGTATTATAATCCTGACAGGGAAAGAACAGAGGGAAATATTCTTCTTGAAAATATAATACGCATACATTCACTCACCCACGCACACTCTCTGAGATATATAATAAATGTACAGGCAATGGATGTATTAAAATTGATCGTGAAGGCATTCTATCATTCTGATGCTTTCAGTTTGCAGGAGAGGACCACAACAGCCATAAAAGGTGCTCAAAAACCCACAGCGGCACACATTTCTCTCCTGAACCCTGACCGCTGTCTCACCTGGTCTCAACAGCTTTCCATTTAGCCGAGCCTCTCCTGAACTGAACACTTAAAAGTCTTCGTCTATCTCGTGACAAAGATGGGTGACAACTTTGCAGATTACAGAAACCTGTGCGAGACCCCCCAATAACTATATTCAATTATGTTAAAGTGCCATTTAAACATATTCACAATAACTGTCTTTTCTGTTAAATTTTTAAAATGGTCTCCTGCATGATGTAATGTTTCCTAAAAACTAGAATCCAAATTGCTTTAGATCCAACGGTTCATAAATAAACCATGATGTGCTTAGACCTTTACAGAATGTGTAATTTTTCATAACAGACACACCTATACCAAATCACTAGACTCAGCCGCTCATGAATTAATCGTCCTGGATTTTTCTGCACTGTGGTTTTTACAGTATGTGCAACATTTTCAATCAAGTCACACTTGCATTTGTGTTCAAGAAACTCAGGCACAACACCCCCATAGCATGCTCATGTTTTAGTATACCTCCCAGGGCACACCGCACTGCCTAAAATGCTGATTTGAAACACACACGGGTTGAATGCATGCTCGAGGACTCCTGCTGCACTGTTTTTGATGGTGTGTGAATTCCATTGTTTTTGAAGTAGCTGATATTAAACCACAACAGCGAGTGAAATGGTAAAATAGTGTGCCATATTGATTTAAGCTCATGAAAGCAGGAGGAGCTAAAAGTGCAATGTTTTTTAAGCAATAGAAGAGCTTTTGTTAAGCACATTATAACATCAGTGCTGTATTTCCTCTGCTGTCAAACCTGAAGAGAATGTAGTTTGAAAAGATACCTCTCCTTATTAATGCCTGTAACAAAACATATTTTGAAGTAAATCAAAGATAAAGGTTGATGAATAAGATTTTGAAGGACTATAAAGCTCAGGTTTAGTCATTTAATTTGATCACTTAAATGCAAAATTTCTGCCACTGAAAATGTTCAACCAAAAAATACCACAAAATGCCATTTTCACTGTTCAGATGAAAGGGAAATTACCAGAAATTTTTAAAAGGTAAGCTGAACCCATTACTTTGACATCCAGTATTAGAGTCATTGCCATGGAGAAAAAGATCCAATTTTGATTCATGTTTAATGCAAAACAACAGCTCTCTGTATGTGGTGTGAGAGAGCCTTGCGGAGATATACAATCATGCACAAACTCAAGTGCAAATTGAATTTGTATTTGAATTATCTTGTTGTACATTAAAGTTTCATTGGTTTATTAATACTGTTTTTCACATGCTTGCATAGAGTGCACACAGGCATCTATTTGCACAATTCCCCAAGCACTAGTATATTTTCTATTATTACATATGGTAAGGTCATGGGTTCGATTCCTTGGGAATGCATGAACTGATCTGCCAAAGTCATAAATGTAAATGTATAGTATACAATATTTGTATTGTATACAGTATAGTATACAATACAATATGTTTAAAAGTTGTTGGAGCCTAGATGGTACGTTAGTGGTACCATTAGAGACAAACCTGGTGTAATCAGTAAAAGGCAGAATTAATTAAAGTCAAAAGGAAAAGTAGAAAACCTTAAATTTATCGTAAGGTGATTACAAATGAGTAATTACAAAAAAATATGAAAAAATATATTACGCTGTCCTTGTTGGGGTCTAGAAAAAAGGATCTAAAGCCACAAGAACTCATGGTTAATTATGTTTTGACACGAATGATTATTATTCTAAATGAGGTTATTAGAATAAATTTTCTCCTTCAATCATACCAGAATGTAAAAAAAATAATAAAAATAACAATGAATCTTACCGCCACACACATTGGAAAAATACACACTTGAAATAGTTAATGAAGCACAGAGCAAACAAACACACACACTGCAAAATAACAGGATCATCAGTGTTGAGTTTTTTCCACTTCATCCTAATAAAACTAAAACCAAAACACTTCTTTCATGCATAAATACTGTCCTTCAGATATCTTAGGCAGGATTATTGTATCGCTGTTATACAGTACATCTCTGCACATGAAACTCATTAATCACTTGGAAAGAGGTTCCATCATTAGGCGGCTGTCAGGCTGTAAAATTCCCAGTTTTCTCTCACTGGCCTGTCAGTGATCATCTCTCTCTCTCTCTCTCTCTCTCTCTCTCTCTCTCTCTCTCTCTCTCTCTCTCTCTCTCTCTCTCTCTCTCTGTGTGTGTGTGTGTGTGTGTGTGTGTGTGTGTGTGTGTGTGTGTGTGTGTGTGTGTGTGTGTGTGTGTGTGTGTGTGTGTGTGTGTGTGTGTGTGCGTGCGTGCGTGTGTGTGTGTGCGTGTGTGTGTGTGTGTGTGTGTGTGTGTGTCTCACTGTCTGCCTGTGGGTAGGTTTAAACATTGGTATGCATGGAGAGCAGTGGAGAGTCGTTCTGCTCTTATCTGCTGTGCGGAAAGACGTGAGGCATAGACGAAAGAGAATTAGGAGAGAAACAGAGTGTGGGAGACCCCAGGCATTACTGAGCTCACATTTGTAATTACAGGCTTTATGCTATTGATTCCATAGTCCAAGTTCTCTTTTCCATTCCAAGTCCTCCAGTCAAAGAGCTTTGCACAAGCCACACAAAGTTGCTAACACTGACCAATCAGTGATGGTCAAACCATTGGTCTGAATTTGATTAAACAGATGGTCGACGCTTGTGTCTGTTGTATCTATCTGTCCGTCTGTCTGTTCAATGTCTGTAGGATATATATATACAGTATAATAAACAGCAAGAATTTCATATATAATAATATTTAAGTATAGTTATTTATTTGAAGAAAAAATAAATGCATTTGCAGTCTCCAGTTTTGCCAAGTCCACGGTTTTCTTGTGGGATTGGGCTACTTTTACACTGTTGATGCTGCTTTCCTCCAAACACATTTTTTTACTGGGACGTGATTGGTCCAGGTTTGATTAGCAATTGGGCTGAGACCACACGTATTGTTCACAATCTCTCTTTCGCTTGCAAAACTGATTTAATGCTTAACCCTGCAGGAACATATTTATAATGAAGAAAAAATAAATTATTCAGCAACTGAATGGAGGCGGAGAAAAAGAGCAAGATAGACTGAGACAGCTATAGATAGAGCTATATATATATATATATATATATATATATATATATATATATATATAGAGAGAGAGAGAGAGAGAGAGAGAGAGAGAGAGAGAGAGAGAGAGAGAGAGAGAGAGAGAGAGAGAGAGAGAGAGAGAGAGAGAGAGAGAGAGAGAGAGAGAGAGAGAGAGAGAGAGAGAGAGAGAGAGAGAGAGAGAGAGAGAGAGAGAGAGAATACACAAAGTGATAACTGTATAATAGACCTTGATGTGAAACAAATGGTCCAGAGCTTAGGTTAATTCATCTGAAATCAGTTTGGAAATGAATGATAGTCTAGAGAGCATCAGTATTACATATAAATGCTTTTGTATTGGCCTGCCATCCATCTGAGATGAGGTCTGCTCTGTATTATATAAAACAAGTGGAGGGATAAGGCAATGTCTGGCAAGACCTTTGTCAAAAACCCAGTCTCTATAATGAACAAATTGCAGGTATCGATGTCAAACTTAGCTTGATGTTGGGCTGATTGGAGATATCTGTGCTCCGTTGTGTCCATATTACTTCAGACAAAAGCTAAATCCTCTCTGAAGCGACAGTTGAACTCAATGTTCTTTCATATTGTAAGCCCAGCTCGATCGGGCCAAAGGAGGTCCTCCGATCACGGGGTGAAAGTCTCTGAATGTTACTGTCTTTCCTTTTTCGCAACATTCAAGATAAATGGAATACATTTTCTCATATGTATCAACTCGTTATTTCATCTGACTCCATAAATGAAAAAGGTTTTAATGATATCTGGGCATCATTAAAAGGGAACGAATATTTGATTATTCTTTTTTAACTCTTTAATTATGTTTTACCCGTTCAGATTAGGAAGCTATACCGCTCAGAGGTCCTCGCGTCTTCCGCGGGTCTCACGCTCGCAATCTCGACAGTTTCGTCACCAAACAGAGGTAATTGGCTAATATCTTAGACGGTCGGACTCACCCTTACACAATCAAAGATACTTTTATATAGCCCCCTTGAATTTGCATTCACTTGAATTTAAAGTAACGTTTACTTCAGGCAGAGGTATGGCCACTACTACATAAGTTAACCAACTTTACTTATCTTATAATAGCTTTGGACTGGTTTCCCACCTACACTTATCTAAAGTAACATTAAACTGAAACAGAGGTAAAACAGACGCACCATGATTTAGTTTGGTCAAGCAGCGCATTTGGGAAGTCTACCTACAGTCTCCCCGAACCTTTTTGCCCATTTTCCTTATAACCCCAGATAATTCCATTTTCTTACCAAATGGTGGTGTCTGTCATTATAATTAGATTTGGTCCCCTAGTGAGGGGCTCATAACTGTGAGATCAGAATGAAGGATCTGGGGGAGGGAACACCTTTAAGGGACACATCACTTTTCTCATATTTTATAACTTCTTTTAGCTTTTCATTATGGTTGGAAGAATCAGACCATTTTACCAGGCGTAATGAGACACTTCAAATGATACCAAACATGTATAGTTACTTTTTTTTGATTGTGGGGTTTTTTTTTTTCCTAATTGCAGTTTCACCAACAGATGTCGCCCTTTGGCCTTGGCCTTTGAACCTCTTGAAAACGACCGCATTATCCGCATAGAACAACAACGAAAAAACGTATCAAAGCGGTCTTCCTTTTCTTCTCAAACAAACTAACTGCATCTTAAACAGCCCAAGTTTCAAAATTTCCCGGGGGACAAACCCCCGGACCCCCATTAAAATAAAAGATTCAACATGCAGGGCTAAAAAAGCCTGCCCCGGATCATTTGCACTACTAGCGACGCCCCCCTGGACATGCATACACGACGCAAGGGCGCCCGCGCTACAAAACTAACATTTTTATTTAAAACATTGTCTTACCTGCAAGCGACTCACGAGTATCATCCCGCTGTCTCTTCTTTTTCCTTTTTCCGCCCCCGACTCTTGGTGCCTTTTCGAGGCCATGTCTGAGGTCGGTGTCTGCCAAATTTGACATTGATTGAGGCATGAACAGAACACTGGGAGGTGGTGAAGGGGGGGCACCAGAGGGAGAGTGGCACAGGAGATTCACCTTTTTCTCGACTAATTTGGTCTAGGCCTATATTACTTTTGTATTGCTTTTGTACATTAACATGCTTTAGACATTTTTTTAGTTATTTATACTAGTAGCCTATTGTGAAGATTTTTCACGACCCAGATTTTTTGGTGCCCCCCCAAGCACTTTGTGCCCTACGCGCAGTGCGTGATGTGCGTGTGCGGAGCGCCGGCCCTGAGTTACACAGTGTGCTGCGTCTCGGATGTTGCTGTTACATAATTATGTAAGGGAGGGTGTTCAAATGTTAATTCTCAGGAGAGCCTTTTGTTTCCTTGAGGCGTAGCCCAGACTTTCTGGCACCCGCCTTACAATATCATGATAACTCTTTGTCGAAATGCCAAACTGTGACAAGTCGTACACATAATGACATGACTCATTCACCATGGGGGGCAACTGGGAATTTTATCTGGAATGGTGGCGAGTCCAGGTTCATGTCAGAAATATGAAGAAGTATAAGTTCTGTCAGATACGACTGACACTTAGCATACACTTAGTATTGGCAGTATGGTTCTGTTCTGGGCAAGAGCAACATTAACCCCTCTTAGGGTAAACAGAACAGAACCAACATGAATGTATTGCAGATATCATTAATTCAAGATTTTAAAGTACAACATAATTCGAGAATTTATTCTGATTCAAAGGGAACCCAGAAGGCCAAATCCTGACTGGGTGAGAGGAGGAGCTGGGAATGGAGGAGGGTAATTAGCTCCTGAGAAACGTGATAGCTGTTGTAGCGACTGACCGAATCCTGTTTTCCTTTCACTACTGAACAAATATGAACACATATATGTTTAATTCACAAAACCTTGAATCATGTGAAATGGTGCCCCAATGTCTGCCAGCAGGTCATTGATTAACTCCATTTATGACGCATTGCGCAATCAAGAAACAGGTCCCCGTTGTTCTCGAAACCCTCACGTGGTGCACACCACGGATGGACAATATGCCCTAAGGATACACACACACACACCACACATACCCGCACACAAACGTCCTTTGTGTGCAACTTAGGATAGGAATGTCCTTAATTTATATAACACAGAATTGTATCTAACCTTCCTGTATGCATGCATATCTAATTAGTTTTGTCTTATTCTATAGATGTAATTGGAGACTGGTCTGTAACTTCAAATCTTAAGTGTATTTCTAAAGAAAGATTACCTAACAGTATCATCTTCTGTAAACTCTCCCTCTTGCTAGGTCATAAAACTTTATGACCCCCAAAAGGAATTCCAAGGGAATCACAGCTCCCACTTGAATTCTGATAAAGAAAGAGGAATAGACTCTGCAATTATATATTTTCTATAAGTATAACCACTTAAGAAAAGTATAAACATGAATTTGATCTTTCCTAGGTCATGGTAGCCGGTATTATGGCTTTATAGTCGTGTGAGTGAACATTAAATGTGTGTAATTCTGCATATGAATGTAACTTTATGTTTCTTCTACTCTTTCCGGCCATTCTTGGTACCTGTTTGACCGTCTTGTTTTGACTAAACCAGTCATACATAGGATATTACAGTAAAATGTATTGTTCTGTGTGTACAATCTTTCTGGCTAGAAATGACAAAATTTTATAGCATCATCAATTATCCTGACAAGACAAAGAAGAACTTTTCCCGCTCGAGATGCTCTAAGATGATTGGTTCACATACACGAAGCAGGCGTGAACCCCTCCTCTCTATAAGAAACTGACACAGGAGTTTCTCAGAAGAGAGCACTTTCCCTGTGAGAGGTGTTCGGTCCCATGGCTCCTTAGGGAGCATTACACCGCGTTTCTTTTCTTTTCCTTTCTTTACTAAGTTTTATTTTCATTCTTCGCCTCTCCCTCCCGAGGGAGATGAACTCTGAACTATTTCCTTGGTAACTTCACGTTCGGTGAACCTTTAAAACTTCCCGCGAGTCTGCTCGCCCCGGAAGACACGAGAGAACAAGCCTATAGCGCCGAAGGACAAACACGCATACGACTCTGCGTTCTTCAGCTCACACAAAGAGAACCATATACGCAAGTATAGGTTATTGATTTGATTTGATTTGATTGATGTGATTTCTTGTTGCCTCTCTAAGGGTTATTGTCTGTGATTTTTGCCATGCTGCGATCACCCCGGTGATCTCTCTCATCCTGACCGTTAGTTTCACTTTCTCATCCTCTATCTCTCTCTCTCTCGCTCTCTCTCTCTCTCTCTCTATATATATATATATATATATATATTTCACTCTCTCTCTCTCTCTCACTCAATCTCTCTCTCTCTCACTCCCGTTGTTATTCGTTTGTCTCGTTAGTTTTACTGTTTATTGTACATACATGTATCCCGGGTTTAAATGTAGAATTCTGTATCCGTAGTTTCATTTTATTAAAACCATTATATTCTTGATTGCTAATTGTCTAAAGTTCTCATTTTTACAAAGTCAATGAAGTGTTCGACCCTTTTGCTACAAAGCTTTACAATTCGTTACTATTTCAGTAACCTAAATTTTATAATAACAAGAAGGTGATTTTTCATGGCCAGAAAATAGCTTTTTTTGGAATTATAAGAAAGAGATACTTTTTGTTGAAAATTGATAAGTTAATCTTACGGCCGTTTGCTGGACAAACAGATTGTTCGATAACTAAATTAATTCCATTTAAGGTTATCTCATATAATCGATCTGTAATAAGACTATTGATATATTAATGACGAACCATAACCCATTATGGTGATCATTCATATATACAATCGATCTATTTTCAGCTTTGATAATTTAACTGTAATATGCAATATATTAATCATTCATGATTAATTATTAAATTCCCTATATATAATTTGAGCTAATTTAATGTAAGACTCATTGTCGCTACACTGTTGATAATACTGAAGGAGCTTATATATGTATACAGTGTATGTATACAGACGAACAACAACAAAAAAACGGACAGTGTCCGTGAGGTTGCAGTCGCTCAAACAGATCAAACAAGACATCGTTCAAAAGACATTGTTCAAAAGACTCTCAAACTAAATATTCATCACGAATCCTCCAATAAATAAACTCACCAAATCCATAGCAGTTACAGAATAAACACAACTCATCTATTGAACTGCATATATTATAATAATAACCATTAGGCTGCTATTGCTATCCCACCATAGTATTTGATTTATGTATCTATAGCTCACATTTATAATAATAATAATAATAATACATTTTATTTGTAAAAGCACTTTACATTTTAAGAAAAAACCTCAAAGTGCTACAGGTCTGATTCTAAGAACAATATCTAGACATTGTTAAAATCCATAAGATCTGCTAAAAAGTAATGTCTTTAGTCCCTTTTTAAAAGTCTTGGTGGTCTGTGGTGACCTCAGATGGTCCGGGAGGGGATTCCAAATCCGGGGAGCGGCAGAGCAAAAAGCACGATCGCCCATTGTGCAGAGTTTAGTTTTTGGTATTAAAAGGCGGTTTGAGTTTTGTGATCGGAGGGATCGTGCTGTAGAAACAGGGGTAAGTAGTTCTTTCAGGTAGGGGGGTGCGTTTCCATAGATGCATTGGTGAGTGAGAAGTGAAACCTTATATTCGATCCTAGCAGACACGGGAAGCCAGTGAAGTGTGTGGAGGATGGGAGTGATGTGTTCATACTTTCGCACTCTCATCAGGATCCTAGCAGCGCTGTTCTGGACGTACTGCAGCTTTTGCAGACTCTTGTTGGGGATCCCGATGAGAAGAGCGTTACAGTAATCCAGTCTAGAGGAGACGAAGGCGTGGACTAGTTTCTCAGCATCGGCTAAGGTAAGCGTAGAACGGAGTTTTGCGATGATTCTGAGATGATGAAAGGAGATCTTACAGAGATTTTTGATATGGACTTCAAAGGTGAGTTGTGGATCAAATCTCACACCGAGATTGGTAACTGTTGTGGAAAGGGGGATGTCTTGGCCAGAGATAGTTATACCGGAAAGTGAGGATGACTGAATTTGGTGCGAGGTGCCAATGAGAATTGCTTCAGTTTTGGAACTGTTTAGTTGGAGAAAATTCTGTTTCATCCACACATTTATCTCCTCGAGACAGGCAGTGAGTGTTGGAGACGGAGATGATGTTTGCGGTGCTGCAGTTGGTTGTGGATCAGATTTCATGTACAGTTGTGTGTCGTCAGCGTAGCAGTGAAAAGACACTCCATGGCGGCTGATGACATGTCCGAGTGGCAGGATATAAATGATAAAGAGAATGGGCCCAAGAACGGACCCCTGAGGTACTCCGCAGGTAACTGTGTGTTCCCGGGACCTTGATTTTCCAAGCGAAATGTACTCTTTTCTGTCCGTCAGATATGAATTGAACCAGTCCAGGGTAATTTCAGTAAGTCCAGTGGTTTGATGCAGCCGGTCGAGTAGAATGCCATGGTCCACAGTGTCGAAAGCAGAGGACAGGTCGAGCAGTATGAGAAGGGAAGGTGAGCCAGCATCAGCTGCCATTCGTAGGTCATTTGTGACTCTGACGAGCGCTGTTTCTGTGCTATGAGCTGTGCGGAAACCAGATTGGAACTTTTCGAATAGGTGGTTGTTTTTGAGGTGGTCCTGGAGATGAGTGGCAACAACTTTTTCCAAGACTTTTGAGATGAACGGAAGATTTGAAATTGGCCTATAGTTTGATAATATATCAGGAGCAAGAGTGGGTTTTTTCAGAAGAGGTCTGATTATGGCGGTTTTAAGAGCAGATGGAACAATGCCGGACAGGATAGACTGGTTTATTACAGTGGTGATGAGAGGGCTTAGAATAACGGAGTTTGCTTTGACAAGAGCAGTAGGAAAAGGGTCCAGGTGGTGGCTCTCATCCTTTTGATGATCATCTCTACCTCCTTATTCGAGATTTCTGGAAAGCATTTCAGGGGCTGGGCGATTGCAAGCTGAGAGTGTACAGATGGGGCAGATTGGATTGAGGATCCATGAATGGAAGAGCGGATTGAATCTATTTTAGTTTTGAAAGTTGGTTCACATACGCGAAGCAGGCGTGAACCCCTCCTCTCTATAAGAAACTGACACAGGAGTTTCTCAGAAGAGAGCACTTTCCCTGTGAGAGGTGTTCGGTCCCATGGCTCCTTAGGGAGCATTACACCGCGTTTCTTTTCTTTTCCTTTCTTTACTAAGTTTTATTTTCATTCTTCGCCTCTCCCTCCCGAGGGAGATGAACTCTGAACTATTTCCTTGGTAACTTCACGTTCAGTGAACCTTTAAAACTTCCCGCGAGTCTGCTCGCCCCGGAAGACACGAGAGAACAAGCCTATAGCGCCGAAGGACAAACACGCATACGACTCTGCGTTCTTCAGCTCACACAAAGAGAACCATATACGCAAGTATAGGTTATTGATTTGATTTGATTTGATTGATGTGATTTCTTGTTGCCTCTCTAAGGGTTATTGTCTGTGATTTTTGCCATGCTGCGATCACCCCGGTGATCTCTCTCATCCTGACCGTTAGTTTCACTTTCTCATCCTCTATCTCTCTCTCTCTCGCTCTCTCTCTCTCTCTATATATATATATATATATATATATATATTTCACTCTCTCTCTCTCTCTCACTCAATCTCTCTCTCTCTCACTCCCGTTGTTATTCGTTTGTCTCGTTAGTTTTACTGTTTATTGTACATACATGTATCCCGGGTTTAAATGTAGAATTCTGTATCCGTAGTTTCATTTTATTAAAACCATTATATTCTTGATTGCTAATTGTCTAAAGTTCTCATTTTTACAAAGTCAATGAAGTGTTCGACCCTTTTGCTACAAAGCTTTACAATTCGTTACTATTTCAGTAACCTAAATTTTATAATAACAAGAAGGTGATTTTTCATGGCCAGAAAATAGCTTTTTTTGGAATTATAAGAAAGAGATACTTTTTGTTGAAAATTGATAAGTTAATCTTACGGCCGTTTGCTGGACAAACAGATTGTTCGATAACTAAATTAATTCCATTTAAGGTTATCTCATATAATCGATCTGTAATAAGACTATTGATATATTAATGACGAACCATAACCCATTATGGTGATCATTCATATATACAATCGATCTATTTTCAGCTTTGATAATTTAACTGTAATATGCAATATATTAATCATTCATGATTAATTATTAAATTCCCTATATATAATTTGAGCTAATTTAATGTAAGACTCATTGTCGCTACACTGTTGATAATACTGAAGGAGCTTATATATGTATACAGTGTATGTATACAGACGAACAACAACAAAAAAACGGACAGTGTCCGTGAGGTTGCAGTCGCTCAAACAGATCAAACAAGACATCGTTCAAAAGACATTGTTCAAAAGACTCTCAAACTAAATATTCATCACGAATCCTCCAATAAATAAACTCACCAAATCCATAGCAGTTACAGAATAAACACAACTCATCTATTGAACTGCATATATTATAATAATAACCATTAGGCTGCTATTGCTATCCCACCATAGTATTTGATTTATGTATCTATAGCTCACATTTATAATAATAATAATAATAATACATTTTATTTGTAAAAGCACTTTACATTTTAAGAAAAAACCTCAAAGTGCTACAGGTCTGATTCTAAGAACAATATCTAGACATTGTTAAAATCCATAAGATCTGCTAAAAAGTAATGTCTTTAGTCCCTTTTTAAAAGTCTTGGTGGTCTGTGGTGACCTCAGATGGTCCGGGAGGGGATTCCAAATCCGGGGAGCGGCAGAGCAAAAAGCACGATCGCCCATTGTGCAGAGTTTAGTTTTTGGTATTAAAAGGAGGTTTGAGTTTTGTGATCGGAGGGATCGTGCTGTAGAAACAGGGGTAAGTAGTTCTTTCAGGTAGGGGGGTGCGTTTCCATAGATGCATTGGTGAGTGAGAAGTGAAACCTTATATTCGATCCTAGCAGACACGGGAAGCCAGTGAAGTGTGTGGAGGATGGGAGTGATGTGTTCATACTTTCGCACTCTCATCAGGATCCTAGCAGCGCTGTTCTGGACGTACTGCAGCTTTTGCAGACTCTTGTTGGGGATCCCGATGAGAAGAGCGTTACAGTAATCCAGTCTAGAGGAGACGAAGGCGTGGACTAGTTTCTCAGCGTCGGCTAAGGTAAGCGTAGAACGGAGTTTTGCGATGATTCTGAGATGATGAAAGGAGATCTTACAGAGATTTTTGATATGGACTTCAAAGGTGAGTTGTGGATCAAATCTCACACCGAGATTGGTAACTGTTGTGGAAAGGGGGATGTCTTGGCCAGAGATAGTTATACCGGAAAGTGAGGATGACTGAATTTGGTGCGAGGTGCCAATGAGAATTGCTTCAGTTTTGGAACTGTTTAGTTGGAGAAAATTCTGTTCTTTCCACACATTTATCTCCTCGAGACAGGCAGTGAGTGTTGGAGACGGAGATGATGTTTGCGGTGCTGCAGTTGGTTGTGGATCAGATTTCATGTACAGTTGTGTGTCGTCAGCGTAGCAGTGAAAAGACACTCCATGGCGGCTGATGACATGTCCGAGTGGCAGGATATAAATGATAAAGAGAATGGGCCCAAGAACGGACCCCTGAGGTACTCCGCAGGTAACTGTGTGTTCCCGGGACCTTGATTTTCCAAGCGAAATGTACTCTTTTCTGTCCGTCAGATATGAATTGAACCAGTCCAGGGTAATTTCAGTAAGTCCAGTGGTTTGATGCAGCCGGTCGAGTAGAATGCCATGGTCCACAGTGTCGAAAGCAGAGGACAGGTCGAGCAGTATGAGAAGGGAAGGTGAGCCAGCATCAGCTGCCATTCGTAGGTCATTTGTGACTCTGACGAGCGCTGTTTCTGTGCTATGAGCTGTGCGGAAACCAGATTGGAACTTTTCGAATAGGTGGTTGTTTTTGAGGTGGTCCTGGAGATGAGTGGCAACAACTTTTTCCAAGACTTTTGAGATGAACGGAAGATTTGAAATTGGCCTATAGTTTGATAATATATCAGGAGCAAGAGTGGGTTTTTTCAGAAGAGGTCTGATTATGGCGGTTTTAAGAGCAGATGGAACAATGCCGGACAGGATAGACTGGTTTATTACAGTGGTGATGAGAGGGCTTAGAATAACGGAGTTTGCTTTGACAAGAGCAGTAGGAAAAGGGTCCAGGTGGTGGCTCTCATCCTTTTGATGATCATCTCTACCTCCTTATTCGAGATTTCTGGAAAGCATTTCAGGGGCTGGGCGATTGCAAGCTGAGAGTGTACAGATGGGGCAGATTGGATTGAGGATCCATGAATGGAAGAGCGGATTGAATCTATTTTAGTTTTGAAAGTTGGTTCACATACGCGAAGCAGGCGTGAACCCCTCCTCTCTATAAGAAACTGACACAGGAGTTTCTCAGAAGAGAGCACTTTCCCTGTGAGAGGTGTTCGGTCCCATGGCTCCTTAGGGAGCATTACACCGCGTTTCTTTTCTTTTCCTTTCTTTACTAAGTTTTATTTTCATTCTTCGCCTCTCCCTCCCGAGGGAGATGAACTCTGAACTATTTCCTTGGTAACTTCACGTTCGGTGAACCTTTAAAACTTCCCGCGAGTCTGCTCGCCCCGGAAGACACGAGAGAACAAGCCTATAGCGCCGAAGGACAAACACGCATACGACTCTGCGTTCTTCAGCTCACACAAAGAGAACCATATACGCAAGTATAGGTTATTGATTTGATTTGATTTGATTGATGTGATTTCTTGTTGCCTCTCTAAGGGTTATTGTCTGTGATTTTTGCCATGCTGCGATCACCCCGGTGATCTCTCTCATCCTGACCGTTAGTTTCACTTTCTCATCCTCTATCTCTCTCTCTCTCGCTCTCTCTCTCTATATATATATATATATATATATATATTTCACTCTCTCTCTCTCTCTCACTCAATCTCTCTCTCTCTCACTCCCGTTGTTATTCGTTTGTCTCGTTAGTTTTACTGTTTATTGTACATACATGTATCCCGGGTTTAAATGTAGAATTCTGTATCCGTAGTTTCATTTTATTAAAACCATTATATTCTTGATTGCTAATTGTCTAAAGTTCTCATTTTTACAAAGTCAATGAAGTGTTCGACCCTTTTGCTACAAAGCTTTACAATTCGTTACTATTTCAGTAACCTAAATTTTATAATAACAAGAAGGTGATTTTTCATGGCCAGAAAATAGCTTTTTTTGGAATTATAAGAAAGAGATACTTTTTGTTGAAAATTGATAAGTTAATCTTACGGACGTTTGCTGGACAAACAGATTGTTCGATAACTAAATTAATTCCATTTAAGGTTATCTCATATAATCGATCTGTAATAAGACTATTGATATATTAATGACGAACCATAACCCATTATGGTGATCATTCATATATACAATCGATCTATTTTCAGCTTTGATAATTTAACTGTAATATGCAATATATTAATCATTCATGATTAATTATTAAATTCCCTATATATAATTTGAGCTAATTTAATGTAAGACTCATTGTCGCTACACTGTTGATAATACTGAAGGAGCTTATATATGTATACAGTGTATGTATACAGACGAACAACAACAAAAAAACGGACAGTGTCCGTGAGGTTGCAGTCGCTCAAACAGATCAAACAAGACATCGTTCAAAAGACATTGTTCAAAAGACTCTCAAACTAAATATTCATCACGAATCCTCCAATAAATAAACTCACCAAATCCATAGCAGTTACAGAATAAACACAACTCATCTATTGAACTGCATATATTATAATAATAACCATTAGGCTGCTATTGCTATCCCACCATAGTATTTGATTTATGTATCTATAGCTCACATTTATAATAATAATAATAATAATACATTTTATTTGTAAAAGCACTTTACATTTTAAGAAAAAACCTCAAAGTGCTACAGGTCTGATTCTAAGAACAATATCTAGACATTGTTAAAATCCATAAGATCTGCTAAAAAGTAATGTCTTTAGTCCCTTTTTAAAAGTCTTGGTGGTCTGTGGTGACCTCAGATGGTCCGGGAGGGGATTCCAAATCCGGGGAGCGGCAGAGCAAAAAGCACGATCGCCCATTGTGCAGAGTTTAGTTTTTGGTATTAAAAGGCGGTTTGAGTTTTGTGATCGGAGGGATCGTGCTGTAGAAACAGGGGTAAGTAGTTCTTTCAGGTAGGGGGGTGCGTTTCCATAGATGCATTGGTGAGTGAGAAGTGAAACCTTATATTCGATCCTAGCAGACACGGGAAGCCAGTGAAGTGTGTGGAGGATGGGAGTGATGTGTTCATACTTTCGCACTCTCATCAGGATCCTAGCAGCGCTGTTCTGGACGTACTGCAGCTTTTGCAGACTCTTGTTGGGGATCCCGATGAGAAGAGCGTTACAGTAATCCAGTCTAGAGGAGACGAAGGCGTGGACTAGTTTCTCAGCATCGGCTAAGGTAAGCGTAGAACGGAGTTTTGCGATGATTCTGAGATGATGAAAGGAGATCTTACAGAGATTTTTGATATGGACTTCAAAGGTGAGTTGTGGATCAAATCTCACACCGAGATTGGTAACTGTTGTGGAAAGGGGGATGTCTTGGCCAGAGATAGTTATACCGGAAAGTGAGGATGACTGAATTTGGTGCGAGGTGCCAATGAGAATTGCTTCAGTTTTGGAACTGTTTAGTTGGAGAAAATTCTGTTTCATCCACACATTTATCTCCTCGAGACAGGCAGTGAGTGTTGGAGACGGAGATGATGTTTGCGGTGCTGCAGTTGGTTGTGGATCAGATTTCATGTACAGTTGTGTGTCGTCAGCGTAGCAGTGAAAAGACACTCCATGGCGGCTGATGACATGTCCGATTGGCAGGATATAAATGATAAAGAGAATGGGCCCAAGAACGGACCCCTGAGGTACTCCGCAGGTAACTGTGTGTTCCCGGGACCTTGATTTTCCAAGCGAAATGTACTCTTTTCTGTCCGTCAGATATGAATTGAACCAGTCCAGGGTAATTTCAGTAAGTCCAGTGGTTTGATGCAGCCGGTCGAGTAGAATGCCATGGTCCACAGTGTCGAAAGCAGAGGACAGGTCGAGCAGTATGAGAAGGGAAGGTGAGCCAGCATCAGCTGCCATTCGTAGGTCATTTGTGACTCTGACGAGCGCTGTTTATGTGCTATGAGCTGTGCGGAAACCAGATTGGAACTTTTCGAATAGGTGGTTGTTTTTGAGGTGGTCCTGGAGATGAGTGGCAACAACTTCTTCCAAGACTTTTGAGATGAACGGAAGATTTGAAATTGGCCTATAGTTTGATAATATATCAGGAGCAAGAGTGGGTTTTTTCAGAAGAGGTCTGATTATGGCGGTTTTAAGAGCAGATGGAACAATGCCGGACAGGATAGACTGGTTTATTACAGTGGTGATGAGAGGGCTTAGAATAACGGAGTTTGCTTTGACAAGAGCAGTAGGAAAAGGGTCCAGGTGGTGGCTCTCATCCTTTTGATGATCATCTCTACCTCCTTATTCGAGATTTCTGGAAAGCATTTCAGGGGCTGGGCGATTGCAAGCTGAGAGTGTACAGATGGGGCAGATTGGATTGAGGATCCATGAATGGAAGAGCGGATTGAATCTATTTTAGTTTTGAAAAAGTCCAGTAAGTTATTGCAGTGTTCTTCTGTGTTTTCCGTGAATGAGTGGGTCTGTGGTTTTAGAAGATGATTAATGGTGGAGAACAGCTGCTTTGAGTTTCCGGGACTGTTTTTGATGATATTAGAGTAGAATGATGACCGTGCCTTTATTAGCGACTTAGAGTATTTATTTTGGTGTTTCCGAAAAGCTTGTTGGTGGACAGTGAGACCAGTGGCTTTATATCTCCGCTCAATGGCCCGCCCAGATGCCTTCATTTTCCGTAGCTCACTGGTGTACCAGGGTGCTGTTCGGGAGAAGCTCACTGTTCTAGTTTTTACTGGTGCGTGGATATCTAGGAGGCTCTTGAGGGTGTTGTTGTAGTAGTCCATAGGGTCCATGACTGGTGAGCAGTTAACAGAAAGAAGATGTTGAAGGTCGGATGCCAATGAATCTGAGTTGATGTTTTTTAGATTTCTAAAACAGATTTGGCGCTTAGGCTTGATGAGGGCGGACGGTGAAGACATCGTCATAGAAATGACCTTGTGGTCAGAGATGCCCAGATCATAAACCCGGAGATTGCTGAGATGGTCAGAGTTTGTAATAACCAGATCGAGTGTGTGTCCCCTAGTGTGAGTGGGGACATCGACAAGTTGAGTTAGATTAAAACAGTCCAGTAATTGAAGGAATTCCGCTGCAAAACGACAGGTGGGGGAGTTGACATGGATATTCATATCTCCAAGAACTATGATATTGGCAGACATAGTACAGAGTGTTGTCAGAAGGTTAGACATTTCTGGGATGAAAGACGGGTTCGGTCTGGGTGGCCGATAAATGAGAAATATTGTTGTGGAGAGAGGAGGCTTGCACTTAAAAGCGAGGTATTCAAAAGAAGATGGCTCAGGCATGGTAATGGGGGACAGGCCCAGATCACTTCGGTGGATGACAGCCAGACCGCCGCCGCGCCTTGTATTACGGGCTTTCTGTAGGTAACAGTAACCAGGAGGACAGGTCTCATTTAAAACAGAGAAAACATCTGGTTTGTGCCAGGTTTCTGTAAGGCACACCAAATCCAGACATTTATCCAGAATATGTTCCTGTATAAGGCAGGATTTATTTGTGATGGATTGTGCATTGAACAGTTCAACCGTGATGGTAGATGGAGCAGTGTGTCTCTGTATTGGCCGGAGTAGACTGAAATCCACTCCACGTTTTCCCTCCCGATCCGTGCTCAGTGCTGCCGTTGAAACTCCAGCGTTACTTATTCTGGGAAGGGTAGCGCCCTGATGACGTGTTGGAAGTGCGACAGGGTGTGCGCCAGACCAGAGGGATGGAATGCCATGATCAGACCGGGAGAAAACAAACAAAACAAATTTATGTCTTTGTGCATGTTTTTATTTATTTTTATCGCTTACCTGAGACAACTAAATTGATAAGCAGGCTTCCCAAATGTACTACTAACTGAAAAAGAGCCAAAAGAATTTTCACATTTCACTAAAAAAATGTTTGCTGTGAGCCCCAGGGGCAGTGATTTTAAGCATCAACCCTGTGACTGCGTAAACATGAATAAATTCATGTTTGTATTTTATTTGTGAGTTCTCAATAAAAAGCTATTTAACAAACACTGCATTGCAGACTGTGAACAAGTTTCTGAATAATCGTAAACTAAACCTCAATGTAAAGTTGTTTTCTTTTTTATACATATGTATTATTTTGGGGTACATTGAGTTCATAACTATAAAAATAAATCTCACTAATGAATTTACTGAAAAATTAGCTCTGTTTCAAAACCTATTGAGGTGCTTCACTGCCAACATAGGCAGCTGTCTTCTATGAAACAATCTTAACTGAAATGGAACCCATTAGTTATTGATTTGAAACGCTTTACATAATCATGAACTCAGTGTGCAATACAAAAAACACTCAGGGTCCTCACAGGAAGTGAAGGAGAGACTCATCTCACAGCTGAATTCAATACAGGGGAGAGGGACAATGTAATATTTCAACATAGCACACACAATTTAAAGGGGAAAAGTTTAGTTTTAAATAAAAAAAAACATTATATTGGTAGTACATTTATCTACCTCCTTTCAGTGCCTTATGGGATTGCCTTCTCTTGAAAGGAAGCATGAGATGCTTCTGGTAAAGAGAATGGATCCAAGATTCTGCGTATGGAGATTTGATATAACATTTTTGTTCAGCAGGATGTCGGCATGATCTAAAATAGAGGATGGATACCCGAACCGAGCCCGACGGGCCGGGCCGGGTTCGGACACATATTTTGAAATGACGTTCGGGTTTGGGTCGGGCTCGGTCACGTCGGCACGATAAGGCATTGAACATTTGAAATTTAAACAGCTTATTATAATGTTTAACTGGATGCAAATGTTTGTTTTTGTGATTAAAACAAATTTAAAATATTACCCTAACATCCATCTTCATGTGTGCGGAAATTTGTTTATGTGGCTGTGACAATGTGCAACACGTGCGTGCATAATATTGCATATTCGGCTACATGTGGCTGGCAGCGCAACGATGGAAGACGTTAAAAAGAAGTTGGCCTCAGGAGATTTTAAAACCACCGAAAATGAAGGAAAGTCTACTGTGTGTAAGTTTTTCTACATAGTTGTCAAGGCCGATAGTGATGAACATGTAGGTTATGTTCAATGTAAGGGTTGTGGATTTCTCATGAAATATGACAGCAAGAGGACCGGGAATTCCATGTAACTTCAATAACATGCGCTTTGTTGGCTGTGTGCGGCGCACGCTGATGCGTTGCGCACATCTGTAAATATTTCCAAATGCCTTCCAGTTGCTAAATAAAAGGCTTTCTACACAAACAAACGTACGCGTCATTAGTATGAGAAAAAAAATGAGATTTTTAACTGAGTCGGCTCGGGTCAGGCTCGGACATAAATATCTTAATGCCTGTCAGGCTCGGGTCGGGTTTGGTTACTGCCCAGTCGGACGCAGGCCTGGCTCGGACAGAAAAATGCGGCCCGATCCGCACTCTAATCTAAAAGTACTTTTGGATCAGCCTTCATGTCAGGAGTGTGCCTATGATACTTCAAAATGCTGCTTACGGAACCAGCCAGTTATGGGAACAGAGCAAATCTGCACTGAGGCCCTGTTTACACGAGAACGATTCCGGGTGAAAACGTAAAAATATTTTATCGGATGTGTCTTTCGTTTACACGGCGACGACGTTTTGGGGGCTTAAAAACGCAAAAAAGTGAAACCACCCTCCAGACTGGAAATCTTAAAAACGATCCACCGTCGCGTTCCCATCTAAACGGTAAAAACGCAAATCTGCTCTCTGTGGCTCTCGTCGCGTACGCGTTTACGTCACAGGCATGCGCCAGTACAGGAAAATAACAGCCAACATGTCGGATTATTTCCATGCGTCGGACCTTCAAGTTGCCCTAGCAGCTCTGATAAACGTACAAGAGTCTTTTCAGCAGTTGTACAAAATATCCTCAGATATTGGTGTTGTTGTGTCGCAGTCCTTCACATTGCCACCTAGCCGCCTGGAGTGCATACTGCATCAAATTTCACACACTTTTGAGTCACCATATGCACGCGGATTTCCCCCCGATAACGCTCATCTAAACGCAGAATAAAAAGTGATAACGCAACGCCACTTTTGCGTTTTCTCTTCAGATCGTTTCCGTGTAAACATAGCCTTAAAAGTCCCCCTGTAGTCAATCATTTTATCCCTTAAAACTCATCTTTGATCACCAAAATTACATATTTAAAAAAAAACTTCTGTGAAAAAAATCTTAATGCCTTAAAATAGCTTGAATGTAACTATACACCCTTGCTTAATTTAGTGTACATAGATCCAAGAATATTCTAATTAGCCCCGCCTCTACTCATTTACGCCAGCTTACAGATTCACTCGGCCAACTAACAGAGGTAAACACTGCACAATGGTATCACTCTTTACAATGTCGGACACACAAAGGTAAGTAATATGATTAGCCTTTTGCTTGACTATCAAATAGCTAATAATGTGTTGCTAATGTTACACAAACTATGTTCCCATTCGCCATCTAAGTCTGCCTTCTAACAATCATCGAAAATGCTTTGAACATCAGTGGAGAAAGGCATATAGTCATCATAACATCGAAATATACATCATACACCAGTTATGTTGCTAAATCTACTTGATTTTTCATATCAACAGAAAAATATATCGGGATAACCTGGCTTCTCTCGAGATTCGACTGCTAGTTCGCTGTTATGATAAAGCCCGCCCGCACGTTGACTTCATTGGTTACAAGGTTGTTTGTGGCGTCAGAAACACCTGCGATTACAAACTGCTTTTTTGATACTGTCTCCTATTTCACTGCATTTATCAGGAGAAAATACTCAGCAATGGGTTTGACTTATGAATTTACACATGGCTTGTCTTAAAGCACATTAAAAACCCCACATAGACAAAACAACATTAAAAACTTGATTTTCACTACAGGGGGACTTTAACAGAACTAACATGTTTTGCGGTGATGCATCATGAAGAGTGGGGTTGCATCTGGTGAATCATTCACATCCTTGTTTTGCAATTTTTCCAAACTAGAGTGAACATGTTAAACATGGGGAGACAGTAGCAGCTAAAAGAAAGAAAGAAAGAAAGAAAGAAAGAAAGAAAGAAAGAAAGAGAGAGAGAGAGAGAGAGAGAGAGAGAGAGAGAGAGAGAGAGAGAGAGAGAGAGAGAGAGAGAGAGAGAGAGAACATGTTAAACACATCTCCCCAGTGGAGACCTGCTGGCATAAGAGGAAATTACAGAAGCTTTACCCTACTTTTCTACATGTGTTATCACTCACCTGCACCAACAGGAAATGAGGCATGCTGAAGATACATCCACCATTATGGAGTCAGAGATGAGCGTGTGGAGAAGGGGAAACGCACACACTTGACTCATCCTCACTATGAAAAAAACCCACACACTTCCTGATTCCATCAGCATAATTGCCAAGGAATTCTGAATTCTGCCATAGAGCATGATGGCATTAATTAGGGCGAAGAAGAGACTTGTTTGTTACTGCTACACTTTCCTTTTCCTGCTCATTTACTGCTGTTCACCCCTCTCAAAATCAGTGCAGTCTGGCACTCTGTAAAACAACAACACTAAATCACTCAACCAGGACTCAAGCTGAAGGTCCAGAGAGAGACAGAAATGATTTATGCACTAAGCTCATGTTCAACCACAGCCAAATCTGTAGAATCCTAGCATAAAGGCCAGTGTTTCATGTACAAAACACTTTAGGTATTCTCCTAAATAATGATTGCAGAGCTTGAGAAAGTCTACGTAGAGTTGAGCTATAGTTTTCAGGACTAATAGAAGTTGTTTCTGCTATTTCTGCCAAAAGTATTCTCAACTTTTCTTTTCCTCAAGCCTCCCTAATGGTGTCTGAGTGCAACAAATCATCATTAATTGGTTACAAGCCTCAGAATTGGTAAACTACCTTCATGCAGGCTAAATATTCATCTACCTCTCATTCGCTTCACATTTAGGGAAAAGTGTTAAGATTGCGTCTGTCAAAGCAGCCTGCAGGAGAGAAAGAGGCTCTGTTCACAACCGCCACCTGAAGGCTGTTATAAACAGTAGGCATCCATATAAAGCTGCGTTCACACTACACGCGACCAAGCGACACGATACCATTCATTGTCAATTCTGAGCGGGCGACTTCCGGCGACACGCGCGGTCGCGACCGTTGGCTACCGGATGGGGCGTGTCTGGCGACGCGACAAAGTTGAGATCAGTTTAACTTTATGCAAATTAAGAGCGACTTTCGGAAGCGACAACCAATAGGAGCGGAGCGCGCATGATCCTTCTCCACATCATTGGATGTCATTCATAAAGGCAACCAGTAGTGGGAACGCCCACTAGCGACATCATCGCCAGCCACTGGCGACATGCAGCGACAAAGTCGCTTGTAGTGTGAACGGGGCTTAAAGGGTCATGAAACCCTAAACCAAATTTTCTGAGATTTTAACAGAGGTATGTGTGTTGAACACCATTGAAGACAATGTTAGCATCTGTTAGTTTTAATAGTAGGGTGAAAATGGTTAAATTTTAGTTTTTCCCCGCTATTTTCGTCTTCCGGGTTTAAAATCTTTATCGCAGGCTGTGACGTGGCAGAGCACAGTGTAGTGTGTTGAGGACTCATCGGTCTCTCATAATTATTAATGAGACATTGTCTCTTAATTATTCATGACACCACGTGGATCTTTCCACAGACATGTCAAACTGTAATATCGCATAGTAAAGGAGAGAGACAATCATGGGACACAAAATTTTCGTGGTGCAAAATTCAAAGTGGGTTGTATATATTTCCCGGCGATGCTGCCAGGGCTAGACTCTGGCTCCGGGCGGTTGGTTGGCCATCAACCACGGACACTTCTAATACGTGTGCCGCAAACATTTTACTCGAGAGAGCTTCGAGAACTGGAGAATGGTGGACTTTGGCCTTGTCGATGACCAATTCAATTCAATTCAATTCAAATTTATTTGTATAGCGCTTTTCACAATACACATTGTCTCAAAGCAGCTTTACAGAAATTGCATTTCGGAAATGTACATAGAAAAATACAGTTAGTTAATCATGTATTAATTTATGGCATAACATATCGCCGGCTTTGAGTCGTCTCTTCACAGGCGTCGAGTCGTCTCTTCACAGGCGTTGGGGCATCTGAAGTCTCCGTGAGAGGCTGGATACAAACTGGAGCTGACGAACGCTATTTACCTCGGGACTAGCGTCCCGAGATAACAGCAGAAAGGCAGATGGGAAATAATTAGCATAGCTGATGTTCATAATGTTAATGCATTCAAACTGATTCAGCAGTAGTATTAAAGGTTAAGCATTAAGTGAATGCTTGGTTAAAGAGATGCGTCTTTAATCTAGTTTTAAACTGGGACAGCGAGTCTGAGTCTCGTACAATATCAGGACCAATGCAAGTTACGTCTTGCGAGTAATGCGGTACCAAGTCCTGAGGACTTTTCTATCCCTTCAGAGGTAGGCTATGTGTGTGCCTAAAATGTAACCCTGGTCATTTTACTTGCCTTTTGTTAAATAAGCGGTCGTTATGAACATTTTAGATATTTCGATAATATATCAATTGTATGCTTAATGCGGGAGACTTGTGAAAGTGTAGTGTTGACATGCGGGCCGGGCGACACTGTGTGGTGCCTGTGTGTGTGTGTGTACGTGCTTGCGTGCAGGCAGGGCGAGCCTGCGAAATGATTCGGGGTCCGAGAGAGAAGCGGTAGGATGTGTGTTTGGACGAACGACTGAAAACTCTGAAATCATTGTTCATTATTGATCGTACATTGTACAGAGGTCAAAATTATTGTACAAATACGATAATTATCGTACATCTGGCAACACTGCTGGCTGATGACAGTTACCCCTCTCCCCTCCCCTGCCATGCCACACCCACTCCCTCCCTTCTTCTCACAGCCATCCACGCCCATTTAAGTTGCATTTTTCAAAAAGATTGTGAGCTAGACTTGAGCTGAAAGAGGGGGGTTTCATGACCCTTTAAAGCAGCATCTCATAGGCATCAACACAAGTCTCTAGATATTTTTTTTCAAGTCTATATCACAAGTCTGAAAATCTGCAGTATAAAACATCCTTAATAAAAATATTTGTGCTATTTATTTTTTGTAAAGTATAAAAGTATACTTTTAAATATACTTTGTGTAACAGTAGTACACAACTAGTTTCAACTTTATTTTTTTTCGTTTGTACTGCAACTATACTACAAGTGAACTTATAGGTATACTGATAGTTTACTAGTCAAATACTTGAAGCACATTATTTAGTTTATAAATAAAGTACTACATACTGCTAGTTTAGTTGTTTTATAATGCAACTACTTGTATTTTTTAAGTGAACATATATAGTTTACTATTTATATATAATTTTTGATCTACTATCACTTGATTCTGCTTCTTCTTTACCTGTGTTTTGGTCCGGAGATTCTGGACTGTTTTTAGAAGATTCATAATAGCACCCCCTACCGTATAACAGTGAAAACATGGATAGCCGGAATATTTTTAATAGGCTATCAATCAATGAATACAAAAAGCACTATCAAAATAATAGCACACTTGAATAAACTTATCCAATAGACAACTTTATAATAATTGAAATGTTGTTTGTTTGGGGCAGTATGACTATGATCAATTACTGAGTCAGTTTTTAGCTTAGCAAAGAGCTAATGCCTGACTCTGCTGAAAAGAACTGTAAGACTAATGCCGAGCTCAGACTGCACGATTTTCAAAATAATCGTGTCACTGTTGTTTTCACACTGCGTGACTATCTGGGGGTAACATTCAGTTGCTGGTGTGTTCACACTGCACGATGGATCGGCGACAGGAGGTTTCACACTGCATGACTTTACAAAAGAAAGAATCGCCGACAACTTCTCCCTGGACCGCAAACTATGTTTCACAACCAAACAAACGCGAGAAGTGATAAGGAAATAACGGAAGATCACGCATGCGTGAGACCGGAGTCCTTGCGCGACACTGAATTTGTAATTAAAAATGATAGCCTACAAGAAGATTGCGATCCAAATTGTCTGTGCGCTGATTTGCAGCGAAAATGAGTAAAATAAACAGTTTATGCAGGAGGAAATGGTTGGGAAGACGAGGGGAGCAAGGACTGTGTTTTGCAAAGAGAGTTGGGGGTAAATAAATAATTTTACAAATGTCCCGCTGTTGCTGCTGGTCATGCAAATGTTTGTACTTTGTTTCTGTTTGATATAATTGTAAATATAGGCCTATCTATTAAAATACTGATATTCTGGTCTATAACTCCTCCCTGAACATCATGCTGTCCTGTGTCTTGCTCTCTCATTGGCTGTCGGTCATCACCGATGTAGTTTTCAGTCAGAACACTTTTCACACAGCAGGATTGTGAATCGCCGACAGGTCCAGATATTTAGCATGCCAAATATCTGACAGGCGTTGGTGACTCGTCGGCGATTCTCTCAGATCGCGTCTTTGCTCCTTCACACTGCGTGATTGTCACTCGCGTGAACGAGCACCGATTTGCCTGTGATTTCGGGCATTTGACTGCGATTTCTCAAAACCTGTCGGCGAGACAAAATCGGGGCTAAAATCGTGCAGTCTGAACTCGGCATTAGTCTCAATAAACTATAGTTTGTCAAGCCCCCCATACAATGTGAGGCGCACTATATAGCAAGTGTAATTGACTTGCTTGTCAAGCTACAAGGTAGGCCCATAAGCTAAAATTGAACTACCATCAAGATACCCTTTTGGAAAAGTAGTTAACTACACTACAAGGTACTAAAAAGTAGCCAGCTTAGTAAGGCGGAAGCATTAAACAGCATTTTATCAGTAGAATTTAACTACACATCAAAATATTTTGTAAATACGCTGCTGGAAAAAAATATCGTTAGGAACCTATGATCTCCCAGTTCTTACAGCCTGGTCTGTTTTATTTATTTATTTATTTATTTATTATTTATTTTATCTTTATTAAACCAGGAGAGTCCCATTGAGATTAAGAACCTCTTTTGCAAGGGTGACCTGGCCAAGGCAGGCAGCAGCATATAAAAAATACAAACACATTGGTGCAGACAAATAACACAGAAGACTAGTAAGCTAACATTTCTTAAAATCATTTTAAATAATTTTTACAGTCTAAGAGCATTTACATATTAAGCCATCTGCCTCTAAGTCTTTCATTTTGGATTTAAATGCGTTTAGCGAGATTAATTCAGTGAGTTTCAAGTCCTTTTGCAACGTATTCCATGCTGAAGGTGCAGTATAAAGAAAAGCCTTCTTTCCCGTTTCCATACGGGTATTTGGCACAGAGAGCATAAAGAAGTCCAGAGAACGCAAAGAGTGTCGCCCATTACTTTTCTGCATGATATAAACGCATAGGTAGCTTGGCAGCAGACCAAGAATTGCCTTATATATGAAAGTGTACAAATGACATAGCCTTCGGGTGGCTAGAGGAGGCTATCCAACCCAAGAGTATAGCTCACAGTGGTGAGTCAGCGCTTTGCAATTTGTAATGAACCTCAAGGAAGCATGTGTCAATCATATGAAGATTATGTGAAGAGGTATGCATATATAAAAGATCACCATAGTCCAGAACAGATAAAAAAGTGGTGGCCACAAGTCACTTTTTTACATTAAAAGAAAAACACAACTTATTTTGAAAATAAAAACCCATTTTTAGCCTCAGCTTTTTCACCAGGTACAGCACATGTGGTTTAAAGTCATCAATCAAAAGACCCAGGTATTTATAGGAGTTAACAACCTCTATTTCACTTCCCCCCAGAGTGACAACCACTGGGATGCTTTGTGGCCTGGTCCTGGATTTGATAAACAACATAAGTTTGGTCTTATCTGCATTTAGAACTAATTTCAGCGGCTTTGATAAACGCATTTTGCAAATATTCAATTGCTTGTATAAGAGTTGATGCACAGCAATATATGACAGTATCATCAGCATAAAAATGAAGATTAGCATTTGACACATTTTGACCCATATTGTTTATATAAATAGTGAATAAAAGTGGACCTAATACAGAGCCCTGTAGTACACCCTTAGTTACTGCTACAGTATTGGAACATAGACCATCACATCTAATACACTGAGGCCTATTACTAAGGTAGTTTGAGAACCAGGCAACTGCTTGCTCTGAAAGTCCTGAGTTAATAAGTCTAAGTTTTAAAACTTAATGATCAACAGTATCGAAAGCTTTGGACAGATCAATAAAGATAAATGCAGAATTTTGCTTCTTGTCAAGTGCAACCAAAACATCATTTACCACCTTCATTGCAGCTGTGATGGTGCTATGTCTTTTTTTGAACGCTGCTTGATATGTAGATAAAATAACATTTGAGTATAAACACTCCTTTAATTGATCACTCACAAGACCTTCAAGAATTTTAGCTAGTACTGATAAATTAGATATTTGCCTGTAATTATTTAAAATAGTTGAGTCACCCCCTTTTAATAAAGGGAGAACAAAAGCTGATTTCCATATCCTTGGAATTTCCTTATTTTCTACTGTAAGGTTAAAAAGATATGTAAGAGGCACAGCTACAAAATCGGCTGCCAATTACAAGAAATAAGGATCAATAAGATCAGGTCCTGAGGTTTTTCTACAATCCATGGATTTTAGGGCTTGATGAACTTCATGCACCGAAAATGGTACGAAATTAAAAGACTAATCGATATATCCTGGCTTAGTACAGCGATTCACAGACGCAGAACAAGTAGAATCAAACACAGAACCTGAAGATTTGAAATGCTCATTAAAACTGTTCAAGATCTCCATTTCGTCATGAACAGCAAATCCTTCATAACAAAGGTGGGTACTACTTGCACATTTTTGCTTACAGAAAGGGATTTTATGGTTTTCCAAAATCTTCTGGGATCATTTATATTTCTAGTGGTGATAGACAAGTAATATTCAGATTTAGCTGTCTTAATAAAAGAGGAGCATTTGTTTCTTAATGCTTGCATTCGTCGAAATGCAAGCCAGTCAGATGTAGAACCTGTTGTCCTTGCTTTGGCCCAAGCCAAGTTACGCTCATGAATAATTACTGCTAGCTCTGGGGTTATCACGGGGTTATTATCACGCCCCTTTACTCTTTATATCCTGAATGGGGCATGTGTATTTATGATTTGTGTAAAACCCTCATTAAAGGATGTCCAAGCTGTCTCCACATTAGGGATAAGCTCTATTATACTCCAATTAAAATTAAACAAATCATGATAAAACCCCTGTTCATTAAAATGTTTAAGATTCCTCTTACAAATGGCACGAGATTTTAATTTAGGGACCTTAGTGTTCCTGATGGCAGCCACAACACAATGGTCACTTATGTCATAGCAAAAAACAACAATAGATGAGAATTTATGAGGAACATTAGTCAGAATTAAATAAATTAAAGTAGACTTCTCCGGGCATTTAAGATTTGGATATGTTGGAGAATTGATCAACTGTGTGAGAGTGACAGAATCACAAAAATATTTAAGATCATCAGATACTGGCTTAAGCCAATCCCAGTTTAGATAGCCAGCTACAATACTTTTTCTACATTTACATTTATTAATTTAGCTGACGCTTTTATCCAAAGCGACTTACAATTGCTAGATATGTCAGAGGTCGCACGCCTCTGGAGCAACTAGGTGTTAAGTGTCTTACTCAGGGACACATTGGTGTCTCACAGTGGATTCGAACCCGGGTCTCTCACACCAAAGGCATGTGTCTTATCCACTGCGCCATCACCACCCAGACTGCGCCATCACCACCCAGGCAGATGGAGGTCTATAACACCCAACAACAGTTATACTGAGGCCCTTAACAAAATCAATATTTACTGCCAGAAATTCCATTTCTTTGCAGATTGATTCAGACAAAACTACCCTGACATGAAACCTGTTAGCTGGTTTTAAAGGGAACTTTAGCTGGTCAGTCAAAGAGACCAGATGAAACCAGCTAAACAAAGGTAGTGGCATTGCTACCTTTATCTAGTTACTAGCCAGTATAGGATTTGAAATAAAAGTAGTGCGTTCACTCAATCCAGCATCCATACTGAATCACACCCATGAAGGGACTCCAGATATTTTTGTGTCCTGGACTCCTGGCTGGTTTTCATTTCTGTTTATAGGTCAAATACCACACTCCACACTTCCAATCTTCTGTCTGCCTCTTATCTCTTTCAAAAGGCTGGCCATTGCTTCAACCTGAACTTCATAGCTTGCTGCACAACTCAGATTAGGCCAGACAGCCACTTAATCTCAGAGCCCGAGAGCTCTATCGGCCAAGAGCCAATGAACATGTGATGGAACTCAAAATTACAGAAGAGAGACAGAAAGGAATGGAGAATTGGAGAAATGGACTAAATAAATAGGAAAGAGAAAAGGAGAGATGGACAATGCGACAGCAGGACAGACTGAAATCGGAGATGAAGGGGAGAGACCGGGAAAGTGTAAATGGAAACTCAAATGACAGAGGGATAAGGAGATGGACCATTACATAGATCAGAGGAAGGAGAGGGTTGGTGGTCAGCACTCTATAGTGTGTGAAGTTTATCTGAACACAAAGAGTAGAAAACTTCACAGTGGAGACGAAACAGAGAAAAATCCTTTCTACCATTTCCACTCCGATCAAAACAACCTGGAGATATAGAAGATCACCAACATGCAGACATAAGGCTGACAACCATCCCTTATAATATGAAATGGTCCCATATTTGAGGGCAAATAATTGCCACCTATGTTTAATCCAAAAAAGTACTACGTTGTGTGGTGAAGGTTGTTAAAGCGTTGTCACAATGTTGACATTAAACCACCGTTCAGGGCCATTGCTTAAGGTTGTGCCTATGGTGTCTTGACAACCACTGGACTACATATGTACTCGTCACTGCCCTGAAGCGCGAAAATCAGCCTTTTAAATTTCAACCACCCGTTGGGCTCATTGTGTTGTCTCATTCTGCATCAAGCAAGGATACGTGAGTATTGCGTTTAATTTAACCTACCTCAGCTAAATAAGATACGTAATTATTCAAACACAACCCTACAACTTAATTTTCTAATGTGACTAATGTAGCCTCGCTCGCACGGTTTAGTTTTTCATTTCATTTTTCTGCCATTTAGTCTCAATCGTTTCTTTGCTCCTCTGAGTTTGATGATGTTTCCTGGACTGAATCCGTTTACCGACCTTTAGCGCCCGGCTTTCGACTATGCTCCCCTGTCTGCCATGTACAGAACCCGGTTTTGTTAATTAAATGTTCTGATCTTTGCTTTTTATGTTTTATTTATTATACTTAAAAGAAATGTGTATATTCGTTTATTTCGGGGGGGTTTTTCTTTTGGAAGTGCAATTTGATTACCATATAAAGTTGAATTAACGTAACCTTGACATTTTTACTCTTCAAAGTGTACACTTGCTGGTGTTGATTATAATTAGGCTAATTTACTGATAGCCCCATTAAATAATAGGGATAAACAATATTTAAAAAGTATATAATTATCTAACATCTGACTAATTAAAAATGAACCTAAAAACATAAAATGCTAAATTGGGGATATATAGTTACTTATCCTTGTTGTGTTAACAGGCCAGCGCAACTGTGTTTTCTCAGGAAAGAGCTATAATATTTTCTCTTCTCAGACTGAGCACAATACAACACCTGTGTTTTTTCTCTCTTTCAGGTCTTCACTGTGAAAGGTGAATAAAGATGTCCTAGCAGAGTAAGACACACACACACACACACACACACACACACACACACACACACACACACACACACACACACACACACACACACACACACACACACCTACCTATTTGGGAGGCCAGGGGATTGATGCCTGACAGTTCTTGCAGTAAAGAAGAGGAACTGTCATAACGCTGATAAAAGACATGATGAGCTCCTGGCAGATCCAAGCCCTTAATCAGAATGAGGGAAAGCCTGACCTCTGTGACACTGCTGTCAGCATGGAGGAAATACAGCTGTCCAGCAGTCCGCTCACAGCTTTCGCACCACAGTCAGGGGTTACACAGACTGCTGAGAGTTTATCATGCTCTACATGTGTGTGAAAACAGTATTAATAGACTCAGGTCAAAGCCTCAGGGGCTGTGGAAATGTAACACACACCGCATAGCATTCTTTCATGCCTTACCTAAGGTTGCTGTGGCCTCCTTAACTATGTCTACTTGTCAGCAGGGACGTGCCACAGAGCATCTTGGGTACACGAATATGAATGTTACTCTTTGTCCTATCTAGGTGTGATAGATTTCTAGTGACAAGCAATTTGTCTGAGCACAATAAATGTCAAACTGCTGCATGACCTAAAGTTAATTTACAAGCACAGCTACAATCAAGCTGCAGAAGATTTTTGCATTGTCAAGTTTCAGCTCTCTGCCTAAATACACAACCCAATGCAATCGAATATTAGAATGTTGGAAGTTTGTCAAAATAAAATGTTGGACTAACATGATTTCACTCCGACTAAAATGTTGAACTAAAATGATTTCAGCCAGACTAAAGTACTTGCGTGGCATTTAAATACTTTATTGCTTTAGGCGACTGAAATTGAACTGAATTGAAGTGCATGTAAAGGTAGTAACAGCCAAACAGAATGTATTGGATGTTTACTGCTTTAGTCGACTGAAATTGAATTGAATTGAAGTGTATGTAAACGTAGTAACAGCCAAACAGAATGTATTGGATGTTTAATGTACAGTGAGCAGGATTTTGGATGAATGAGATTTTCCAGCAGGCTACTCTGCTTGACATCACTGAAATAGAAACTAATGAACTGACAAAACTTTGTTGTCACTGTAGCCTACAGCTGCTTATAAACTCAAATGTACTCTACAGTTCAATGATTAATAAGATTAATACATTTATTCACCAAGGATTCATTACATTTATCAAAAGTGACAGCAAAGAAACTTATAATTTTACAAAAGATTTCTGTTTTGTAAATTCTACTCTTTTGAACTTTCTATTCATCAAAGAATCCTACAAAAAATATCATGGTTTCTACAAAAATATTAGGGCTGCAACAAACGATTATTTTGATAATTGATTAATCTAACTATTAATCGACTAATCATCGATTATTTCAGCAACTGATCAGTACGTTTGGAACGATTATTCAGCTTTTCAATTAGTTAAAACATTGAGTTATACATATTCTAACTATAATATAAAATAAAATAAATCAATTCAGCTTTTGAAATGGTTGTTTTAATGAATTTTGAGCCAACTAAACAGGTCGTTCTCTTTAAGTTTTCAGATTTTTGTCCAACTCAAATCACACACAAATGCTCTACAGTATAAGCTTTGTTTAAATATTCTGTTGTCTTTCAATAGAAAAACAATAAACAAAAATTAATCAGCTGCATTGCTGACAAAAAAAAATGTATGTTTGAATGCAAACATATCTTGACAGCAGCATTGAGAGCTTCATTTTTAAAACAAGTGTTCAGTTTAATGAAAAGCAGTAAGTAACAGTGTCCTTTCTGCACTGGCCTTTTTTAAAAAAAAATATTTTAAACTTCCCCACACTTAGGCTGCGTTCCAGTCCAAAATTGACATGCCCTTCACTCACTAACTTCCCTCCGTCTAGTTCACTCGGATGTGCGTCATTGGTTACGTTGCACGAGTGCCAACTACTGGCGGAAACTGCAATGGCCTGAACTGGAACATCCTGAGCCCTTGATCACTTGGAATCAGCTATGGAGCTGATTTATTATTTACAATTTTTTTCACTTTTTTCAGAATTTGTTTAAAGTAACACCAGATAACTTTTGCTCTCGGGGTCCCCCTACAGTTGGTAAACAGTATTGTCCTCTAATACTGTCGTAAACTCTGTCATCGTGCATTTGTTGACAACCATGATAGCCCTGAACCATAGACATCATATAGGTAGACGCCCTATCGACCGCTACTGCCTATTGGCACGGACGAGAATTGGAGCCGCCATCTTAAACCGGTCACCCGCTCCACTTAGTGTAATCTGAATGGCAGGTGAAATGAGCTGTCAGCGCATTAAATTAATCATATCTCACAGAATACTGAACTGATTTTCACGCGTTTTTTTTTGCTGCAAAGGTCATTCATGTAGCTATGATACAGGACACATGGTTCGGCGTATTTTAATATCCATAGTAGACTTAACAGTAATATAATATTCTGATATAAGATATAAAGTGACCAGACACATTATGTGTGATGAAGGATATAATGTATTTTATAAATCACACACTATATATAATAAAGAAGCAGAAACAGATAGTTGCAGTAAAGTAAGATATTTTAATAAGTTGAAGAAACAATTTATGATTTGTGACACGCACATACACACGAACAGACACACAAACAAACACGAACAGACACACACTCACTCTCTCTCTCTTTCTCTGTCTCTCTCTCTCTCACACACACACACACACACACACACTTTCACACACAGAACGCAGCCACCTGTAATAAAAAATTGAGAAGAAGCTTTTCAACGTGTTTGCATCAGTAATTTTTTAAAATTAAATTCGGACAACATTAAGCCTATACCTTTTTTTATTGTATGTGGATGTGGGAGGGGAAAATGTCGAGACTAAAGCCCTATTCGGATTAACTTTACAAGGGTATGGAGTAAGTTAATAATGTAATTTTACCACAGGACTTCTGTAATATCAATAGCCAAATCGCGTGTGATAAGATATAGGTTATCAATAACACTAGAAGTTGGAGGGGTAACTCAATTTGCGCATCGCTGTCATGCGTATTACATTGATATCATGTGCGTAATCACAACTAACCTATACAATAGGGCAGTTGAATGCTTATCTGATAACCTAGAAGCTCTTGTAATTATTACTTTAACAGTTAACGTTACCCCACCTCTCCATGCAGGGTGAACACCGGCTGATGCAGTAGGTTAAACAGCATTTCACAACGATTTCAGTACAGTAATAGCAAATATCCTTGCTCCTTCTCGATTATCTGGTAATATTCTATTCACAAAATACAACCAATAGTACAGTAATGTTAAGACTTACTTGTGAAAAGCCCTATTTTCGATGGTCCGGCGATTAGAACAGGAAAAAGCTCCACAATGCTCTGGCATCTTATCTGCTGCCACGCAACGAAACTAGGATATGACCGGTTCAAGATGGCGGACGTATTTCTCGGTGCTCAGCGGCCAATAGGGCATCTAGTCTCTATATGATATCTATGCCCTGAACACTGTAGGAGGAGGTCACATGCAGGTGTTCTGCTTGCGTCGCGTGTGAAATGTCTTCATCCCAGGTACAGTGGCATATATTTCAGCATGTCATATGAATATAATTTCATGGGCTTTATTTTTTTTCTAACGACAAATGATCGCGATGATCACGTTTACAAGCCAGTGTCATTGTAATAGCCTAGTCTATTGGTTGCCATTTTACTGAATCTATATGATACTTCAATGCAATGTTTGAGTGGTAGATAATAACCATATATCGTCAATATTATAATATCAAGCTACCATAAATAAATCTGCAAATTTTACAAATCGATTTGAATTATAGCTTTTTAGACCAGTTACCATGCAGCTCTAGCCAATACAAGGGCACACAATAAAAAATAAATTTTGGCCAACTAAAGGGAAGGGCCAATTTCAGTGTCTGAAAAGTCTGAGGGTTACACCTGACAGGGCCTGTGACATTGTTGCATGTGCCAAATTACACAACATTGCCAACATCAGGAAAAATAAAAAATAAAACGTTTCATTAAATGTTTAACAAAAGACAAGACAAATATGCTTAGTTCCTTGTGTTTTTTTTTACAACCGTACAGACAACCATTTATTTTCAACAGTGCCCTTTTAAAAAAGACTAGGCGTAGTATAAAATTACCATTATGTAGAATATTCTTCTATGTTCTAGTGTGGTGACTCTGACATGATAATGAATAAAATTAATTATTAAATTATTAAAATACAACAATATATACTGTAATAAGTTATAAAAACCACTACAAACGCATTCCTGCTACTTTTTGCCAGCCCTCTCTCCTGGATTTTGCAGACTTTGAGGTGTTCCCTGGCGTTTTGATTAAACATTAGAATTCAGCATAGACTTCGACTATTAGCTCTTGCTCTGCCGTGGAGAAAACTGAGCGCGCTCTTTGGCCACGGTGAGCAGGCCATAGCAACGTTGCTGATCAATGTTTCTACTATCGATACAGATCCCCTTTTAAACCAACGCATGTATGCGCAGTTATCTCAGATAACTCAATCCAGAGACACTAATCATAAACAGCAGGTGTGTTCGAAGAACCCAATTAGCCAGATCATGATTAGAACGATGATATCATCTTGGATGTGTCATTTGATCTCGGATGTTTTAAGCAACCTACGAAGAACGGACCCCTGGTGTGAGTGAGTGGTGGCTAATATGCACATTCATAGAACCTTGTATACTAAATGAGGCAAGGGTGTAGTTACATTCAAGCTATTTCAAGGCATGAAGATATTTTTTTTTTCAAGGAAAAAAGGTTTAAATGTGTAATTTTGGTGATCAAAGATGAGTAAAGCGATAAAATTATTGACTACAGGGGGACATTTTACAATTTACTATATCTGTAAAAAAAATATTTATTTCATTACTGCTTTTTGCTGCCTGATCTTGTTATGATATGGTGTTAGGTTATTAACAAAACATTACTTTTTTAAAATTGTGAAATATCTGTATTATTATTGTAATTATTTCAGTGAAAGCTACAACCCTGCATTTATAATGTGCCAGAGGGAAAAGCTGATGTTCACACAATCACACAGCTGTGTACAGTGATCCGGTGCAACGTAGAACAACAAAAACAAAAGAATCAAAAGAAAACTTGATCAACTTTTGTAAAGTGTTTGGCGGAAGAAGCTTTATGTAATAAAGGAGGAGAAAACGGCAATACACCTGCTACCCACAGAAAAACAAATGGACAGCTCTTCAGGCTCATGTAAACACTGGTGGGTTCATCAAAAGCTCTGGGCTGAAAATGCTTTAAAGGAATAGTTCACCCAAAACTGACAATTATGTTATCATTTACTGAATGAGGCCTGGAGCTGTCAAACTCAAAAATGACAAAGCATAAAATTTTAGCATAAAATATTCCAAATAGTCATGTGACAGCACATGATTGCACATTCTCACTACTAAACGAATCACTCTTTTAAATCACCAGTTTAAACACAAGTTTATATGTATAATTTGTTGACCGATAATTTGTTTACTTGACTGATATTTATTAATGATGCGCAGGATCTGTTGCACACCAAATCCTCCGTCAGTCATCTTTCCATACTCTCGTCACACAATAAGTGAAATCTGACTTCTGCTGCATTGACTCAAAGCAGAGCAGATGCTTTCAGTTTATGTAGCGTCCGTTGTCCAACTGAATTGGATTTATTTCTATAAAACAGCAAAAACGACAGGGCAAGAAATGTAATCAGTGTGGCCGCACACCAGTGTATTTTCACCCTTTTATAAAGCTTGAAAACTCCAGTCCCCATTCATTGCAATTTCATAGAACCCAGCACATTACTCAATTTCCTTGAAAGTAAGTCTTGTAGTCAAGTCAAGTCAAGTCATTTTATTTGTATAGCACATTTTACCGAACAACAGTTGACCCAAAGTGCTTCACAAGTTAAAACAGGAAAGGCAGAAACAATATGCCATGCCAAAAAAATGAGTACAGGAGTCCTTAAATACACTTAAATAAATGAATAAAGCTATAAAATATAACATTAATAAAATTAAAGAGAATTAAAAGCAAGAGAGTAAAAGTGTGTTTTCAGATTTGTCTTGAAACTGACAATTGTATTACAGCTCTTAATATGAAGTGGGAGGGAGTTCCAGAATTTTGGAGCTATTACAGAAAAAGCTCTGTCCCCTCTGGTTTTAAGACGTGTCTTGGGGATAGCAAGTAGCTGTTGGGTTGTAGACCTGAGTGGTCTAACGGCAGAGTAAGCAGACAAAAGCTCAGAAATATACAAAGGGGCTTGACCTTGTAGAGCTTTAAAAACGAAAAGTAAGATTTCAAAATCAATTCTGAATTTCACTGGTAACCAGTGGAGCTCAGCTAAAACTGGGGTTATGTGGTCATACTTTTTAGTGCCTGTGAGGAGTCTTGCAGCAGCATTCTGGACTAACTGAAGTCTATTTAAATTATGTTTGGTTAGACCTGTGTACAGAGAATTACAGTAGTCTAAGCGTGAGGAATCAAAAGGCATGAATTACTGTTTCGAGATCTTTCTTGGATAAAAAATGCTTCAGCTTAGCTATACTGTTCTAAGCTGATAGAAACTACCTTTAACAACAGAGCTAACTTGTTTGTTAAAATTAAGAGAACTATCAAAAATAACACCTAGATTTCTGACCATATTCTGCAAATTTGATGACCAAGGGCCATATGTAGGTAAATAAATGATGACAGGCCTAATTTTCAGGTGCACTAATCCCTTAAACACAACATTCCCTTGAATTCCAATTGATGTGGTGTCACAGCATCACACTTTTTGTGTGATGTCACAGCATTTCTCTTTTTGTTGTCACTCCCTATAGCTCTCCAGTCAGTCTCCACAATGCAACAACATGCCAACTGCTCCGTCAGTCCAAAGGGATTGTTTGAGATTGAAACAGCCTCAGGGTTGATGGGCAGTGGAAGACAGAGTGTGTGAAGGGCAGTGTCATCTGCTCAGCACTGAGTTGATGTGGCAGAGTGAAACATTACTTTCCCGTTAAGCTTTTCCATGTTGCACACCATCAAACACTGACACATAAATATAAAACTACACTTATTAGGCTCAAAGAATACATGAGAGGTGCGAAAATTGCAAAATGTGGGAAGATATATTCAAAGTTGTTGCATCACATAAGAAAGAAAAATCCCAAATGAGACCAGTAATATCTCTTTTTTTTTCTCTCCTAGACAGGAGGGCAGAATAAGAGAGACTTATTAAAATAGTTCACCTAAAATTCTATCAACATTTGACTCACTGTCATGTAAATTCCAAACCCATATGCTGATATTTTTATACAAATACAATGAATTGTGCCCACGGTTGTCATGAACCAAAGGACAAAAAAGACCATTAAAAAATACCATGAAAGCATTAATATTCTGAAGCAATATAGTAGCTTTGTGAGGATTGGACCATCAATATTCACAGAAAATCTCCCCATTTTGCTAAAGCTCTTACATGTTATAGGTCTATGCATGTGTGCTCAGTTTGAAAAGCATCGTCTTAAAAACCTAGAAGAAAATCCTGAGACCTCCTTCAAAACACCTGAGCTTTTGCAAGAGTAACCTCTGTAAAAATAAATAGCAAATATTCAGACAATGAAAACCTTTAGCCAGTTTCTACACAGTCTTCCCTGTATGTGTTCAGAAAAAGACTTGTAGACCCAAAGTCATTACCGATGTTATCAAAATGCACTTATTGAGGGACGCTATAGAAAAAGAAAGGCAGCGTCAGACCGGGAGATAAATATCAGTCACGTAGTAGATTAAAAGCAGTGTGAAAGAGAGATAAACGCACATATATATATATAGACATTGTATTGGCACAGAAATGCCATTTCTAAGTTCTAATTAAAGATTTCAACTTGTAAATTGGCCTTCAAAAATGGAGATTTCCACAAAGCGGCTGGGGATTTCAACCCCCCGGTGACCAAGCACAAGGACACTGCGAGAAAAAGTCAGAAAGAAACCTTGAGAGGAATAGCCAAAGTTGACAAATATGGAACAATTTTAAACTCCAGAAGCAAAGCCATCTGTCCAGAATGATTACTGCTCTGAACTGCAGTAATTTCCGGGTCTGAAAAAGTTAAAAAAAAAAAAAACTCATATAAAACGAACCACTTGGTAAGTAATAACTAAACGTTATATTTCCTATGCTGCATTTTATAAATATGCTGTACTTGCTTCAAGCGCCTCTGACCAAAACAATTAAGAAAATATCTGTATAAACTTCTGGATTCATGGCTTATTTTCAAGGCTCATATCACCTAATTTAAATATTTTCTTAATAATAATAAAATAACATTTAATTACTGTGAAATATACATAATTAATTTAATAAAATGTATATTATTGAATATTGAATTACTTGAACTTATTTTTATATAAATATTAAAGTCACCATGAATCCACAGTGGACAAATCTTGTTTTTTAATGGAATATTCCGGTAATTATTATTGCTATGGGTATTCTGGGGTTTTTTTTCTGTTTATGGGTGGGTTTTTTTCCCCTTCGTGGGTCACTACGAGCAAGTCTAGACCGACGAATGGGGATCGCTTGAGAGAGCTTATCTACTTCGATTGAAACTAAACAAGCCAATGCACATTAATGCATTAATTGCACCAGCTGCCTCGCATCCGTGTGTTTCTGGATGCGACCAATGTTTGACTCCGGCTACGGGCATGATCGCTGTATCACATGCTTGGGCTATAGGCACGGTGAAATGGCACTCATGGATGACTCAAGTTCTCATTGCGAGAACATGACCATTGCGGCGTTACGGTCGAGACTCAGTTACCTCGAAAGAGGTTGAGCCCCTTCTCTTATTCCCCGAAGCGCTTCTTCTGCCCAGCAGAAGAAGCCTACTTCGGTTAATAGCCTTGGTGACCTGAGGATCACAGTGGGAGGTAGCCCACCAAGCCAGTCTCCTCGAGCCCCTCACTCCTCTATAACGCTACCCACGGGGCCTCCTAGAGAGCGCGTTGGGCCATCTCCAGCAGTCCCAGACGTTTCTTTTGGAGCTCGACCGTATGATTAGATGTCGGTCATTACATCGTAGGGTGAGCTAATGTCCTCTGGGGATGAAGACTCGGCTGCACTGCCTCCTTCGGGTGAGCTAGCGTTGTCCGAGTCAGAACCAGAGCTCACGGCTATGCTTTCCCGGGCCCGAGTCCAGGCCAGCGGTACCCACATTTTCAATAAGAGAGCAATTTCTTCCATGTCTGGGTCACAAGAGGGTGCTGATTGCAGTGAACGACGCTCTCATGCTTGTCACTCCTTTTCCCCTCTTCTTCGTAGCCGCTCAGATAGATCTGTTTGCCTCTCTGGACTCGACCCACTGCCAGTTGTTTTATTCCCTGACCGAGGGGACCCTCGGCACGAATGCACTGGTGCACAGCTGGCCCCCGGGCCTACGCAAGTATGCGTTTCCCCCAGTGAGCCTTCTCGCACAGACACTGTGCAAAGTCAGGGAGGACGAGGAGCAGGTCTTGTTAGTTGCACCGTATTGGCCCAACCGGACCTGTTTCCCAGAACTCATGCTCCTCGCGACAGCACCTCCTTGGCCCATTCCTCTGAGGAAGGACCTGATTTCTCAGAGACGGTGCACCGTGTCCAGACCTCTGGAAACTGCATGTCTGGTCCCTGGACGAGGTTCTAGGTGATCTACCCCAGGCGGTGGTAGACACCACCACTTCTGCTAGAGCCCCCTCAACGAGGCGCCTCTATTCTCTGAAGTGGAACCTGTTTGTTGAATGGTGTTTTTCCCATCGGGAAGACCCCCGAAGATGTCCGATCATCGTGCTTTCTTTCCTGCAAGATGGGTTGGAGTGAAGGCTGCCTCCCTCCACCCTCACGGATACGTGCGTCTATTGCTCCAGTAGTGTTCCCCAGAAATGGCTAAACCTGTGAGTTCCTCCGTCACCCCTGCGGCAGTCAGATGTTGCGGAGCGTCTGATGCCAGGCCTACACTCGTATGTGTTGTGGAACCTGTGTTAGGCTGGGTGTCCATATGTAGTGGTCCCTGTGGCGACCCCATATGTGTATTCCTCGACGATCAGCTCCTCTGCGGACGAGCCCGTGTCTTTCCCTCGGCCTAGCTCACTCTGTCATCTCTGCTGGCGTTCTTTACCCCCAATAACTAGGATGGAACCACCCCAGAGACTGACATTTGTTGTACTACCCTGCTTGGCTAGTCCATATGTCCATCCGTCACAGTGCCTCCCTCCGGGGTAGGATGTGGCTTCCGCAGCATTCACTTCCCCAAGGGCACGCTTTCCAAGCGTTATCCAATAAGTCACACTGAGTGGGTCTTGCGGAACAGCAGTGACTGACCTTCCCTGCTTAGAGCTCCTCCTTCTGCCCAACACTGCGGTCAGGCCAGGTGGCTCAAGCAGAGCGCTGCAAGGGCCAGCAGCCGTGGCGTTTTGGTAGATATCCCCATTCATCAGTCTAGATTTACTCGTAGTGACTGACAAAGGGGAACGTCTCGGTTGCGTATGGTAACCCTCGTTCCCCGAAGAGGGAACGGAGACGTAAGTCCCCTCGCCACAGTTACTGAGGTTCCACTGTACGGCCAAGTCACAGGTCCGGCTCCTCAGAGGAAAAACAAGGATGCGAGGCACATGATGGCTGCTCATCATATGCTCGCGGCGCGATGCACAGCAGCTGGTGCAATTATCGCATGCCAATGTGCATTGACTCGTTTAGTTTCACTCGAAGTAGATAGGCTCTCGCAAGCAATCCCCATTCATCAGTCTAGACTTACGTCTCCATTCCCTCCTCGGGGAACGAGGGTTACCATACGTAACCGAGACGTTTTCCATGGTTTTTTATTGCTTTATTATCTGTCACTCTTGAAGTGAGTTTTGTTAATTGATTCATTTGAGCTCTCTGTTTTGGTCAGCTCAGTTGTCCATTATTGTTATGCTATACTTGTTCTGTTGTTTGTCTTTTTGAGTTCTGTTAATAAAAATGCTGCATTTAGATCAATTTCTCTTTGTTTCTGCAGCCCAGCCATGACAATTATGTTTTATCTGTGCTTATTATTTTTCTTTTTTAAATTAACATCCCTTTTGCAGCGACATCTCTTCTCTGATGACATGTTTACTGGTGTGAGGGCGAGATGACCTGTCACTCACATGAGATCACAGCAATAGCAAACCACAAGCATCCAATCAAGTCCCGCCCTACATTTTTTTCTTGTCTTGTCTCAGAAGCCTTTTCAAAGGTATGCATCACAATAGGGAAGAAAAGACTAACACAACTTCTGATTCATGCTGAATTAAATATATAAATATTATTACTTTATTTACATTTGTAGATTTTATTTTCATATTTTTAAATAACGTAATTCCAAAGGATTCCTCTTGGTGGCTTCAGCTGTACTGTGGCCTAATTAACACTTACACGACGCACACAATCATCAGTACAAAAGTGAATGTAAAGCAGAGTGCATCATGAAAACACCAAATGTATAGTTTCATATTAAATCTATTTTCTTACAGATTTGATAAGTGCGTAAAAACAGCACAAAATCTCAGAAGGACTGCAACAAAAACAGAAAAAGTCCCGAGGCAACCTAGAAACCACAATGGCCTGAATCCCAAACTCAGCCAATGAATTTATGTCTATATCGGAGACAGTGAGGTGACACAAAGTAGCTAAATTTATCCATGCAGACTCGAAACTAACACCCTGTTTTGCATAGATTCAGCCCATCTCTGTGGCTACATCTGACATGAAAGAAACAGAAAGAAAAGAGACAGTCAAACACAACGATCAGTCCCTTATTTTAGAACTTTTGTGTCCCTCAGTCATGCAATGAGGGGTAACCGTTGGGTTCTCACAAGATCCAAAATAAAGATGCCAATTCTCATTACCGTCACACAGAGAAAGGCACTTCATCAAATCTGTTGTGTAGGTTTAAAGATTCACTTGCTGGAAAAAATAACAAATGCAAATCAAGCAACTCAACATACAAACCAATTCAAATAATTGAATGTAGGGGCATTCTAAAACTATCTGAGCTGAGTGTTGTAAAACGCACAAATTGTGCCCTACTTTAAATCAATATTAATTTAAAAAAGACACAGTCGACTGGCTAAATATTCCTCAAACTCTGCTCTTGGGTGGCTGATGAAGTCAGAGCAGGCTAGTTATCAAGCACACAAAATGAGACCACAATTACAGTGATTAGCAGTGAACTGCCAGCCATTTACTTCCAATTAGAGGCAAATCAGGGTTTAATGAGAGAGACAATGTAGAAAGATGATACAAACTGAATGTTAATGCAAATTTAAGACTGTATCTAGACCTGCTTAATGTGATGCCTAAGGTCAAGACCCTCTTTCCTACTGCCTGAAATGTATTATCACTCTCCCATTATCCATGTCTTTCATTCCTTCTGCCACCCCTTTTCCAGATTAAGTTTGCACGTGTACATTATAAATTTGGCCACTTTGTTATTAGATGATGCGTTAAAAATTAAGAATCTTCTGTTCGAAGTTTATCAAATTTCTTTTGCATTCATTACGTCTTATAGTTTTATGATACTGGTTCTCCCAAAGTGAAGACTGTGCTGCCCAACACTGAATTCTTTCCCGAATGATGGTGGCCAGAGGGAGTGTGGACCAGCATTCACTTTTGTGGGAATCTTTTTCAAATTAATGTCAAGAGATTGATGTTCACTTGCAAAACTCAGCTGCAGGGTGCAGTTATCAGAAGTTTCATTTCATGTTAATGGAAAGCCATTTAAAGGGAATCTTTAAATACGTATATCAGGATATTTATCATTTCTGTAATTTCACTGTAATGCTGTTTGTCCTTTTAAAGCTATCAGCATTGAACATGCAAATTAATCAATGCTAACTGGAATGCACACAATATTTAATCCAATTCATGAATAAAATGAGCTCTTATTTATTTACACCACATTTTTGGTTTATAATTACATTATATATGCATGATATGCAAATCGTTTATCAAATTTAAACCTTAGTTCAAACGGAAAGGCAATTTATATGACCTTTTCTTGTTTTAAGCATTCACTAAAGTTCAAAGGTTTTGGGTCGGTAATTTATTTATTTTTTTAAAGAAGTTTCTTATACTCACCAAGGCTGCATTTATTTGACCAAAAATACACTGAAACAATAATATTGTGAAATATTATTACAATGTATAACCGGTTTCCATTTTAATATACTTTAATATACAGAAATCATTCCAATATGCTGTTTTGGTGCTCACGAAACATTCCTTATTATTATTAATTATAAAAAATAAAAACAGTTGTGCTGCTTAATATGGTTATGGAAATTATGATGTAAAAACGCAAAAGAAAAAAAGTATTTAATGTCAATTTTGATCTATTTAATGTGTCCTTCTAGAATAAAAGTATTAATTTCTTTTAAACAAAAATAAAATCTTACTGGAAAGAAGGATAGGTTACATTTAATAAGAATGTAGTCTAGAGATGTTTATGGTTAAAACAAACAAACAAAAAACTCCAAAGGTGTACTGGTCAGTTTTGCTTCTCAAGTAAACATGTCTAGTTTTATGGATGTTTGGATATCTATATTGGTAAACAAAAAGACACAAATACTTTTTTAAATTGTTTTCGCAGTTTCTGACATAGTCCTTTTCTTTAATACACACCTCTTCAATGTTGTTTCTCTCCTATTTGTCAACGAGCAAGCTGTTATCTTTGTGAAACTGATGGATGCGACCTCACGGTTCCAGACAGACACCCAAACCGTCACTGGATTCATCTGCTCATGCCTTTTTTGCATAAATGTCTGCGGTCACGTAGGCTGTGTAACTGTTTGGCATTGTGTGATGTCGGCTCCGCACTAAAACCCTCTCTAGAAACTCACAGGAGTAGCAAAGGCTTCCCATCACTTCAGAATCCATTACACCGCTCCCAAATGCTTGATAATGTGGAATCAATCTATTATTAAAGCTTGAGTGAAGTGCACTCATTTAAATAAGGGTGTTGTCACAGTAGGATGTGCAAGAGCATTCGAATGCTTGAATTCATTTGTATTGATGTTTATCAACACTTTGCAAACAGTGCAGGACTGAATCACTGTGAGGACTAGCCTATACGTCTAAAATTTCCTCCACTGACATCAATACTACCATAGTGTTCTAATGAAGTCTTGGCGAGTCAGTAAAGATTCGACCCTTCACTTTCATTTAAGTTGTCCAGTCCTAATGGCTCTTCAGGATCACACCGCTCCGAAATACAAACCTTTCGTGCTTGTTATAGTCATGAAACTGGTCATTATGTAGAGGATTTGATGTTATAGCAACACTTATGACATCAATAATAACAAAGTGCTCTGCATTATTGGTCGGGTCTAAAAAATTTAATTACTTGACAATATAGCCTATGTTAAGCTTTCCAGAAGGGCGAAACCAGAAGGATAATAATAACTACCTGTTCTGTTCATAAACTTGCTCTTCAGAGAAAAATCACCCACACAAGAACCATCATCACTTGCACTTATAATGCAATGCCGAGAGAGAGAGAGAGAGAGAGAGAGAGAGAGAGAGAGTAAAAAAAATGAAAGTGAAAGAAAGAGATGCACCTCTGGCCTTGTTGATGTTTTTTTCACTCGCTTCTCTCAGCTTCCAATATCAGGCCTGCTTCGCCCATAAGAAAGAACAGGAAATTAAGGCACCCATATCACAGGCTAATAATACAAAACAGTGATAGCAGCCTGGCCAAGACAGCACAGAGTCATCGGCGAGAGAGCCGCTACATGCTCTCTCACGCTCAACACATCCCGGTGCACCTCAAATAGACAAACGTAACAACCGAGCAAAGGTGAGGCTTTTATCCTTCTAATGAGATTAAAAACTGAAAGGGATTTAAGCAGAGCTTTACTATAGCTTTAATAATAGAGCCATCTTTGAACATAAAATGGTTAATTACACAGTGGGCCTACAACAGCTACAAGTTTACACAAAGAGAAAGAGAGTTGCTGCAGGTGTACTAATGCAAACATTGACCCAACCACGCCACCTAGTGCACATACAGCAGTGTTACGAATTTCATTCCTGATGCTTATCGCCTCACTTGCTTCTTTGCAGATGTTGTTTTAATCAAAATCTTTTTATACTTATATTACAATACCGTTCAAAAGAACTTTGTATTTTTTTTTTCAGAAAGGATGCGTTTAATGAATCAAAAGTGACAGTAAATACATTAATGTTACAGAAAAAGAAAAAGATGCTGTTCTTTTGAACTTTATATTAATCAAATAATTCTGAAAAAGTGTATGTTACCACAGTTTCCACAAAAATATTAAGCGATACAATGTTTTCAATGTTTATGAGCACCAAACCAGCATTTCTGAAGGATAATGTGACACTGAAGACTGAAGTAATGATGCTGAAATTCAACTTTGTCATCAAAGAATAAATTACACTTTAAAATAGAAACAGTCATTTTAAATTAATGACATAAAAGTAATAGTAGGCTTACTACATTAGGCCTAATAGTAGGCTATAGCCTAGTTTTAGCCTATTTCACAATATTACTGTTTTTACTGTATTTTTGATCAAACATATGGGCTGCAGCTTTGGTGAAAATAAATTACTTTTAAAATTTTAAAAGAAATCATATAACTATCACCTTTAGCCTACTTTATCAAATGTGCGGATTCTGCGGACAGGCAGCATGTTTAAAAATAAGGTTTCGTAGGATTCGAGTTAAATTAAAGGGCCTGTAGCATATATGTCATATATTTTGAATTTGAACTAGGCTATATTATCATGTATTAATCGTTTTCTTTAAAAGCTTATAGCTTCCCCGACTCCTTAGGTTGTGAAGGCCTAGACTTTTTTATTTATTTTAAATAGCCTTATCTTTTTGAAGGGAAAATCAAAAGGACATATATGACGTTTTCTTGCGCTCTCGAGAGCCTCCGTAGAAATGAATGCTGTGTCATGCAAAGAAAACGGATTAATTCAAACGAGTCTCACATAGTCAGATATACTTAGTCTATAGTTTCAAATATAGCAAATTTATAATACAAATATAAAATAACTTTAATTACATTAACATCTATCGACGTGATGCCGGTGAATTGAGTTAGTGCAAACATATCCACATTGCTATGATCAGATGCTTTCTTATAGTGTTTTCTCACCGTTGACATTTCTGTTGTGTGATTATTTTATTGAGAAGAAAGCGAGCAGCATATTAACATATTCATCTAAACGTCGCACTCAGCAGCGCAGGTGGCATATGGATGTTTTTTTACAGGCAAGCTGCAAAGATATTTACAGCTTTTTACATCTAAACGAAGAATGAACATTTTTGCCATGAATATGTCACGTTCAGTCTCTTAGCTTACGTTGAGCTGAGCATAATAAAAGGCGGACTGCAGTTCACTTAACGGCCACCGATGTCGCTAATAACACAGGTTTCTGAATTGTAAATAGGCTTATAGCCCATTTAAAAATCAGATCCAGACAATAGTGAAATATTTCAGTTTGATCAAAGCATTTAATTATGAGTGAGATCAAACTGAAGCTCTATCCTCACTTCTCAAATGCTTTTAACTTCACAAAACACTGAACCACTGTGCAGAATTAGAGCTAAACTCTGCACAGAATACTGCTCCTAAATGAAATCTATTTCACTAACAGGGATCAATATCACTGATGCGTGCAAACAAAGACTCTGTGAGTCAGTCAAGATTCCCCCTTCAGTTTCATTTAACTTGTCCAGTACAAATGGCAATGTAAAAGCAGAAGGCTTCCCTTGGTTAGAAATAAAATATTTTATGCTTATGCTTACATAGCTCACACCAAACCATGTGCTGCTGTTATGGCTAAATATTATAATACAGCAATAAAATGTTTAAACTTTAATATTATAAAACAGCATATAAAGTTTATTACAGAAAATATACAAGTCACAATCAATTTTAATTTTCAATATATTAAACTAAACCTGCATTTGATAAGTAGACATGGCACCTAAAACTGTCTCTGTTTATATATAGGTTAAACATTTCTTGTGTTTTCAAGAGATCAAATTTAAACTGCTAATTCATCTTTTATACCTGAGTCAGTCTAAGTAGACTAAAAACCTGTAACAGTCCCTGAATAATGACATCGGACAACTAATTTGATCTTGAGATTCTAGTGTATGTCACATTGATTGAAGTTTTTTGTTCTTTGAACATTAGCATAATTGAGTTTTTCCTAAAGTCTAATGCATATCCTGTTATTAAAGTTCTTTTAATAAATAAACTATTCCTGATTAAAAAGAAAATAATAAATGACCTGAAGTTAAAACTTTTTAGCAAGTGAATGCAAAATGATTACATAGAACTTGATTTTTCATGCCTTTCAAAATTTGGTTCCATCTTAATGAGCCACTTATTTCTTTCCTTTTCGTGTTTTTTTCTTTCTTTTTTTGATGCATCACTACGCATCATCATCATCTGAGAATTTGAATTTGGCATAAACAATAAGCATAATCACTGACATGACCACACACAAGGAGCCAACCACTAAATAAGCAATGCCCAAGAAGTCGTTCTTCCCTCCCATCCAAGACACATTGCTGAAGACCACCTTCTTATGTCCATTAAAACTCAGTACTGGGTAGTCTGGAAATGACGTGGTTAAGGAACAAACACAGTTCATTCATGCAGCACATGAGCACTTCTATGGCAGTTAAAAAGACAGTAAAGCTTACTCGGATAACAAGTGTTTCTAAAAACTTTGCCTTAACGGTGCAATAAGTAATGTAAATCATGCTACACAGCCAGTCATTTTGGTCGCATACTGACACCTAAAGTAAAAGGATGTCATTGATACCATTGTAGAAATACTCTATTTACTGCCAGTCATAATCAATTGTTTCCACAAGTGTCCAATGATAGGAGGGTTACAGAGACGTTTTCAGCTGGTCATGTGAGCAAAAATTTGGAGACCAGCTCCATATATATCTACTTTTATTAGAACGAGTCTTAATCTCATATGAATGTACACTACCGTGCACTAAGTTTAAGGTCAGTAAAATTCAGCAAGAACACATTAAATTGGTCAAAAGTGACGATAAAGACATTTAGAATGTTGCAAAATATTTCTGTTACAAATAAATGCTCTAAATGTTCTTTTGAACTTTCTACTAATAAAGGAATCTTAAAAAAACAAAAAAGTATCACGGCATCCCTAAAAATATTAAGCAGAACATTGAAGATAACAAATATTATCTTCAACATTGATAGTAATATTAAATGTTTCTTGAACACCAAATCAAAATTCTGAAGGATTGTGGGGAACATTCAGCTTTCCCATCACAAGAATAGATTACATTATAAAATAGAAAACATTTACTTGAAATTGTACGAATATTTCACAATATGCCTTACTGTATTTTTAATCAAAAAAATGCAGCTTTGGTGAGCATAAGAGACTTCTTTTAAATAATAAGAGATTTGACCGGTACTGTCACATTATTTGTAACATAAGAGCGGGCACGCCCATTTGTAACTTGAATGTGTGAGGCATTTTTTTACCATGCAAAACAGCTCGTTATGCTGCTTTACAGAAAATAGTTTACTGAGGAGGGAAATTTACAAAAGTGCACCTTTAAGACAAATCCCAGGTGCTCTTTTGACTGTCATGCCTTTTCATTGATTTGCATAGACACATAATGCATATTCAAAAGAAACCCCCTGTTTCTACATTCTGCTCTGGATCAACTAAAAGCCACACCCTACCTGTAAAACCTGTTTGGCTGGATCACAGACAAACACTGTCAAAAGACATCTGCGAAACAGGACTGAAGCCATATGCCATGCGGTCTTGAGACTACAAATATCTGAAGAGTTTCTGACTGTAGACATGATGCGGCTTAGATGAAATCCTACAATCTTAAGAACATGGAATGAATGAATAAAATATGATAATCCTACTATTAATTCCCAATTAATGTCTTAAATGAATTTTGACTTGCAGATGAAGGATACTGTAATGCACTGTCAGAGAGTAGTTCCCAGCAGGGAGCCCCCCGCCATAATCACCCTCTGTGATTCGCCGGTACAGCTTCCTGAACTCAGAAAGTGCTGATCTCCTCATCCACACAAGGAAGTCCTGGTTCAGGAAACCATTGTTGTTCTGGTCTGTGAGGTCCAGCTCATATGCCGGCTTGGGCCAGTTTATGGGCTTCACTGTACCTGTTAATCAGCATTAATAAAGATAAAGCATTTAGGTTCTATTCCGAGTCTCAAATCAAAACCGGGGATAGTGACTTTTGCATTATACTGCTAAATTTTACGCTAATTACCTTCGAAAGCATTTGCAAAAGAGCCATTCACAAACGCAGGGTTCCTGTACTTGATGTTGTAATCAGTCCACCAGGAGATTCCTCTACCATCTAATGGCACCTGCTTCTTAATTGTACCATTAATTATTTGGTAGAGCTCAAATGTGTCTTTGCAGAAACAAACAAACAAAAAATATATTAGTAATCCATCCGTAGAACTAAGTACATGCATAAAGTTAATCTACCAAACAGAAATGATACCATTGAACATGCTATTTGCAATAGCACCGCATGGGACAATGGCGTTCTTTTTGGAGTCATAGTTAAATGGAGCGCAGGAATCTTGTGGACTCTGGAAAGTCAAATGAAAATAAAAACAAGAAACGTATGATCCATTACATGAAAAAAAAAGAAAAAACATTTAAAAGATCATTCAGGCCAGACACAAACCTTGAAGTATTGTGTATCGCCAGTGAGCTGATAGTAGTCTTTTGACACACCATATTTTCTGAAGTTCTGGTAGTAATTAGACAGGCCATAGTAAAAGAAGATGGGGCCCTGTAAGCACCAAATACATTATCAATTCCTTTCTGACATTGAGAGAGAAACATCAGACTTTAAAAGAGAGTCAAACTCAAAGACTTTACCTTAAATAATTCACTGAGGGTGAATGTGATTTCACAAGTGCAGTTTTGGGTGTTTGGGATCGTACAACTGAAACAGGGTGAATCTTTCTCAGTGCCTGTGTAATCCATCTGTGTGACATGGTGAGAAAACAGAGCATTAATCTATAATTAACGTCTCTCACCTTGCACAAAACACCCCTGTGTGATATAACACCTCCAAACTAACTCAACTACTAGGCAGTGTAATGTAGAACCAAGGGTTTGATAACTCTAAAACAGACTTGAATGTTTAAATAGTGTTGTCTATCCTTTAACAAACAAGCAAAAACTGACCTCAATACAGCTGTTAAACTACAAGAGAGGCTGAACAAACTCTACAGTAAAATGCCATGTCATCCACCCAGTGAACTGGCTCCTGTTGTTGTCCTGCAGTAAACGCTTACCTCTAGCACTTGAATGGTCTGTGAAGTCAGAAAGAGGCCAACTCCGATGCCTATGAAGGCCAAGCCAATGAGTAGAAAGCCAGGAATGACAATGCCAGCAGAGAGTATGGGCTGCCATGCCGGGAGCCGTTGCTGTGTGAATGCTGTGTTGTCAGGCCGTTCAGCCGTCGCTCCCTCATTCTTCATCCTGATGTTTTAAGAAAAGGACGGACAAGCTTACTGTGTGCACCTAAATTGCATTGATAAAAGAATAATATTCTTTTTAAAGCCCAATGGAAAACAGATCAGAGTCAAATGCAACAAATTATACATCAGAAAAGGGTTGTTTCTTCATTTTCGAGAACTTTTATATTCCAGGCGTTGGGATTTTATTTTATTGTTAGATTTTAACTTTTATCTTTTTGTTTTTTATCTTTTTGTTTTTGTTTCTACATTTAAAACTGCATTTGAAACATTCATCATCAATGAATTTTCAAAAAAGACTTATGTATAGATTTTTATTTTTTATTTCAGCCGTTTTAAAACCTTGAATCCTTAAAATATGAAAATCCATCATAAAGATATAAATATTAACTATCTACCATTATAAACTATGTCAATATGTATTGTGTAGAAATTATTCATATATATTTATTAAAAAAATACATCTCAGTTGTGGCATCATTTCCACCTCACAGAACAATTAAGAGATAAAATGACACATGTGATGTGTGCTGAACACCCCAGTGCCCAGAAACAACCAATTGTTGGTTGGTTTAACGTCTAAGTCACATATTGTTTTGGTCAATAGCCTATCAGTAATACATTTGGCTTTAATGTAGCCTAATTATTATTAATGGTTCCTTATACATATATCAGTTAACGGCAAACATAATTATAGAAAACTGATCAAAAATTTGTATAACATGATAAAGTCAAAGATTTTTTTGTGAGAATCACCTCACCAACACTACAATAACAACAACAACGGGTGACGTCGCAGGAAAACGAAACCGTGCTTCATGAATCTCGATCAGTAGGCTAATCACTCAATCTGAGAGCAGAAACCTTAAAGCTCAATAAACATGTTAAAACTAACCTTTGAGGAAAGATCCGCGCATTCAGTTTGGCCTATTTTAGTTGCCCGCTTTAAAAAATCGCGCAGACCTGTACATCGACAAACAGGAGACACACCTTCACACAGTCCAGTACCTGTTTTACCTGTCTCGCTCGCCGCAGTGGCAGCACCTGGATCAGCTTTTCCGCTTTGCGTATGATCCTCCCATAGCGCATACGTCACACACGTGGCTCGTCCTCCCAAAGCGCATACTTTTTTTTTTATTTATTTTTTTTTATCTCGCATATATACATTAACCCTCCCTTTCCCACTTAAGTCTGGTCACTGGTGGATTGTTATGATCAGAATCAGAATTAGCTTTATTGCCATGTTTGGAATTTGTTTTGGTGGCAGAAGAAGCTTCCACACTGTAAAAAATATTTTTTTGGTGAAGTAAATACTGCTGAAAAAAAAAAAAAAAGAATTTACATGAAAAAGTTAGTTCAGGCAAGAATTTAAAAAACTAAGTAAATTCCATTTCAGTACTCAATTCAAGCAAGTAGAAATGAAAGTGTAAATATCAACTCAATAAAATTAAGTAAAAATTACTCAACTATTCTGATACCGGGGTTCCCATCATGCACTGGACCTTGAATAATTAATGAGGTTTATTTTTCAATGGTTTCCAGCTGTATTTACACTGTTTTATCATTGTAAATTTTAACACAGTAAATATTTTGCTCAAAATGACACATTCAAACACAAAAACGACCCATCAAATATTACCGCCGTTGTGTATTGTCTACCAAGTATTGAGGTCTTTGCATTCACATGATACTTATCATCTGACATGATGTAATATAAATTATTTAGATGATCTAAGTAAAGCACATACTAACAAATCATTTTTACTTGGCAAATCTTTGTAAATTTACTAGCATTTTCTGAGTGAAAAAAGTTGCCTAGCTTTTTTCAAGTAAATCCTACTCCAATTTTTTTTCAGAGCAGTGGAGTCAACAACAGTACACAGATAGTAAAATAAAGAATTAGGATATGTGAATTCGATACAAATATATGTACTATAAATAAACAAAAATAGACAAAGTTTTACAGGTGAACTAGCCTATATGCAGCAGAGTAGATTAGAATTTGCTTTGAATGGAATAAAAAGTTGTCAAATAAATATATTGCACATATTTATCATTGCATAGTGGGGAGAACAGAACTGTTCATGAGGTATAGACAGGCATGAGGCAATCTTGTGCCTGGCTGTTTTTGGTGCTCAGTGCTCTGCCGGACGGACGGCAACAGTTCAAAGAGAATGTGATTTGGATGTGAGTGATCCAGAGTGATTTCCGGAGCTCTTTTCCTCACTCTGGATGTTTACGGTTCGAGTGCGGGGAGGGGAGCACCAATAATCCCCTCAGCAGTCTGAACAGTCATTTGTAGTCTTCTAAGCTGTTAAACCTCCTGGCTATATGCAGACTCATCACCATTGTGTATGTAGGCCTATACCGATGATGGTGTCGTCTGCAAACTTCAGAAGTTTGACAGAAGAGTCTTTGGCAGTGTTCGTGTGCAGGGAGAAGAGCAGTGTGGAGAGAGATCAGGTCGCCAGACATAGTGCTGATTGTGCCGGTGTTGGATGTGAATTTCACCATACAAGCTGTTGCATATCTGTCAGAAAGCTGCTGATCCACTGACAAATAGAGCTAGGAACAGAGAGCTGGGTTAACTTTGTCTGGAGGGGTGCTGTGATGATGGTGTTGAAGGCCGAGCTGAAGTCCACAAACAAGATCCTTGAATACCTGTTTGTCCAGATGTTGCAGTCCCATGTTGACTGCATCATCCACTGAGCTGTTTGCTCAATAAGCAAACTGCAGGGGGTCCAGCAAGGGGTCCAGTGATGTCCTTCAGGTCACCCAACACCAGCCTTTCAAATGTCTTCATGACAGAGAGCGACAGGTCTGTAACATGTTTTGAGCGATCTGGACCATTTGTTTCCACAATTTTCATAATATTTATAAAGTAGACATACTATTCAGAAGTGGTTTGGGCAGTAATGTTTATATTTGATTTGTATTATACCTCTAAAACCCATATAAAAAAACATATGGAAAAAACAGGACGTGTGTTAGTTCGGCATGCACTGCGTCACAAATGGAGAATATTTTGCTATCTATCTATTGTATGTCATTTCTTTTGAAAATCAGTTACAAAAATCTGAAAACTAAAATCTGAAACCCTTCAAATGATATATGGTTGTAAAGATTTACTTTAGGTTTAGACTAAAATATTATTGTTATGGATGTGTAATGGCAAATGTCCAAAATATGTGAGGGAGGGGTCGTCTTATAATAGTGGTTAATTTTAAAAAAAAATTAATGATAGATTAAGATATTTATTCTTTGTAATATGTGAAAAGCATTGATATTAAAAAGGTTCATTGTTTTCTCACGATTCTGGGTTTTGTTTTTGCATAGTGTGATTTTTTTGGGAATTGTTTTGAATCCAACTGGTGTCATTTTGACCCAATGCATCAGGATAGTATGCAAAATTCGAACATAACATGAAGGTTAAGGAATGGAACCTTTTACGTAGATGATGATTTAGTCCATTGATTTTGCATACGAAGCAAGTATAATTTGCATAAATTAAACCTGACTTTCCGAAACATTTGATCGATGGCATTTTAACCAATTAAAACAGTGCAAAATCTAGATCCCGCCTTCTTTACCCTCGTTGTCTATGCTGATTGGCTCTGGTGTTTCAGCAGGGACAAGCGTCTGTTTCTTTGTGCTAGACTCCCCACAGCCGCGAGGAGGTAAATATAAATAATATTTTTTTATAAACAGAGCACAACGCTTTAAAAGAGACGAACGCACATTATTTATATTTAATGTATATGACAATTATAATAAATAAACAGTAATGAAGAACTAAGGTTTTCTGTAGATTGATAAGCAGAAGGAAGAGCTCGTGCCGCTAGCAATAGCATGTTTGCTAACCCGTGCACGAGCTAACGTTATTGTGTTATTTTTCATAGTTACAAAGTAACTTATATTGTTTGTGAACGTTTAATAAAATAAATTATTTAACGCGTTTGCCCACATTTAGAGCTGAGACTGGTGTTCCTGGCGTTAGATATGTGCGGTAACGTTATAGCGTTTATCTGCTATTGCTATTAAAACAGCTAACGTTAGACTTGTGAATTATATTCAAGCCGCTCATTTATTGTGTTGGTCTCTGATTACAAGTAAATATATAAATATAGCTTTCATTTGGTTTAATGCTACATAATTTGTTCACGATCTTTTTGAGCAGAGAAATTGGGCCAGAATAAGATACGTTTTGTAATGATGTAACGTTACAGTCAAAGTTACTATGCAGCATTTACTCAATCTCTAAGCTCCTCTCGTAACCTGAACAACCTGAGTGTCCAACAATACCTGTTTGTTCAGAGCAGGTGCACTAGTGCGACGTTAAACTTCTGCTGTCCTCTTTTTGTTTTGAGGATCAGCACTGAAATCCATTGGCACATGTAATGTGTGGCAGCCAGCAGTACATTCATTATGTTAGGTATGAGGACAAACTCTGTGGAAGGAATCCAAGATGATCATTGCTAATCTTGAAGCAGTTTAATTTATGACCGAGACTCAAAGATGTATAGTTGGAGAACATGTTGTATTGTCTCTCTTTAGATTGCTGGTCATCTTTTCTTTGTGCACCTACATTCAGCTTTTTTTCTCACTTCAGGAGAGTCCTCTTTCACCTGTGATGCTGTCCAATAAGAAGTCAGACCCAGGCTCCTCTTCCTCAGGGGGTAACGGTGGTGACCGTGCTCCTGAAATCCTCCCTGCCCCTCAGGCTGGTCCGGCCGGTCCCTCTGGCCCGGGTTCAGCAGATGTGAAAAAGAAAGAGAGAGCCTCCCCAAGTGGGGAACCAGGGGGACCCCCTCTCTTGCACCCTCCTGGACCAGGAGGGATTGATCAGGACTCTGCAGAGGGACGCAGAACCAGTCGCCGCAAGAGGGCCAAGGTAAACATCTCTAGTAATGTTTCCTGTTCTTTGAAGAGAGAACAGGAATGATTAAGGCAGGGTTATTTATTTAGCTGAATTGAACTGAGACAGAAAAACTTGAAGTAAAATAATGAATTGGCACTAAATAATACATTACTTTTAATTGCTCTGATTCTTACATTGGTCTGATTGCTAATCAAAATACTTACTATATATTTTTTTTAATAAGTGGTATAGTGTTAAAAAAATCCAACATCAAATCCTTAACCGATTTCTGGTAAATGTTGATATTTGAACTCACCAAAACAAACATGCCCCTACTCAAAAGGATCACAAACGTTTAACGGAAGTTTAGTCTAAACCTAGAATATCAGAACTGACTGATGCCCTGGATGTTTTTTTTTATTTAACCCCCTTCAGAATGTCGGGAGGGGTAAATCGGCCTGAAACTCCTGTAATCAGAGCTTGGCTTAAGTTTAATTCATAACGTTTCTCCTTTAATCCAATAAAAATTTCGTACTGTATTTTCCCTCATAACCAGTAGTATAACACACCTATAAGCAAGCTTTATTGTTATATGCTAGTTTGGCCATGACATAGAAGAACACTGAAAAGTTTTGTGTAGTCTTTCAAAATAATAGTGTTAGATGGATAGGATCGTAAAAATTCCATCATAATCTATTATGACCCATCATTTTAATTTTCATATTATAATTATAAGACATTTAATAGCTTCTGTTTTCAATCACATTTTAATTTCACAAACTTACAGGACAAGCATATAGGCTATGCATTTATTTATATTATGAAAAGAAAGATGAACAAAGACTGTATGTAACTTTTCAGTTTTCATATTGAACAGTTGTCGCAGACCGTGAATAAACCCTGATCATTCCTTCCCCTCTACTACGTTACATAACTGAATAAAAATGAATGAACATTATAAAATATGTTTAAAGATACTGTACAACTTACCGAAATCCGTATCATGTCTCTTGTAATCGTTCAGTCAGTGTTGCAAACGTAACATACCTCAGAAAAGCCATTCGTTGACCATAAACTTGATAGTCGGCAAGAAAAATAACTCTAGAGAGGAGCATTTTGCAAAATACATGAACCATATTACATAGCCTATTAGCCTAATCATATTTTTTGTTTGAATGAATCTGTCAAGTTTTTATGGCAGAATTTGACATAATATTTTTAAAAAAATTAATGTATTAAAAAAAACTCTTAAAGGTATAATATGTAGGATTTTTGCAGTAAAATATCCAAAAACCACTAGGCCAATGTTATAGATTTTGTTTAGTTGATTACTTACAATATCCCAAATGTTTCAAACAATTTGTAAATCATGAGAAAATTGCGATTTTAACCAAGGAAACGGGGCGTTTGACCAGGGGTGAGGAGTCGCCAGTCAATGAAGTCATATCCGCGTTAGGTTTGACCTCGTACTGCCATAGTAAAACATTTTGGACCATGGCAAGCAGACTTTGAGACAAAAAGAGGACTAAAACGAAGATCAACATCTTTCGAGATGCAGAGAGCTACACGTCTGCGACTAACTTCGACTTGACAGAGGCGCGAGTGTTGCATGTACTTTTAGACAGGTGAGCAAATGTACATAAAACAAATGTTACCAATGTTAATCAATGTTATTCAGTTCAACATGATGAAATGTTAGAATATGATCTGTATGTTATTCTAATGTTGATCTAGTTTAACGCACTTAGTCTCATACAGCCAACACACAACCTAACTAACAACATTCAACACACTCGAATGCCGTTTAGTGTGATAGAGTAACTGTTAGAGCAAGTGAAACAGCGCTGCGTTATCTCAAGTTTGATTCGTTTAATAAACTGACCTGTGTGAGTATTAATTCAGCCCTTGAGTGTAGTTCGGTAGAATGAAATGTCCTTATTCTTTTATATCCGCGGGACTCGCGTTGAGTGTGGCGCTGGTATACGTCTAGCAATCGCGCCCTGCTTCACACCACAGTCATGTTAAAAACATCAATGCATTCATTCATCCATAAAAGATCCATCAGCTTGACGACAAGATCCATAATTCAGCTTAATGTGGAATATAGTTCATCAGTATACGCCTTTGTTTTTGTATGAGGTTAGCGACCCCTGGTGGCGAAAAATCTTTGCATATTGTACCTTTAACCCTTCGGAGTCTTGGGCTATTTTGGCCGTTTTTGAGTGCTTTTATTTTTTTTTAATTTTGCCACATAAACAAATGTTTACCATACCAAGGTTTGGTATTATTTTTTTCAGCACAACATCACCTATATGACCAGACAATTAGTTTTTCACTTTGATGTACTGTATCAACATACTGGACCCAAAATCACACAAAAAACACAAAATCCGAATAGAAAAATGATAGCTTTTCTACTACAAAAAACACAAGCATGCTCAATGAAGCATTTTAAAAGGTTTAAAATGTGAACAGAAGTTGTAAATGTCAACATATACAGGCACAATTCAGATATAATCAAGCTATATACAAAAAAAATATGATTTACAAAAAAAAGCGGGTGTAGCCTAGGGATGGCGAAAACTAAAAATTTTCTTGACCGACTACCGAGCCTCAGTAGCCGGTTGAAACCGGTTAACCGACTAGTTTAAAATATGCCACGTTGTTTGAAATAACAGCCATTTCGAGCCGCGCCTGCAAATTCGCAACTCTGTCACATCTCTCTCTGCCTCCCGCTCACACACACACACACACACAAACACACACACACACACACTGCCCCGGCACGGCGCTTCCACTCACGTCACTTTTTTAAAATCCCCTACAGCGCGAAACATGAGTCCCGCAAACGCGGCGCCGAGGAGCTTGTATGTAATCGGAGGACAAATGGCTCCTTAGTTTTGAAATGGTTTGGGTACAAGGTGATCGCGTTGAAAATAAAGGCGTTAGTCTAGTGTTAGAAGCTCATTTGAAACATTGCAGCGGCTCTTTTAAGAAAATGACAGCTCCGAAGAGACTCCGCTTTAGTTTGAGGTAGCTAACGTTAGTGCTAACAATAATAAAGAAAGATGATGATCATCATAACCTTATCTGTTACCACTGAAATGTAGATGTAATGTATTTCTACAGTATTACTACTGTATTTAAGCACTGTATCACACAAGTTGCAACTTACTGTGTCATTCTTTTTGGTAAAATGGTCCCACACACTGCGTTTCTTTGCACGCTTCATCTGTCGTCTGCCCTGGCTCTAACCTCCAGTGTTTTAGCCCGTAGCCTTTACTTTTCGCAAACCCAAACGCTGTGACCTTGCGCCAAATGTTTTTATTGGTTTATTAAGTACAAACAGGCGAGTTATGAAAAATTGAGTGTGAGGGATTTGTTCACTTCACACAAAAATATCTTGGAATGAGATGGCTAACTGTAGTAGCGTTTAGTCCACTGTCTATAATAGCCTAATTTAGAGATCACTTTTTTTTTTTAACCGACTACCGACAACTTTGATCGGTTCATCGGTCAAACGGTCATCGGTTAGCATCCCTAGAGTAGCCATAGGCTTTTTTCCTTTCTTTTTAGCTCAGCCACTTTTTAAAAAATGTTGTGCACACAATTATTCAGAGAGCTATATTTTAAGGCCTTGCATTCCCAGAGTATGAGGGTTACCAAATAGTGCAAATACAAAATAAAAAATGTAAAATTGAGATTAAATGAAACTATATATCACAAAAAGGAGGTGTGGCAATGGGCGTTTTTTCTTTACTTTTTTGCTTAGAAACTCTACAAAACACTTCATGTACAATTACACAGATAGCTACATTACAGGGCTTCCATTCCTTGAGTAAGAGGGGTTCCTCAATAGTGCAAATATACTATACAAAAGGTAAAATTAACACAAAATCAAACTATACATACAAGTATTTACAACAAATATCAGGTGTTTTTATTTAATTTTATTTTTTATCTGTGCCACTCCTCAAAACAGTTTATCTAAATCTACTCCTAAACTACCTAAACTATCTACACTACTCCTAAACTACTCTCAAAATCTACTCAAACTCTTCCAAAAACTAGCAATAATATCTCTCTATACATGATATATATAACCGTATATATGTCTCTCTTTGTCAACTCCGTAAATCCTCTGCCTTTCTATTTCGCTTCTTTGCTCAGTTGGCTCCTCCTCCATTCCCTAAAATGTGCAGCCTGAATAGCAGAGTCAGCAGATTCACACATTTTTCTCCGTTTTGTTTTATGACAAAAACCGACGAAGTAATTCGAATAAATGCAACGCCTATCGCATCACATCTGGCGTTCTTTTACGAACGCGTCAATATTGGTTTATATAAAGTTTAAATGATCATATCTCCGTTTTTACTTGGTCTATCAACACAAAACAAAAAGTAACATAGAATTTCAAGCCAGCACTTTCGACAGAAGTGGACGGCAGCGCTCAACGTGACTTTGTTTTTATGCTTCAACGTCTTAAACTGGTCATGTAACTTGATCACGCCGGCGTGATCGGCGACCCCAAAGAGTTAAGTTTTAATTAAAGCAGCAAAAAGGAGTACAGTGCACATCCATAGTTATTTTCAGGGCCGATACCGATTATTACAGATCAAGTAGACCGATATCCAATATTTTGAAATGATAAATAGCCCATGTCTGGTGTAAAAATGTAAGTTAATGTCAAAATGAAGAATACCAAAGGGTTTTGACAAATACTTTGTTTAAATGATTTTAAACATATCTTTAAATTTGAGAACTGTGAATAATAACATTATTATTAATAATAATAATAACTTAAAAACTGCAGGGAGCACCCAGCAGTGTTCTTTAAACATTTTGTAAAAATTAAAGACTATTTGAATGGTTAAATTAAATTTTAGTAGTCAAAAACCATTTCTAATTAATTGAAGTCATCAAACTTATTCAATTTATTTACAGATAAACAAAAATTACATTTTTAATCACAGGAAATCACAGGGCTCTATTATATCAAGGTGTTTTGCAACTTCAGTGTAGTAATTTATTGCTACTTCAGCAAAGTCTGCGGCTTGCCAGGAGGCTAATATCATTTCAGCAGGTAGGCTAACTCAGTGGGCAGAAAGCAGGGTCTGTTTTAACATAAAAAATAATAAAAAAAATACTTTCACAAACAGGTCTTTCATAACTGTTTTCAGATGTAAAGTGTGCAGTCACAGGCTGCTGTAAACCAGATTAACTTACATGTCTTACTTTAAGGTTTTTCTTCAGGAAAATCAGTTGATCTACATGATCAGGATGAAGCAAACTGCGCTGTGCTAAACACTCTTTCGGATGGTACACTTGTAGCTGGGATGGAGAGGTAGCTCTTTGCCAATGCTGAAAACAGTGGAAGATCCACTTGTTTTTTCCACCACTGCAGCACGTCACCACTCGGACCTAAAGAATCCCTCTCTCTGTACTTTAAAATTTCCTCCTTAGCTCTCTCCCTTGTGTTCTTTGTCTTCTGTGGTCTCTCAGTGTGGAAATCGCCAAACATCCGGTCCAAGGCCGTTTTCTTCTTGGGAGGAACATCATCTAGAAGCAGAAGAGAAGAGGGGATTATCAGTCAATACTATGCTACAAAAGATGTGACATAAAATACTATACATCAATAACACATGCATTTTGAAATCAACATGCAGTAGCCTTATAACTTTTGCAGCAGTTCCTAAACTTCCTATCAGAACATAGCAAACCTGTCTCTTCCTCTCTGTGGGGGCTCCTGTCACCACCTGTTTTAGCTGCCTGGTCCTCATTCATTGTGCTCCCTGCCTGACAATAATTATTATAATCCAGAGACTGTTAGATTTCCTTAAACTAGACATAATTTAAGACAAGTAAATAAAAGTAACGAGAGAGAGAGAGAGAGAGAGAGAGAGAGAGAGACTAGCTGTAGTATATTCTTTCGTTTTCATCCATCTTCACCACCTCTGCTGTTAGCTTCATGCATATCATGTCCTTGGTGTCATAGTCATCCAGGAAAGCCATGTCTTTGAAGTGTGGATCAAAGGCTCATGCATAGTGGAGGTGGTCTTGGAGATATGTGTAGAAGCCATCAAAGTCCTGCCTGAATCGTTCCTTCATCTGGGAAATTACTGGTAGATCACTATCATCTGGCTGGAAATGTCTCTTTAATTTGGCCTGGATCGGGGAAATCATTGAGATGGTGTTTTTTTTTCTCTCTCACTGAGGAGTATGGTTGCCACTTTCAGAGGAGACATCAATTTGATGACATCTTGGATTATTGTCATGTCTTCCTCTGTCAGGCTGGCCATACATTCACCACTCTTTATCAAGTGTACTGTTCCATCTTGTGGAAACGTCATGGATTAGCTTGTGGTTTGGCAGGTCTAACTGGGCCTGCATTTCACGTAGAACTTCAGTTGCTTTTGGGCTTCTGTGAAAAAAACGTTACCACCTTCCTCACTTTCGCCAAAAGCTCCGACACCCTGCGATGCGAGGTGGAGTGAGAGGCAGTCTTTGCTGCACTCGCTGTCTCTGCTGCACTCACAGCTACACTGTGTCTGCGCTTCAAGTGTGTTGTTAAATTAGTCGTACTGCCTGTATATTTTATAGCGGCACGACATATTTTACAAATTGCATGGGTTTTGTCAAGATTTCCATCTCGCATATAAAACCCAAAGGGTTTCCAAACACTGGATTTAAAATGATTTGGTGGAAGATAGAGCTCCGAGTCCGCCATGTTAATCGGTTCTAGGTAACTTCGGTCTCCGTAGTGTTGTGATACGTCATATTCACGTAGCAGCAGCAGCAGTGATGAGAGAATGCGCTTGAGCAACAGTTCAGAAAGGAGAAATCAATCTAACAGTTACATAATAAAATATTGGTCACTTTCTAAAAAGTAAAAGTATAGCGCATCTACCAATAATTATATGAATACATAGTTGTTGTTTTTTTACCAATGCAGATATGTTAGAAACGATGCATCGCCACCAACTGGACAGGGGTGGGAATTACATTTACAGTAGATCACCTAATCTGTAATCTGTCAAAATGACAGACTGGCTTCAGATTTTTTCGTCACTGCTAAAAAAAATTGGACAATGGTGTCACCTTGCTCATCTTCCAAGTGGAAATTTCTATGAAGCCGCCGTGTGTGCCACAGAGAAAACCATTGCATGCAAAATCTGAGGTAAAATGAAATGATTTTGTTTTTCTGCTCCAGATATACACTTTTCAAAATAATATATTCATTTTAAAATGTAACATTAACATGATAGTAATTTAAACATAACCTTTGTAAAAATATAAGCAAAACATTAAATGTGTTAAAAAACAACAACTAGCAGCAGAAGTTTTTCAATGGACTAGTCGAATTGTCTCACACATCCCTAGTTTTCATCAACAGCTCCCTACATAACACAATAGTCCAAGTAACTAATATTACAAATGTGACTAGATTAAGGAGTTATAGCAATCACTAAGGGAACCAAAAGAATTAACATATATTAGGAGTATGCCATCTCACTTTTCTGACATTGGGAGCCGATGCTTGAGACAGGTGGTGGAGGAGGTTAAGACAGTACAAGCTTATAATAATAATAATGCAAACAAGCTAAGATGACACAAGTATATTCAAGAAAAGACAGCATATTTTAGTTCTGTGAAACACGGCAAAACCAAAGTTACTCGGGTATCGAGAAGAAATAAAGCAACCTCTGCATCTATTTTCAGGCCCTCCCATTTTCTCTGCCATCTCTCTCTTTCTATTGTCGTTCTGTTCATTTCTGTCTTGTGCACGGAGCTCTCTGTCCTCCCCCATCGTGTGTATATGCCATATACATAAACCCCAAAATGACATTTCTAATTGTTTACAACAAATTAACATTTTTACTCAAAACCTGCAGGAAATTCAAAAATCTGAATTGGAATCTGTTCCAAATTTTAGGTTGACATCTCAAAAAAAGATTTTGTTTTGACACAGTACCAAACTTTTGACATCCAGGCTCTATTGCTAACCAAATAAGGACTTACATTTTCATATATATACTGCCTTTCAAAAGTTTGGGGTCAGTAAGATTTCTAATGGTTTTAAAAGAAGTCTCTTCTGCTCACCAAGGCTGCATTTATTTGATTAAAAATTCCTGTGATCAAAGCGGAATTTTCAGCATCATTACTCCAGTCTTCGGTGTTATATGATCCTTCAGAAATCATTCTAATATGATGATTTGATTCTCAAGAAACATGATTATCAATGTTGAAAACACAGGGATGCAAATAGCGCGCTTTTCGGCGCCTCACGCTTTTTCCACGTCAGTTTGGGTGACTTGGGTCTGAGACTTAGAGGGTCTTATTATAATTTCACAAAGTCATCTGAAGCCATTCCATAGCTTAATGTGAGGGATAAAAGTCTATTTACTTTATTAAATTAAAGTTTACGGAAAGTCGTTTTCCCTCCTCTTCGCCTGTCAATCATTCTCCATTCAGTATTCAAACTGCGCGCGCGCCTCGTCCGGTTACAGCAGGATGCACTGTAAAACTCTCTCCAATATGATATATTCACAATTTAGTGCTTGATCTGTAGATAAAAGGCTGTGGATTTGCATAAAATTACTTTATTTTGTGTATTTGTATATTATGTTTGCTGCTGTTTTTAAACGACTCGCTACCGTGCCTGTTAGCAGAAAGGACTATGAATCGGCATCAAACGCACAATAACTAGAATTTAAAACTGTGAAGAAACAAATGATCAATAAACTGTTGGACAGATATACACTAGGATTTGTGCGCTCGACATTTCTTCGCTTTGTGCCGTGAACTTTTAAATGCGCACTTGTGCAGCGCAGCGCTGCACACTGTGAATCCATGTTGCTTTGAGCACATCATTCTGCACCCGCGATGCTTTGAAGCGTTCATGGTTTTGCACACTGAAAGATTATTAAAAGCCTATATATTTTTTTATACCTATCCTGCACAATACATTTAAAATAAGTATAATTTAATTGTATATTATTTCTGTGTAGTGTAGTGTAGGCTATATAAATATATACACTTCTGAATTCTTGACATTCATATATAAATATAAAATTGTGAAATGTATGATGCATGATTACATTTTATAAGAGTACTAATAGTAATTTGTTTTTATTAACATGTTTAGTTTTTTATAAAATTACTGTGCAAATTCTTTCAAGAATTACTTTTTGCTGCTGATTTATACACTCATTAAGTTTAACAAAAATACATAAAAAATTTATGTAATATTTAAAGGTGTTACCTGTAATCTTACACTGCAAAATGATAACTTAAAAAGGATTAAATTCATCACAAATATGGATATTTGCCGCGGGGCGAAGGCTTCGATAACCTCCCTCTTTTTTGACCATACATGTGTTTGCATTCCTGAAAACAGTTGTGTACCATTTTTTTAGGATTCTTTGATGAACAGAAAGTTAAAAACAACAGCATGTATTCGAAATAAATCCATTTTTTCTAAAAAAAAAAAAAAAAAAGGAAGAAAAAAAAATCATGTAATTATTATAACTCTTGTCATGAAAAAAATTTAGGTTTCTACCAATCTTTCATAATTTTTCATGTATATCACTATTTCATAATAAAGGTCTGAACATACCTTATGAGTCTGAAAATATTCTTGTTGCAGTTCTTGTAATTTACTGTGCGGTCATTTCTATTAAGAACCACACCAAATATGAAAACTAGAGTTTGTAAGCTTTCAAATGATACACAGTTTGTCAATATTACTTTAAGTTTAGAGTGACCAAGATTTTATTGGTTTAAAATATAATGGCAAACATCCCAATGGTAGGATGGTGACAATTAAAAGGGATAAGTAGAAACTTGATAAAACGTTACCAGACAAGAAAATGGCCTTGTTTATGTATTATGTAATGTATCCTTTCTTTCTTCAGAGTTTGATACGCATAAGAACAGACTTCCAAGTCAAGGATAGCAAATAAGGGATTCAGGCGGAGGTTTTATGTGTTTCACTTGTATGTTTCACTTGTGATGTGCTTCCTCCCTTTGTTCTTTTCTATTTCTTTGTTGTAAATAATCCCTGTAATGCCAAAAATTGCAATAAAAAGTGACATTGCCATAAATTGAAAGAGAATAATGGTCCCATTTCACCCCAGGTGAAGCAGAACAAGGTTTTAATGAAGCTTTTATTGTGCCTCCTGCTGCAGGTGGAGTACAGGGAGATGGATGAGAGTCTCGCCAATCTGTCGGAGGATGAGTATTACTCGGAGGAAGAGAGGAACGCTAAAGCTGAGAAAGAACGCAAACAGGTGGTTCCTCCACCAGCCCCACCAATAGAGGAGGAGAATGACAGCGAACCTGAGGAACCATCAGGTATGGAAAGAGGTTGGCCTAATCTATCATTTTATACCTTTTACTGAATTCTAAAAGCACTTTAACAAACATTTCAAAATGACTCCTGTCATTTTGACATAACGGTTGTGAGTCTATGAATTTGAAATATAGTAAATTTTCAGGTGTAGAGGGGGCTGCCTTCCAGAGCCGTCTCCCACATGACCGTATGACATCACAAGAAGCTGCATGCTTCCCTGACATTATCAGTGGACCACAGCATACTCAGAAGGTGTTCTTATACATCCGGAACCGCACAGTGAGTTCACTGCTGGAAACACAATTTTGTGACTTCTGATTCAAGTTTTTTGAGGCTTATAAGCAAGAGCCAAATAGAAACATAATTATTATGGCAGAAACTCTTCTAGAAGTCATATTGGATAATACACTACTGTTCTATAGTTTGTGGTCAGTTATACATTTAAAGAAGAAATGAATACTTAGTACAGGAAGGAAGCATTACATTGATCAAATCTTTGCAAAAGATTTCTATTTCAAATAAACGCTGTTCTTTGGCATTTTCTATTTGTCAAGGAATCCTGGAAAATGTTTTCTACAAAATATTAAGCAGCACAACTGTTTTCAACACTTTTAATAATAAATGTTTCTTCAGCACCAAATCAGCAAATTGGGATATTTTGAAGGATCGTGCAACCCTGAAAACTGGAGTAATGGTTGTTGAAATTTTAGCTTTGCCATCACAGGAGTAAATTACAGTTTAAAATGTATTAAAATAGGAAACAATTGTTCTAGATTGTAGTCATGTTTTACTATATTTTTGATCAAATAAACGCAACCTTGGTGAGCAAAAATCTTACTGACCCAAACTACTGAATAGTAGTGTAGAAGATATTTAAAGGTGATTCAACAAAAACGTTTTAGGAACAACTAAATGATTTTTCCAGTCAGTTGTGAAAATGTCTTCTCTCAAATGTTCAGCTTCAGCTATGGTTGGACAACCCCAAAGTTCAACTGACCTTTGAGGCCACTGTGCAACAGCTAGAAGCTCCATACAACAGTAAGTCTGTTCCACCTGACATTGCTCTGATTCCAAAATTTGATGTTATTACACTTTATTGAATGTATAGACTTAAAAGGTAAACTATGTAACTTTTGGCCCTCCAGCAGTTTAAAAAAAAACTGCATGCATTTTTTGGAAGAACTTTGTTTTGTTTGTGCTTCGGCTCTGTGTGACTGTGCGGATGAATATGGTTCTTTCTCAAAACTAAAAAAAGAGAGAGAGATTTATCCTACTGCTCAAAACTTACTATTTGGTTTAAGTTTAGATGGAAAGGATCTCAAACTGACTAGCTAAAGACATCATAGTTAGCTATACACAATAGACGCAGTACTTCCTTGAAAATAAATTCCAGCACACCACAACAGCCGTAATGAAATGACTCTTTACAATAAATAATGCTTTGTAATGTAAAACTTACAAATAAAAACACCTTCTTCACATCACTTTTAAAACACCTCAGTTCTCGCCATCTTCAAAAAGCCAAAAGATTTTTGGTCGCATTCTCTTTTTGACAGCAGACTCTGCTATTCAGCGTTTTCAGCCTCTCTCGGTCATTGTGACAACTAACGTCTGCCACACTACCACACATACACAAGGCAAAGTAGCCGGAGAAACTTTTGGATGGTCTGGCAACCATCCAGACAGGTCTAAAATATAAACACTTATAATAGGCGTACCTTATTTAATCAGGGCAAAAACACGTTTTGATGATGTATTGAGGATAATTTTGCAGAGGTGGGAGTAAGTCACACATGTGCAAGTCACAAGCAAGTCTCAAGTCTTAACCTTCGAGTCTCAAGCAAGTCCAAGTAAATTTTTTATGAGGGCAAGTCAAGTCACTGCCTTATGTCAAGCAAGTCAAGTCGTAGCTGGGGTCACAAGTCACTGGCAAGTCATACAAACGTTGGACGATTTCACTGAATTTATATATTAAAATAAGTTAAAACTACAGAAGCTGTGGACTATGGTTTTATTTGCAACTTTATTTTTTTTAAATATATGCATTTCCACATATAGCTGAGTGGTTACTACAATAAAAATCTAAATGTAACTGAAATTAGGCCAACATTAAAGCATGAAAAAATAAAAATGCCTCAAACATTGCAGAAGACCATTAAAAGGTATTAAACAATTCACAATTCAAGTATAATTCCTATGCGACTGAAGGCATTCTTCAAACTGGCATCCCCTTAACATAAGTTATATGTTTTTAATTATGAAGTTAAAACCGCCAATAGGTGGCGCAAAATTACCGTATTAATGTACGAGTCATAGAAGCATTCATTTAACTTATGTTCAAAACGGCAGATTCGTTCTGGAACTAAGCAACTAGGTCACTGAATCACAAATACGCATAACTCTTTCTGTGGCTTGTTTGGAGCTATTGTCATTGGAGAAATCGAGCAAAAACAGAAAATATTTGGAATATTAGGCCATGTCTAAATGTCACATCACAATATTCACTCTTTGTTTACTGAACTGTTTTATAAAATCATTATCACATTTGCAATCGTGTCAATATTCTGGACATATTTTTTTAATATCATATGTTATAATTATGAAAATAACTCATACTAGGACATTTTTTTCCACCACATTTTGAATTTTGGGTGCGATATTAATTCTGCTGGCATTTTGATAACATCTAAATGATGTAACCCCAGATAACATCTAACCCTGCTTTAAGAGAAACATAAAACATGACAAAACAATAACAGTTTTCTATGTTGTTTTTTGTCATTGGAAAGAACGACATATTTGGCTTTAAAGCATGATTTAAAAAGAAATGTGGCAAAAGTTATACAAAACCTATGACATCTTTAATTATCATTTGAATATTGACAACATTAAGCTACATTTGAAAACATAATTGTGTATAAAATGGCATGCTGTTTTGACCAATATTCTCGATTTAAAGATAGTCAAATTAACTATAACAAACAGGTATGCTAGGGAGATGTTTTTGTATTTAGCGCGCTCACCGCGATGTATGTTTTTTCTGGGCTTGTGCAGTGTCACGCAATCGCGCAGAATCTGATGACTGGCGTCAATGGTTCCGTTGCTTTCATTTTGTTCATCAATTGATGTTGCGATGATAAATGTATATCAAGTCATTCTCGAGTCATACAGTTCAAGTCTCAAGTCATTGGATCTCAAGTCAAAGTCAAGTCAAGTCATTTTCCTTAATTTAGTCAAGCAAGTCTAAAGTCCTTAAATTTGCGACTCGAGTCTGACTCGAGTCAAGTCATGTGACTCGAGTCCCCCATCTCTGTAATTTTGAACCGCAAAAGTTACATAGTGTACCTTTTAATTGTATTTGTTAAATATTCTTGTGTATATTTTAAATTTGTCTGCTGGCTCTCTCTGCAGGTGATGCTGTGCTGGTGCACCGGATACACAGCTACCTGGAGAGACATGGGTTTATCAACTTTGGCGTCTACAAGAGAGTAAAGCCTCTGCCAAGTAATTGACACTTAATGTTACAACAGAGCAGAACTAGAGTTATTAATGTCCAAACAAACAGGAAGACAACAGTATTTTTTCACAATTGTGTTTAATTTTTCTGGTGTAGAGACAACTCTGTATTGTTCGTATTATACTCTGTTCTTGTAGCAAAGAAGACTGGAAAGGTGATAGTGATTGGAGGTGGGGTGTCAGGGCTGGCAGCAGCAAGACAACTGCAGAGTTTTGGGATGGATGTGACTGTTCTAGAGGCAAGAGTAAGTACATGTGCTACGATACAGCATTTTGCACACAGCTGAGACTGTTTTTTTTCTTTTACATACCTTGATTGTTCTTGATAGGATCGTGTAGGAGGGCGAGTGGCCACTTTCAGAAAAGGGAACTATGTAGCTGATCTGGGTGCCATGGTAGTGACTGGACTGGGTAAGAAATATCAAATACACTTCTCTCCAGGAAGTGGCACTGTTGATTAATGAAAAGAGTCATATGTTCATTCAGACTTTTTGCAACAGTTTGAAATTGAAGTGTACATCTCTTTCAGGTGGAAACCCTATGGCTGTAATCAGCAAACAGGTCAACATGGAGCTGGCCAAGATCAAACAGAAGTGTCCGCTCTATGAGGCCAATGGACAGGCTGTGAGTACTCTTGAAACACTGGCAGACACGCATCACTCTGGTTTCATACACAGTTTAGTAACATATACTCGTATGTCTGTATGTATAAGATCAGAATATCAAAGTATTAAGTAATATAGGAATATAATGTTAAAAGTGTCACAACTTTGATCATGATATTAGTAGATGTGTACAGCATCCATTACCTCAGTGTGTTCACAGTAGTATAGTGCAGTTGTTTATCAGACCAGTTAACATGATGTTTAAATCAAATATGAAAAGTCAGTGCTCCTACCATTCTCTTCTGATTGGCATCTTAACTGTGTTTAAAGTCTAGCAGTCAGACTCTTAATTAGAGGAAAAAATTATTCTAACAGTATTTTTCTCTCTCTCAATCTCTGCCCCTTCTTAACCCCTGCACATTTTCCTTTTGCTACATTCCACCCTATTCTTTTTGTTTTTCTCTCACTTGATTTCACTCCATTTTCATTTCTTAAAATGGTGATTATCCAGGGAGAGCGCTGCACAAGTGTAAGTATTTTTTGTTTATAATATCATACAACACATATAATTAGATGAATTGTTCCAGTTAATTTATTCACATACTTATAAACAACACCCAAAAACAATTACATATTCAATATAGGTTTGTCTCATTTTTATATGAACACCTGTTCAGTACAGTTTGCTACCAAAGAACATGATGGAAATGAACACATGTTAAATGGCAGACATCCGGCTTTCATAATGCGTTCCGATCCTTTAAATGCATGATGTTAATTGTCTGCATTGTTTGGTGATGCAACTGCATTTATGAATAATTAAGCTCTGTCTATCAGTTAAGGTCAATATAATCCCTTTGGGAAAATGAATCCCCATTAATAAAATGCTCCTATTTGTTTTTATAAATACTGTTTTGTTCCTAATATAAGACAGTGTTTTTTTTCTTGGAAATACATCTGGAAAAAATGGGGTGGTCTTATATTCAGGGTCTAGACTTTTATATGTAAATAATTCACCCGCAACAAGGGGAGGGCCAAATATGAGTAACAACGAGTGTTCCGCCCAGGACTGATAAACGCAAATAAATGTGATTGTTGGTATATTTTACCAGTGTTTACCTTTCTTTCAATATACAAAATTATTAATAAAAGAAAATGCAATATGAAAATTATTTTCTAACATGTGATTTGGTCCTCAAAAAGCCTTTCTAAAAGGTACATCTTGAAAAGGGGGGGTCGTCATATATTTGGAACAATATGGTATTATTTTAATTATTCTTTACAGTTTATTGATATGCACAGGGTTTTACACTTAAAAGAATAGTTAACTTAAAATTTAAAGATTAACTTGCCTCATGTTGCTCCAAATTATATACATTTTCTTCTTCTGTAAAAGACAAAAGGACATTTTTAGATTATCATCCATATATGTTCATTTAATGGTTGTAACCCTGCTTAAGGTCCCTAAAGAGAAGGATGAGATGGTAGAGCAAGAGTTCAATCGCCTGTTAGAGGCGACATCGTATCTCAGCCACCAGCTGGACTTCAACTTTCTTAACAACAAACCTGTGTCTCTGGGACAAGCCTTAGAAGTTGTCATACAGTGAGTGAACACTGGATTTATTTGCTTGTCTAAGACCCTTAATAATTAAACATCGGAATAAAAGCAATTCTTGTCCTTTAAAATAAGAGTCAATAGCTTGGCACTGACATGCTGCTTTTCTCTGTTCAGGCTGCAGGAAAAACATGTGAAAGATGAACAGATTGAACACTGGAAGAAGATTGTGAAGACTCAAGAGGAGCTAAGAGACCTTTTGAACAAGGTAATTAACACACAGTTACACGTCCCTCAGTTACAGCTTACTCATCACACAGTTAATTTGCTTGTTCGTGTTCTTTTTCAGATGGTGGGTACTAAAGAGAAAGTAAAAGAGCTGCATCAGCAGTATAAAGAGGCCAGTGAGGTGAAGCCACCCAGAGACATCACAGCCGAGTTCCTGGTGAAGAGCAAACACAGAGACCTCACAGCTCTCTGCAAGGTAGTAGACCGAAATCCCCACATTGACCAAACCCATATGACATCACCCCACACTTAACATATAAACATTGTTCACACATTTAGACATGCTGATAGAAAACCAAATGTTAAAGACAATCAGTTTGTTGCAAACAATTCTTGGAATTTACCGATCCCTTGGCTCCTAATTAGGTCTTCTCTGGTAGCAACTCCAGACACCTCTGGATCCATCATGCTCGATCATAATATCTTTTTACTGCACAGCAGTGTTTTCCAACCATGCCAAACACCTCTGTGCTTGGTAATGGAGCATAATACCATTTCAGCCTGCTGTTTCAGTTGGGTTGTTTTAGTACATTTTTCAAACCGCAGTCTAACATTGTGGGACTCTCTTTAGCACCCACAGAGCAGAAAGTTAAATTCCTAACTTAAGTGGTCTACACTGGTGAGATTTTAGCATGTTAATTCACATAATCACTCTCAATTGTAGCTTATTTGAGGCACTTTAACCATTTATGGTTGAAACATGATTTTCCACGCCTGCTCACTCACATTGGGGTTTAACTTCATTTTAAACTTTAGAGATACGTTTAGTGCGTGACTCAGATGAAGCCTTAAACCTTGGCCTTCAGATTTATAGTATGGAAAAATGACAACTATTTTATTCACATATTATATTCAAAATCAAAACTTGACTACAGAAGGATTTTTTTAATAAATCAATATACATAGGCTGATAAGTCTTCAAAGGGGCCAAATAATTGTTTTCTCCATGATATGGACTACATTCAAAAGTTTGGGGTTGGTAAGGTTTTCTAAATGTTTTATGTTCACCAGGGCATTTTTTTAATCAAAAATACAGTAAAAACAGTAATATCCCAAATGATTTCCATTTAAAATAACTTTTATAGTTTAATATAATTTAAAATGTAATTTATCTCTGTGATGGCAAAGCTGAATTTTAAACAGCCACGACTCCAGGCTTCAGTGTCACATGGTCCTTCAGAAATCATTCTGATATGCTGATTTGGTGGAGAGTAATATCATTCATTGTGCTTGTGGTCTTCATGTGATTAAAAAGACATGTTTGCAGACTATAACGGTCTGACACACAGAGAAACTGTAGCAGGATGTTTTAAATTTGTGTGATGTGGTTTAAGGGTAGACTTTTCTTTAAATAGTCCTATGCTGGTTAGCTGGGTGAATGGCTGGCCCACTCAGAGAGGGATGACTCTGCCCTCTGGGATGAAACCACTGCTGCTGCCTTCAGCCGTTCACTGAAGAGTACACATCCGAAAACCTCACACTTAGGTGCTAGGGAGAGAGGACGGTGTTATTTTTAACTGCTCTGGGTTCAATATAAGTTAAGAATCAACTTCTTATAATACCAATTTTGTGGTGATTTTTTTTCCTTCTTATTTTGATTAATTAAATTGTGTAAAAAGCCTGCATATTAATTCCCCCATCTATATTTAAAATGCATTATAACTCTGTATTATGTCAGGCATTGGCCACCCTGCTCTCTAGATATGGTATTGTTATCTGTCATTTATAACCCCACATTGGTTCAACTTCAATTTAACCTCATCCTCTTAAGAATATGTAATCGTTTGGTATACAATAATAAAAAACAAATGCATAAATGTGCTGATCAGTAATCCAGTCTTTCTGCTACAGGAGTATGACGAACTGGTGGAGATGCAGGTTAAGCTAGAGGAGAGACTACAAGAGCTGGAGGCCAACCCACCTAGGTAATCATATAAAACCCATGCATGTAATCAAACACAGTGAGGCGACATACCCGTCTAACCTCCCTAATGAGCCCAAGTAATGTCATCCTGGATCTCTTCCTCAGTGATGTTTATCTATCTTCGAGAGACCGACAGATTCTTGACTGGCACTTTGCAAACCTGGAGTTTGCCAATGCTACACCTCTGTCCACGCTCTCGCTCAAACACTGGGATCAGGTACTGCACGCCCACCTTTTCTTTCAAAACACCTTTAATGTCTTTACAGTGTAGCTCAATGTATAATATAGCTCAACTGGTAGAAAATGGTTCTTACAATGGCAAGGCCAAGGGTTCGATTCCCAGTCAAATGCATATAAATGCATGTAAGAAAACAAATCTTGCTTCTGCAACCTGTCCCTTTTCTTTCTGTGTTTGAGTAGGACGATGATTTCGAGTTCACGGGAAGTCACTTGACTGTGCGGAATGGATACTCATGCGTACCAGTGGCACTTGCAGAGGGTTTGGATATCAAACTCAACACTGCAGTGAGACAGGTCCGATACACATCATCTGGTGAGTCAGTCAGACCAGCTCCTGCTGTTTGTGCCTGTATTTTGGTGTGCTTTTTGTTGTGTAAGTTTAAACATAATTTCCTCTCCATCTCAGGTTGTGAGGTGATAGCGGTAAATACCCGCTCCACTACCCAGACGTTTATTTATAAGTGTGATGCCGTGTTGTGTACCCTTCCTTTGGGAGTGATGAAGCAGCAGCCGCCAGCCGTGCAGTTTGTGCCTCCCCTGCCGGAATGGAAGACTGCTGCCATCCAGAGAATGGGCTTTGGGAACCTCAACAAGGTGTGAATAAGTCGTTGATTTAATGACAAAATTGGCCTGTGTCACCATGGGACATTTTATTTATGTATATCCAACTAATCCACATATGTAATACGATAGATATGTGTGTGTATTTAATGTGTGTATAAAGTCCTGAACAAATTTACCCCCACACACATTGAGTGTCCAGGATGCGTCATCATCCTCCTTCACTGCACTCTCCCTCTCGTTGTTCAGCTGCAGCAGAAAAGTACTGCAGTATTATGCAATTGTCCTGCTCCATTTTTCATTTTTTGTCACAAGGGGGCACAGTCTGTTACCAGATTCATTCACAGTGCTGCTATATCAGAAACAGCTGTCCATATACACCGCAGGATGTCAGAAATGTTCACTGAAATGCTTTTTCTTTGACTATTGAAAAGAAGCTTCAGCTACTTTTTTAAGATTAATTTTTTTTCCCTTATCAATTTGTATCATTCTAGTGACAAAAATAATCTCTCAGTAATGGCTTTAGGCTTTTGTGGTATTGTGCACTGTATTGAAAGTTATTTTGCTTCGTAAGCATCTGCTAAAACAAAATGTACATGTGATAAAGAAATTGCATAATGGGGGTTTTGTAGTTTATAGGGGCTTTTTGTTAGTGGTCTTGAATACATTTGTATTATGTTGATACAGCATTAGACTGCTAATATTTTATTGGGGTTTAATTGAAGGGATAGTTCACCCAAAAATTTGAATTGTCAATTTACTCACCCTCATGTTGTTCCAAACCTGTATGAACTCAAAAGAAGATATTTTGAAGACTGTTGGTAACCAAAATGTTTTGGTGGCCAACATACATTTTTCGAAATATCTAATATTCCACAGAGGAAACTAAGGGTGTGCTCACACTTGTAGTTTGGTCATTTTGGCTCTTTTGGTAAAATAATACATTTAGCCCTGGTATGCTTAGCATTTACACAGTAATTTTTAAGACTGACAATACAAAACAAAAAGCATTTTTTATTACGTATATTTTGTAACGGAACTTGCAGAACAGTTAAAACAATGCTGTGTGCTGGGCCAAATGCACTTGGTGTATGTGCGTACATATGATTGTATTTTTACCAACTGAGAACTTGTGAAGAGTTTCTAAAATATGTAAAGGACTAAAAACAGAACCAGGAATTCCTCCGTCGCACACGCAAACGAAGATCCTGCTGCATGGAGACTGCCTAATACAATTCGGTACAGGCATCAGAAACGCTGTGTAGCTCCTATGATGAGAATTCTGTCCTTTTTAGGGTTGCATTGTGTGACAGCACATCCTGTTTTTGGTTAGTTTAGATGTCTTTGGTCCGTGTTGCATTTATATTTCAGAGTAAACGAGGACAGAATTGTCATTTTTGGGTGAACTATACCTTTACTGTCCTCCAATAACAATGTTGTGATTAAAAAGATATATTCTGACTTAATCTGTGTTCTCCTTGTCCTAGGTGGTGTTGTGTTTTGATAGAGTATTCTGGGACCCCAGTGTTAACCTCTTTGGACATGTGGGAAGTACCACAGCCAGTCGAGGGGAACTGTTTCTCTTCTGGAACCTCTACAAAGGTGATTATCGTTCAGTTTAAAGATGCACCAATATTAAAATTCTGGTTAACAAGTTGATCATTATTTTGATGTTATGGGTGATAACCAATAAATGACTAATACAAATCTTTTCTATTTAGTGAAAAAAAAAAGAAATGCAAGAAGTAAATTTAATCATCTCAATATTATTGAAATTATGAACAACATGTCTTGAGATCTGCTAAAGACTACATTTAACTATGGAATTGAATTTTTACTTATTACATAATAATGTCATAAAGCTCACATTAAATCTGACCTTTTTTGCCTTCTCAGCACCCATACTGCTGGCTCTGATGGCAGGAGAGGCTGCAGGCATTATGGAGAATATTAGTGATGATGTCATCGTTGGCCGTTGTCTGGCAATCCTAAAGGGTATCTTTGGAAGCAGTGCTGTACCTCAGGTGAGCTCAGATGCGCTAGAGTAGCTTGCTTCATTTGTAGTTGCATACTGTAAAACAAAAGATTGTGAGTAACAGTTATGAGAGGAAACGTCAACCTAAATCTACTGAAAAGTTCAGTTTCAGTACACACTCACACACTCGTGGCTCATCCCCGCGGTATGGAGCATCTGGCTCTGCTCCAACGACAACAAACTGACATTGTGTTATGTGTCTGTCGTCATGGTAGCCAAAAGAGACGGTGGTAAGTCGCTGGCGGGCCGACCCCTGGGCTCGTGGGTCCTACTCGTATGTGGCAGCTGGTTCGTCGGGGAACGACTATGATCTCATGGCCCAGCCCATCACACCTGGTCCTGCCATACCTGGAGCCTCACAGGTGAGTGTCATACTTTATTGCTCATTTCCTCTGAGATGCGTGTTACCTGAAGCAGATGTCATGCTGATTGTGTGCATTTTACAGCCGGTTCCACGTCTGTTCTTCGCGGGTGAACACACTATTAGAAACTACCCTGCTACGGTGCACGGCGCTTTGCTGAGTGGGCTGAGGGAGGCAGGAAGGATCGCTGATCAGTTCCTGGGAGCCATGTACACTATGCCACGCCAAGCCACAGCCAATCCAAACCCACAGCCCTCCCCCAGCATCCAATGAACATCTAAGCACTGCACATGATGAAGCCAGAGAGAGGAGGAGTTGGGGGTTGTCGGTAAAAGAATGTCTTGGTAGATAAAGAGCAGGAGGGTCAAGTCAGGACACTGGGTGACTCCTTAGACTGAGAATGTGTGTGTGTATTTATGGGAGAGTTTGTCTACGTGTAAGAACATGCCTTTAGGGAAATCATTTACTAATCTGAGAGCTGGAGCCAGGATTTAAAGGCACATTTCACTCAGTTCCCTCCTGTCATGCCAGCTAACTTCTGGGTCATCTCAAAGGACAGGTGGATGGTTCTCGACAAATTCCCAGGTATGTTGGAATTTACCTGGAATAGTTTGCTCCCTTCTAAGACACATATAAGGACAAGGACAAGTATTTACACTTAATGTTACTCATGTCTCAAAGTATCAGATGTTTCAAGGCTGAGCATTAACATTTCAGTTGTAAAAAAGAGATAGGAGATCGACATTAATGCATTAGTTGAAATCCAACTGCCTACACAACCCATTCCTCCTTATTTTTTCAGAATTAGAAAAAAGAAAAGCAGATATCCCTCACTTTGTAGCTTGAATGATTTGTTAGGAAAAACTGTCTTAGCTGGAATGCACATTAAATTGCTAATATTATGCGTTTCTGTTAAAATAGAGTATCAGTTATATAGCTTTGTATCTTTTTTGAGCAGTTGAAGTTTTTCTTAAGTTTTATTTGTTTAATTGTGGTCATTGTGATCTTTTTTTATATTTAGTTTTTTGGTATTAAAAATAAATATGAAATCAGCTTCATGTTGTCTGTTTCTTTATAATTCTTTGTGGGTTTTATTCGATTTAATCATTTCAATATAAAATTTGCCTTCTCAAAGAGCTGATTTGGACAGAATGCATTTATGTTTTCCACTACTTTTTTTTTTAAGGTAACAATTCTTTTTCAGGATTTCGTACATTGATGCCTCATTCAACTTTTAAAAACATGTCTCGAGAACCTCTGTTCTTTTCCATTCTTCCGTGCTGCGAACCTCTCATGAATGAACCTCAAGTTTACGTTCTTAGGTCTGTTTCACACAATGTGATTTTGCGTTCCACCTTTACTGTCTCGCACATGAGCTCTGTCAATTGAAAGTTAGCAGGAAATGGTCATTCTAAATGCATGTTATTGATCTTATTGTGAAGGATTAATCTATGCAGGTTTCATTGTAAAAAAGTACAATTTAATTTTGTACTTTAATGAATAACTCAATTTTCTGGTGACGTATACTGGACTACTCTAATCATTTAGTCTGCTTAAACCTGCCCCTTTGTTAAATTTGACCAAGTGCGCATTCAGATATGCCTCATCCAATCAACAACCGATCCAAGCATCCAATCCCTGCCCCTCTTTTCTTTTCTTTAATCAAATTCACTTTGACGTACATCACAATAAAAAAACGACCGAAATAATCTTTTGGTACTAACATTACATTGCAACTTTTTTCTGCTGTCCATCGATTTTCTGCAGATAAGCCAGATAAAGGTTATTTCAATAGAAATCTATATGATCTGGATTTTTGCATGAGGGCCATAGATTTCCCTTCGCATAATTCGTATTTTTGGTTTAAGTTGGTCACATGGATTCAGCATGTTAACCAACAGAAAGCTACTTGGTTTGAAAGGGACTTTTGTGTGAGCTGTACTTCATTCATTGATTGACTTTTTTTGCACATTTAGCTAATGTGACCGATATATTTAGCGATGTGTCTGTTGTAAAATGCAATTATGTGTCTTTTTTTTCCTTAATATTTCAGTCAGACACTTTCTTAAGCTGTTTAGCCCCTTGTCACATTCTTGTGTTTTCCTCCTCTTTCAGTTTTGTGACCATTTCTTTCTGTTTTTATTCTTCTTGGTTTATTCTGTCTCTTCACATGTCATGCTGCCCAGAGGCTTTCTTGGCATCGATCTCCCTCTCTCTCTGTTCTTGCTATAACCCCTCCAGGCCTCTGGCTTCAGCCCCAGTTTGTGTGGTGTGGGGCCTGGCAGCTGCACTGCATTGTGGGAATCTGAGGGACCTGAGCTGATATAGGCCCCAGCAGTTTGGTTCGTGATTAGAGCCTTGAGCAGCCTGCACTAAGATGCCACAACCATATTCTTATGCACAACACTGCAGTTGACCAGTGGTTTTGATAATGTGAGTACATTTGGTTCGTTTACCACAGAGCCGAATTGCCCTTAAATCATGTGTATTAGATATTATGGTATTTTGTGGATACTTTTATCTTGAGCTGTTAACTGCAGGCAAATTCAAGACCAGTTCCTCTAGAGTTCCTCAAGATTTATTGACTTTCCTAGATCCACAATGTTAGCGGCTAGCAGGAAATGATCCGCAAGCTGCACCGCCTCAGGACAGACTCCATGATCTGATTTCATAATATTAAGACTGATTTTAGACAATTTAACTTGTATTGTAACATCGTTGACGTTTCATAGTGTTCTCAAAGACACCTGGATGCCCTTAGGGATCTCTGATCAATATTTCACTGTTGGACTCGGAGTATGTCTCCTTTTGAAAGTGATTTCTGATGCACAGGCCTTGCAGTAATGGGTACACGAGCGTGTCGGAACTCAAACCTGACTCATCCTGTTCACAGGCAGATGTTACACTTAATCACCCACACAACTTCACAATGTGCTCTTCAACACAAAACCCCCCACACACCCTGAGTGCAGAAATACTTCACGTGGAATAAAATACCCATATATACGCATCCAATACATCAACACAAAGATAGGCTGTCTAACGTTTTTACTGCTATTATTCACCTAGTCAGTTTCATGTTGACCTTTCACTAAAATGCTTTTTAAAACTCTTCTTTGGTAATGCTGATGAATGTTCTAGACTGGAAGAAAAGGTGGGATCAAGATTGACTTCACGGTCTAGACTTTTCTCACTTATCCAGTTTGTCAAAATTTGAATGTCATTCAAATAACTATCCAGTTAAGGCAGATCATTTTCAGTCTCAGAACAGGATTAAAGCTTTAAGATCCATTTCAAGGACTTGGATGCACAATAGTGAATTCTGATGCTGAGCGAACTCTCTGGTTTTAAAAGTTCAGTGCAGCATTCCGTCATATCTTGATTTTGATCTGTGGTGTCTTTCCATCTAAATAGTCTTGGTTACCTCTAATGAACTCATTTCAATTTCTCTTTCAATATTACTTTACACTACCAGGCCATAAAACGCAAACCATACAATTGGTTTACTATATTCACGTTCATTTTATTTAGTATAATTAAGTAAAGTTTAAGTATACGTTATCTAGTAGTATACTTGTAAGTGTACCATTTCAATACTACTTGGAACTAAATTGGCCCACTTTTGGGTGTAAACATTGAGCACACAGCTTAGTAAACGTGATTGACACAACATGAGTTTTTATTTTGTTAACGTGCGAAAGCAAAGAAATAAAAAAACATGAAACATTTTGTGTTCTTTGGCCGTTCATTTACACAACAACAGTGTTTTGGGAGCCTGAAAACGCAAACGTTTGAAAAGGTTCAGAGTACAATTTTTTTAAAACCATGCCGCCCTCTTCTGTGTAATTACTTTGACTTTCATAGTTATCCTAAACTGACAAACATCATATGTGTAATTCAGGGCACAGTTCAGACGGAATAAAGACAAGTTGTCTCTCGCCATTGACTACGATACATATTTTTTCCGAAATAAGCTCCCATGAGCCGGAAGCGGAGGGGAGGGACTTAGGCTCTCTATTACGTTGGGTGTTCAGTCGTGCGTATAGTTTTTCTTTACAAAGTGACATTGCCAACTGCTGGCCTGGCAGTATAATACAGCGTTTTTAATCATTTTCGTGAATCCATGTGAACGGGATCATTTTGAAAAGGTTGTCATCTGCTGTATGTCTATACATCGTTGACGTGTAAACCTAGGCTACCCTAAGATCAGAAAGTGGAATTGAAACATTTTAGAGAGCCTCCTTTCCATTTCTGTTTCCATTTTTATCGTTCCCCATGAATTTTTCCACAAAATGAAAGTGAATCCGGATATGAGCTCTCGGGCTCCAAAATGACAAAAGTGTGTGTGTGCTATATTGCCAAACCCCTAATTAGGCTAAACCTAATTATTTACTGTTGTGACTGAAGTATAGAGTTGTTCATTCAAACGGAAGTTATTTAGAGCTATCTGAAGAATATGTCCTGCCAGCTGAAACCAAAGGGGTGTGACATTCCAATGAATTATTGTGTTTGATTACTGCTATCATCACAAATTCATCTATTAAATGATAACAGAGTTTCTGGGATGAACATGCAGTTCTGTAAAGTGATTTTACACCATAACTTTATTCAGTCATGCTTATATTTTTAGTAATCAACTGCAAACAAATGAACTGAAAAAAGACAATTTAATAAACCAGTAGATAAACACACAAAGCCAAACCTGTTACAAACAAGTTGCTTTTTTTTTATTATATTAGCTGGAATACACAGTCTGCAGTTCAGCCTAAAGAGATGTCTAGCTCCATGCACAATGCTGAAACATGCACACATATTGCAGTACAAAGGTGTAAGCCTGAAACAGAGTGTGTGTTATTGCTGACACTGTGAGGCTGAATATAATGAGCAGGTTCACCTGTGTCCTCACCGCAGGTTCACTCTATACCAACATCTGCTTGACAGCCATTTACAAAGCTTTATCAGAAAAACACCATGTCTCCCTTCTTTAACTATACAGGCCTGTATGTATGTGCAGTGTGTAAGAATCAGTGAACTTAAATTCAGTTGCTGTGTGTGGCATGTGTTAAGGCCTGAAATCTGTCTTTGGCAGCGCTTTTAATACAGCACAGGAGATGAATGAACCCTGAACGAACAGAAGGGAAACCCACAGTCTTAGTTAATAAAGATGAGAACAGTACAGAACTGAACCATTCTGAGCCCCTGGCTCAACATATCCATCTTACATTTAATAAACACTTCACCCAGAAACCTCTCTTAGAATGACAGAAAAAAGCACAAGTTGGCAACGTTTGAAAAGCTGGTTGATGAACTCTTTTAACTGAGTCTAACTTTAAAAGTTTATAGAAATTATGAATAAAACACAAGATTGAAATTAAAAATTAAATTAAAAAACACTCTCCAGGAGCCCAATAAGGTACACATCTACACAATAAACAAGAGAAATGGGGGGTAAAATCTTAACATATCTTCAACATGGCCCACTTTACAAAATTACAAGATACTTTTAAATAAAAGTATATGATTGTAGTTTGAAAAAAAAAAAGTCAGATAACAGAAGGAAAAACTTGTCAACAAGAAATATTTACCCTTTTAATTTCATAATTTCTTTTAAGAAGCCATTTTTTTCCATGTAAACTGCAAAAATACCTTGGAATGATTTTTGGCACATTGTGTCAACTGAAATATATAGCACTTGGCCTTACAGAAAAAATAAGTATAATAATGAAACAAATGAAAATAAAACACTTCGCAATCTATACAAATAATGTGGACAGTCTATCTCTCAACCCAGAAAAATACAAGAGCTGTCTCACAGTAATGCTGCAGGTGAAATTATTCTGGCCAGTGCACAAAACACATATGCACAAGTACATATTTACACATCTTTGATGGCTGTACATTCACTTAATTGGGGAATGATTAAAAATAAAAGGGGGAAAACAGGCTTATTAGAAAATTAAGTCTATAAAGGTTAAAGAAAGGGGTAAAAAGAGTAATTTAAGTGCTGGTTAAGTGCAGATTCTGGAGTGTGCTATTTCATGACACCGACCTATTTTTGGCCTTTTAAGGCCAATGCCAGCTTATAATGCAGGCACAACATGTCAAAGCCTTCAAATGTTCTCTTATTTGCATTCAATATTACTGTATTGCTTAGAAATGGCTTTACTTATGTAAATAATTAAATACTTGTCTTTAATTAAAACTATTTTTATTAATAAGGCTTAGAAAATTGCAACTAAAAATGATTAAAAACCATTCTGAGTCATCACCAACTGTCAGAAGCTAGACATGGCAATGCTTCCTGACTGGTGTCATAAGGTTAAGTTTGGCTAGCTAAAATGTCCATAAAAGTGATGGGAAAATCTTGATGTAGGAAGACGCATTTCATGATTTAGTTCTTTTAAACTAACAATATGTGAAACTATATAACCTTTGATCCGTTCTGAGATGTGTAACCAAATCTCGCATCGATTATTTCCACAGAGAGCTAAAGAGAGAAGTGGAGCAAAGAAAATCAGAGACATGTGTTAGATGACTTAAGAGGGTGAACAGCACATTGACACATCAGTAAATGAGGCCGAGAAATGAAGAAGAATTCCTTGAGAATTGTGGTTTCAGTCGGCTTCTTAAAAAAAAAAAAAAAAGCTTTCAGAAACTCTGGACTGTCTTGTGAGCGGATAAAATCTACGTTTTCCGACAGCTGTGGTTGTGCGTTGAAGCCACAGAGCAGCCGTGAGACCTCTGCCTGGCCGGGGGGGTTGGGAAGGGAGATGTAGTCTCCTGGTATTTCCAGTACAGAATCGCTATATATCATCTCATCAATCTGGGTCATGCTGCAGTTTTAGGATCATGTTTGCAAGCTTTGAGTGGGCACAAATTTATTATAAAGGGATTTACAATTCATAATGCCTAAAACTATTTGCAGAAGTTGGGAAACAGCTAAAACCTTCCATCTCTACAGAATCCAGGCTGACCCTCCTGGTTCTTCTTGGTACCACACATGGACACCATCCCGGTCACCCACTCTGCTTCCTCTTTCGCTTTTTATTTTTTATTTGCTGCCAGCCGGTCCCACTGCCTCCCTTAGAAGTTATAAGGCCATCAAATGCAACGCTGACCTCCGACCTGCAACCAACCCAGGGACCGTATATCAGGCCTGCTGCTGCCGCTGCTTTAGCCAGCCAATAAAATCGCTTTAGGGACCGGCAGCTTGGATTACAGCAGCCCAGGGCACTAGGGTATTCTGAGAAAGCAAGGGCATGAGATACAGGAGCCAGCGTGTTCGCTTCAGCCCAAGACCCCTGAACAGGAAGTGGAGGTGAAGTCTGGGATATTCATTTGGAAAGACAAACGTTTGTTTTTACTGTGCAGAATAAAGTAGGGCAAATTTCAGAAGTACAAAGCCAAACTGCCACCCGAAGTCAAATGAGTTATTGAAAAACTTTAATAAAACATATAAACAATAAAACATATACATATAAATTTTGTATGGGCAGCTTGGTGTAGAAAATGAAATGCGTTTTAAGTTGGTTGGCAGGCAATAATATTTAGCGAAATGTGGTGTTAACGTATGCAATACTTTTTGCTGTTAAGCCACATCACTCATGTGTAGTCTCTCTATTTCAGAGGCAACCAAGGCTGAGAACATTATTTATACATTAGAAATAATTTATTTCCAGAAAGATCTAGACTGTTTTCTCACTTTTGTAAGGCTGTTTTAATGATTTAAGTGCAATTACAAATTCATTAGAATGACTTAAATAAAAAAGATAAATTGATAGACAAACAGAAATTTCCACTTTTGTTTCAAAGACTCCATCCAGCCCAAGTCAAAGGGATGAATAACTATTCAGCACACAGAAGCACAGGAAACCAGAACAAAGCAAAACTGATCGTGATGGTGAGATGTTGATCTTTTTAAATCTGTAATAACCGAGTGAGACGCCTGAACATCAACCCCCCCCCCCCCCCCCCCCCCCCCCAACAACATTGCACATACAGCATTAGATTAAAACAAACAGAAAAGTAAAACATCCCACATTCCAGTGACTGATGAATAATTGCCCCTTTGTCATCATGGTCCGATTCAAGGTATTGGATAAGAGATATTAATACTAGACACTTAAGAGGAGTGTACAAGGACAAAAGGAATCGGAGCAAGAATAAGAAAATATATCGTTGGTGCACTGAACTGGAGATTAAAACCTAATGGAAACAGTAAACAACATTTCAACTGCAGCAGCTCTATTCAATTATATTTCAACAGGTTCTAACCACACGAGGACAAAGTGATGTGCATTCCGATGTTTTCGATGGTGAAGCCATTTATCCAGGCTAAGGCATTCCTAACTGAAGCATTCTGGATCCTCTGTGGTGTCATGCTAGCCACCCTCGAAGCTCAACAAGCTCTATGGCTGAAATAACATGAAAACACAACCCATCTAGGGGTTTATTAGACTGACTCGGACCAGCAGAATTCCAAACGCTGGTTTTCTGTGACAAAGAGAGTTCGGATCATTGTCTTTCTGTGCAAAGTTAGCGAGTAGAGTAGAGCGGCTGTAAAGAGTCGGCTCTGAAAATCCTCTATAAATGTCCAGAATTTGGGTTAATCCCTGTTAGCAACCCAGATGGACAAGGTCACATCGAGATGAGCTCTAGGTGATCGGATTCTTTTCCATTGGTTTGGAATCCAAAGCCAGCATCCCTTCAGAGCTACTGAGATGGGGAAAGATCAACATGCAGATGCATTTCCTAGCTTTTCTTAAAAAACGTTTAGTGTTGGTGGCCCTGTGCATTCGCTATGCTGGTTGTGAGATCATTAAATCCAGTTAAATAGAAGATGAAGGAAACAGACAAACTAGTAACAGAATAAATTGACATGATCAGATTCCATGAGCAAATTACATGAGATCAAATAAATTTAGACAACTGGGCATATGTACATCAATGTATAATGAAGAATGTTGGGTTTAGCATGTACTCCAAGAATGTGGCTGACACTACTGGCTCCTAAGACACAAGACAAAAAATATGTATACACCTATGTGTGATTGCCTGGATAATCAATGCATTTTAGCTGTGTGCAATAATCCCAATAAAAAATAAAATAAAAAAAAAACGTGTGTGATTGTAGAACTAATTGAGAAGCCACAAGAAGTAATTTGCTCCTTGTGAGAATAACACATGGAGTTCAAGACCGGTGGCATCAGAAAGCTCTGTGTGGGGTTCTCAAAATGCTGATCAATTACCCAAAGCCCCTTTCACATATTCCCAACATCAAGGCAGTCACATGTCTGCACCTCTCCCTTGTCATGTCTGACGACTTTAATACACTATGAGGAGCAGAAGAGGATTCATCACTGTAGGACCATGTGACTTCCGTTGCCAAAGCGACAGCTGGAAGATGGTGAATTCATACAGGTTGATGTATGAGTACGACAAGGTTCCCAGGGGTCTTTTGGGGTCTACCTGGAAATCTGATCAGCTGATAGGTCTATTAAAGACATGGCGGAACTGAAGAGATTGGATGAGCTTCATTCCTTGCACACAGGGGCTGCTTTGAGATGTAAGAACTGAGGTAATAAAAACACACAAGGACACTTTAGGTCAGGACTCATTAACATTTGAGTAATTAGCTTCTAGCTTGCTTTAATTAAGTATAAACCAGAATCCTCTATGGTCTCTAGCTTTTGAAAAGTTTAACTGAATATGGCTATAAGACACATACCTAGATGGAAATGTGGGCAATTTCGATTAATTTTCCAGATGTCGGTTTGACCACGACCGGCTTCCATCGGCTGTGCGGTTTCTGCCAGACCAAGCTCCACGACTCCCAGGCCTATCGTACGGGTCCACGTCACCTGCGGGCTGCCTTCGCCATGAGGACGGAACAGGTTCTCCATCATCTGCTGACTGGGAAGAGAACAAACATACAACAAATGTGTTATAGTATACTAATGATTTCAATAGACTCAAATCTTTCCACTTATATAGTGCTCTTCTATTTATCCACCAAATTCTGTCATGTTCTGAAGACCTGTTACCTGTTAAAATCACAAAATTGCCTGACCATGATTATTTGATCTATTATACACAATATGATTGATATGGGAATTCTGTGGACACAAGATTCCCTTATTTGAATAGGAAAATGTGACAGGAATTAAAGCAAATGAAATTATTATATTAAAATAAAATTCTCTCTTGATGGTGCGGTAATATTCTTGCATAATATTCTAATATTCATCATCATCATCATCATCATCATAATAATAACAATAATAATGATGACTTATTTGTGACGTTTCTACATATTTGTGATTGTGTATTGCATATGATTAATTGTATAGAGTTTCACAAACTGACAAAGAGATTTTTTGAATAAACAAATGTACTTAATAATAATAAAGTATTTACAATACAGGACTTTTACCATGACTTTTTAACATTCATTTCCACAAATTTTGAAGTTTTTTTAAAAAAAAAGACTTAAAAATCTCTAATATTATAAAGGTTTTCAATGTCTGTGGGAAAATTTGCTGGGTTCCAAAAAATATTATTATGGTCCGTTCCGACAAGTATAAAAATTCGTAATTTTTGTACAGACCACTTTTATAGGACACAGCAGAGGAGAGAAATTGCACAGACCGCAGAACAAATCCCAATATAGAACAGCTATTGTCTCTTTTCTTTACCATGAAGGTGGAGACTTTACACAGCCAACCAAATGGTTTATGACGTCAGTTATAAAAAGTTCCCAAATGAGGCAGCAGGATATGCCACACACTGCTGTGGAATTTCGTACGCTGCAGACAGATGCTAATTGTCCATAATAGGGCTTGAGGCCTGCTGGGATACGAGAGGTGGGTGTACAGGAAACCAGTTACGATGCATCGGCTGCCAAATGGGCAGGCGCAACCCTGCAACTTCCCGTGTCACTCAGGAAGGGGCAACGGTCGGAAACGACCAAAGCACTATCTTAAAGAAAGATGTCATGACGGAATGGGTTCCATGTAAGTCCATGTTACACGAATCTTAAAAGACATTATGAGAATAGTAGTGATTGTGCTGAAAAGGCAAACGTTTTTTTTATTTACAAAAAAAAAAAGTGTCTAAAACAGGTCAAGCATTTATGTACTCAGTACCAAGAGTAGAACATGAGGCCTGTTACAAGACATTCTGGAAAGGTTTTAATAAAAGCTAATTCAATAAATTCCACTATTTTATTACGAGTGTTTTTCATGTGATTCAAGTATGCTTTATGTAAGTCTGTAGTTATGCAAGTTGAGTTAAACTACTGCGTTTCCTTAAAAACTTTATTTTTTTAAAACTAAAATGATTAGTTAGTAGTTATTTTATCAAGATATACAATAATTGGTTAAATTAAAAATACAATAAAAAGTACCAAAAAGGTAATATGGGATTTACAAGATACTTAAAGGGGAACAGCACAGAATCTGCATTGATCAAGGTCACTAATGATATATTAATATCGTTGGACTCAGGATCACATGTTGTTCTAGTTTTATTTGATCTAAGCGCTGCCTTCAATATGATTGACCATGAGATTCTTCTCAACCGTCTGGAGTGTCGGGTCGGTGTCCAGGGTACAGCCCTTTTGTGGTTTGCTTCATATTTAAAAGACAGGACAGTTGCTGTGAATCATGGAGACTTTTCTTCCACATTGGCCCCTTTAGTTTGTGGTGTTCCTCAGGGGTCGATTTTGGGACCGTAACTGTTCTCTCAGTATATTCGTCCTCTAAGCACTATTTTTCGGAAGTATAGTTTTGCGTACCATTGTTACGCCGACAATCTCCAGTTTTATTTTCCTGTGAGCTAAGATAAAACTGATTCGCTGGACAAAGTACAGGAGTAAAACTGAGGTTTTGACTGTAGGTTCTCCCATCTCACCTACCTTTCCTGATCATTTAGGTTCCTTGTCCTTAAAGATTGAAGATCAAGTAAAGAGTTTAGGGGTAATTATGGACTCCTCACTAAATTTTAATAAACAGATTAGTGCCGTTGTTAAAGGTAGCTTTTTATTTAACCTGATATCAATTGCTAAAGTAAAGCATTTTCTATCCAGTAAGGATTTGTAAATTGTGGTTTAATCTTTTATCCTATCAAAGATTGACTATTGTAATTCTTTATATATATATTGGTCTCCCATTGACTATGCTAGTCCGCCTACAGCAGTGCTTCTCAAATAGTGGGGCGCGCCCCCCTGGGGGGGCTCGGAGCGATGCCAGGGGGGGCGCGTGTGACCCCGGGGAACATGCTTTTTTTGCCGCAGGGAGTAGGTTTTTTTGCGCCGAAAAAGAGCACAGCACAGAGCAGGAGATATGAAGTGCATATAACAAACCCTTAAGAGACACCATTGAAAATATTTAACAGGGATGAAAAGAAAGTCGGAGAGAGACGGAGATAATGAGACAAACGTAAGTCTCCCGAAAGCCAAGACGTGGAAATATGACAGCGTATGTAGCGCTTGGCTTCACTGTGACCACAGTCGGAGACGAGGAAAGACCCCTAAAAATGTTCACAGCGGACAGCATGAAGCCAAATAAATCAAGGCGTCACATATTAGACATTACACCCTAATCACGCTGATAAGCCGATTGAGTTTTTTCAGTGAAAATGAGAGTTGAGAGTTGCAGTATCATACTTCAAACCCCGCTTCGAAAAGCTGTGCACTGCAAAACGTGCTCATTGTAGCTATTAATCCTGACTTCCTCATTTTGATAAAAAAAGAGCACAAATTGGTTTATTCATTTTTGTTTTATAGGTCAAAGTGTTTTATATATTGTGCTCCTGAGTTAATGTTGGTGATCAATTTGAATCTATTATTATTTATTGATTATATTTAATTTAATTTTTCAGTACCAAATGGTCAAAACATGTTTACAGTTTAAATAAGGATTGACATTTTTTTTAATTTCAGGCAAACTGATGCACTTTAAATCTTTTCTGTTACAGACTAAAAACAATGTTAATAAAGTTATTCTTTGTTGTAAGTTGATCTATATTTCTTTATTTGTTTTTGTTGTAAGTTGATCTATATTTCTTTATTTTTTTGTTTTCTTTAATGTTAATAAGGATGTTATGCAGAGGTGTACTTATAACAATTTTATAGACAAATGATACTATTTACAGTCGCGGCGTAGAGTTGGGGGGCGCAAAATGTTTACTTCTTCCTGGGGGGGGCGTAACAGAAAATAATTGAGAAGCACTGGCCTACAGTAAGTGCAAAAGGCAGCAGCAAGGCTTTGAGAGACCATATTTGACTTCCTGTTAAATTCAGGATTGATTTTAAAAGCTCTCCTGTTTGTCTACAAGGCCCTATCAGGCCTTGCCCCCAGTACATCAGTGATCTTATTATTCCCTACTCACCTCAGGTTCTCAGGTCCTCAGATCAACAGCTTTTAAAGGTCCCTCGTTGTCATTTAAAATCAAAAGGAGATCGTGCTTTTTCCTTTGTAGGTCCCAAACCCAAACTTAAAAAAAATATTTATTTTCTTAAGCTTTTTAATAAGTTATGTTCGTTTTATTGTATTATTTTAATGTCATCATTTTTGTAAAGCACTTTGGGGCAACGTCTGTTTGAAAATGTGCTATATAAATAAAGTTGCTTGCTTGCTTGAAAGAATACCTTGATTCACATTATCATTTCAATACCATGGCATACTGTATATTAAAGTACTATGGTATTACCTTCTAAAACTTAATCTATGGTATTGCCACATTACATTACTTGTAATCTTGTAAGGTTATGCATTTTTAGGAACACTACAAATTAATAAAATTAATAAATTATTTTAGTGCTAATGCACTTTTTTTTCCTTTACTTATTTGGAAGTGTCACCTGATTAAGAGACATTTAACAAGATAAAACCACACCCAAAGTGAAGTACATAAAAGGGATCACAAATTCAGCCCTCAAATTTACAATGTGACTTTTTCCAGACAAGCTTTTAAAAGATTTTAAATCACACAACACAGGTGCCATTAAGCAAAGTGCTATTATATCTGTACAGCAAAGTAGTCACTTTCAGTACTCTACATTAGTAAGCAGCTAATGATTGCCTGCATAAGCATTATTTTCCCATTCCCTATTTAACTTCTAGATTTTTTTTTAATAAAAGATAATAATACAGAATGAACCTGTGATCAAAATTCCTCCATACATCACTCCAGATTTGTGTAATTTTCTAAGCACGGATGAAAAGTAATTCCAGCTCTAAACATAACATGACATCTGGCTGAACGGGATTACTTTACTTTATACAGCTCTCCTCGCAGCAGGAGTATTAATGACATCAGCACATATATTTGACTCACATAGGCTTTGTGTCAGAGACATGAAACAGATGACCTTGATCTTCGAAGACAGTCCTGGACATGTGCCTTCATTAATTATGGAGGAGATAAAACCTCTGCCTCTGTCAGCACAACGACACCGCATCATTGATGGACGGATTGAATCTCCTCAAATCACTGTGGTATTGATCTTGTATAAGACACAGTCTGGAAATCTGTCTGAAGGTTTAAATAAAGACACCCATGGTCAAGCTATTCCACCGTAGAGTACACAGAGATAAAAACGAATGATGCTATATGATACGGGTCCTGAGAAATAAATAAAAATAAAGGAATCAACAATTCAATACGACATCCATAGTTGTGATGGCAATTTTCTTCCGTTTCATTTACTCATTTTACAATTTAACTCGTAATAATCTACAAGCAACTGAAAAGCAGACCAAATTCTAAGTTTAAAGGATTTCTTCATTTAAGCATTGATCATGTTGTATGTTGTTTGTGTGTGTCACAATCATTGTGATAACCCTCCCTGAGTGAGGTATTTATTGAGAAGATAGTCTAAATTCAGGGGGGGAAAAGAAATCACATGTGTTGCAGATAAAGCTGAATGCATGCCTGACCATGGTTGATTAGAGAAATCCTTCCTAATGGACTCCAGATTGAGTGGGAATGGATGAAGTTTGCTTTCCAGCAGTTGTTGAAGCCTGGTTAGACTGAGAATATGTGGGTGCTTCTTCAAATAAGGGCATTCATTTATTTTATGTACTGTAAATATTTTATTGTTTTAGCCACATCTCAAACCTAGACTTTCAATATACTAAAACTACGATAATTCATAAAAAATATGTTACATTTTTTAAATAATAATTACCTAAACAAGTGAAACAAGCATAAATAATTTCAATATTTTTATGTAAAAAACTGCAAAGCTTTACACAAATTATGGCTAAATCAGTTGTCATTCCTAAAAAACAAAAAACAAGATTTGTCAAATTATGAAAAAAGTTTGAAAATATTATTCAGTTGTATATTTAGAATACATAAAAATTCTAGCTATGAAATTAGACTATTTTACTTTAAAAATGTAAAAATTTTAATTTCCATCGCTACTATGGTGGGAATAACACTGTGGTGGAAATGTTCATGAAATTGAGTCATTCAGAAAGAGGACTGAAATTACAGAATTCTTCAGTAAAGAATGTGTATAGAAAAATAAACTACTAGGAGTGTGTTTAAGGCCAAAAATGCTCCATACATCCATACATATCTTTACATACATCTCTCTACATTTTCTTTTTTCCCCATTTAAATTTCTTGGTAAAGAAGATTTAAAGGTTTATGGTACAAATCACATTCACTTCTACGGATGGAAAGATGCTTTAAAGATAAAAAGATAACAGATTAATGTTGGAGAATCCCCAACAGAGAAAAATAAGAGTGAAAGTGATCACAATAGCAGTATATTAACTTACAGTTGCAATACAGCATGAATAACCATCTGTAGTACAAAGAAAACTAACCTTGGGTGATAGAGAGAAGGGAGTAAGATAAATGTTCTGACCTCTGCATATGCAAGTGCTAGAATTCACATGTGCATAAATCTTTCAGCTTTCTCAGATAAATGATTAGACATTTGCCATCCATCAGAACAATAGACAAAGAAAACAAACATGGCATGAAATAGAACGTGAGAAACCAGAAAGAGAGGGAAAATAAAAAAGGGGCAGTTTTTGAAGTCGTGTGCCAGGAGGGGGCCATCTCACTGATTTAATTAGATCTTTGTGGGTAAATTTGAAGGCTGGGCTGTTTGAGATGTTTAATGAGAGGATGATGTTAATTGGTGCTCTGAAAGGGGGCAGCTCTATTCTCTTACTTGTATTCTCAGTAAGTGAAAAAGAGTGAAAGCTGGTGAAAAGGGTCATCTTTCCCTGTCTTGTTTTGACTGCTGGGGTGATGCCAGACTCAAATTGGTTTGGCAGTTTTTGTCTCAACAGCTAGTTGACCTGACTAACAGCTTTTCTAAAAACAAAGGTATGATCTCTGACCTGTGTGTCATTAGCTTTTAACACCCTTCACACATGTACTGTATCAATATCTAATACTACACTCATGTTACTAGTAAAAAACAGCTTTATTTATACATGTATTAAAAAACATGTAGTGTACTACGTCATATTCATATCAAGAAAACAGAAGAGAGAGATACCTCAGGGGCCTATTTTTCTCTTTCAGCAGATGGAGAATAATCTAAAAATATTTCATGCTTACAAAATATCTGTAAACTTCACCTTCTTCCAGATGCAGAGGATTACAAGAAAGACTTCTAAATCAAACAAAACTTTTAGAAACAAATGTGTTAAATTCCATGGCTAAGAAATATTAATCAAGATGGTGGCACGGTGGCACCAAATATGTGCACAGACTTAAAGGCTCTACTGAGATCATTAACCGGTGGTGGGACAACAAGTACACAGAACTTAAAGGACAAAACAAACTACAAATAGAACAAACATACAAGATTGGATCTGAATGACCAGATATTTTGCATAAGCATATTTTATGCTCCCGTTTATCTTTATCTTAAGATTTCACTGATCTCACGGTGCTCACAGTGAAAAACAACCATTGGTGGACTGAACAAATCGCTTAAAGTACACTTCTGGAATCTACATTATTAGTTATAGCCGAAAGATAAAAAGTCAGTACTCACCATGGGTTGTTTACGGCCTCTTGGTTGAAGTTGCTGGGCACTGACAGGCTCATGTGCAATAGCCCTCTCTGGTGAAGGAGTCTTCTTAGTCTTTCGTCCTTGTTCAGGGATAGACGCCGCTGCATTGTTGATCCTACGCATGTATACCTCGGCTGGGCTTGGTTTACCTCCAAAGTTAGCAACAGTGCTAGTGTTTGATGGAGTGTCCAACACTGTAGTTGCCCTATATGCTCTCCAGGTGGTTGCAGCCTCGCCCTCATCCTCTGAGCCATCTTGCCTTATTGCTCGAGCAGATTCATCCACAGAAGCTGCCCCACGGCTCCTCCAAGTGCTCCTGACAGTGATGTTTCTCATTTCTGGCAAACTGTCTTCATATGAGTGGTGGTTTTGACGGTGGCTTCTCCAGCTAGTCACAGTGGTGCTGCTACTGCTGCTCTCAAACCCAGACTCAATGTCATTATTAAAGTATGAAGCATCTGAAGACTGGAGGCTGAAGCTGCTTTGAGACAGGAGGGCTGCCTCCACGGGAGCGGTCTCAAGGTAACTGTGAGGTTCAGAGAGGTCTGCATCAGTCTCACTTTGACACAGAGTGATCTCACTCTTAGGGATGGATATTTCGTAAGGTATAGAGATGCTACCCCTATGCTCACTGCTGGGGCCGATGACAATATTACTAGTGGAAGTGTGCCTTTCCTTGGAAGGGGGCTCGCTTGACAAACTACTGCTCCGACTGCTTGTTCGAGAGGAGCTGGGATCATTGGGATAGAAGGTGATACTGCTGGTCATCTTGCTAGTCAATACTGGCTTAGTGGAGATCTTGGGCTTTCCACTGGTAGTCAAAGGCTCAGTGATTCCCCCTGACATCACTTCCTTCCTGTCAATCTCAACAATGGCTTGCTTGATAACAGCTTTTGACCGGAGGGCTTCACGAGGGCTGCATACCCTGCGGATCTCAATACCTGAAGTAGTATGCATAGTCTCTTGGGTATCCCCTTCTACCGTAAGAGGCCTGTGTTGCTCCTCACTAAAGGGGCCCTTTGAGGAACCATCAGAGTAAGATTCTTGCAGTCGTGAGTATCTGGTGTACTTTGATGATGTTCTTCCACTTGTACTTGACATCAGGGGGTCACTTTGCTCACCTGCAGATCGCCTGGAGCCAGTGGATTCTGTTTCAGAGGCTGAGGAGTGACCTTCAGAACCATGATCACTCAGAACAGATGCTGATACTTGAGACTTGTAAGCAGTATAGGATCCGTTTGCCTTGGACAGACTCAACATTGCAGAAGGATCCTGATCTAAACTCTCAGGTTCATTTAGTCCTTTCTCAGATGAAGCAATGATAGCAGCCCTGGCTGATATTAAGACTGCCGCATCAGAAGTGTTGGAGTCATTATCACTTCCAGGGTACCTGGACAACTTTTCCGCTTGATTCCTCTTGCATTCACTGTCATTTTGCTTGACCGATGGCTTCCAAGGCTTTTGGTCATTAGCAGCTGGAGGATAGCGACTAAGGACTGACATTTTCTTGCTTTCACTGAGAGCACTTGATGAGCCACTTCCACATTTTTTTTCTTTCTTGCCATCTTTTGTCTCATTGTCAGAAACAGCACTGGAAGCACCAGTCTTCAAACCTTTCCTGACATGTGCTGGACTAAGAGTCCTTCGTACAGTCTTTGGGGAGCATTCTGTGGAGTGACAAAGGTCTTTGTTCCTCAGTTTAGTTTCTCGCCTCTGCTGAGGAGATGCCTCTCTGCTTTTGTACTTGGAGATGACTGGTTCGGAACCAGCAGGACTCCTATTTAGGAATTTAGGTGTCTCGTGTCTGAAGCCTCCTCGTACATTGATCTCCTCATTTTCCGCCTTGCCATTCTCCAGGGCCTTTGTAATGCTGGTAATTGCAGAGTTTCCATTACTATTGCTGCAACCACTGAGCTGCTGTTTCATCTGCTCAACCTGGTCATGGAGAGCTTGACTACGGTTCCTCTCATGCTGGTACTTATCTATCAGTTCAGCATTCTTGGATTCCACGTTCTTTAAGTCCTCCTCCACTAACTCCATCTGCTTCAAACGATTTTTCAATCTTTCCACTTCCTGACTGAGGTCTTTTACCTTATTGTCTTCCTGTCCCTCAAAGCTATTTTTTTCATTCTCTGACTCATTTCTCAAATCTAGGTCATCTGAATGCTTTAAGTATTCAAAACTCTTCTTCCTGGCCAGTTTGCATGTAAGGCCTGTTGAGAACTCATCCTCAATTCGAAGATCTCTAGAATCAATTCGGCTGTGGTCTGCTGTGCCAAGTTTGTTTTTCTGACGTTCAAGCTTCTCTGTCAGCTTGAGTATGATTTTCTCATCCTCTCTCTGCCTTTCCAGAAGTCGTTTGCGTTCATTCACAAATGTCTGAGTGAGACTCTTTAGTTTCTCCATCTCTGCTGTAAGGGATTTTTCTGCCCTGTCCAGTCGAGCTTCAGAGGTATCCACTTCCTTTACACGTGCTTTCAAGGCATCAAGCTCTGCTGCAAGCTTTTTGGTCAGGTTTTTCTCCTCATTAAGACTAAGGCACAACTGGGTACAGTCCGACTTGCTTTTACCAAAAGCCTCTTCAAGCTTCTCAAGTTCAGACATTCTGTGCTGAAGACGCTCAATCTCCACTTTAAGATCCTTGGTAAGTTTCTCCTCCTGATCTAGTTTCTCCCTAACGTCACGACAAAGATCCTCTGCTTTTCTGACCTCTTCATCTTTGCCTTCAATTTTGAGCAATCTCTTCCGCATTGTCTCCACATCGGCGAGCAGTGAGGAATTACTCCCCTCAGCCTGAATGATTTTGTCCTGAATGTCAAGAAGTTCATCTTCAGCTTTCTGTAGTTTTCCTCTGGCCTCTTCAAGCTCATCCAGACGTCGTCCTAAGCTCTGCAACTTGTGCCTCAGATGGCGATTTGTTGTGTCTGTCATTTTTTCTTTCTGATACTAATCTACTGTGAGGTCTTTATGATTGCTTGATAGAGGGGTACACATTTGTATGGATGTGTTTCCTAAGTGGCTCTAGGACTCTTAAGAAGAAATCGAAGAATCAAAGTTCAGGTCCCTTTTGCCTTTAGGGGGAAGTTTTGGATATTATTTTTTATTTCCGCCTTGTCTCCACTATCCCTAGTGATCCAAGTGAGTTTTGATCACCTGCAAGACAAAAAGAAACACAAAGCATGAGTGCCTAATAATTAAAGATAAAGATAGATTAATCACAAAAAATAATGAGAAATATATGTAATTCCCCAAATTGTGTTTGCTTATTGTCCTAATCTAATCCAATCATTCAATTAATTAGAAATCTGTAAAGGAAGACCTTGAAAAGGGGAAAAGGATGGCAAAGGACAAAGGAACATCCACTTTTTTGTTTGCCCTCATCCAACCTATGATCATTTCAGCATTGATTTTTGCTGCACTTTTGCTGACAGCAGCACAACTCACTGACATTGGCCTCTGTCCATGTGCCCGTCTCTATGGTAACATTCATAGTGACAGCCACGATTAATTACATCCTCAGGATCACATCTTGAACAAGATTTAGAACATTTTACGAGCCAAGACAGTTCTGGCCACAGCAAAGCACACTATAAGTAGTCTACAAGCAGTGCCTCCCCAAATAAAAAATAAAAATGTGATGCTATGAGCTAGTGCTGTAGCGGCGCTTCGACGTCAAAATTACGTCGACGCCATATTTTTGGGTCGACACTTCTTTATTTATTTTTTGCGCCGTTTCCGGAGGTACAGCTCACCACCACACGTGGGAGCCTGAAACATTGCAGAATGGAGGACGAAGACAACTAGAAGTGAATGAGCTTTCCATTAAATTAATCACACACAGTAAACAAACCCTTAACAAAAAAAAAAACTTTGCAATTTAGACGCGCAAACTGGGTGCCGGTGCGGTGAGACGTACATGCTCGGGCAGATTCGGCTTGAAGTCGTTTATCTTCGGTTGCGGCGCCGCATGCGCTGTAACAAAAGAAGCCGTGCACACAGCCAAGCGAAATGGGGTCTTGCGCACCCAACGCATCATTTTTGCCGCGCACACCTTTGCGCTCGTGCGGACGCGTCGAGTTTAAACAAGGCTATACTCCGTGTCAGCGTGCGCTCTGATCGGTAGCTATACGTTCACACCGCCGCCGACTTGAGCTTCCAAAGCTACTGGAAGTCATTCATTTTCAATGGAAGCTGGCTTCTCTCAGTTGCAAGGAGTGTCAAATCCATCGGCAAGGCGTTTTGAGCGTCAATCAGAAAGTTGAAAGTAGCTCAACTTTATGGTAATGAGCTATGATGCGGTTCAGCGGCAAAAGCCAGCAACCAATCGGAATATAGAAGTCCTTCGCCCTGGCTGATTCCAGAGAAACATACCATGTAAACTTTCGTTCCTACCAAAACATTAGTTCCGAGAAAATGGAGGAGAAGCTAATCATCACCATTGCTGGGTTTCCTATCATTTATGATATCACCATATCACGTTGTTTGCATATAGATAACGCCCTGGAGGGTGTCATGAACCCAAAGTCCGACGTCTTCTCCGCAAATACAATACAGCAGCACAAAACACAACAACTTCGCGATTATCCATGATCCAGTGATACACGTTTGAGAATTAGCGCAACTTTTATTTGAAATATTTACGAACGTTAGTTTCCAGCGGGAATTCATTTCAAGCAAATAATTTGCTCACGGTAACACCGATTTGATCAATTGCACTAATACAAATAATAATGCAAATGCAAATAATAATAATAATAATAATAATAATAATATCTAATTATTATTTTTCCCCCCCGATCAAATGTGACCAAAACGGTTATAAAAATGCTGTCATTATAAAAGGTTTTTTCAATATATTGCTTGTTATTTCTGTTTATTACATTTAATGTTGTGACACTTCTCTTTTCCCTGCTACGTCAGAGCGGCCAAAGCGTCAACAAGCTTCCCCGTACTTTTTGACAAGCGTCCTTGGCAGGGCGGCCAGAGCTTCTTTGTCGCTCAAGTCGGCGGCGGTGTGAACGTACAGTAAAGGGGCACAGACCTCTCATCGAATCATCTCCAGCAGTAGCAGCCTCAGAAGCACCACTAACTCCGCCTACGTTTCCCTCGTAAGCTGATATTAGTATTTAAACATTCTCTATGATAAAAAAATGTTTGTAAAAAAATATTTTAATAACATGTTTTTGGCAGTTCTAATGACGGTGTTCAAATACATAACATCAGTCTAATGTTATCCAGCTTATAGTATCATGATTCAGTACACTAGTTAGTATTTATTTTGATATACATTATGGATTTTTATTAATCAAGCAGCAGAAAAATAATCTTTATATTAATTGTCCAATTAGTCTTTAGATTAGCCGACTAATCGATAAAATAATCGCCCAACTAATCGTTTAGTTAATAATCGTTTACCCCAGCCCTACTATGAGCCACTGTCTCTCACTAATTTACAGCTTATAATTTTGATCTACCCATCAAAATCTCATGATGACTCAAAATTACTCTTATTAAGACAAATGCAGAATGTCTTGATAGCTGTCAGTTGTTTTGATAAAACCCCAAACCTTTTTAAATATTCCATTAAATACAAATGAAAACCCACATAGTAACAGCAGGTCCAGAGGTAATAGAGCATTTTATACAACTTAATCTAAAGTGCATTTCAATATGACCGTTCAACTGGTAGACACACCAACATGGAGACGGGCTCAAATGAATGAGATGCTGTGTGTGGATTGTAGGAATTCTGTTATAATACTTTCATAATCCCATAATTTTATGGTGTGAGAGGCAGGCAGCGGTACTTCAGGATTGAGAAAGGAAACAAGTCATCCAGTAAATATACCAGCCAAGCTGGATGGAGATCCAGAACATCTAAGGCAGATTTCCATGACATGATAGTGACATTCATAATAACTTTAGTAAGATCCTTCAGTGAAGGGGCTTCTAAGGTCAGGTTTAAGTACACAATGTTTCACATTTATGTCTATCGACCAAGGATAACGATTCAACGATATTATCCAAACAAACTTGCACAGAATGGATCTACAACATAGGTCTCATGGTCTGATTTCAGACTGCCCCTTCAAGTGTTAAATCCTTCTAGGCTGCAAATAATTTGCAATATTTGCAATTTTCTGCAATAGTATCATGTATGTCTTTTAAGCAGTGTTATACAGAAGCATATTATATATTTTTTCTACATGACCTAAAAACACATTTGTAGATATGCAACTGTAACCTGTGTGTTTGAATCACTCAAATAAGTTTGGTTAGCTATGCTTGAAAATTGTTCTCATTATTAATCAATCAAGCCGTCTAAACAGGGAGTCCCGCATTGCAGTGATGGTTAACTCTAATATGCATCCATAGTATGGGTTAAGTTTATGACTTAACCTTTGGATTATGATCCCATTTCTAACTATGTAATTAATGACACTGAGATAATTATAGGGGAGAATGAAAGTGTGACTGAGAGGCAGTTTTCACAGAAACCCATGATGCTAAGGATCTAAAAGATGCACAAGATGCACATTTTGAAAATACAGAACATTTTTCAAAAATACAGAAAATTAATGAGTGTGTGAAACTGAGTGTGGGGACAAGCAAACATGCGTCAAGAAAATGACACCGTCCTTTCACATTTGGAAATCTAAAGTTGGGTAATAAGACACTCACTACCCCTTGCAACCGAACACACAGGATTTTACCAAATCGAACAATCATGAAGAAAATCATATGGGAAAGAACTTTATAGAGGGTCAATAACTGGGCTCAATTTTTTCTATGCTGTGAATTTTGGTTTCTGGTTAAGTTTGCCTTACACCAGAGAGTGAGGAACAAACTAGGAGCACAACATTTTGTCTCATCATGCAATGTCTTTAGGGGCTCAAGCAAGAATACATGAGAAGACATTTTGCATGACAAGTACAATTTCATCTGAACAAAGGAAAGTAAAACTCAATTTCTCTTAAGACAACTATAGTGGTGAGAAAGAAATGAATCAGACCCATAAGGAAAGACATAACAGAAACTGATGGCACGGTAAAATATCTGAAAACAAAGAAAATACTTTTTCCCCCTTGCTTCTTAGCCTCTAGTCTCTCACAAACTCTCTTTCTTAAGAGCACCACACATGCAATCATGCACCATATCATTAGTCCAAGCCACGCTAAGCAATCCGTCGGCCTCACGAACATTCTCTTCCCCCGGAGGAAAAAGACTTTCCCCTGCACTTGACATCAGTTTGGTTGGGCAGCCTGAAGCTTTTTATTCTTTATAAACATCCCTTAATAATCCCTCAACCCCAGAAAATATGCCAATCACAACCACCCGAGAGACAGAGGGAGTTCACGTTTTACGAACATGGCATCCAGATGAAAAACGATTTGATCACTGCAAGGTGAGGTTTAAAGTCACACTATCCCAACTGAGACAAATACAAGAGAAAAATAAATAATCATTGTAAAGAAAAATAATTATATTTCGACAAGGAGTAAAATCTTTTGCAGCTAAAAATGAATAATTAATTGTATGTATATAAATTGCAGCAGTCTGTTTCTGTAGGTCTGCAGAAACAAAACACACAGAATAGTAAAATTATTTCTATAGTAATGTGAATCTTTCCATTATGCTAAGTATCTGAAAGGAGACGGATCACGTGTGGTCCAATGTCTTCCTTTTTATGCCAGTCATTGCATATCATCATCGCTCATCATAGCATAACATCATCGCTCATCATACAATTCAACTTTTAACACCAAACACCTGAAATTACTAATTCACAAGAAAAATGAATCATAAACAACGACTCCCGGTTGCTTTGTTGCTGCACATCAGTGTTATGTGTAAACATTCATTTGTACCTAATTCTGTACTGACTGAATGATAAGGTTAAAAGACATGCCGAGAAAGCACACTGAATTAAAAAGTGAAAGCGAGGGAAGAGAGAGAAAGAGATGATGAGAGTGTGTGTTTGGCCTTCTCTGAACTCGTGCAGTTCTGGCAAAAACTGACAAGCCACAAAATAGTGGCAACCTGAAGCCTGAAGTTGCAATTTTTTAAATTTTTCCATGAAAGCAAAAACCAGCCTATAATGTTCAGTTTGTTGTTTCCTGTGCAGTCATGTCATTTTCTTCTCGCTCTCTTCACCGCGTTTGGAAAAATGGCAAAGTAAGGACAGGAAGTGTGATGTTTTAGTGGGGCTGTACGTCTGAATGGCCGAGCAGACAGCAGTTCTACAAAAAGACGCTGGTGAGAAAAGAACAGCCTAGTGTTTAAAATAAAGACATGCTGAATTCAGATTTGTTTGAACTTTCACAAGAGTTAAATATTAAAAAAATAAAACAGGACTCCTTTAAGCACCCTCGGGCAAAAGGAAAACACAAATCAATATAAGCAAACAAACCCTTTAAAATATAAACTTAGTGAATATAAATATACAGTCAGCTCAAAAAGTATTTGGACATTTAAGACACACTTGAAAAATATCTTAATGTTATTGCTTTAGATAAAAATGAAGGCAAGGAAGTGGCATCTCCAAACAAGTGATGCTAGAGCTTTTCTCAGAACTAACTTGAGACATTTTTCTCTGAATGTCAGAATAACCACAAGTGTGGTTCATTACATTAACTTAACATATTAAAAGGTTTACTGAAATCTGAAAACCAAAAAGTTAAAAACATATCTTGAACAATATATCTGTTGTTTTATCATTTCAAATCCAAGCTACTACTTTAAGTTTTGCTTGAAAAATGTTGCTGTACTCTCCGTCTTTCTTTTGAAGACTACTTGGTTTTTACACTTTGTTATAAAAAGACATACATTGGTAGTGTCTTTATTTTTCATAAAATCTGCTAATGTAGACTGAAATTTGAAATTTCAGATCATAAATATAAATTTTTGTAGTGGCCCTACTCCTCTAATAATCTTTTATTGTCTTTCTTGTATCTTTCTCAACTCTTCTCTCAAGATTCCCTGCATCTGCAGGATCAACACCACAGACACACTGTCCTTTATCTCCTGGACAACAACGACAAATACGTTAAACAACAAACACTCAAATCGTAGTTATTTACCTTGGTATTTTGAGGTTTATACCTCTCTTGAGTTACAGCAGGCAAACATTTACATGTCAATTTTGGTTTAGTAAAGAGACAAATCCATCACGCAGGTCACTGACCCCAGCGGACACAAACAAAGCACAACTCCAGAAATGTTTTCAGCTCAATATACAAACAGGAAAGAATGGAGAGAGCAAGAGAGAGATCCACCACACATGTTTGTTATAAACGCAGGTACTTGAACAGAATTTATGCTGTTATTTGAGTTTCTGTGGAGATTTCGAGAGAGTCTAGCCTCGCTCCATAGCTGTGTGTATGTTTGCAATTGTGTTTTGATTATGTGTGCATTTCTGAGAATACCAGTTTAGGTCCCTATAAAGCAGGGATACAAAATTTCACTGGGTATCTCAAGCGCTGCATGCTGTGTCAGTATATTTAAAGATGTGAAGCTAAACTGCAAAGCATTTGTCCTCAGGGTCAGCAGATTGAACACAGCAGACACATTACTGAAAACTGTGCATAATTGCCATTTACAATCATCCAAAGGGCTACAAAACTCTGTGTGAGTCTGTATAACACGTTTCGGTGCCATATAACAGCTGTAAGAGAAGGTATGTCTGTTTGAAAAACATTATGACATCAGAGAGATATTAATTGTTTCTCATTATTAGTTTTGGCAGTGCAAACAGGAAAGGAACTGAATGAAACAATGTCTGTTATATCATTAACTATTGGTTCTCAACTGATAGGTCATGAGCAAAAAACGGGCCTGTTCTGGTAAGACTATGGACAGTGAGGAAAAATGCTAATAATTAAACGCAACTATCAGACATGAACAAAACTTCTGGAATTAAAAAAATCTCTCTCTCTCTCTCTAATTGAGCTTTATTGGCATGACTGTAAAATAGCACAATATTGACAATGCAATAGACATATACAAACATATACGTTTTAATATTATACATAAATACATCACAATAAGACAATACAGACAGTTTGTTTATGAGGCTCGCTTGTTGGAATTGAGTTAAAATCTTTGATATGTGTGTGAAATAAGTGTCTCTGATGTTTTTATACTTGCTGCACTCGGTGAGGAAGTCTAGCTCGGCCTCTACGACCCCATCAGTACAGTGTGAACAGTCTGAGCTCTGTCTCTGGCTCTCTCTCACTCTCTCTCTCTCTCTCTCTGTCTGTCTCAGTGCAGCTTGACCCCATCAGTGCAGTGTGAACACAGTCTGAGCTCTCTCTCTCTCTCTCAGTGCAGCTCGACCCAATCAGTGCAGTGTGAACACAGTCTGAGCTCTGTGTCTCTCTCTCTCTCTCTCTCTGTGTCTCAGTGCAGCTTGACCCCATCAGTGCAGTGTGAACACAGTCTGAGCTCTCTCTCTCTCTCTCTCTCTCTCTCTCTCTCTCTCTCTCTCTCTCTCTCTCTCTCTCTCTCTCTCTCTCTCTCTCTCTCTCTCTCTCTCTCTCTCTCTCTCTCTCTCTCTCTCTCTCTCTCTCTCTCTCTCTCTCTCTCTCTCTGTGCAGCTCGACCCCATCAGTGCAGTGTGAACACAGTCTGAGCTATCTGGCTCTCTCTCTCTCTCTCAGTGCAGCTCGACCCCATCAGTGCAGTGTGAACACAGTCTGAGCTATCTGGCTCTCTCTCTCTCTCTCTGTGCAGCTCGACCCCATCAGTGCAGTGTGAACACAGTCTGATCTCTCGATCTCTCTCTCTAGCTCTGCTTGTGTCGGCCCGTCTCCACACACAGACTGTGGTCACTAATGCGATACCTTGTCAGGAGCTTTCTCTGACCATAATTACTAATATTGGTCAGGTATGGTGCCAATTTATAATCAGACTTTATTTTGTGGAAGTATTCTTCTTGGGTTATTTTCCCTATCTCTTTTACTTTTGAGTATCTGAACTGATTTGTTGAATTAAGTTGTTTTTCCACTAAATATTGCATGGGTTCACTCTCTGGGTGTCCTGCCCTGTATCTAAGAGCGCAGTGATAGTAACTCTCTGTCGGCATGTCTGATAGATGGAACCAGAACTTTACAGCTCTCTTCTGGATTTCACCAATTTATTGGATTAACGCCAATAAATCTCAAATATAAAATCTAGCTTATAAAGAAAAACCTGTCGAGAATCACTGTCATAAATCACTCACCTAGAAATTGAACAACTGTTATATAACACCATTATAATGCCTTTTTCACACACGCTTTATACCACTTTCTGTTTTTTCAAACTACTTGAATGAGTGAATAAATGTTAAGGTACAGTGATGATCAAATCATTCAATGAAATAGAAATGTGAAGATTTCTTTGTGCTTAGCAAACAAGTGTAACAATGACGTAAGATTTAAAGGTGAGGCTGTGATCAAGCGGGACTGTTAAGGACAGGAATTCTCTAAGCTGATCTTATCATTAAAGTCACAAACAAATCGAACTAATTTTAAGAGACCGTACTCTGCTGTTCAAAAGTTTGTTGTCTAAAATAAAAAAAAATAAAAAACTTTTATTTAGCAAATATACACAAAATTGAGCAAAGGTGTCAGTAAAGAGTTACAAACAAATTATATCTCACATGCTGATCTTTTGAACACACTTTTTTCCCCACAACTATATATTTTAGCACGGAACCGTTTTCAATATTGATAATAATTGAGCAGCAAATCAGCACATTAGAATGATTTCTGATCATCATGTGACACTAAAGACTGGAGTAATGGCTGCTGAACATTCAGTATTGCCATCTCTGGAATAAATTATATTTTAAAATATATTAAAAATAGAAAACATTTCATTTCGATTGTAATACTATTTCACAATGTTACTGTTTTAAAATAAATGCAGCCTTGGCAAGTATAAAACTTTCACAATCTTAAAAAAACAATCCTCAAACTTTGAAACAGTTGTCTATATTCAACGTGAATTCGTGACCACTTCACAGTTCCTGGTCTCAATCTGGATGACACAGAAATCAAGCATCTGCTCAGTTTAGGTGACCTGCTTTTGCAGCTTTGGGATTACAGCACAGCAGGAAATACTAAAGAAGAACTACCTAACTACAGTTATAAAAGACCTAGATCTCACCGATGTAGTAATCTAGAATCCACAAGATCCACTAACATTTATGACTAAAATACCTTCTGACAGTTTACACTGCCACAAATATCATGGCAAACCACCAGGACAAAGTACAGACCAAAGAAAACCTAGCAATAAAAGTGCCACAAAATATGGCATAATAGTTTAATGCCACACATACAAGCACATGGAAAGTACGAGATCATTTTGAATAAGGGACAAGAACATGTCATGCCAACAATGCCAAACAAAACAATCCTGAGACCGTTCAGTATTCCTGAGTCAAAGATCAAAGGTTATTGTCCACAGAGAGATTTCTATAGACTGCTGATGATGGTGGTGATGTGTTTTTTTATTATCTTGTTTATGTGTCTACATCACTAATAACTGACTCCTCTTTACTGATACACTCTGAAAGGATGCTTTTCATTCTCATTCTTTGACATCCGGATAACCAAAAGTTCATTACTAGTGTAAAATCTGTTACCATATTCACAATGTGTGAGAGTTTTGAGGAGGAAATGGTTTGTTAGTGTGTATACGGTCTCAGAGTCCACCTGAACCCTTTGTGAGTGACTTCCTTTAAACCCGGCGCCACTGTTCCTTCCCTATTCAGCGATGAACCTAAAGTACTGAGTTCAAGCTTTGGTGTGTCTCACTCTTTTATTCTTACAACACACATTTCAATTTCAGATGCAAAAATCAGTGAATAACTTTATTATCGTCAGCAATCACAACCTGCTGTGGAACAAACATTCACTCTGACTTAATGCCCATTACTTTAATTACAAGACAACAAGAAGAAATGAATCCATGAGTGTGAATTTACTTAGCAATACATTGGAGACAACTTTGTCTCCAGAAGTTCGAAAATTCAACAAAATTTCACAGCCTTATTCTGAAATATGGAGTCTGTAATGTTTTTGAGAGAAGTCTCTTATATTCATGAAGGGCTGTATTTTTTTGATAAAAAAACCCTGAAATATTGTGAAATATTCTTACAATTTAAAATGACTGTTTTCTATTTCAACATCTTAATATCTATTTTATTACTGTGATGACAAAGCTGAGTTTTCAGCCTCATTACTCCAGTGTTCAGGATCACATGATCCTTCAGAAATATGCTGTAAGAAACATTTCTTATACTTATCAATGTTAAAAACAGTTGTGCTGCTTAAGATTTTTGTAAAAACCGTGATACATTTTTTTCAGGATTCTTGGATTCTTCGGAAAAATAACAGCATTTATTTGATATAGAAATCACATTATAGATGGTTTTTTTTGGCCACTTACGATTCCAGCCACTAAATAAAAACAATAAATATAACAGACCCTACATTTTTGACCGGTAGTGTGTATCTATATTCAATATATAATTTAGAAATATTATATATTTGTAATATATTGTATTAAATTTTAAAATGCATTCATCATTAGCCTTTTATAAATGACTAAATATATGGTAAGTTCTCATTTAGATAGCCATGTATGTGCATCTCCCTCATAGATGAGTAAACTCTGTAAGATGCTGGCCAAAGTAAACAGAGGTCTGCCAGAGGAATACACACATACACACTCAGACCACAGACACTCAGTGCTGCTTTGTTGTAGTTCTTTCTCTCACTTGATACATAATATTTTAATTCAGTTTCCATATCTCTCTCACTGTCAGCAGGAATAAATATCCTAATAATATTATTATAGACCTGTAAGCAAGCACGAGAAAACTACACCATCATCATCAAGTAAAGATCAAGTACAGTACATAAAAACTTAATTTCTCATTATTTTAAGAACTTTTGACACTTGTTTGAGTGACTGAGAGTGACATCATTTGACCCAATGGTATTTCTGCTCATCGCTATACAACAGTATTTGACAAAGAATGCTATAAGTGACCAAACAGAATAGAGTATTCCAGGGAGCATTCTAAAAATAATTAGCCAAAGAGTATCATAACTGTTGACCAATGTGTCCATCTGGATAGGAACTAGAAGCCTAAAAGCAGATTATGGACATGATATGAGCAAACACAGCTTAGTGTGCCAACAACAAGAGAGCTGATTGGAACAAAAACCAACCTAATCAAGAACAACTACTACTAATCACATTCTGAATCCAGTTTTGAAATCTACACTAACTACACTAAGACACATTAACAGAAACTTTAGAGTGAAGTTAAAGCTCACGAAACCTACCAGAGCACAAACAACCATGAACTCAGAAGCACCACACGATATATCCAAAGCTTGTTTTGCCCTCTTTCTCTCATGCTGTACAGGAGCCCATTTCCTGAGAGTGATTAGAAGGGGGGAGCTCACGGTCCAGAGAATTTTCGCTCTTTGTTGTTGTTGTTTTGTCTGCGAGCAAAGGGAAGGAATGCCCGAATTAAACACGTGGAATTCGGGACGCCCAAGAAGTACAAGGTTCAAAAGATGGCACGAAAGACGGTATGTGTGTGCGTGAGAGAGAGCGAAGGAGCGAGAAAGAAAGTGTGCAAAAGAATTGAGGGGGGAGGGATGAGTGAGTTAATGGGTGATTTAAGAGAAGAAAAGAAAAACCTTGTAACATCTTTGGAATCCATTTTTTGTTGTCTACTGGCACAGTAGACTGGCAGCTGAATGCTTTGTATTTATGTTCGTATTTTCTGACAGGCAGGAATGTAAAATAAAACGCCTGAGTCCGACCTGAAGAACATGTTCTCTACTGTGTTATTACACACAAACACACACTCACTCTATGCAGCATGCAAAACACTCCCAACCACCTCCCAAGGAATTAACCTGAATGTGATTTCAAATGACAGGCCGCTTTCTCAACTGGATGAGCAATTACAGAAGACTGATGAAGGTGAAGAAAAACAAAACAAAAGCTTGGGTAAATGACATGACACTCATTTTTGTTGAATGGGGCATAAAGTAAAAAACGTTGGGGTAATACAACTGTCCTGATATCATAATGAAGAAAAAAACCAACTAATTTTTCGAAATTCTTTTAAATATTTTATTCATAGAATTTTTTTAGACATATTTCTTCGGAAAAAAAATAACCAGTGAAGAGGTTTTTGTTTAAAATATTAAGATTTGAAAAACCTTTGTCCACCAAATCAAAGTAATTTGATTAACTAACTGACATCAATAAGTCTCACAAATATCAGATAATTAGAGCTTTTTATGGTAAAGCAAGATTTAAATATCTCATGTGCTGAGATCTTTTTGCACAAGTGTCAGGCTTATAATCCATGTAAAGCGCCTGGCTGCAGAGGGGGAATGGATCAAACGAGCGAGAAAGAGAGATGCCAAGTGCAAATGTTAAATGTGAGATTTGCCTGCATCATGTCCTTATAAGGTCTGAAAAAAAGAGCCTTTTCCCTCTAAATCCATCTGGTTGGCATGACCTACAAACACAATACCAGAAGCCCAAAATGATAAAACAGCATCATATACACTGCATTTTCCAGAGCAAGAACAACAAAAGAAAAAAAAGGATGAATATATCAAAGTGGGTGGGCATTTTATATGCTTGACCTTTGGCACCATTTTCGGTCTTGACTTTGGGGTAGAAAACAGACGGAAAACAAACGAGCAGAAAAAAAACAATCGCTTGAATGTGTGGTATGTTTGTGCAGCTCTCTCCAAACTACCCTCAATAATTGGGTGGACACACACTTACACACCGAAAAAAACACACATACATTACTACAGCTACTATTCAGGAACAGGAATATGTAGAATACATTAAAAACGTTTTGCAATTCCACAACTAGTAACACTTTCCACACACAAGTGAACGGAATTCCTGGGAAGACAATTGCCTCATCCTGTGACGTTACTGGACATTTGGAAACTGTCTGGGAATTCTGATATCCATCAGGAATTGGGCAGCATCACTCTGGTAAAGAATTCCTGATTCTGTTTGTGTAGGACAAAGACTTTGTTCTGCAAAAGGCACTGATGCTGCAGCAGGAGGCCGTGTCTATATCCTATTATGGGTGGGAATGAGTCAGGTCAGAGTCATGTTGATATAGTTCCAGGCAGCACGGCTGACAGACTGACAGCTTTTGGGCCCGCGGGTAGAAACTGAAATAATAATCGTTAACTGACTGATTGCACAGTTTATGGAAGACTGATGACTGTTCTATTTGTCATATGATTAGTGTTTGACATGATGAGAAAGAGCGAGTATGTCTGTACAAAATACGACTAAAGTTTTGTAAGAATCGTACAAAAAAATCATTTCATAGACAGGGCTTAGATTAAGCCAGGATTAGGCCTTAGTTCAATTAGGACATTTAAGTAGCTTTTTGAAACGTGCCTTAGAAAAAAAAAAAGATTACTTGCGTGCATCTTGAGACATTTCGGTCTGTTCATCATCCAAAGCTATTGCATGACTTCAAAAGACCTCCTTACTCCTCATTCACATCCATTATTTGTAAAAGAATGGTAATAATAATAATCTAGAAACAAGAAAAACAAAAAATCTCCATTCATGTACACCATAAAAGATAAGTCATACATGTTTGGAACAGGCTGATTAAATAATGACAATTCTCATTTTTGGTTGAACTCGCTCTTTAATAAGCAATAGAAAATCATTAAAATTCCATTTAAAAAAATTTAGATTTTAAGCTTCGATATTTCCTTTTTTGAATAACACATAGGCTAATATTTTCCTCTCTAATTAAGATGTTAGTAATTTATTGAAATTTTAAAAGATATGTTGCGCATAAGATAATTATATGCTTTTGCGCAATAAAAGCGGGTTTCCACAATTATAAATGACATAATGCGGTATGGAATTCAACCAACTGAACACAGATATTCATTTTTCGGTTATAAATATCAAGAAGCAACTAATGACAGGGCATAGAACACTTTTAATCAGATAGACTGGACAGACTTTGATTTAGCCACAGTGATGTCAGGCATGAAGAAATTAATGAACTAGCTACTTTAAATGGATTGAGAATATAGTCTTAAAAAGGACAAAGAGGAAATTATGAGTGTGTATGGGGGAGAGAAGGAGAATGATAAAGAATGAGTGCACAACAGAGGAAGAGGAATGTTGAAAATGAGATGCATTGTCATCCAGATGGTCAGACCATGAAGATGTGTTTATGAGTCAGACACAGCAAACCTCACTTAACACAAGCCAAAATCAACAACATCCCTCTTTTAGGAGCATCAGCGGTGCCAAAAGCCCCTCAGACTATTCACAATACAAACACCTGGTCACAAGGGTCTAAACCACCAATCTATTAGACTGAAAAGAGGGAGAGAGAGTGGAAGGTCTGCTAAGTCCATACTGCTTTATACTTTAAGAGAGAACCAGAGAAAGAGAGAGAGAAGAGACAGAGGACCTGCAACATGTTAGCCTGTACATTCCTCTCTCTGAGAACATGTATATTTTCACTGATCACAGAGAAAAACAATCCAGCACAGAAGGGCCATGAGATCGCATGCTGAGAGAGAGAGAGAGAAAGAGAGAGAGAGAGAAAGAAAAAAAAATTCAAGAGTCTTTAAAGCACACATAAGCATCAGACACCTCCAGACCATCGAAGTGAACTTAACCAGAGTTTTTCTACTATATACACTTATATACACTGGGATTAGAACGTCTGAAATAAAATAAAATATAAAAATGAAATATGTATAGTTTATAAAATTAAAACATACAGTACTGTGCAAATGTCGTAGGCACGGTAATATTTACACACACACAAATTTTGTTTTTTTTTAAGCTAGTTATTTGTATCTTTTGCTGTAGTGTATCAGTAGGAAATATCAGTTTACATTTCCAAACATTCCTTTTGCCATTAATTGTAATAATCCAGTGAGGTTTTTGCATTCACAAGGAGTCTGACAACAGCCGGTATGATCCACACCAGAGATCTGATTTCATCATCATCGAGTCCATCTGTGATTACTAATTCCTAATGAACTGTGGCAATGTCTTCAAAACGCTTGCAGACACCTATCTGCAAAGCTACAGTGCTGTGAAAAGTTTGAGGAACTTGTGTAAAAGTCATGTAAAGTGAGGATGCTTTCAAAAAGATCAAAATAGATTTAATTCATCTATATTTGGTGTGACCACCCTTCGCGTTTAAAACAGCTTTTGTAGGTACTGGCTTAAAAAAAAATTTGGGGTGAAAATATAACATGCCAAAGACTTTTGCAAAGTACTGTATTTCATAACAATAAGAGAAAATTTGAAATAAAAAAAATACATTTCAGAAAGCTTTTGCTGGCATACACATAATTTTGTATAACACAAAGATCATGTTATCTGATTTATGTTCCGGAACCATTCCATTCATTTTATAAATATGATTATGATTTTTATAAATCATAAAAAAATATTTATGTATTTCAACGTTTTAATCCATAATTAAGCCCAGATATAGACTTTAATGGTGGCAACTCTGCTTGGAAGATTTGAAAGGGTTTCATGACTTCAGAAGGATTACACTGATGAAGGTTCTCCTCATCTATGGTGAGAGAGAGCACACCTCCCATACCACTTTTCCACTGTTTCTGGTTTGAGCATGTCTAAGGGGCCAGAACAAAGTCAATTTCTCTAGCCTAGGATCTTTTTCTTTTTTTTCTGGGTTGGCAAAAATGGAGTGTGAGACAGTGAGAGTCACAACAAACTCTTACTTTAATGGCAAACACAATCACGGTTGAATCCAGCTCTGCTTACAATTAATCAAAAAGTTAATAAACTCTTAAATCAGCATGAACATGTTTTTCTGTACATGCTAACAAATGCTGAAATACTTCACAAAAGCTGAAATACTTCACAAAAGCCCTGCTGACACTCAATCAGGCGAATCAAAACAAATTGACTGAACATTGTGTCTAATGAGGTTTTTAATCAAAGAGCAACCATTGACAGATGGAAAGTCGGACGTGAGAAACAGACGTGGAGTTATTGTCCCGCTCTTGGATTGAGAGTTGATGACGGATGATGACATAAGGACTGACAGCAGAGCTGGAATCCAACGGCAGAGTAAAACGCCAGCCAACTTTCAGCTACGATTCTCTCCCTTTTAATCCCCCATTGCTTTCGTTTTCCTCTTTACATTCACGTTCACTCTTTCTTTCTTATTCTGTCTCTTGATCAGAAATGTGGCTACTAGAACCTGTTTTTTGTTCAGAGGAAAGGAGAGCGTCTGGAATTGAATTTCCCCATGTGTTCGGCTAACATTCTGCTTCCTGATTCAGTGTATGCACTGATATCCCGCCACCCAATCAATCCCACCAACCACAGCAGAGGATTTATGAAAGTCAGCTTCAGGATGTTGATACAGGTGCCTGCACCGCCCCTCTTTCTCCCTCTCTCACATACATCCAGACGCTCTTTAACCTTTTTATCTAGTTTTGTCCCCCATTTGTCTTTGCTGCAGAGAGACAGTCCTTTGTAAAGGTGATACATGCCATAAGAAATGCACTACCATTCAAAATATTTGTTTAACTAAATTAATATTACACATTAAATTGATCAAGTGTCATAATTTCTACTTACAATTGATATATATTTTAAATATGCTGTTCTTTTGAACTATCTATTCATATAAATAGACAAAGTTTTTCACATATCAACATAAAGCCCTATTCAGACGGGACTACTTTTCTAAACAACAGTTGAGTTACAATACTAATCACCCAACGTCTGTGATTTCATGTACCGATTCGGTTGTGACTAAAATCTCTGTTTATTACAAGGAGGTGGGAGTGTGTTTTCTAGATGTGGGTGTTACAACTGCTGTGCTTTCGTGCAGATATAACTTTAATTTATCATAAAAATCCCATTTAAATAAACTTTACATCAGTTTAGAAGTGGCTGCTTAAAATAAACCCACAGAAGTGAGTAGAGAAATCTAGACAAGCATCTTACCTGACCCTATTAAAATGGGCAGCCTTGGCAGTTTCCACGTTTTGGATCCATTTATTATTTATTTTATAATTAATTTTTTTTGTCGGATATCATCCATATTGAAATGAAAAGAAAACATGCGAAAGATTGGTGGGCAAACGGTAGATCAAGTAAGTAAAAAAACACATGAGGAGAAGCGTTAGGATAATAATACAATATTGGCAATCACAGACATTTTTCATTCCTCCATGAAAACTAGTCCCATACGAATAGGACTTTTAAATTATTTTCTGTAGGATCATGTAACACTGAAGACTGGAGTAGTGGCTGCTGAAAATTCAGCTTAAAATTTCCTTTTAAAATATATTATAATAATAGTTATTTTGAATTGTAATTACATTTCACAATTTTTTTTCTGTATTTGTGATCAAATAAATGCAGCATTGGTGAGAATAGAAGACTTCTTTCAAAAACATTAAAGAATCTTACCGACCCCAAACTTTTGAACAGTAGTGCAAGTCATGTTTTTAAACTAATTTTTACACTGCATATTTTGTATTATGCATCAATTGCTTTATTTATGTATCACTATGTACATTCTGATAAAATTTATTGGATTTAGTTTTAATTATTCCTAATTCACTTTCCTTCCTTAGGGACAATATTAACAATATCTTGTTTGGGTGTGGGATATAAATAAAATAAAATGATTTTTAAAAAAGTATCTAATAACTGTCAGTAAAGATCGAAAAAAAAAAATCTATTCATGGCCTTTAATCCTACTCCGACAGACTGTCAGCTCTAAATCCAAATTACCTTGTCAATAATCGACAAGAAGTGGGATGGTCAGAATATGCGTGGCAGCCATTCCAATGGAAATACAGGTCACCAGGCACATCACCAAGGGTTCTAAAAGCTTGGTCTTATCCTGTGTGTGTTGTCAGGGTAACAATGACATTAGTGATTATTTTTGTTTTTTTATCGTTTCATTCAGCAGCAGCGCTCCTCTTTCAGTGAGTTAAGAACAGTTTTGTTGCAGTGAAATGTGCTGCGTCCCAATTCGCTTACTTATTCTATGCCCTAAAAGTATGTACTGTTTTTGTGAAGAAAAAAAAACATACTTTTGAGTGTGTAGCAGAATAGTAGGCTAGCTTTGAGAGACACTTCTTTGTCGTAATCGTGTCTTTAACAGACAGCTCTGCCGCTTAGTTACGTGCATCCTGTCACCATTTCAACTGCCCTGTCAATCATCTTGTCACAGTTAATATCCTCCACATTCAATTTAATTTAATTTCCGACCATTTCGGAGAGAGATGTAGTAACACGTTGATCTGCCAGTCATGGGTCTTTCATGCGGAGACTCGTGTGTTTGCATGATGCATTTAAAAGTTAATGACTAAACGTATCTTTACAGAAGTTTATAATGCTGTTGCAGGTTAAATATAATGTGGATGACATTGAATAAATATCTTTTCATCAGTTTAGATACTGATTATTAATCACTCAAACTCTTTAAACCAGAGTTGTAAAGTTTAGGTTTAGAAAGTAAAAAGTCCTCCTCAGTATTTTTGTTCCAATCACCTGGATTTGCTCATAAGCACAGTTTTTCAGCCAGGAGGAGATAGAACTAATTAATGAAATCAACTGGCTGAGTTGGAATAAACATATGGCAGGACTTTTACTTTCTGACCCCTGGACTTTACATCTCTGATATACCTCTCTACTTCAACCGTTGGACTCGCACATCCGCAATGTTTGTGGTATTTTAACACATTTAATTTGTGTTTGTACATTTCTAATCGAATCCTCGTCCAACGTGCAATTGGTTGTCGGCAATATTAGCCGGTAGAGTGTGCACAGATCTGCACTTCGGATTCTAACCGGAAAAAGTAGACCAACCGGATATCTTTGGAATACTCATTTCAACGTACTACGATTTGGGACACACTAATTTAGGACAGATAGTATGCGAATTGGGAGGTAGCAATGGAGTTTAGCAGAACACTACATCTAAACTACACAGCAAAACCTTCACTAAACTACCAACAGTAAATTAGTGGGTCAGTGACATGATAGTAATTTTGTCTAATTATTTATTCAAAAATACATTAAAAACATTTAAGCATGCATGTCTTGAAAACTCCTCTTCTAATGATGTTTTTAATTTCTGAATTAAAAAAAATTCTCTGCTGCGTTTCAATATTTAGAAAAAAAACTTTTGACAGCCAAACCAACATGCAAGGAAAAAAACAACAAAACAAAACAGTTTATGTGGACAGTTTTTAAGTGGACCACTTCAGACCTACTTGACTGCGTCAAGGTCAATAAGTCTCTTAAAAAAATGATTTGACATTATGATTTTTGTCATGTTCTGTGACGATTTTTTTAAAATATTTTTCCTTTTCTTTATCTTAAATGTCATTAAAGTACAAAACAGACCTTCACAAATCAACCTGTAACAAGGCAACACAAAGTCAACCTCAAACAAACAGACTCATTTCTGCAGCTCAAATTCTATAATTTATCACAATTATAGATAATAATCATGGAAAACCACCAATACGCTCCAATCTCAACAACAATTTTTTTCTTCATCCATTCTTTAATAAGCATGGAAATGGACTGTAACACAGTCACCCATACAGTCAAGATACAGCATTTCTTCATGAAGCGAGTTTCTAGAACAATCTACGGGATCATACAAGGGAAAGACACAAGAAAGAGATCAGTATCCACATGATGAGCTGTTAAAACCCAAAGTTTCTGCTGAGACAGAAAGACTTGTTTAATGGGCAAAACTCATGCTGTTTTTCTCTAGTAAATACTATTTTTCTCTAGTAAATGTTCTTTTAAGTTACTTTCAAGTCCTCAGTACAGAACAGAATTCTGAGTGTTACACAAGCCTCATCCATAGCATGTCCCAGTGTGCAAAAAGTGGACCTTGAAGTGAGCTGGAATGGTTTCTAAAAAATGCTAACTATGCCCCTTTTCCACTCTCCCTCCCCAAAGATCAAGTCCAGCCCAACTTAACCATCCAACCCAGAGCATTCCTGTGTTCTCCAGCCCCTTAAACAAAACACAGTGTGAGAGGGACGTCAAACGAATTAATAACACAACTTTCCACTCAGCTGACCGAAACATCCCTTTTAAGGCAAAGCAGTTCAGATTTCTCTTTTCATTAAGTTCCAAAAATACCTCAAGAACAGAGAGAACTAGAGAAGGGAAGAGAAATCATTGCACTGCCTGGTTTGAGCTGACATCTCTTGGCTTTGATGACTATAGAAAAGAGAGAGAACGGCTTTAACAGACTTCGACAAACCTGATAAAACCCCTTGAGGCCTCAGACATAAATATATGAGCCAGTCCAGAGGATTCGGACTCACAAAAGTAATATGACACAAGATTAAAGATCCCTGCTCGTGAACCTTTTAAAATGTTTTGAATTCCCATGTTTTAGGTTCCATCTTGTCCACTTTATGTCAGACAATCTTCTTTAGGCAGTTTATTTTTCAACAGCAAACATCCAAGAGACGTAGTGGAACTTAGTACTCAATTAATCATACATAAACCAATCCAGAGGGAAAAAATAATCTATTGTGACTGAAATAAGGAAGTCTTGTTCCATCCAGTCACACATTATTCCTAATGTTAACATTTTGTCCATTTCTCTAATAAATATTCTTCAAAATAGGGAAAACAATATTCTGAACATCTGTCCACAATGTGTCCGATTCCTGGAGGTCATTTATATTTTGTTATGCCTTAAAAGAGCTTTTGTACAACATTCTTGGAAGACGTCCTTATACTTATACAGTATCTTATACTGCTTTTTGTGAGGTTTTATTTACATTCACAATATCTTTTTGACATAAAAAGGTCCACAAAACTCAGTGGGTCGTCCTAATAAAATAACTGTTCTTTTTTTTTGTTACATTGCCTTGAAGGTGTAAGAAGCAGAAGCAGAGTAAGTTTTACCAGGCATGACGTTTTAACAGGAAGAGACATGCAGGGCAGAGTTTTCAGGCTTTAGGCTTGAACAACCCTTTCGAAACGGCGAAAATTCCTAACCATATGTAAACCATTACAGAACTCAGGAAAATGTTTACAATCGAGTGTCACAGTAGAAATATGTTTTCTATCAGAGATAAGGAATAAAAGGCCTCAAACCAGAGCAGACCAAACGTGCGTCAGCCTCAGTTTAACTTTCTCTACATTTTTGCAGAGTTCACAGGTCACAGCCATCCTACTTCTAATAAAAGATAGTGTAGTTCCACTGTCCCCGGATAAACCACTCTAGAGACGTCTTGCATTTAGTGAGAGTAAAGACAAAGGATATGTTAAGTTACTCCTCAAAAGGGATTGCTCTGCATATATGGTTTTACAGTATAATGCTGAATCATGACCAGGAAATGAAAGCAGCTGATACAGTTCTTTGACTGCTGTAATGCCAAGCAAAGATAGTACTTCGAAATGACAATCAAATGTTGTTTCTATTAGCATAATATGAGGCATCCCTCTGGGCAATGTATTAGGCCCGTTCATTTTTAAACAGATTAAGGCTTTGCATGTAATTGATTACAAAAATAAGCTTGTGTCTCTTGTGAGGATGCGTGCAGGCTGGAAAACACTTAGGTCTGTTTTAGGGTTTTGGCAAAAGCAGCGATTATTTTAAGCGCAGCTTGTCAGTGCAGTGCGGCTGATAGACCAACGCTACTTTTGCGTCATCGAAGGGTAGCGCCACTTTTTGGGGGAAAACAAACAGATTCCTCTAAGAACAGATCTCGCTCTAGATCTGCAAAGTGGGCCTCTAGTCAGTTAAACTAGTGTAATTGCGTAGAGCAACGTCACACGTTGCAAAGTGGGCCTCTAGTCAGTTAAACTAGTGTAATTGCGTGGAGCTACGTCACACGTAGGCTCACTATTGGCCAACGCTGGTTATGTGGGTGATGCGTGTGACGTACAACAACAGACGCGTACGCTGTTAAACTAGTAAACTGACTCGAGGCCCAGAGAGAAGGAAATGAACAGTTGAAATAAAGTCGTTATTTTTGTTTGTTTTTGCGCATAACCAGTATTTTCGTCGTTTGATGAAGATTGAGCCACTGTAGTCACTTGGACTATTTTAACGATGTCTTTAATAACTTTTCGAGGCCGGCAAGTTCAATCCCTGAAGAAGCCTATGGACTAGTATGGAGGAATGATCCAGCTCTCAGATTTCATCAAAAATATCTTAATTCGTGTTCCGAAGATGAACGAAGGTGTTACGGGGTTTGAACAACATGAGGGTGAGTAAATACTGACAGAATTTTCAACTATGAAAATAACCCTTTAAGGTACAGCAATAAAATGTATTTGAAACCATAGAACTTTATCTACAGATCAAGTATAATAATAGTAACATTGAATCATCTTGAACTCAGAGAGTTTCATCGTTGACTGTCGTAACCGAACACGTCGCTGTTGAATGCTGAATGGAGAATGACTGACAGCCGCAGCGGAGGGAAGAGTCTACTTAGAAATTAATATTCAAGTCATTAAATTCAACTTCATCTCACATTATACTATACAATGGCTTCAGAACACTAATAATATAGTGCACGAAAACTTAATGGTGCTTTATAATGCTTTTGTGGGGCTTAACAATAACATAGAATAGTATAAACACAATATATCAGATTTGGTATCGGCCTCGTCTAACTGATACCCGATCCGGCCAATAATGGCAGTATCGGAGCCGATCCGATACCCCTAGTGCTTTCAGATAGAGCAGCGTTTACAGAGCCGTAGCCTACATCAATGACAACCTGCGCATACAAAATAATCGCAGCCGTTGCCATTTCAAAAGTGCGATAAGTCATCTTGATTTAAGTGTGATTACATGGAAATTACAATTAATAGCGCAGGCCTAGTCTGTTTCTGAACGTAGGCACATGCAGCGCAAAAGCAATGTGTAACTGAAAGAGCAGCTGCTGTGATTCTATTCAGGAAAAAGTTATCAAGAGTTGGTCAATGAAAAGTTAGGGGGTGTATGGAAATACTGGCCACCAAAACAGAAAAAGAAACAAGTTATTTTAAAATCAGATAACAGAAACACAGATAAAAAAGCAGCATTCACGTGACATGATCTTGGTTTAATTGATCTTGACTTGAACACCTGTCCTTTTTATTCCTGAAAGTGCCCTTTTTTCTGGGGTTCTTTTTTTTATTTTTGAAAAATAAGATATATTCCTGTTTGCGCACAGCTTCCCTGTCAAACAAATCTATTTGTTTAATAGTGTATCTAAATATCGGGTCAGGAGTTCTGAAGCTCTCCCCCTCTCTCTCTCCCAGTGTCTCTGCGCAGCGGCACACTCGTATATTTTTCCGTTTCTGTCAGTCTGAGGTGTCGTTGCCATAACGCGATGCTATGGGTTGCATCACTTGGGTGTGACTGTCTTGCTTCGGACTTGACTGAAGAGGTCAGTCTCCCTTCGGGGGTCGAAAACTCCGGAGTAGTGAGTGTGGACAGCAGGCGCAACCGTAGCGAAGGTTATGCGTTTTAAAATGAAAATGCACTGTGTAAAACGTATTCCACAGACTGCTCGGGAACCGATGCTCTCGAGCCAAATATGGTTCTTGCAGTGAGTAGCCTATATGGCTTTTTTTTTTTTTTCAATAATAAAAGGTAGTGTGTCAATTCAATTAAAAATCAATATATCACATATTTTAAAATATTACATAATTCATTGAAGCCTGTTTGTCATGTATAATACACCGACCAATCGTCATCTGGCACATGCAGGGCACAAGTAGTTAAAATTTCATTGGACAATGTGAAGTGGAGTGGTAATTTTCTGGTCATTCACAAATCGTTTGAAAATTACATTTATGAAGCGATCTGAATGTGCGTCGTTGAAACAGTGGATGCTAATTGACTACAAAGCACTGCACAAAACAGCACCAAAAGTAGCATTAATGGTAAGTAGTAAAATTTTACAATTTAAAATAATAGTTTTCTATTCTAATATAATTTAAAATTTATATATTTTATTTCTGTGATGGAAGGCTGGATTTTCAACAGCCATAACTCCAGTCTTTAGTATCACATGATTCTTCAGAAATCATTCTAATATGCTGATTTATTATCAATGTTGGAAACAGTTGTTTTTTTTTAACCTGTGATACTTTCAGGATCAGGATTCATTGATGAATAAAAAGATAAATAGAACAACATTAAATTAAAATAGAAATTATTTTATAAGTCTTAATTGTCACTTTTTATATCAATATAGCACATCCTTGCTGAATAAAAGTATTAATTTATTTTATTAAAAAAAAGAAGAAGAAAATTACTGACACCTAACTTTTGAACGGTAGTGTATATTGGTACAAATATTTATATTTTAAGATGCTGTTCTTTTTTTAACTAAGTATCCTGAAAAAAGGGCTTAGGTTGGCATTTAGGACAGGGACAGCCCAAGTACACAATTTTTGAGTGTTGCTGTCCACTATAGAGAATTAACATATATAGGTTATGGCAGATGTTCAAGATAAAGCAAAATCTGATGTAAATTCTTCTTGCTGCATTACACTCTCAGATTACAGTAAACAAGTACTGTGAAGGCAATGGCTCAAAAAAAAATCTTTCACCTGCCTGTCAGATCTTTGACAGATGGGTTCATTCACTGTTGATTCAATAATACTAACTCTGTGCTTCTTTATAGTACTGTGTGTAGACAGCAACGTGGCTGAAACGTCAGCTAAAACTAGAGTTCATGCATCAGTGAGAAACTGTGCAGAGGGAGGAAAGGCACGGACTCTTTCCCTGCCCATGCCTGAACCTCTATATGCTGGAAACCAGGTCAGTGTTGGACCCAAAAGTATCTGCTTGTGTTTCCATGTGGAGGGTATAAATATAGGCAGTGCAGCACAGAATTAAAAAACCAACAGCCTAATGGTAAATGAAGAGGAAATCCAGGATCACTGGATATGACTTTTGGTAAGAGACAACCGGGTTTTTTCTGGGTCAAAAAATGTCTTAGGTAGTGGTGGACGAACACAGTCATCCACAAACACAGTACAAAGTACCCTACCAATGTGAACTGCGAGCCCAGTACTGAAAATAAATCCAAAATATATGCAGAAACAGTTTGTAATACTAAATTCATTAAATAAATCAAAAATCACTGTGAAGACAGATTATAAGACATAAAGAGAATGCTCTTAAAGTCCCCCTATAGTCAATAATTGTATCCCTTAAAACACATTTTTGATTACCAATCACATATTTAAATGTTTTATCCTGTGAAAAAAGTTATTAACTTCTTAAAATAGCTTGAATGTAACTCTTCACTCTTGCCTCATTTAGCGGATGAGCAATGTGCAAATTAGCCCTGGCTCCACTCACTCACACCAGCACAGAGACTCACTCGGTCAACTGTAGTAAACGCTGCACAATGGCAAGTGGAAATACTGGTTTAATTCAGCCATATATGTTTGAAACAAAAACTGATTCAAAAGAAGTAGAAAAGTGAATTATACAGGCTCGTATGCAAGTCGGTGTATCAGAATGGTATACAAGTCGGGGTATCAGAATGGAAAGAAATAAAGGCATATAGTTTATCATAACATTGCAATACATACATAATTCACCTGCTATATTGCTAAATGAATATGATTTTTGATGATCGACAGAAAAATATAAGGAGATAACCTGGCTTGTCTTGAGACTCCTGCTTCAGAGCATAGTAGCTGATGATATCCTAAAGCCCGCCCGCATGTTTACCGATTGGTTACAAGCCAAGGTAGTTTGTAACATAAGAAACACCAGTGAATTCAAACCTTGTTTTTAAAACTCTTTTTTTCACTGCAGTTTTAAGGAAAGAATACTCAGCAATGGTGTTGACTTATAAATATGCACATGGTTTGTCTTAAAGCATATTAAAAACACCACATAGTCATAGGACCTATATAACAACATTAAAAACTTGATTTTCACCACAAGATATTTAAGGAACCTTAATGCCCATATAAAAATGTATCAATGTTGCTTCCTTTTATATAGCCAACACAAATCAAGTGATGTGTAGTGATTGATTCTTAGACTATAGGTGGGAAAAACTATGTAGAGGACTCTTACTGTACGTTCACACCGCCGCCGACTTGAGCTTCCAAAGCTACCGGAAGTCATTCATTTTCAATGGAAGCTGGCTTCTCTCCGCTGCAAGGAGCGTCAAATCCATCGGTGTCGCGTTTTGGGCGTTTTGAGCGTCAATCAGAAAGTTGAAAGTAGCTCAACTTTATGGTAATGAGCTATGACGTGGTTCAGCGACAAGCAGCGGCAAAAGCCAGCAACCAATCGGAATATACGTCCTTCATGCTGGCTGATTCCAGAGAAACATACCATGTAAACTTTCGTTCCTACCAAAACATTAGTTCCGAGAAAATGGAGGAGAAGCTAATCATCACCGTTGCTGGTTTCCTATTATTAATGATATTTACATTTTTACATTTACATTTATTCATTTAGCTGACGCTTTTATCCAAAGCGACTTACAATTGCTAGATATGTCAGAGGTCGCACGCCTCCGGAGCAACTAGGGGTTAAGTGTCTTGCTCAGGGACACATTGGTGTCTCACAGTGGATTCGAACCCGGGTCTCTCACACCAAAGGCATGTGTCTTATCCACTGCGCCATCACCACCCCCTATTGCCATATCACGTTGGAGGGTGTCATGAACCCAAAATCTGAGTCCGACGTCTTCTCCGCAAATACAATACAGCAGCACCAAACAAAACACCAAACACAACCCGTACTTTTTGACAAGCGTCCTTGGCAGGGCAGCCAGAGATTCTTTGTCGCTCAAGTCAGCGGCGGTGTGAACGTACAGTTAGCCCACTGTAGCATACTAGATTTTACAAGAAAGGAGAGAAGGAAATCAGGACAGTGCTTGAGATCCATTAGTCAAATCCCTGATGGAATTCCCCATCTCCACCCAACACAAACATGCACAGAAGCTAATGAACTTAAATATAATCACTTCTGTGCAGCGGCAGAGTGCTGCAGCTGTGTCCGGTGTGCCGTCCTGGATACTGAGGGAACATTACACCATCACAGAGCATGTGGGCTGCTGTGTGGGCATCACTCTGGTTCAGCTGAGCTATTTCAGGAGACCTTAGAGATATTTCAAACACACTCCCACTCTCGCACCCACACTCCTCAACAGTGCGTCACAGAGGAGGGAGGAGGTCGAGAAAAAAACAAGATCAAAGGTCGATGAGGTATAATTTGCTGATTGATTCATTTGAGATGCACATTACTACAAGGTGTTGAACAGTGATCGGTCTCAGCTGACCACTTGTAATCGGGTCATCAACACTGTTCCTAATTCCAGGTGTAAAATACACACCTAATGGTTAACACACACTAAAACTTCTGTATTCTGTACTGTACATATTCTCAAATGTAAACACGGGCGTGTTAGTGCGCAGGTAAGAGAGAGAAAGGGTGGGGCGTTTTTGAGGAGAAAAGACATTTGACAATTTACAGATGAATGTGAGTGCTTAGAGCTGGGGAATCTGATGAGCTCTTCTTACAAATATTTCCTATGATGTAAAAGATCACAGGAGGAGCAGGTCTGAGCAAATCCAAGCAATCCCAGACACAGCGCAGTACTTAGGATATCAACTCTTGCTGTGTACCTCTTTGTTACTTAACTGCTGTAAGCTCTTCCATCAAAATAGTGGTCAACTGACATGGGTTTATTAATAGCCAATGCCTATAACAAAGCTGGCCAATGAACAATTTAATAATGCAATTTAATGACTGCAAATAAAATATATGCCAAATTGCATCATGCCAATGAACATCTATTTAAGACAAAATGTATTCAAAATTAAAAATTAAAAAAACATTTTCTGTCTGACACTAGAAAGAATGATTGCGAATGTTCATCTGGGACACAGCAGGCCACACAAATAATAATTTCAAATATGTGACAACATCTACTCGACATGTTGAACATCTTTTCTTTTTTCTTTTTAAATCTACAGGCACTGCTTACTTTAAGATGTATTAAGATCCATCTCGGGTAATACGATTAATACCAACCTCTCAAATGGACAGAAAGATTAATGTGCGGTCACATTAGCGAAGTTTTGACAAAATATCACGGACAAAAAATGTCTACTGTCTATTGTCAATAGTGTAGTATTGTGTGAAGCACAGCTCACACAAAATAAACTTTCAAACCAAGCAGCTAGCCTATCCGTTGGTCAACACAGTGAAGAATTTGTGTGAAATACTTGAACATAATGTGAAATCTGTGTGGGGAAATCACACAAAATTCCTAAATCACTTGCATTCCAATTAAAATGACTAGATATTGCTTTGAAAAATTAACTGAACAATGGTAAATGTGATAACATGCATTTTTGACTACCTCACAAAACAATTTTGACCACGTTTACACCTGAATTTAGCACACTTGTGATCAGATGGCCCAAAATAGATCCTGTTAAAACACAAAGTAAATATTTGTAAAATGTCTGTTGTTGTTTTTTGTCCATACATTGAAAGTCAGTGGGGTCCAAAACAACTTGGGCACCACTGACTTTCTCTGTATAGACAAAAACAGTTTTTCAAAATATCTTTTTACATATAAAACCAGTTGTAAACATAGTCATGCAAGAAGCACTCTCGATTTGAGTCCTTTGGTACTGTGTGAAGATCAGTCCTCAGGGCGAACTGGGACAGCTGGACTGGTTCAGTGTGTGTTTGTGTGTGTGTGGGAGGAGCTGCTGTAATCTTCTTGTGTTCACACTTTAACACCTCTTCCTCAAGCTGTATGTCTATCAGCAAGCACTCCCTGACAGCACAAAACTAAAGAGACACTCAGCTGTGCACCAGATTTGGTCTTCCTTCCTATACACCTCATTATATGTCACAGTTTGCAGGAACACAGAGAGTTAATTAAATAGTTAAGTCATTTTTTTCGAGATTGTGTATGCTATTCCACTATAAAAATGTCAATGTTCAAGATAAACAGCTGGTTGTTAATGTCAGTGGCAGTGCTGGGATGGGAATTTGTTTACAGGCTGTCAAAAGCTAATCCACTTATGACGTTTTAGGACACAACAACTTAGGACACAACACTTAGGACACAACAAATTTCACTTCCTTTTAATTTGCGGAGAAGTGTCAACTCAAAGACTCATTCTCACAGAGAAAGAAGAACAATGATGTCATGTAAAGTACCAAACTGTCCAACAATGTCCCTGTAAAACTAAAACTGTATTGAGAGCTGAGATTTTGCAATCGAATGAAGACATACTGACAAAACGGTGTCAGTATTTATAAGTTCACTAGAGCAAGAAAGAAAGAGAGAAAAAGAGAGGGAACAAGAGGAATGAACCGCAGTATTTAATTTAAACCTCAAACTAGTCATTTAGCCTCTCCATAATCCCTGGGTCTGGTGCTATGTCTGGTGATTACTCTTATTGGACACAGATAACCATCACAAGCGTTTCGATGTATGCTTCCTCCAAGTGGAAAATCAATCAGTAGACTGGCAAAACCAGAAGCAGGACCTGCTCATAAAGAAAAGTGGAGAGAGAGGGCGGGTATTTGTAGTTTGATCATTGGGCAAACTGTCTTCTAACTTTCTCTTGAGTGAGAACTGCCCCTGCCTTCACTCTCTCATGAACACACACCCATCCTGGTTCAGCTGACAAAGTTCACATGTACTGTTGTATAACCAAAAACAATAGCTCATCATAAAACAACCTTTGCACTTCTAAGGTGAGAGACAAGTGGAATCGTATAGCAGGTAATAAAACACAAGAGATAGACAGAGATAAGCTACAATAGAAACAGACAAAGAACAACACAAGAGTGTCGGCCGGCATTTGGCAGAAAGAGAATACATCCGGCTCTAGAATGCAGTCCAGATTTCCAGCTGAACATACACTAATACAGTGGCTCTCAGCTGGGGGGTTTTCTGATGTTACAAAACAAACACAGTACCATTCTTAATGCTGTCTGGGTCATATTTTCTTTCACTTATGTAGTTTGTATTGATGTTTTTTAAGGATGAGGGCATCTCACACAACCTGTCAAATCTGCATAAATTGCTTAGCATCTACAAAGTGACATGAAACTGCACTAAAATACCGATGAAATATATATAGGACCCACACTACAGTTCAAAACTTTACGGTCAGTCTTTTTTTTTTTTTTTATAATTAATACCTGCATGCAGCAAGGACGCAATTGATTAAAAGTGACAGTTAGAGCACAATGTGTAATTTAAATTTATTTTTGATTTAAAATTTCCAAAAACCACTAGAACAATGTTGTATATTTTACTGACTTTACATTATGCTTGATGTTTCCAATAATGTATAAATCCAGAGAAATCAGCCATTTTAACCAGTACAACTGCCTGTGTCATTGCGTTGCCTGTCAATGACGTCATATATCCGCATTACCTTCGATTGCCGGATTTACTTCTGTGGAAACCAAACACCAAAGATGATTTAATATATTATGTGTTTTATTAGGCTGGTGAGCAACTGTTTGGACACCTTTATTGACAGAAATCTAATCATTGTTATATACTAGCTCAACACGGTTAGTCTTATTGTTTGAATCTTTTGTTTTCTTGATTTACCACAAGTAGGCCTAATATGTTTGTACTAGGGCTGCACGATATTGGAAAAAAACTGACATTGTGATATTTTGTTTTTCTGCAATATTACAATATAAAGACAGTTTCACTAATTGACTAGCTCGATTTGGAAAGAATTAATCATTCTAGAAAGATTGATATGATTTTGTAGGGGAGTGAATCTGCATAGAAAATAATTACACAAATTGCATTAGATAAATACAATAGAACAAAGATACAAATTAAAATATAACAACGATACAAATTAAATATACAGTGCTTTGTTTTTTCAGTCAAGTCTAACAGTATTCAGGTACAGAAATCTAATGTACAATCTAATGTAAAATAACACTGCATAGTGTAACACTGCAATTAATCTTTGTTAAAGATACAAAAGTGATTTTCCCTTTGTATTTTGATTAACATTAAAAACAGACTGCAGCGGGTATATTAGGCTGCTGTCACTTTAAGAGCTAATGCATGGATCCAAAATAATGATCTGTTTTCTTTCTCAGTTGTTTAGGTTCATGTAAGCTATATGTGACTATTTACAAGGACACTCGCTGAGACGGGTATTTTCACATTGTTTTGCATGTATGTGCCATTTAAGCACAAATAGAGGAAGAAGAGATCGCAATTCGGTGTAAGCTTGCTGTCTGTGGTGCTCTGTGTGTGCACACAGAAAACAGCCCATGAGTTCTCTTTTGTGTCTTCTTGAGCTTTAATGGCTTTAAATTGCTTAAATGTTTAAACTGACCCGATCTAAAAACACATGCAAATGATAACCTTTCACTCTAAGATAGTTAAACTTTGCACTTAATCCAAGAATTATGTGCATTTCGAACCGTGATGCCTGGTCCATATGAATCACAGATCAACTATGATCCCTATACTTCATATCGCACATGTGAATTTTTGCAGATGCGCATATGATATCGATGCGAAAGCAATTTATCATGCAGCCCTAGTTTGTGCCATGCCTCAGAGACACTATTTTGTCAAGCAGTTTACATAGCATAATCAGAAAGAGCTTTATTTGTAGCAACAGTACATACCATATATTTTTAACTAATTGCATGCCGTTTAGCAACACAAGTCATCCATTGTTACGGCAACGGACTGTCGTTGAGTGAGTCATTAAATAGTTCATTCAACGAACAAATTCAAAAATGCTTATTCATTAAAAGATAGATGTAATGAAACAAGATGTTAATTATTTTTAACTTTGAGCTCCACTTTTCAAGGCTCAGCTGACCAGCAATGGATCGCACGGGTAACGCTGAAGCTGATGCTTCACTTAATAGAGACCAATGGCATTGATTCAATGCGTGACTCGCTGCCTTTTTTTCCCACGGCTTCCTTGCGCTGTTGACGCTGACTTTTTTTCCCGCGGCTTCCTCGTGCTGTTGATGCTGACCAGCGCTGCCGATAACGCCATTCAGGGTAAATACCCTTAAACGTTAAAAGGGTGATATGACAAATATTTTGCGTTCCTTGGACACGGCAACCTTTTCACGAATATATATGACTGGACCTCAAAGACAGATGCAGGTAAACGCATGCGCTCATTTGATCCCTCTCATTCACGGTCTGTTTAGGGTTAAGCGCAAATCCACAAAGTCTCTGTACAAATCACCATGATAAACAGAGTCTTGTTATCATTATTAACTTATTTAACATGCAATACACATGGCACGAAGTTCAAAGCAAGAAGGGTATAGCCTTATGAAAAAAAAAACATGCGAATATCACGGTAGCTGCAGTTACTTGCATTCCTCTGCGGTTGACCTGTCAGTAGCGCGGTACTACAATATTGTGGTTATTGCAACAGCCCTATCTCATACCAGCCACAGAACTAACGCACAGAGTAACGTTAACATAACTTCAACACTCAAATATATTGTATTAAGATTGCTTTGACCAAGTTAAAAAGCGCTGTGTTAACCAACTATTTTAATTCATCAAATAAAGTGACGTACAAGTAATTCAGCACTTGTGGCCATTTCATTAGAATGAAATAAAATAATGTGAATATAAGTGATCAAACATAACTGTAGCAAAGTTAAAGTTCAGGGAAGAAGGGGGCGGACATTAACCGTAACTTTATTCATCAAATAAACAACAAAACGCAAAGAGTGCCAGCAGCTGACAGCACCATTTAAGCATTATAAAAACAGCAATGTAAAATGTCCCAGGCTCTCTGTCCCCACCTGCTTCATACCACAGTAACGTTAATAAAACTTTAATACATTAACTCATCCATGAACATAATTTCTGCCCAATCCCATCGGATTGCTTTCCACCAGCTGTGGACGTGAAGACAACAACTCCAATGATTTCACGCTCATTCACGGCGTCATCAAGCTACGCCTTTGTTTTTGTTTTGAATAAGCAACCTCTAGCAGCAAAACTTACATATTGTGCCTTTAAGACGTTTACATTACAAAAATATTCTATTTAAAATAAATGTTTCTAGAAAACTATTAGAAGCAGTGGATATTAAATGTATAAAAAAACCCAGCCCTGAGGACCACTGCTCAAAAAACTGTACATAAGTGAAACTAGGTACAGCACAATCTAAAATTCAAACAACATGAAACTACTTTCAACTGCATTTTTAAAAGCTTTAACTCCAGACAATACAGAATCTCGCCTTGGCAATCCCTTTGACTTCCATACAGAAACCAACACCTATACCGTCTCTCTTTCTTCTATTGTCAGTCTCTGAACACATCTCAAACTAAAGATCAAAGCAACTCACAGGAAAGTGCAAATATTTGATCTTGACTCCATAAAATTCCAGGGTATTCAAGATAGTCTAAGTCTAAAGCTAAAAGAAGTCTAGTAAAAGTTAAGTGCCAGTACTGTAGCGGTATTTAGTTAAATGAGCTAGTTTATGTTCATACTGAACACAAATAGACAAGTGTTCTGGAGTCACTATTACCCCTTTTCCACCAACAAGAACCAGGTGCTGGTTCAGAGCTAGAGCTAGTGCCGGTTCGGAGTTGGTTCAACTGACGAGTTTTCAAAGAACCGGTTTGCCTTTCCACAGGCTAGAGAGCCATCACAGAGCCAGATCTTAGGTCACTGTATACATCTCATGTTGCCCAGCAACGCTAGCGCGGCACACACAAACACACCAGGCTTCTTCGAGATGGTTCGGCACTGTGAATCTCGAACTGCGAGAGCGATCCAAAAGCAGAAGGAGTCGTATGCTCTCCAAACACTCCCGCAGCTCCGATCAGTCCATGCCGCTCCGATGCATCTCGAACAAGCCTTCCATCAACAATGGCGGTCGTTGCGTTACTATTTATGCTCATGGCTTTGCAAACCTACATCGGTATCCAAACATGGCGAATCCAGCACGTTCGTGCAGCTCGCCGTAACTTGCATTAATGTAGATTACAATTGAGCTGCTATGAGCACGATTAGCTTCTATTTAAAAAATGGCCGTCACAAGTTTCTGTTTGTCTTGTTGGTCACGGTAACCCCACCCCCAGCCGCTGATGTAAGCGGTTCTTACTTCTAGACCCGCAATGATTTGGTGCTACTTAAGAACCACTTTTACTGGTTCGGAGCTGGTGCTTTGGTGGTCGAAAAACAAAGAACCGATTTGAAACTAGGCTCTGGCTCCGAACCAGCACCAGATCTGCCTTGGTGGAAAAGGGGTAAAAGACAGGCGCTGCTTCTCAGGCCTTACTGGAAATCCGTCAGTGCTCTGCATTTGAGTCTGGGACAGGTCATGGCAGGTCCTCTCTGTGCTAATCTTCCCTCTATCTGCTTTATGGGCCCCACCTGCCTAATGTAATGGAGCTTGTATGGGGGTTGCAGTTCTCTCTGTGCTTAGTGTTTCATTTCCCTGCACCCCCATCACCACTGCAGCTTACCTGACAAATGCATACTCGTGTGTATGTGTTAGCAGTGTTTTGTTCATAAACAAATCATTGTTTTTAATGAGTCTTTTAATGAAATGCTTTTTCACAAACCGACTCCTTTTTTTTCATCCACTTTAGTCTCTCTCTCGACTGCTTTCTTGCCTTTAAAGACAAACTATAGTGCAAAGTACAGTAGTTGAACAAACATCATTGGTTAGATCTATTAAATGAAGACATTCCCCCTCACTGCTGGAGTTATTAGTTGTGTCCCAAATAATTAACTATGTACTTTTATGTCTAGTTAAGTATCCATGCAAATGTAGTCATGCAAAGAAAATGGACTCTATCATAACAGTATAATTTTAATGATCTCATATGTTGACATTATGCCGGTGAATTGCAGAGCTGTTGCAAACATATCCACATTGCTATGATCAGATGCTTTCTTATACTGTTTTTTCACTGCTGTCATTTTTGTTGTGTTGAGAGGAAAGCGCACATTGACAGCACATATATTCATCTAAACATCGCTCTCAGCGTGGGCAGCGTCTGGATGTTTGTTAACAGCATATCACTGCAAAGGTATTTCCAACCAGTTTTTTATTTATTTCTAAGCAAAGAACGAAAAAGAACTTCGCAGTGATTATTTCGGGGCCTATAATTTGCTAGCTGCAGGTCACTTAACAGCCACCAGTGTTAATAATAACAAGGGTTTCTGAATTCGACCAAAATGTGCCACACAAGTCCTGAAAAGTGAAGCCAAAATGTTTCGATCACCCCCAGGTGGCTGGACCCAGTATAAGTCATAAAACATGTCTCAATTTTTTTTAGCATTATTATTTTTCTTCTTTTTCTGTATTTACATGATCAAAATAAAGATATCAATCAATCTAATGGGACTTGAGACAAACTATACAATCAAATTACACTTCAAATAAATTTCGTCCAAAGATGGTTTCTGTCATTTTAGGTAGTTATGATGTTGAAGTTCAAATGTTTTTTTTTGTTTTTTTATATATATATATATATATATATATATATATATATATATATATAAATTTGGTTTAAGTAAGTTATTTGATGCTATAAAACCGAGAGATGTCATGATTGACAGCTGAGATTGAATCACATTTAAGTATTAAAGCATGATTTTGCTACAGTTTCTGCTTATCTGGCATACTTTTTACGTCCTATGTAGGTATGCAGGGACTCAGTTCTCGCCACCTACTGGCGTAACGATGTAACCTGCAAAAAGAGTCACTCAATATATCAGAACAAACCTTGTTGGTGTATTCAAAGGCTCGAATCACTGAGATGAATAAAATGTATGTCTATAATCTCAGACATGTACACAGTCAACACACCAATGCACAGACTGCCAAAACACATGAGCTAGCCTCAATCTTCCTGTCCTCTGCCAAAGTCCCTTCAGATAAAGTCTTTGCCTTTACTCGAGTCAAAAATAAACAGATTTTTAGCCCAAGGCAAAAACAGGACTTTCCACTATGCCTAAATATGAGCCATGTAAGGTTAAGTTTCTGCTTAATGACATCAAAACGACACGCAACTCGCATCTCTAATAACGGCTGTCAACATTAATAGCAACAGCTAGAAATACATTTTCTAGGCTATTCCTGTCCGTGCCGACAGTAGTGCAGGTCGAGAAAAACACTGCGTCAAAAAGCTACACGTTACAGAAATTCACATTTAACACGGTATATCTGACAAGCGCGTTCAAGTTTAAGAGGGAAACAGGAATAAAATCAAATTATTTAAACTCTAACAGACCCAAGTTCTTAAACTCTGCGTTATTGTTCTTCGAGAAAGTGACTTTTCCTGTTTGGAAACAATATTCTAGAATAACGTTACGTCGGGTGTAACGTTACGTGGCGAGGAATTTAAATCGATTTGACATTTCAATGCTCGCGCACAACAAACTAACTTAAGTGCAAATAGAGCGTACATGTTGTACATGTAAACTTTATTTCGCTAACGTTACATAGTGCGATGCTGCGGACGTAGAACATCACAATCATACTGAGGGAATCTCTGTTTCAGCCTCCTAAAATCAGAACATACCCCATTACGTTTCAGTTGTCCCTCGACTACTAAACATCCGTCGTTTGGAAAGTCCCAGTTAAGTTTACAACCACATCGCTACGAGGCTGTTTCCTACATCAGCCACAAAATAGCTTGACTAAAATCACCGCAGTCCGGCGTATCGAGCTCCTCCGCTGCAGCGAACAGGAGGGGGAGGAGGGTGGCAAAGTTGCCGCAGTTAGGAGCTGTGTCTGGGGGCAAGTTTCGACCATTCAGCTCCCCTTCCACTAAACTAGCTTAATGGTCCCGCTTCGGATTTCTCTTACCTTGAGCACCAGGAGAAGAGTAGTGAGATTTTTTCGGAGGTAGCTCTCTGGAAGGGTAAACTACTCAGTCGCGTTTGACTTTTTGAGGATGAATAGATCAGCTCTCAGCAGGGTCCTCGCTAGTTCCTTCACTCTCACCCCCTCCCTTGCGCCGCAAGATCAAACCATCACATTCCTTCGACATACAAACAATGAAAAAGGTGGGTTTTCCTTTGCCAAGAAAGACCCACCCCTAGAACGACTACGCCGCCTGTGACCGCAGAAAGAACGCCCTGCCCGGGTAATACGGTCCCGCCTTCCCCGAGCGAAGAGTCTAAAGAGTGGATCAGTCGAGAGCTCTAGAGGAAACTTGAGGAATAACGGAAATCCAGTTCACAAGCTGGACTTTTTTTTTTTTAGCACTAATCAATACAGGTGTTAAAACATTTAAGAAAATGAAAGAAAAAAAATATTATATATATATATATATATATATATATATATATATATATATATATACCTGTATACACATTCACGTCACACATTCTGTCAATACGGATAAAACATATATATATATATAATATTTTTTTTCTTTCATTTTCTTAAATGTTTTAACACCTGTATTGATTAGTGCTAAAAAAAAAAAAAGTATATATATATGTGTATTATCCGTATTGACAGAATGTCTGACGTCACTGCAAAGGTGAGCACTGCAGTGTCCATTCCACTGTCAGGCAATGTTGCAGTAAAAAACAAACACAAAACCCGCCACACATTTAAGCAATTCCTTACACAATGCAAATAGTTCATATATTTCAAAATGATTTAAATGGTATTTAATTCCAATTTTAATGATATTTAATACAGTTTAATTGTATTAATAATTGCACCATGCCAGAAATATATTAACATTACCACCCACAAATAGTATAACAAATAAAACAATAATATTATTATCCTTTACCCTTGTATTGTTTTATTCAAAGTCATATCTTGATTATTATTGGGGTTTTTTTGTAAAATAATGTTTTGTTTTTTTATGTATTGTGCTTGCAAAGCAAAGAACTTGACCTGTTACCCAAAGGCAACAGTGCAGAACATTTTTTAACATATTTCCTAACCCTTTAAACACTTAATATTGGTCAGGAATAGTGCACACACACAAAAAAAAAAAAAAAAGCTGACTTTACAAGGGTTTCCAGAGTGGGATCTGAACCAGCATTTGATTGCTGGTGTAGAGCCTCAACCCACAAGCAACCACCAAAATCACAAACACCCTTATTTTTTTAGCAGCTACACTGTTTCACCAAACTTTGATTGCATTCTTTTTACTCTTCATTAGAGTAATTTCAAAGCAATGCATAGTGGTTTCTCATTAGAAAACCAACTCTCTCGCTCCACTTGTTTGATGTTGAGAAGAGAGATGGCGTGAATGTTATTTTCAAAGAAGAATTCAGGACAAACATTTATAACCACTCCACATGCACACAATCCTGTTTTAGGTCCAAAAAGAAAGGAAAGCATTTAATTCTGAAAGCAACAAGTATTAGTGTGGTGGCCAAGTTTTATTCTTGTGCTGCAATTTACTATTTAAGCACTCAGTGAACTAGGCATACATTTATTATTATAACAACATGAAAAGTGTATGAAAAAGTCAAATCTGCCCACCATGGTAAGACAAACACTGCGGTCATATGTATTTTGTTGCTTTCAACATATTAAAATAAGATAAGAGCAATCAATGAACCAGACTCACCTTATCACAGTCCAAGCTTCATATATGCTCTGTTGGGGATGGATGGTAATTAAAATGACTCTTTCTCCAGTGGCAGTGATCCTAAATAAGCACATAGCAGAAATAAAATGCTATAAACAGCCTACTGGCCTCAGAGTGGCTGAAGTAAAACCAACCAATTTACACCTGCCATAGTCAAGGATAATCTTCACTATATGCTTTTGACTTGCCTGGTTTAGGAATCTTACGCTGTATTATATTATCCTATTTATGTTTCTGCCATATAACAGTATTTTTTTTATCATTTAACTTTGCCTATTTCAAATTAACACTGTACTGGATTATATATCTAGTTAACTGTCTCTTACTGCATGTTGCAAACATCAAACATTAGGTTAAGAGGGTTACTTTGCCATAGGACAAGAGTCAAAATTTGGAAATTAAATGTAACAAATCATGTAAAAATGAATAATCTTTTATTGTAAAACTGAACAACATTTTATCAAACTTCGATAATTGCCTTAATCCTTTGAATAACTGAGAAGATATATTTAAACATTTCATAAAAAAATCACCTTTCAAGTTTATATTATACATGACATCAGCATATAAGAGTCAAATTGGAAGACCACAGGGACTCATCTAAAGATCACCCATTTAACAGTTCATCTATGAAATAAAAGATCAGTCATGAAAAGACATTATTGACAATATTCAAATCAGGAATGTCAGAATCAGAATGTGTAGTTTGTGCATAAAAAATGTCAGTCAAAACCAACACGTTAAACGATGTTCACTAACCAGCCAAAATTTTTTCATTTAGACTGGCGTTTTTTGTCTTTAGTATGCATTGTGAAGTATTTCACTCAGTTCTCTGATCATTCCGATTCAATTTCTGTGATTGAAGAACAAATTTATACTAACGTCACGTGCCTTATGTATTTTGCATGTTATCGTCTCTGACAGATAGCATGTTGAAGCCGCTCAGGCTGCCATTTTCTCCCTCTTCTCAGAAAGCAATGATGGATTCAAAACATATGGTTGTGTGAGTTTTCCCGGAAACACGTGTACTCGCTGGACCTCTGCTTATTTTTTGACAGACATTGATTTTGTGATATTCAAATGATATGGGTTTGAAAACAGATAGATCGTAAGGTAATAATTATTTATTTCTTAGCCAGCAAGTTTTCAGTGAAGAGATTGATGCCCATGATTGTGATATTTTGATGTTTTTAGTTCTAATATTCCAACCGACAAACAATCAATCAATCCTCTTTGCGTCATCTGGTGCTTGAGGCGTCTGCAAGGGAACTCCTTTTTGTTCTGTTGGTTGCTGTTGCGGGAGCGGTCTGCAGGGTGAGGCCTCTGGTCCTGAGTTCTTGCTCCACGGTTTGACGCCAGGTCTCTTTGGGTCTGCCCCGTTTCCTTTTTCCCTATGGAGTCCATCTCAGTGCCACCCTTGGTAGTGAGTCAGGGGGCATTGTGCAGACGTGGCCAAGCCATCTCCATTGACATGTTGCAATGGTTTAAGCGATGGTGTTTGTGCTCGTTCTATGCCGGAGTTCCTCGTTTGAGATCATATTAGGCCAGAAGATCCTCATGATCCGTCGCAGGCACTTAGTTTGGAAAACTTCTAGCTTGCGTTCGATGGTAGCAGTGGTCTTCCAGCACTCTGGGAGGAAGGACAAAAGGATGCTCAACACGTTGCTCTTAAAGATACGGATCTTCGTGTGGACGCTGAGTTTTATTTGTTGTCCTCCAGATGGGCTTTAGCATTGCGAAAGCCTGGTTGGCCTTCCTGATTCTTGTGGTGATTTTCTTTGTGCATTCTCCATCTGTGGCGACGCCTGCTGACCAGGTACATGAACATGTCCACTTCTTGCAAACGCTGGTCATTGATGTTGATTGGGTCGCCTAATCTAGTATTCTTCCTCAGCACTTGAGTCTTCCCCGTGTTGACTCAAAGACCTATAGTGCTTGCTCTCTGTGCCAACTGTGTGTCTTGTGTTGGATATCCTGGTATCTGCTTATCAGCAATCCGATGTCGTCGGCATAATCCAGGTTATCCAGCATTGAGGTCAGTGTCCACTGTGTTCCTTGTCTCCTGCCTTCTGTGGTGCGGCACATGATCCAGTCGATGGCCAGTGAGAAGAGGATTGGCGAGAGGATACAGCCTTGCTTCACTCCAGTTTTCACCTCGAATGGTTCAGTGAGCTGATTGTTGTGTATGACTCTACACTCAAAATTCTCGTACAGGGATTTGATGACGTTGACAAGTTTCTGGGGGATGCCATAATGTCTTAGGATCTTCCACAGGGAGGCTCGGTGCAGGCAGTCAAAGGCTTTTTCAAAATCCACAAAGACCACATAAAGGGGTCCATTCCACTCATGGGACTGCTCTAGAATCTGCCTCAGTGTAAAATGTGGTCGATGCATGACTTGCCCCTCCTAAAGCCTGCCTGTTCCTGGTGTAGGATGTCGTTCACAGCTGCTGTGATGCGCTGGAGAATGATGTGACTAAAGATCTTACTGGTGAGGGGTAGTAAGATGATTCCTCGCCAGTTGCAGTTCCCCAAATCTCCTTTCTTGGGGATTTTGACGATGATTCCGGTTTTCCAGTCATTCGGTGCTTCTTCACCATCCCAGATATTTTGGATAATCTGACAAAGAAGCTGCGGGGTCTCTATGTCTTCTGCCAGTAGCATTTCGGGACACACTCCATCATCACCAGGTGCCTTCCCATTCTTCAGCTTGTGGATGGCCTGCTTGACCTCCTCAACTGTGATGACGCCTTCTCTGCCTTTTTTCTGCCTTCTCTCTTCTATGCAATTCCACATCTCTTCTGATATCCACTCTGTCTTCTTACTATTTCTCAAGCCTAGGACTTCTTCTCCTGCGTCCTTCATTGCTCTGTTGAAATTTCCGATGGTTAGCACTGTCTCGTCTTCTAGAACACTAAACCTATTCCTTAGGGCTAACCTAAACTCTTCCTTCACTTTTGGGTCTTTTAACTTGGCCACATCGAAGCGCTAATTCCTGGATTGCCCTATCCTAGCTTTCATAAGCTTCAAAGTCACCTTGGCCACCAAAAGACTATGGTCGCTGCCGATGTCTAAGTGTTGTATCACTCGTACGTCCTGTACGAGTGTTTCCATCGACTGTTGATGATAATATGGCCGCTCTGATTGTGTGTTTTGCCGTCCGGTGACATTCATTTGAGTTTGTGGATATCCTTTTGCTCGAACAGGGTCCCTCCTATGACCAAGCCGTTCTCTTCACAGAGGTTGGCCAGTCTCTCTCCATTGTTGGTCATCACCCCTATCCATGACACCCCATGGTCTCTTTCTGTCTTTATTGTCGCAGCTGACCATAAACGTTTAAATCGCCAAGCAGCATCAGCACATCATGTCGAGGGGAGTCTCCTAAGAAGGATTGAAGAGCATCGTAGAAGGTGTCCTTGTCCTTTTCCTCTGCGCCATCCATTGGTGCATAGGCCACAACAACAGATAGCTTGGCGTACTTGGAGTTCAGCCTGACGTACAGCAGGTGCTCGTTCATGGGTTTCCACTGTAGAATGGTTTTTGCCTTGTTCTTGCTGATAATGGTCGGCGACTCCCTCCCCGGTGGATATTTTTCTTCCTTCCGGACCAGATGATGACCTCTCCAGTGTTCAACTTCTGTTTGCCGGCACCAGTCCATTGCACTTCTGTCACACCCATAAGGGTCAGGTTGTAGCGGTTCAGTTCGCACACTGCTTGTTCCAGCTTTCCAGTTTGGTAGAGCATTCGCACGTTCCAGCATCCAATTCTTATCCATGGTTTCGGTTTCAGGAGATCCGCTATTGGGAAGGAGACGTCCTTGTGGCTTTGGTCTCTATCCGTCATGAAGCCAGTTTCCTGGTCTGCTTCCCTCCAGATGTTGTTTGTTCACTTTTTGTTGTTTCTGTAGCAAGAGTTGTTTTTAACGGGGTGGGGTTGCTAACCCCACGCCCAACCCTCCTCCTTTTTCAGCCGGGCTTGGGACTGTCCTTTGCGGACGTTATGAAGCAACGACAATACTTTTTGTATTTATAAAAAAATATATACAAAAAGTATTCTCTTCACTTCATAATATTAAGGTTGAACCACTGTATTCACATGGACTATTTTAACAATGTTTTTACCTTTCTGTCCCTTGAAAGTTGCAATGACGTTGCTGTCGATGGAGGGACAGAAAGCTCTCAGATTTCATAAAAAATATCTTCATTTGTGTTCCGAAGATGAACGAAGGTCTTATGGGTTTTGAACGACATGAGGGTGAGTAATTAATGACAGAATTTAAATTTTTGGGTGAACTAACCCTTTAAATAAATTACCTGTTTCTCAGAGACTGACATAGGCTATTTGGCTTGTCAAAAATGTTACATTCAACTGTCTTTTTTTTTTTGAAAAAAAATTTGTTGACTTTTTAAAATCAAGATAATTTTTTACCAGTCTCTTATAATAAAAATATTTTATTTAAACCTGTGAAAATGCAGATCATAGTGCAAGTAATAGTGAAAAAAAGTGGCTAAGTGGCTTTCAGATCTCTCTCACTCCACAAGCTGTCATCGGTTAAATCAAAACAAAGTCCTTCACTCTTCAACTATTTTTGAATAAGGCCACTGCATGTTACAGCAGGAGAGACTGTAGGTGGGAGAAAATCCCAAGTTCGAACTGTTTGGTGAATGGGTTGAATTGGTGAAGGGTTATCGCAAAATATTCGTAAAGAAATGTTGTTCCAGGATCAACAAAATATGTTGATCCAGGAACATATCTTACTTGGCAAAAGCATGGTGACCACCATAATAGACACTGACTTGAACCCCCCCAACCCCCGCCAAAGTTATTGCCTTTCAAAAAATAACATACAAAATTAGTATGTTATATGCTTTGCTTGAAAGTTGGAATTACTTTGGTGGGGAAAAGAAAAAGTATAGGTTATGGAGATCACAAACTCAATATTGATTTGTTCAGTCGTTGCCTCACCATAGGATCTCGAGGCCCTTACTTGTGAGATCACAACAAGTTAATATGACGTTCCCAACAATTCAATATTTTGTAGAAGCGACATATTATCATGCTCCCACAAGTTAATATTTCGTGCCAACGACATGGACTGAAGATGTCCCCTCCAGGTCACTGCAGTTGAATCCCATAAAATCTGTTAAGTGGGGGATAAATCATTAAAAGAACAGCCTCAAACGTGTGAAATGCATGCTTTAAAACAGCATGGCATGATGGGACATGCCCAGGTATCAGTCTGTCACAACACAAGTGAGAGAGGTCTTGACTGCTGGCATATTTTTCACTATCTCCCACATTCAAATGTCAACTTGCAGATATAAGGAGAAGAGATTTTTTATTGAGTAAAATACAAGCTGTTTTATCTTAAGTGCTGAGCTGTGAATCATCCATAATATACCTGGACATTCAGAGGAGCCTCTAGGCATATTGAAACTCTCAGCCAAACAATATCTAGAGTCAGAACTAAGATGCCTCACCATCATGTCTCTCTCACTATTGTTTACGGCACAGTCCGGAGACGTAAGCAAACAGTGTGTTGTTATGTCATCTCATTGCAAGGGGTGTTTGTGTGGAGTAAAGGGCTCAACAGAATGTGCTTCAGCTTTTTCTGGAATGTGGCTCCGTCTATCTCCATAATTTCGCTTGATGCCTTTGGGCTTCAGGCCAACATTCCCCAAAGAGCACCTTGGTGAATTTGCTCCATCGCTTTTCAGATTCCATCAGCAGGACCTGCCCTCTGTAAGAAATGATTGAAGTTTTAAGAATTGCAATGAAAATGATGGTTTTAAAAGTATTCACTCATTAGTGTGGTTTCTCAGTTATGTGAAAATAATTGTTTTACCAATAACATAATTGTGAGTGTGATACATCAAAATAAAGCTAATTCTGAGTACATAAACTTACTGAATCAACATTTAACTGACTTGAGCTGAAAATTGCCGTTTGTAGAGCTGTGCAAACCTAGATTGAACTTGTTTCATAATTGATGAACTTTGCACTGACAAAGTTATTAAACTGAATTTAAAACTAAATTTGAGCTGAATAATGATGCTATAGTTTTTTTATAGAGCTCCTTTGCTGAAATTGAATTTGTTTCATAATTGATGAGTTTTACAACATGTACACTGTTTTTTCCTGTTTATTAATGTGAATAAAACAATCTGTATATAAAGCTTTATATAAATGAATGAGAGTTAATCTGTTGTCAGGGTTATATTCTGTTTGTGTGTGTGTGTGTGTGTGTGTGTGTGTGTGTGTGTGTGTGTGTGTGTGTGTGTGTGTGTGTGTGTGTGTGTTCAGTTTCCGTTTGCCTGTTTTTCTTTGATCCAGTTTTCCCATGTTTCCTTGGTTCATCTACTTCACCTGTCCTGATCTTGATCTTGCTAGCTCCTTTGTTTTCAATTGTTGTTAAGCCCTCAGTTCCTGTCAGTTCTTTGTCCTGGATTGTTTAACATCAATGTGTATGTGGTTGTTTTTCCTCCGAGTTATTCTCCTGTTTATTGTTTTAATTCTTGGATTAAGATCTATTTTGAGGATCTCCTTCATTGTGCGCTTCATGTCAGCCACCCACCGTGACAGCTGTACCCTATTATAAAGCGCTACATAAATAAATGAGAGTTCTCTTACGAGAGGTTCTCTCGTATTGCGTAAGTTTAGCTTACGCTATGGGAAAGATCCATCTTCTCGAGATATTGAAGCCAAAAAATTATCCTTAATTTTGTTTTCCAGACCTAGAGCAGGCCATCTCGCGTGCTCATTGGCTGCCCTGCGGGCAACTGCTGCAGCCTACCAGTGAGCCCGGGGTGACGTCACGCTCAATGAAGGGCGCCCACGCCTTCATAGCGTCACAGCCCGCCAGAATGGGCGTGGCTTAGCATATAAACATAGGGGCAGTAGGCTGACTTCCCTGATTTTTCGTCTCTTCAGCGAGCTCTTCGCATCGCTGGATCTGAGAGAAGCCACCGCCGCCAGCGAACAGCCAGCTTAGGACAGCGCTGAGGAAGCCGGCCCCCTTCGCCACCTTCAGCCATCCGTGCAAGCTACGCTATCCGTCGACGTATCCTTTACCTTGCTAAAACCTATTCTAAAAGAGCAGCGAGTGTCTTTTTTAAGACGCCTCGCACTTCCGGGGCTGCGAGCTATGTGAAGCGCTTCCGCTGTCGACCCTGCGGGCTCGACCCGAAGCCTTTGACACCCCCCGCCCCTCCTCACCGACGCGCAGCTGCCGCTCACGAGCCTCACTGCTGTCGCATCTGAGGATGAGGCCGAGGGACACGTACGAGCACGCGGCTAGCTCTCTTTACGTTACAAGAGAGCTACTCGTGTCCCCGTTCGCGCGTCATCTGTGTTATATGTAGGTCCCGTGCCCACTACTCGTGCGCGCGCCCTCGTACAAACACTGTTCCAGTTCTGCTCGACCACCAAGCACGCGGCTAGCTCTCTTTACGTTACAAGAGAGCTACCCGGCCCTCGAGTCCCCGTTCGCGTCATGCAGAGCCCTCTCGAGCTCTCTGCATGACCCGGACGGGCTTGCGCGCCGCCGTCGAAATGTCTCGCCCCGTCAGTCCCCTTAGATAAGGCTACTGCAGCGGTGTATTTGGCAGCCAACGAGCCGGTAATGCAACCCGCTCGCCTGCACACATCCGCCGTTTTCGCGGCGACCCAGAGAAATCTCAAGTGAGGAGCAGCATAATGTCAGGTTAAGAATGCAAGTTACGTGCCCGCTCACGAGCTCTCACGCTTACTAACAGACACATCGCCTCCGAAAAGACTCGCGTGTCCCGCTGTGGCCGGACCGCCGACAAAGTTTATTCCCTGTCGGTCCCCTTCAAACAGGCTACTGCAGTGGCTCAATTAGCAGCCAACGAGCCGGTTTGTTTACCCTCTCGCCTGCACACAAACGCCGTTTTCACGGCGACCCAGAAAAATCTCAAAAATAGTATAATGTCTGGTCCGGCTCATGCCGTCGGTGTTGTAAGTGTAGTGAAAGTGCCCACGCCCCAGTGTTCACCCCTACACATAAGCACTCTGAATCTCGCAGAGCACACTCTCATAAAGCGCAGAAAAGCCGCTCGAGTGTTGAATGTAAGAAATGTGTCCACAAGTCTGTGCCCACTATCTATCCGCTCTGTTACACGATCAAGAAAGCAGGTTATGAATGTAAGTCTCGTTACCGCCAGAGTGCATTCACGCTTGCTAATACAAACCTCCCCCCGGGCTCCGCCGGCGCGTTTAAGTGTCATCACAAAACGCAAGGCATTAATAAAACGCTCCCCATCCATTGTGATCGGGGCGTCAATTACACTTGTAAGTCTTGTGCACGCGCTCACGCTTACAGGAATCTTTTCCGCCCGGAGCGCTGCTCGCGCGTCCAAAGTGACAAAAGAATGTTCCTTATCCCTAATGATTGGGACATCTCACATAAATCAGCCGGTTTCGGCTTTTCAGCGAGCAGCCATTGCCCAGAACCAAGAGCGCGCGCGCCGCGCTTTCGGCTCCGGTTCAGTTTCACAAGCCCGCAAATGGCGGCGCTCTGAACCCGGAGGCCATTCGCCCCCTAGCGGCTCACATAGCTGCGTGGGAAACTATCCCAGGGATTTCAAAATGGGTGCTGAGCACAATAAAGCAGGGCTATACACTTCAATTCATTCGCAGTCCCCCGCGCTTTCAAGCCGGGACCGCGACGATAGTGAATGCGGAAGTAGCACACCTACTTCACGCAGAAATAGCAAAGCTGCTGTGCAAAGGGGCGATAGAAAAGGTGCCGCCTTCTCTGAGCGAGTCAGGCTTTTACAGCCGATATTTTTCTCGTACCCAAGAAGGACGGAGCCTTCAGACCTATCCTAGATCTGAGACATTTGAACAAAGTGCTTGCGAAAAGGCCGTTCAAAATGCGTGCGACCAGGAAAATCATCGCGCACGTTCGCCCGAGGGACTGGTTTATTTCTCTAGATCTGAAGGATGCCTATTTTCAGATTCAGATAATACCCCGTCACAGGCAATTGTTGAGATTCGCCTTCGACGGTCAGGTATATCAATACACCATCCTGCCGTTCGGCCTGTCCCTAGCACCCCGTACATTTACGAAGTGCATGGATGCGGCGCTCGCCCCCCTGAGAAGTCAGGGGCTGCAAATAATGAACTATCTGGACGATTGGCTGATATTGGCACAGTCAGAGACAGAACTGCTGTCTCACAGAACAGTGCTTCTCAGTCACCTGGAAAGCTTGGGTCTCACGGTCAACTGGACCAAGAGCTCATTACTGCCCAGCCAGTCAATTTCCTTTTTAGGAATAGAACTGGACTCGGTGACCATGACGGCTCGTTTATCGACACAGCGCGCGCGCCAGTGTTCGCCACCTAGCCGCATCTTTCCAGAAGGGCAGCTATCTCCCTTTGAAAACATTTCAAAGGATGTTGGGCTGTATGGCATCAGCTGCACTGGTGCTTCAGCTGGGCCTACTGCGCATGCGCCCGCTCCAACGCTGGTCGGCCAGAAAATCAGAGTGACTCAGACCTGCATAGCGGCTCTGCAGCCCTGGTTAGAAGCCGACTGGTACCAGCAGGGAGTGATGATGGGAACCATCTCTTATCGGAAAGTCATTTCGACAGACGCGTCAAACTCGGGTTGGGGCGCGCTGTTCGAGGGCAGACCGGTCTTCGGCCAGTGGTCAGAACAAAATAAGTTTTTTCACATAAATTGTCTGGAGATGATAGCGGTCGAGAACGCGCTGAAGCGCTTCCTCCCGTTCATACAGGACCAACATGTTCTTGTCCGTTCGGACAACATGTCTGTAGTATCCTATGTAACCCGTCAGGGCGGTGTCAGATCCAGAAATCTCTGCAATCTGACGGAACGCCTCCTTATTTGGTCTCAGATGCACCTGCGCTCGCTGAGGGCGGTGCCTGGCCATTTGAACGAGGGCCTAGACAAACTGTCCAGGGACAATGTTCCCCCAGGGGAATGGTCCCTGCACCCCTAAACGGTCCAGAAGCTGTGGCGCCTATTCGGCAGAGTGGAAGTCAACCTATTTGCGTCAAAAGACAACGCTCAATGCCTGACGTTCTTCTCGAAGGACGGGGACGCGCTGGCCCAGGTTGGCCCAGCCTCCCGCTATATGCTTTCCCTCCGGTCTCCCTGTTACCACAGGTGATCAAGAGAATCAGGGAAACGCGCCACTCGGTGCTCCAAATAGCCCCGCGTTGGGAGAATCAGATTGGTTCCCGGAACTAGCACGGCTGACACATACAGCTCCGTGGGCGATTCCGGTGAGGGCGGATCTCCTCTCTCAGGCTCGCGGCACGATCTGGTATCCCCATCCAGAGCGCTGGTCTCTGCACGCATGGTTGATCAACGGGTACTCATTGCCCTGCCAGAAGAAGTGATGAACACGATCACGCAGTCTAGAGCTCCTTCCACGAGAAGGCTCTACTCGTCTAAATGGTCGGTGTTCTCCGGATGGTGCACCGACAGAGGTCTGGACCCACGGACAGGCGGGGTGGCGCATCTGCTCACCTTCCTACAAGAGCTGTTGGATAAGGGGAGGTCCCCATCAACGCTCAAAGTATACGTGGCGGCCGTGGCAGCGTTCGTAGAATCGACACACGGCCAGTCACTGGGAAGTCATGAGTTGGTCATCCGCTTCCTTAGAGGAGCTAGAAGGATGAACCCGCTGCGCCCCCGTCGGTTCCTATGTGGGATCTTTCATTGGTCCTCGAGGCCCTGAAAGCCTTTCCATTTGAACCACTAGACTCCGTGGGGTTGAAATATCTATCACTGAAAACCGTCTTTCTGACTGCACTGTCGTCAGTAAAACGTGTGGTGGACCTGCACGCACTGCCTGTTAGCGCGTCGTGTCTTGAGTTCAGGCCGAATGACTCTAAAGTCATCCTCAGACCTAGACATGGCTATGTTCCTAAAGTGATGGGCACTCCATTCAGAGCGCAAGTTATTTTGCTGTCAGCTCTGCCAGCATCTGACAGCGAAAATGATGTGAATCTCATCTGCCCTGTCAGGGCGCTGATATTTTACATTACGTGCTCCGCCTCCTTCAGGCGTTCAAAACAGCTTTTTTGTTTCGTTTGGTGGGCGCACCAAGGGTCTCGCCTCCTCGAAACAGAGCCTGTCCAGATGGATAGTGGACGCTATAGCGGCTGTTTACGCGTCAAAAAGTCTGCAATGCCCTCTGGGCATCAGGGCTCATTCCACGAGAGGCGTGGCCTTGTCGTGGGCATGGTCCAGTGGGATTTCTATCCATGACATATGTGTAGCGGCGGGCTGGAGCTCCCCGTCTACCTTTGTCAGGTTTAATAACCTAGAAGTTCCTGCCTTGCAGGCTAAACTGTTGTCAGTGTGAAGGAGAGGTGTATTCTGCCCAGATCATCCTGCTCAGATCACTCTCACGTGACTCAGCTCTCCTGGTTGAGCTGCACTAGTAGGGTATGTGCCATGTGCCTATACAGACCGGCGCGCCGCTCTGTATTCCCTATGTGTGCTTGTGTACAAGTGATGGCCCGCGTGGCTGGCCACCTTATTTTTTCCACTTATGGGGTTCCCCTGAAAGTTCGGGGTCTCATGGTGGATGCTTGGCGTGCACAGCGTTGACAAAGTGTTCCCTTAGCGTAAGCTAAACTTACGCAATACGAGAGAACCTCTCGTAAGAGAACGATACTCGGTTACTAACGTAACCTCGGTTCTCTCTAGAGAGGGAACGAGTATTGCGTAACCGGCCGTGCTCGCGCCACGAGCGACTTCGCTTCAGTCGACGAAAAACCAGGGAAGTCAGCCTACAGCCCCTATGTTTATAGGCTAAGCCACACCCATTCTGGCGTGCTTTGACGCTATGAAGGCGCGGGCGCCCTTCATTGGGCGTGACGTCACGCCGGGCTCACTGGTAGGCTGCAGCAGGTACCCACAGGGCAGCCAATGAGCACGCAAGATGGCATTCTCTAGGTCTGCTAGCTGCTGCACTGCGTTGACAATAAATACAAAATTAAGGATAATTTTTTGGCTTCAATATCTCGAGAAGATGAATCTTTCCCGTAGCGTAAGCTAAACTTACGCAATACTCGTTCCCTCTCTAGATAGAACCGAGGTTACGTTAGTAACCGAGTATCGTTTTCTTGACTTGATATTTTAGACACACTATTGCAAGTTACTTCAGTGATCAAAAATAGTTCCAAACGGCCACAGCAAAATTTATGTTATAGGCTACGTCTTGCTGGTCTACAGTTGTGGTTTAGTTCCAGAATTAATCTGTATTTTTGAGCGAATTGGTTCAATGCATGATTCAGAGATTCATAACGATAGTCGCCACCTTCTAGTGATGTAGTCTGCTGTTGGACTGTATCAGGACAGACAGATAGATGGACGGACAGACAGACGGATGGATGGATGAATGGTTTACTCCAGCAGCATGTTTCTCATCTCTGTTGCAGGCACTATCATAACAAACAGTAGTTTGGTTAGAGACTATCATTAACTTTAATCCAGAATTTAGCTTGTGGCTCCATCAGGGCTAGGGCTTGTGTGCATGTTGCTAAAGTTAATATCTATTAAAAATAAAGTAGCATTGCATGAGGAAACTTACATCAACTGTAAAAATGTGTAAAAATACTTTCTCTTTTTCAAATTTATGACCTTTGTCTTTTAACAGGAAAGGAAAGTGGCATAACTTTGAGATATTTGTTGCTGTTTTTATTATTTTCTTTTCTTACTCTATCCTCTGCAGAATTGGATCGTTCTTGACTGTCTCTGACTGATGTGAGCACTGTGAGAGAATATATAAAAGGAATTGTTGTAGCATACTGTATATACTTGCCTGAAGGGGGAGTGACTGCTCTGTCTGATTTTCCGTTTTTGCATTGCCATAGCTAAACATTCTATACTAATATTTGTTGTTTTACTAAAAGTTTTACTTGAGTTGTAAATATGGATAAATATATAATTCTCATTAGGGAAGCTGTAAAGTGAGCGCTATTACTTTTTTTGTAATATTTTATTTTGATGTTCACAGTTAGTTTGGTGATTTTTAAACTAGTTTGGTGAGCTTCAACCATATGGGGTCCTAACTGGGAATTACAGATCGTACAGAATTAGCTTTTTTTGTTGTTGAGATTTTTTTTCATATATTTGTGGAATCAATACAGAAGTAAATGAATAAGAGACAATATTCTTGATAACTTGGTGCCCCCATGTGGTCACTATGAAATCTGTAGATTGAAGAGAGAGAGAGAGAGAGAGAGAGAGAGAGAGAGAGAGAGAGAGAGAGAGAGAGAGAGAGAGAGAGAGAGAGAGGGAGAGAGAGAGACCTTATTAGGTGGAAAATGCATGATTGCATGCTTCTACTTTTTATACACTTTAACAGGCACTTCAACAATTTGTTAGCGCACGTTTTTAGTTAATACATCATTTGTAAATGTTCTTAATGCGGTACACAGAAAAGTGTAGTTATGTAATTTCAAGTATAAAAATACCTAGATCATTGTATGTACTTAAAGTGCAAAAATAATTTATAAATAGTAAACTCTAAGTATGATGTTAGGTTCACTTAAAGTAACTTACAAATATACTTGCATTATAAAACTAAGAAACTATAGTTTACACTTCAAAGTGTTCTTCCATAAACAGAAAAATGTGTTACAAGTATTCAACTAGTAAACTACTTTTTGAGTAGGGAGGTGGGTGTTGCATGTTGATGAATAAGGACGCTACACAAACTGTGGGTTAAGATACATGTATTGAAATATTGCAGAACTGGCACGAACCTGGTAGCACAACACTGTTGACTTCCTATAACATGTTAACATACCCAATTACCCCACAGAGTGGAGCTGCTGCCTAAACAGTACAACACCCTGTAACATCTCTCTTCCTGAAGTAAGATATCCAAGCATTGATTGCCATTGTCAACAAACCTGAACTTCATTAAACTCATGTTAACTCAGCAGAGAACGGCCCGACTTAATAACATGGTTTTACAATGAACTGAAAAACCCTAATTTACCAAAAATAGCTGTTGGAACACAAATGCTGATATGAGAGCTGCTAACAGTGTTCTTGTTTAAAAGTGTTCGCTTTTCTTATTCAGTTAGCCCCACTTAAAGGTTCAATCTATCCCGAGGCTTAATTAGCCTGACACTCCGGGAGTATGCCTGACCCTGCTCCTCACGGTGTAGCGTGCAAATGGTTTGTGATGAATGGGGTGCAACCCCATGACTGGTGCCTGTCTCTTCACTGCTCCGGGGAACATTCTAGATGCCCTGATGACAGCGAGGGGACTCTCTCCGCTGGTCTAAGATCGACCCTGTTGCGACGGTATGTCTTCCCCTCCACATTAACAAAATAGGACCTGGGGCCCACCTGCTGCAGGCACACCCCTTTTCTCCACCGGCCAGTCCTGTCTCCGGGGACTGGTTTCATCCTGATGGGCTTGCCTACGTTCAGCTCAGGTAAATCTTTGGCTGTTGTGTCATAGTTCAGTTTCGCCATCTGCCGTTTCACACACAGTTTGTCCGGTATCTCATTGATGACCCGGGGCATTAGGAGCTGGTCCGCCACAAGGAGGTGCGTCCTCAGTCTCCACGACATCAGCCGCAGTGCTGGACTGCAGAGCAATCCTTCCGTGGGTGTGTTTCTCCAATGGAGAATAGCTTTCCATGGGTCCTCGCCAGCAAACGCGGCTCTTCTGCACAGGCTTTTTACAATCTTTACTGCCGACTCTGCTTTGCCATTGGCTTTTGGGTGTCTTGGCGATGAGGTAACATGCTCAAAGCTCCACATGCAAACTGACATCCACAGTCAGAAATGACCCGGTCTGGTATGCCATGGCGTGCAAATTGAGCTTTGCACCTCAGGATCTTAGTTTCAGCTGAGAGGTAAGGGAGCAGATCGACCTCCCGGAAGTCAGAGTAGTGGTCCACCACGAGCAGGAAATCCTGTCCTGCATGGTTGAACAGGTCCATGCTCACCATCTGCCAGGGACGTGTGGGTAGTGGGTGAGACATCATGGTCTCCTTCTGTTGTTCATGTGTTTACTCATTGCACACGGAGTACTGTTGCACAAAGTCTTTGATTTCCCCCTGCATGTTGGGCCAGAATAGAGTGTCACGGGCTTGCCTGTAGCAAGCCTCTCCCCCTATGTGGCTGTAGTGAATCCATCTCAGCATTTCTGGTCGCAAAGTTTTAGGAATTATAACACGCTGGCTCCTGAAGAGTATGCTGTCTTGCACACTGATTTCGTCTCTGATGGCCCAGTACCCTCTAATGACTATGGGTGTCTCCTCTCTGCAGTCTGGCCATCCTTCAAGCACAACAGTCTTGAGCACCTGAAGGCACTCATCCTTCTCTGTGTGTTGTCGGATTTGTGTGAGGCGTTGGCTGGTGACGTTCAGATACTCTGTCTGCTGAATTACTGTGGTATCGTACTGTTCCTGCTGTAGGCCATTTCCCGCCTGTACTGTGTGTCTGTGCTCTGTGGTGGGGTAGCAGCTCTGCTGAGCGTGTCACTGATGTACATTTCCGGGCCTGGCTTGTACACCACTTTGAGGCAGTAGTTCTGAAGCGTAAGGAACATGCTCTAGAGGCGCTTTGGTGCACTGAGGAGGGGCTTACTGAAGATAGACACCAACGGGCCGTGATCTGTCTCTAACATCACCCCTCCCATATAGGTGGTATTGGAATTGCTGACAGGCAAATACAATGCTCAGGCACTCCTTTTCTATTTGTGCATAATTTTGCTCTGTTTGGGACAATGCACGGGATGCAAATGCAACTGGTTGCCCTTCCTGCAGCAAGCAGCAGCCCAGGCCTGTCTGGCTGGAATCGCTTTGTATGGTGACCGGCCTGTTAATGTCATAATACCTCAAAACAGGTACCGCTGTGATCAGCGTCTTGATCTCCTTAATGACTGAGTCATGCTTTGGCAGCCAGTACCACTGTACATACTTATCCAACGGCCTCCTAAGTGGTTCACAGACCTCTGATAAGCGCGGCATGAACTTGGATAGGTAGTTCACAAACCCCACAAATCGCTGCACGCCCTTAGGGTCAGTGGGGTTGGGCATGTCCAGAACTGCTCTGACCTTGTCAGGGTCAGCTTTGAGGCCCTCGGCCGAGAGGACGTGGACGTGAAAGCGGACTTCCTTTACTCGAAATTGCAGCTTCTTCAGACTCAGTCTCAATTTCACTTCCTTGCATTTGTCCATCAGTGCGATGAGGTTTGCATCATAGTCTTGGATGGCTTCCTCCTCTGTGTCGCATAAAGTCCACTATTAAGATGTCGCCAACTATAGGCTCAATTCCTTTCAAGCCCACCAGGAGCTTGTGCTGCTTCCTCTGATACAGCTCTGGCGCAACTGACACGCCGAAAGGGAGTTTCAGCCAGCGTTTCCTGCCCCATGGCGTCCAAAATGTAGTCATCAGGCTGCTCTCCTCATCCAGACGGCACTGTAGAAACGCGTCCCGTGCGTCCACCAGCGTGCAGATACGTGCTTTTGGCAGTGTACAGTACATCATCTAAGGTGGGCATAAGGTAATGGGACCGCTTGAGAGCTTGGTTCAGGGGTCTGGGGTCAATATTGAGCTGGGGTCAATATAGAGCAGTATAAAGTTTCTCTGGCTTCTTTACTATGACCAGATTACCCTATCCAGTCAGTGGGTTGCGTGACTGTGACTAAGTGTCCATCCCTTTCATACTGATCCAACTGCGCTTTAACGGCTGCTTTGAGGGCCACTGGTACGTTTCCGGGAGCGCACTGCACAGAGGCCACAGTGCTGTCCAGCTCGAAGTGAAGGTCGCCAGGCAGAGAGTCAATGGGGCAGGTGAAGACATCATGGTACGTGCTGATTAGGCTCTCTTTATTCAGCATCCTCAACTTGCTGTGCTTTACACTATTCAGCTCCTCTGGAATAGTGAAACGTATCAGACCGAGATCTTCACATGTGGAACCCGAAAGCAGTGGCCTCTGGCCTGATTTCACAATTTCAAAGTCAAGTTTGTGTCTCTTGCCTCTTATGACGCACTGAGTGCTGAACAGGCCAATTGAGTTCATCCAAGCACTGTTGTAAAGTTTCAGTCTGGTGAGACTAGGCTGAAGAGCCGTCCTGGGTGATAGTCTCATTTTGTCCTTGATGCTCATCATGTTGCAGGTTGCTCCAGAGTCGAGCTGACATCTCTGGGGCCCGTTCTGCAGTGGGAGGCTGACAAACCACTTCTTCCCCTGTGTGTTCACTGCTCCTATGCTCATTGCCGTGTAGATCTGGCCCAGATTGCCGCCATCATCATCTTGGTCCTCTTCAGAGGGGGCGTCCATAGTGTGCAACTGTCTTGTGTTTTGGCTTTTTCATGCACACTTTAGCAAAGTGATTGGGGGTGCCGCACGAGCGGCATGCTTTCCCAAAAGCAGGGCACTGGTTCCGCCCACGTCTGTGTTGAGTGCCACAGTACCTGCACTCGCCTTCACCTCTCATGCTCTGTGCAGGTTTGATGGTCGGCTCAAATGGCCTGCTGGTATGCCGCCGTCGCTGTCCCTCTGCCACATTAAGTCTCTCCCCCGGCCCAGTGTTGTCCAGAGCTATAGTTTTCAACTTATTGTCCATAATCTCTGCAGCGCGGCAAATCTCAACTGCGAATTGCCAATATGAGGTCTTTTTATCTAAGCAGGCGGCGTCTCGCACCCTGATCAGTAATTCCAAGAACAAGCCTGTCTCTTATAAGCTGGTCTCTTAAGGTTCCATATTCACATGTTGCCGCTTCTCTCTCAGTCTTCGTAACAAATGTATCAATTGTCTCACCCTCCTCTTGTCTAAGATTTCCAAAAACGTACCTCTCAAAGATGACATTTTTAGTGGGTGTAAAGTAGTCTTCAAGTGCATCCAGAATGGCTTTTACGTATTTCTGCTGGTCTTGTGTGAGACCCAGGTTGTGTTTGTATAAGTGTCGGCACTCACTGCCCATTAGCCTTCTTAGTGTCGCGCCTTGCACTTCCGCATCTTTCTCGCATAGTCCGGTCGCCAGCAAGTAATCGTCAAACTCTGCTCGAAAACTTGCCTTATTGTTGCTCAAGTCACCAGACATTTTCATCGGCTCCAGTGGTGGAATGGACAACGCCATCTTACAGTCGCAATGTTGTGGCTAACGTTAGCTGGTTTGCCGACGACCTATCTTTACAGTAAATAAACCAAAAAAGTGTTGCGTTAGCGACTGGCTACATAAGATCACTTTTGGGTCCTAGTCTTTCTGACACCATGTTGCATGTTGATGAATAAGGACGCTACATATGGTATGGTGATGGGGGGTTTGTGTGACGTTTGTGTGACGTCCACCTGTGAATGCAGACACAATGGCTGGATTGCGTTGACATTACACTGAGATCCGATCACAATTCGTCCTCACAGTCACAGGAACTTCGGGATGTTTTGATCTCTTTGAGGAGTTTATGCTTCCAGTGAATTTCCCTGTGGAGGATGAGCTGTCTGTTGAGTCTGAACTTTGTTTTAGCACAGTGATGGTGCTAGCGCTCTCTTTAGAAGTCAACTGGGAACTGTCTAAAGCACAAGAATCTGACCCCCCCTTGGAGAATTGTGTTAACCTTGACTTCGAAACTAGAAAAGTGCCTGTCTCTAGTGTGCTTCTGCTTCTGTGAAAAGGGACTGATTATGAGTACATGGAATGTTGAAATGTTTTCACAGTCCCCCAGTCTCCTCTCTCCCTTATCAAATGGGTCTTACAATGTTTCAAAAGCTTGTATGGTTAGCACCCAGGATTTAGTCGAGAGTGTCAATAACTGATAGACTCTTACATTGTAGTACGGGCATACAATCTGAATGTTATCAGTGTGACCTTTTTATGATGTATGAGTCCTAAATACAAATGTGCATGTTTACATCTGGTGGGTTGTAAACTTTAATGGTGGGGGTGTTACATTGCAGGACGTATTGGTTTTTTCCCCCTTGTATGTTATGTTTGGGGATGTGTTTAAGGTAATTGCATTGCTGTATTTGTTGTGTTTGTCATCTTTTCTATCATATTCATCCATGCCTTCAGCCAACAGGTATTAACTCCTGCCACCTGATCCCAATTACCTTGTTGGTATCCCTACTGGTTGTAATTGGCAGATGAATGGAAGGAAGTGGAATAAAGCTTCAGTGCTCATGGAGACTGAATTGAGCACCATAGCTGTGTCTCAATTCAGTGGCTGCATCCTTTGAAGGCCGCGTCCTTCGAAGTGCGCGGCCGACGTGGCCTTCGAAGGACAAACCAAGACTTGTTTAAAGAGGAAAGTATTGCTGATTGCGTCACCGCGGCGTGACGAAGGCCGTCCCAAATCCGAAGGTCCTTCAAAGGCTCCTTAAAAATGTAAATGCGTCATGTAAATGCGTCTTCTTTTCCCGTGAATGCAGGATACATCAGAAGGATCCTTGCAGCCTTGCATACCCCAGGATTTATTGCGCACTGGAGATGAAATTGCCAGATTACACTTTTAAATGTAAGTATTGGGTTTCAATTTAATTGATAAATCTAATGTATCTAATGATAAAAATGAAAATAATAATAAATATAGCTGCAAGCAGCCATTACCAAGTGCAAGAAGCGGCAACAGATGCCATCATGGCTGGGAGTGTGAGACCAACTGCAGCAAGGAGCAATTAAAGACATGTTAAGAGAACTTTGGGTAAATGGCTAAAAAATTATATATACAGTAACTTTTAAGATGATTTAATGGTTTATCACTTTCGAAAAATAGGTGGCGCAGTTACGAAATCGATATGATGTGGTCAGAGTGAGGTGACAATGACACATACAAAGTTTGGTGTCAAAATGTCAAGGCATTGCAGAGATAAAGACTTAATAGTCATTTTGACAGCATGCCTCAACTTTGCTGCTGCGGTATACAAAAATGGTTTCATCTATCGTCACGAAATCCATAACTTTTAGTCGGCATGGTCTGGAGATGATATGATTCGATTTTGGTGAAAATCGGACTAACGGTCTAGGAGAAGTTCGAAAAAGAAGGTTTTGAAAGTAAATAAAAATTGTGGACAGGAAGTTTGTCCAAATACGTCAAACCTGGTATCTATGTTCTCGGCATGACCCAAGGAATCTGTTAAGACCAGTGTCATTAAAATAGGCATATTTATTCAAAAGTTATTAGCATTTTTGTAAATTTAATTATAACTTTTGACCAAAAGGTGGCGCTGTTTTGAAATCTTCTGAGTACCTTTAAGGCATGTCGCCGATGGCACATACTGAGTTTTGTAATGTTACAGCAATGCATTCGTTAAATATAGCATTTTACATCACAATACTGACTTTGATTGGATTTTACTACTCCTTACTATCAATATTTTGCCTTTGGATATTAGCATTTAGCCAGTGACCTATGTTTCCAAACTTCTGTACGGGTTTCGTCTCGATCGGACTAGCGGTTTCTAAGATATTTGGAAATGTTTTTTAATCGCTAAATCTCAACGCTACACAAACCGTAAGGCAAAACCTAGCATGGGTGGGATCGTTGGACTCAGCAAGGACTCAGGAACTTGAGGAACTCCTTGAGGAACTCCTTCAGGGCATAGTACTGATGACCCATACCGAGTTTCGTAACAATTCGTTCATGCGTTCAGAAAATACAGCATTTTAGCACATCATTCAAAATGGCCGCCAGCCAAAATGGCCGATCTGGGAAAATTGGATATCAGTTGACTCGATGCCCTGAATCTAACGAGACAACTTTTAAGATTTTTGGACAAACCGTTCAGAACTTATAAGCAAAATAGCCATTTTCTGTTTCTCCAGACCAGTAGGTGGCGCTGTGCCAAAACGCAGCATGTAGCCTCAGGTCATGCTTGTGATGACATGCACCAAGTTTGGTCTGAATATAATAAAGCATTGTGGTGATACAACCTTATGTTTGTTATCGCATGCACTACGTAAAATTAGTTCTCTTACGAGAGGTTCTCTCGTATTGTGTAAGTTTAGCTTACGCTACGGGAAAGATTCATCTTCTTGAGATACTGAAGCCAAAAAATTATCCTTCATTTTGTATTCCTTGTCAACGCAGTGCAGCAGCTAGCAGACCTAGAGCAGGCCATCTCGCGTGCTCATTGGCTGCCCTGCGGGCAACTGCTGCAGCCTACCAGTGAGCCCGGCGTGACGTCACGCCCAATGAAGGGCGCCCGCGCCTTCATAGCGTCACAGCCTGCCAGAATGGGCGTGGCTTAGCGTATAACACTAGGGGCTGTAGGCTGACTTCCCTGATTTTCGTCTCTTCAGCGAGCTCTTCGCATCGCTGGATCTGAGAGAAGCCACCGCCGCCGTCGAACAGCGGTCAGCCAGCTTAGGAGAGCGCTGAGGAAGCCGGCCGTCTTCGCCACCTTCAGCCATCCGTGCGAGCTACGCCATCCGGCGACGTATCCTTTACCTTGTCAGATTAAGAATGTAAGTTACGTGCCCGCTCACGAGCGCTCACGCTTACTAACAGACACATCGCCTCCGAAAAGACGTGCGAGTTTAAGTTTATTCCCTGTCAGTCCCCTTCAAACAGGCTACTGCAGTGGTTCAATTAGCAGCCAACGAGCCGGTTTGTTGACCCTCTCGCCTGCACACAAACGCCGTTTTCACGGCGACCCAGAAAAATCTCAAAAAGAGTAAAATGTCTGGTCCGGCTCATGCCGTCGGTGTTGTAAGTGTAATAAAAGTGCCCACGCCCCAGTGTTCACCACTACACATAAGCACTCCGAACCTCGCAGAGCACACTCTCATGAAGCGCAGAAAAGCCGCTCGAGTGTTTAATGTAAGAAATGTGTCCACAAGTCTGTGCCCACTATCTGCCCGCTCTGTTACACGATCAAGAAAGCAGGTTATGAATGTAAGTCTCGTGCCCGCCAGAGTGCGTTCACGCTTGCTAACACAAACCTCCCCCCGGGCTCCGCCCGCGCGTTTAAGTGTTATCACAAAACGCAGGGCATTAATAAAACGCTCCCCATCCATTATGATCGGGGCATCAAATACACTTGTAAGTCTCGTGCCCGCGCACACGCGCTCACGCTTACAGGAAGCTTTTCAGCCCGGAGCGCTGCTCGCGCGTCAAAAAGTGGAAAAAAAAAAAAAAAGAATGTTCCCCATCCCTTATGATTGGGACATCTCATATAAATCAGCCGGTCTCGGCTTTCAGCGAGCAGCCATTGCCCAGAACCGAGAGCGCGCGCGCCGCGCTTTCGGCTCCGGGTCAGTTTCACAAAAGAAAGCAGGTTATGAATGTAAGTCTCGTGCCTGCCTGAGTGCGTTCACGCTTGCTAACACTAACCTCCCCCCGGGCTCCGCCCGCGCGTTTAAGTGTTATCACAAAACGCAGGGCATTAATAAAACGCTCCCCATCGATTATGATCGGGGCGTCAAATACACTTGTAAGTCTCGTGCCCGCGCACACGCGCTCACGCTTACAGGAAGCTTTCCCGCCCGGAGCGCTGCTCGCGCGTCAAAAAAATGACAAAAGACTGTTCCCCATCCCTTTTGATTGGGACATCTCACATAAATCAGCCGGTTTCGGCTTTTCAGCGAGCAGCCATTGCCCAGAACCGAGAGCGCGCGCACCGCGCTTTCGGCTCCGGTTCAGTTTCACAAGCCCGCAAATGGCGGCGGTCTGAACCCGGAGGCCATTCGCCCCCTAGTGGCTCACATAGCTGTGTGGGAAACTATCCCAGGGATTTCAGAATGGGTGTTGAACACTATAAATTAGGGCTATACACTTCAATTCATTCGCCGTCCCCTGCGCTTTCAAGCCCGGACCGCGACGATAGTGAATGCGGAAGTAGCAAACCTATTTCACGCAGAAATAGCAAAGATGCTGTGCAAAGGGGCTATAGAAAAGGTACCGCCTTCTCTGAGCGAGTCAGGCTTTTACAGCCGATATTTTCTCGTACCCAAGAAGGACGGAGCCTTCAGACCTATCCTAGATCTGAGACATTTGAAATAAGTGCTTGCGAAAAGACTGTTCAAAATGCTTACGACCAGGAAAATCCACGCGCACGTTCGCCCGAGGGACTGGTTTATTTCTCTAGATCTGAAGGATGCCTATTTTCAGATTCAGATAGTACCCCGTCACAGGCAATTTTTGAGATTCGCCTTCGACGGTCAGGTATATCATTACACCGTCCTGCCGTTCGGCCTGTCCCTGGCACCCTGTACATTTACAAAGTGCATGGACGCGGCGCTCGCCCCCCTGAGAAGTCAGGGGCTGCGAATAATGAACTATCTGGACGATTGGCTGATATTGGCACAGTCAGAGACAGAACTGCTATCTCACAGAACAGTGCTTCTCAGTCATCTGGAAAGCTTGGGTCTCACGGTCAGCTGGACCAAGAGCTCATTACTGCCCAGCCAGTCAATTTCCTTTTTAGGAATAGCACTGGACTCGGTGACCATGACGGCTCGTTTATCGACACAGCGCGCACGCCGTGTTCACCACCTAGCCGCATCTTTCCAGAAGGGCAGCTTTCTCCCTTTGAAAACATTTCAAAGGATGTTGGGCTGTATGGCATCAGCTGCAGCGGTGCTCCAGCTGGGCCTACTGCGCATGCGCCTGCTCCAACGTTGGTTGAATGCTCGCGTGTCCCGCCGGGTGTCTGGCGGCCAGGAAATCAGAGTGACTCAGGCCTGCATAGCAGCTCTGCAGCCCTGGTTAGTGGCCGACTGGTACCAGCAGGGAGTCTGGAAATGATAGCGGTCGAGAACGCGCTGAAGTGCTTCCTCCCGTTCATACAGGACCAGCATGTTCTTGTCCGCTCGGACAACATGTCTGTGGTATCCTATGTAAACCGTCAGGGCGGTGTCAGATCCAGAAATCTCTGCAATCTGACGGAACGCCTCCTTATTTGGTCTCAGATGCACCTGCGCTCGCTGAGGGCGGCGCATGTGCCTGGCCATTTGAACGACGGCCCAGACAAACTGTCCAGGGACAATGTTCCCCCAGGGGAATGGTCCCTGCACCCCAAACGGTCCAGAAACTGTGGCGCCTATTCGGCAGAGCGGAAGTCGACCTATTTGCGTCAAAAGACAACGCTCAATGCCCGACGGTCTGTTCGAAGGACGAGGACGCGCTGGCCCAGGTTTGGCCCAGCCTCCCGCTATATGCTTTCCCTCCGGTCTCTCTGTTGCCACAGGTGATCAAGAGAATCAGGGAAGCGCGACACTCGGTGCTCCTCATAGCCCCGCGTTGGGAGAATCAGATTTGGTTCCCGGAACTAGCAGGGCTGTCACATACAGCTCCGTGGCCGAATCCGGTGAGGGCAGATCTCCTCTCTCAGGCTCGCGGCACGATCTGGCATCCCAATCCAGAGCGCTGGTCTCTGCATGCATGGTTGATCAACGGGTACTCGTTGCCCTGCCAGAAGGAGTGATGAACACGATCACGCAGTCTAAAGCCCCTTCCACGAGAAGGCTCTACGCGTCTAAATGGTCGGTTTTCTCTGGATGGTGCCCGACAGAGGTCTGGACCCGCGGACATGCGGGGTGGCGCATCTGCTCACCTTCCTACAAGAGCTGTTGGATAAGGGAAGGTCCCCATCCACGCTCAATGTATACGTGGCGGCCGTGGCAGCGTTCGCAGAATCGACGCACGGCCAGTCATTGGGAAGACACGAGTTGGCCATCCGCTTCCTTAGAGGAGCTAGAAGGATGAATCCGCCGCGCCCCCCGTCGGTTCCCATGTGGGATCTTTCATTGGTCCTCGAGGCCCTGCAAGCTTTTCCATTTGAACCACTAGACACCGTGGGGTTGAAATATCTATCACTGAAAACCGTCTTTCTGACTGCACTGTCGTCAGTAAAACGTGTAGGGGACCTGCATGTGCTGTCTGTCAGCGCGTCGTGTCTTGAGTTCGGACCGAATGACTCTAAAGTCATCCTCAGACCTAGACATGGCTATGTCCCTAAAGTGATGGGCACTCCATTCAGATCGCATGTTATTTCGTTGTCAGCTCTCCCAGCATCTGACAGCGAAGGTGATGTGAATCTCCTCTGCCCTGTCAGAGCGCTGAGGTTTTACATTACGCTCTCCGCCTCCTTCAGGCGTTCGGAACAGCTTTTTGTTTCGTTTGGTGGGCGCACCAAGGGTCTCGCCTCCTCGAAACAGAGCCTGTCCAGATGGATAGTAGACACTATAGCGGCCGCTTACGCGTGAAAAGGTCTGCAATGCCCTCCGGGCATCAGGGCTCATTCCACGAGAGGCGTGGCCCTTTTCGTGGGCATGGTCCAGTGGAATTTCTATCCATGACATATGTGTAGCGGCGGGCTGGAGCTCCCCGTCTACCTTTGTCAGGTTTTATAACCTAGAAGTTCCTGCCTTGCAGGCTAAACTGTTGTCAGTCTGAAGGAGAGGTGTATTCTGCCCTGATCTCCTGCTCAGATCACTCTCACATGACTCAGCTCTCCTGGTTGAGCTGCACTAAGTAGGGTATGTGCCATGTGCCTATACAGACCGGCGCGCTGCTCTGTATTCCCTATGTGTGCTTATGTACAAGTGATGGCCCGCGTGGCTGGCCACCTTATTTTTTCCACTTATGGGGTTCCCCTGAAAGCTCGGTGTCTCATGTGGATGCTTGGCGCGCACGGCGTTGACAAAGTGTTCCCGTAGCGTAAGCTAAACTTACACAATACGAGAGAACCTCTCGTAAGAGAACGATACTCGGTTACTAACGTAACCTCGGTTCTCTCTAGAGAGGGAACGAGTATTGCGTAACCGGCCGTGCTCGCGCCACGAGCGACTTCGCTTCAGTCGACAAAAACCAGGGAAGTCAGCCTACAACCCCTAGTGTTATACGCTAAGCCACGCCCATTCTGGCGGGCTGTGACGCTATGAAGGCGCAGGCGCCCTTCATTGGGCGTGACGTCACGCCGGGCTCACTGGTAGGCTGCAGCAGTTGCCCGCAGGGCACCCAATGAGCACGCGAGATGGCCTGCTCTAGGTCTGCTAGCTGCTGCACTGCGTTGACAAGGAATACAAAATTAAGGATAATTTTTTGGCTTCAGTATCTCGAGAAGATGAATCTTTCCCGTAGCGTAAGCTAAACTTACGCAATACTCGTTCCCTCTCTAGAGAGAACCGAGGTTACGTTAGTAACCGAGTATCGTTTGCGCGGTTTTCGAGAACAGTTTGACGAATCGACACGAATCTAATAGCTTTTTGTCAGCATGCTCTGGAGATGATCTGGATCATAATTCGTGGAAATCGGAGCATCGGCCTAGGAGGAGTTCGAGGTTTGTCAGAGAATTCAAAATGGCGGAAAAATTTTCATGATGGAAAATGACGTTATTGGGATGCAATCGAATCGTCATGAGCTCCGGAATCAGAAGAAATGGGAATTTTGTTGATTGGCCTCATGGTTAAAAAGTTATTAGCATAACAAAAGTGAAATTTTGGACAGGTGGTGGCGATAGAGGGAATGACTTAGAGACACATAAATTAGTGTATTTAATGTTGGGACTGTCCTCTATCAAAATGTTAAACCGTTACAACTTTCCCGCAAACGGTTCTATGGGCTGCCATAGACGCCCAGTCGGAAGAAGAAGAAGAATAAGAACCGGAACAATTACAATAGGTGCCCGCACCTTCGTTGCTTGGCCCCTAAAAAAAAAATACAATAAAGGTTCAAATGTTGACATATGTTACCAGTATGTAATTTTACATAGGCTAGTTTATACTATTTAGATTTTATTATTTACATAAATTTACCATGGTGAACATTTTATAGTTTTCAACCCCGTTTTGTTTTTAGGCAGTTATAACTATATATTTATAAATAATATATAACTTATATAAAGTCCAGTACAAATGTTACTGCCGCTCCTCTCAACGGCTGTCACCAGTTACTTGGCAACAAAACCAGACCGTCCCATTGAACAACTCCCGAGACACAGCTAGCAACAATTTGTTAGTGACAAAATATTTTGTTTCATTTTCCAAATAACCAGTGGTGGAATGTAACGACATACATTTACTCAGAATTAACGTATAATTTTGAAGTACTTTAGATTGTTATTCAACTCCACTTCATCTTTATTGTACATTTTATGAAAAACTGATTTTAACACATGGATTAGATTATGATATTAGATATTGTTTTGAAAAAATAGAAACAGTGTATATAGAAACACTAAAAATATGTCTTATATATCAGGGATAGGCAATGTTTGGTCCTGTCATTCAGAGTTTAGCTCATAGAACAGTTTTGCATGTTAAAATATTTTATGGTTTGATTTTTGAGCATTTGATATAATTTATTTTATTCTTTCCCTCTGAGAACAGTTCAGTGACTGGCAGCCCACGACTGAGACAACCCTGCAAACCTTGGTGGACAGTGGAAATATGCACTGATCCCAGATGATGTCCCGCTGGCTGAGCCCTTACCAGGGTCTCTATTGTGCAGCCCATCCAGGATCTCCTGCTCCGCTCAATAAAAGTCTACAGAAAAATGTTTTCTTTCTATCGGTTTTATGTATACTGTTAATGTAAACTTTTATTTTGTTTTTCTTATCTTAAACGTAACTTATCTTGTAAATAGTTGTAAAAAAGTAGGCTACGGTAAATAAAAATGTACAGAACAATTTATTTTTTATCAAATGTACAAATTAATTGAAATGACAAAAATAAATGTACAGAATAATTTCTTTATTATATTATAAGTTATGTAAAGCCTTTCGGGCCAGGATCCCCTTATGACACCTAGCCCCGTGCCTGCTGCCACTCGGCAGGTATCCATTCCTGTAGAGCCTGCCCAGAACGGCAGCTCTATCCTGGAGTGAGCAGCTCGATTTTGAGGAAGATGGGCAATCAGACTTTGTTCTCACTGATGAAGAGGAAGACTTTGAGGACTCTCTTTCATGAAACACTTTTCATGTTCAAATTCAATAAGGTTTTCACTGTACCCCCAGAGAATGTTGCAAAACATAATGCCCCCAAAAATGTTGCAAAACATATTCACAGAACACATTATAACATCATCAATATCACATCACGTTATTGCGACTGGTTGGTGACAGCTCAGTGAGAGCGAGAAGTGAGAGATCACACAATCAAGCTTCTGGAACATATAGTTTCTGGACCCATTAAGGCACTCCCGGAGGAGAGTGAGAATGGCGTCAGACACAGTCTTTGCACTGCGCCAGTGGAGACATCCAACCGGTCTGGTTCAAGGGGTACCCATGGGCGTGATTCAAGACAGAAATGTCATAACGACGGACGCGTTGTTGTGCGGTTGGGGGGGAATTCACGAGGGCAGGATAGTGAATGGAAGATGGGGTCATTGTCTGACCAATCTTCACATAAACTATCTGGAAATGCTGGCCGTGTTTCTGACGATGAAGCATTTTCTCCCTGTTCTGAAAGGGCATCATGTTCTCGTGAGAACGGACAACACTACAGTTGTGGCTTATATAAATCGACAGTGAGGCCTCAGATCACTTCTCTTGCACATGCTGGCCAGGGAAATACTGGCTGGCGGAGATCATACATATGCTGTACTAAGACCCGTGGTCTCTCCCGTTACGCAGAGATCTACTGTGAAAGGCAGGGGGGGAGATCTTTCATCCTCACCCAGAACTCTTGGCACTATGGGCCTGTCCAGTGAGTGGTTCAATTTGAATACAATCGGTCTGTCTGACAGTGTTATCAGAACCATACAGAATGCTAGAGCTTCGTCAACTAGGTCTCTCTATGAATGCAAATGGGGCGTGTTTGAGCACTGGTGCGCGGCTAAGCACGAGATTCTCTTTCAGTGCTCAGTGGCAGTCATTCTATAATTTCTACAGGATCTCCAATGGCTTCCAGTGGCTTATCGTATTAAATACAAAATTCTCCTGCTCATTTTTAAATCTTTGCATGGCTTGGCCCCCTCTATCTTCGTAACCTGCTCCTCACCTACACCCCGACTCGGTCACTGAGTTCATCTGACTTGCCTCTCTCGCAATGGGGGGCAGATCATTCATTTTTGCACCTGAACTGTGTAATTCTCTCACCCAATCACTCTTTTGTGTTAATAACATTTCTTAATTCAAATCATTACTCAAAACTCACTTATTATCATTCTTAAGTTTTGTTCTGTTCATTGTGCTTATCTCTATTCTGCTGTATTCTGCCCTGTCTACATAATTCTCTTTTACTGTATTCTTGTTACTCTAACCTTCTATTATTGTTTGTCATCGCTGTCTACCCTATTGGTGTTATCCCTTCCTTGCTGCATACATTGGAAAGCGTCCTTGATAAAAAAGCGCTATATAACACTTATTATTATTATAGAAAGAATCAGATTTTCTTTGTTGTTATGGCTTAACGCCATTGTAGCAAGGTTAGATGTTGTGGGAAGAAGGAGCGTGAGCCGGCGAACATTCAAAAACATTAATAAACGTAAAATAAACAATTACAAAATGAAAGTAAAGACACCAGCCCCTCACAGACGACTGCCGTCACATATAACAAAACACAACATAAATCCAGGCCTGGCCTCTCTCGATCTCCACTATCGTCGCTCCTCCTTTATGCTTCCACTCTGCCGTGAATGATACGAGACCGGTGCATCGCGCAGGTGTCGCTCATTATCAATCACGCCACCAGCCCTCACCTTCTCTCACGGCCCTCTGTGTCGTCCTGCTCACCACATACCCCCACCGCCCCTCGCAGGCCGGGGGATACCCACGTGTGCGTCTTCTCCAACCCCCCCCCCTGGCAGATGGCAGGAGTCCCCCGTTCCCTGCTCCTCCCCATCATGGCAAATGGCAGCAGGCTCCAGCCCACGGCGAACGGCGGCGACTCCTCTGCTCCATCATGGATGTCAGCCGCCCCTCCAGCACCCAGGGGGCCGGTAACGAGCTCGTCCATCCGCCCAGCAACTCACTCCAGCGCACCGCCTCGAGCATTCATGGCGACGGACTCTACTCACCATGCTCGATGGCACCGTGGATTCCCCACAGCGGAAAAGGCTCGTTGACAGCGCGTTCCTCCTTCTTCCCGGGTTTCGGGACCAATGTAGCAATGTTCGATGTTATGGGAAAAAGGAGGCGGGAACCAGCGAACATTCAACAGACAATTTAATAATAAAATAAACAAATACAAAATGAAAGTAAAAGACAGCAGCCCCTCACTGACAACTGCTGTCACATATAACAAACACAACAAGTCCAGGCCTGTCCTCTCTCGATCTTCACTGTCGTCGCTCCTCCTTTATGCTTCCGCTCCTCCGTTCGAGATATGAGACCGGTGCGTGCAGGTGTCGCTCATTATCAATCATGCCACTCGTCCTGCTCGCCACACCCATCTTGAGACTATATGACTTCATCTGTTTGTTCTTTATTTCTTACTAAAATTAAAGAGTAAATTTAATTTGACCAGATAAGTGTCTTGGTTTTAGTGCTGGGGTTGGAGACGGAAAAACCTCCTTGTCTCTCTCAAATTTTTTAACCTTTTTCATCATTTCTAATAGCCCTAAACTGGGGAGCCACGTAACAAGTCAAATATTGAAATAAATCGCTTACAAGTATACTAATAGTAGATTGATATAAGAATACTTACTACATAAAATATAACTAAAAATATACTTGAAATTTACTAATGTATATTTAATAAAATTAACTTGAAGTATACTTATTTTTTGGTTTTGTGAATTTTTCAAAGGCAAGCATATATTTTTATTTAAGTTAGATTGAATCAACTATTTTTTAAACATTTGATGCGTTTATTGCAAGTTATTGCAATAAATTGCAAGTTTGCGCCAAGGAACGAAAAAAAAAAGTTGAACTGTAGTTGTATTTTCAAATGTATTGTTTAGAACCCTAATGACATCACTGTAAGAGACAAAAGGTTTGAAAAAAAGTAAGTGTTTGAGTGAACAAACCACTGATGATGCATTACATAGATGATAATTTCACATGGCTCCATGTCAAGCATTAAGAACCCATTAGTGGTCTAATTATCAAACAATATCCATCCTCTTTATTTGTACTCATTTGTACAAATGTTCTGCCTTGCAAATTAGTCATTAGGGAGATTTCTTTCCATCAGCAAACTCCATTTGTAACAGTGCACTCTAATAGAAAAGACTCAGCAGACCAATTTTTCACATATTTCATGTGGTGAAGTCATGAAGACACTTCATGTTTTGACTTGACACCCTGCATGATATGTCAAGACTTGCCTGTGATGTACAGGACTTCCCCAAATATGAACATGAACTGAAATTATATTGGAGTTTGCATCAGCAGATTGCATATTCGTTTAAAAAAAAGAGGGTTCATCTCTGCTGTAGATATTATCTACAATATCCTCTACAAGTTATTGTTATAGAGAAATACTTATTGCATTAAGAGTAAATACAGCCAAAAAAAATTTCCTCCTATTCATCTGTTATGTTTTTATTATGTTACGATTTCCTGGTTGGTCTAGGGGAGGAAATCAACAGCAAAAATGGACGGTGATGAAATGAATGTGCAACAGCATTACCTGCAATACCTGTTTTGCAATCTTTATGTACATTAGTTTGTCATGTGAAACGCACGTGAAAGTGCCGCTAGTATCGTGGCTGATCTGGATAATATTGGATATATCTCGTATAGTTACATTTATGCATCTTTATAAGATATGTTATATTCATATACTTTAATACTATAATGAGGACGCTTTATAATTTATCTTAAGTTGTATATGCTCGGTTATCTTCTGTTTGCTTATTTCTATTATGCTAAACTCACTGGGAGAGAACTGTTAAAAGTGTTTAACAGTTAATGTGCCGTTTATCACAACCGTATGTGAGTATGTATGAATAACACTTAGTTATTTACGTCTGTTTATTTGTTTATTGCAGAAACTACCTCCAAAGCATAGTTCATAATGTTTCTATGGTGAAATCCTGCACAGAAATAAAAGGTGGAAAATATCTGATGACTCCTACTCCTTGATCAGAGTACTGAAGCGGTTAAGAACAATAAAGAATCGGCATTTAGAGGGGTAATCCCAAACAAATGGTCCTTCAAGCCGGATTTTGACTGTTTCAGAATGTCATCAGATGACAAATCAGCATCACTTCTCCATGCGGATGTTCAAGCAAGACAGTCACGTCGACGTCAGACCCCCAAGTGCTTGAGGATTACATCCTTGACTTACATCACTGACCTGCCCTTACCTCCAGTCCTGTTTAGAGGGAGTCAGAGGAGCAGAGAGGAGCAGCAGCCGCAGTGTGTACTAGTAAAGCAGATGCAGCTTCTAGCCAGGGTGGACATCGAGACAGGTCCAGTCCGAGTCAAGCAGATGTACGCATGGACTCACTGACGAAACTCATGGAATCCATGAGTGACAAGGAGAAAGAGGAGACATTCGAAATGGACGATCTTCTGATGAAATTGGAGCTGCTTAAGAAACGTAAGCACCGCCGAAACGAGATGATGGAACATATTAAATAATTCTTGAGGGAAGAAGAGGAAAATGAGGACAATGAATCAGAGCAGGCTATTGCATTAGCACCACAGTCTTCTTCGACATCTTCTGGTTCATTAAGCCCTCCGCCTATACACTCACATGACACGGTGTCACATGTTGTCAAACAGGCCGCTGAATGTACATCAGCGAGACATGAGGGAAATTCACAGGGAACATGTGCTGTTTCTAGAGCAGAGGTAGAGAGTGGCAACCTTGGATGCACTTCTATCCATCCAAACCAAACAAGAATTACAGGTTTACTGTATTCTCCTATCTCCTCTGGCACAGTATCTCCAGTCTCTCATCTGTCACTATCACCATTATCTGAGCCAGTTCCATCTCATTCTGCCAGATTTCTGCCCCTTCACGACCAAACTGTTGTTAATAAGGCTGAACGATCATTCCAGCCCCTTGAGCAGCTGCTGATTTCACCAGTACCGGTTAATCAGCATCCCATGACACCTTACGGCTATCTTGCAGCACCACATTCGCAGTTACAGCCAGTGAATGCATCAACAACATTCAGTTATGTCCCTCCTTATCAGAAAATGATGTCAACGTTACCCTCTCAAACGGTGATTCCTGGTTTACTCCCTTCTGTGAGCCCTGCTGCAGTTGTCGCTCCTCCACAGCTTATATCAGGAGACTACAGCTCCGCCGGGTGGTAAAATACCTCAGCGGACATTGTATAGCCCCCTTAAGCCTAAAATTCCAGATTTTACAAGTGACAGTGAAAGGGAATTTGCTAACATGAAGCTGGCATTAGACAATTTACTTGAACCTTTCCAGAACTAACAGAGAAATATAAATATCATGTCCTGCTGGAACATCTTAAACTGCCGGAAGCTCAGATGATCACGCAGTCTTGTCGGCATCACTTATATCCCTATTCAGCAGCTATGCAGGCACTTCAATTACAGTATGGTCAGCCTCATCAATTGGCTCAAAGTGAGATAGCAGCCATCTTCACATCATCAGATGTCAAGCCCAATGATAGCCACAGCTTTCAGAGCTTTGCTTTGCGAGTTCATCTCCTGGTCAGCATGCTGCTATCACTAGAGGGACCCAGAGGGATGGAGCTTAATTGCTGCTCACATGTAGATCGCCTACTCAGTAAGCTGCCAAAGTATCTGCGGGATGGATTCATCGAGTTCCTCCAACAACAGGGGAAGCTCAACTCCATAAGTCTTAACCCCTATAATTTGCAGGACTTTGCTGGTTGGCTACAAGCCAAAGCACAGCAGCAAAGACTGTCTATCCGGCTAGTACAGCGCTACCAGCTTGAGCAACTCTCAGGAGTCGGAAAGGAGAAACCTCCATATAAGCCAAAGGGATCAAGCCTAGCCGTTTATCACGATGCATCCCCTGCTGAAGCTGTGCTTTCTACCCGTCACAAAGAGCTCAAGCAGAAAAAAAACATTCAAGGTACACTGCCTCTTTTGCAACAGTAAAGAGCACTACATTACCCGCTGTGATAGCATCAAGGAGCAGTCGGTTGCTGATCTACAAAGATGGATTACAGATGGAAAGCGATGCTGGAGACGTGCTCGATTACATGTACCTGATATATGCAACCTTAAAAAGCCATGCAGTGCCTGTGATGGAATACCTCTCCAGGTGCTTCACCGTATAGCCCGTGATGATCCAACAAACAGTACATCAAGGACATCAGAGAGTCGCATTTACCTCACCCCTTCTAGTGCGACTTGCAGAGTGCTTCTTAAAGTGGTTCCAGTGTTGCTACACAGCGAGTTCAGGTCAGTGGAGACTTACGCTGTACTGGATGACGGAGCGCAAAGAACTATGATCTTGCCAATAGCCGTCCAAAGGCTTCAGTTAAAGGGTGAACCTGAAACACTGGCTCTACAAACTGTAAGATCTGACGTCACTCACCTTTCCGGGTCCAAGGTTAACCTAAAGCTGTTGTATACTCTGGTGAGATTAATAAGGTCATTAAGGCAGGTTATGTTACTATGCTCCAACCTGAAGAAGTTACCAAGTCAAAGGAAGCTTGGTACATTCCCCACCACCTGGTGTGCCACAATAATAAACCAAGACTGGTCTTCAATTGCTCATTCAGGTATCAAGGTCTGTCTCTGAATGATCAGCTTCTGGCAGGGCCTCCACTCGGTCCATCATTGTTGGGAGTCCTTTTGAGATTCAGACAACACCAGGTGGCTGTAAGTGCGGACATTCGTGGAATGTTCCATCAGGTTTGCCTGCTGCCTGAGGACAGACCTCTACTCCTCTTCATCTGGCGAGATTTACACAGTGAGAACTGTCCAGACGTTTATGAATGGCAGGTCTTGCCGTTTGGTACAACCAGCAGCCCATGTTGTGCCATTTTTGCTGTGCAACAGCATGCTCGGAACAACCAAGAGAGTTACTCAGGTGATCTACGAACAGTGCAACAGAGTTTCTATGTGGACAACTATCTGGCAAGCTTTCCAACCACATCCGAGGCCAAGCTAACAGTCAATCAACTGCCCAATCTCCTGTCAGAGGGCTTGATTTGACCTCAGACAATGGGCTAGCAACCAGCCCTCAATGATATCACACCTACCTGCGGAAGCAAGGTCTTTGACTGCAGAACAATGGCTTGGGCAGAACAAGACTGATCCAATGGAGCCGACTTTGGGTCTCAGGTGGAATTGTGCCGCTGATACATTAGGATACCACTATCGTCCCATAAAGCATGCCGCACTAACCATTAGGACAGCCTATCAAATCCTAGCAACTCAGTATGATCCCTTGGATCATCGTGCCTTTCACCACACGAGCAAAAGTGCTTATACAGCAGCTATGGTCGAAGAAAAGAGGATGGGATGACCCAAACTTACCTCAGGATCTACATGCTGCCTGGAACACATGGGAAAGTGAGTTACAGCATCTTAGTGCCATAACCATTCCTCGCAGTTACGCATCAGTTCCTACTGAGGTACAACGGCGGTATGACCTTCATATGTTTTGCGATGCATCTGAAAGGGCGTATGGAGCAGTGGCTTACTTAGCAGAGTACGCAGAAGATGGCATTCATTCTTCCTTTGCCATGGCTAGATCAAGATTGGCTCCTAAGAGGCAACAGTCCATACCTCGCTTGGAACTATGTGCGGCATTAGCAGGAGCACAGCTCGCAAAGCTTTTGAGAGATGAAATCACTCTCACTATCCAGCAGACAACTCTCTGGACAGATTCTACAACTGTGCTGGAGTGGCTGCAGTCAGACTCTTGTAGATTCAAAGTCTTTGTCGGAACAAGAGTCTCAGAAATACAGGAGTTGACAGAGTGCAGTGATTGGCTGTACGTGGACACGCAGCAGAACCCAGCTAATGATATCACAAGATGTAAACCACTTTTAATTTTTACTGTGCCTGGGTGCTGGAGTCAGGGACCATCGTTTCTGAAACTGAGTTCCGAACACTGGCCCAAGAGAACTGAACAGGCAAAAACAGAAGAGTTATCTGAACTGAAGAGTCTCACTATTTGCTGATTAACCACTATGCAACCAGATCAAACCCTTCCGGATACCATTCAATTCAGCACATGGAAAGAGTTAGTGGAGGTAACTCGACTTGCATGCCAAAAAGTGACAGATGATTCAACAAACACCCAGCTTTTTGAACATCGCGAAGCGGAATTGATCCTATTGAGTGTCAAGCTCAGAGCTTTCCTGAGGAATTAGCAGCCCTCAAAACACAGAAACTTATACCGAACCACAGTCGCTTAATGTGTCTTGCTCCAGAATGGGATCCAGTGATTAAGGTAATAAGAGTCGGAGGACGATTACGGAGACTGGGAAGCCCAGACGAGGAGCAAATTTATCCAATAGTGCTAGATCCGCAGCATCCAGCAACACATCTTCTCATTAAAGATTTCGACGAGCGTCGGTTGCAGCCAGGTACAGATCGAGTGTATGCAGAAATACGGAGGCAATACTGGATTTTGCGGGGACGTCAAGCTATTAGACACCATCAGCTTAACTGTCCATCCTGTCAACGATGGCGAGCTCAGCCTAAAGTCCCACGAATGGCAGATTTGCCACCAGAGCGGCTCAGGATTCTCTGCCCCCCATTTTATTCTACAGGGGTGGACTGTTTTGGCCCTTATCATGTCAAGATAGGCAGAAGGATTGAGAAACATTGTGGTGTCATTTTCAAATGTCTCACCACAAGAGCTGTCCACGTAGAGCTTCTCAACTCCATGGATGTGGATGCTTTTTTGCTTGCTCTTCAGCGATTCATAGCCAGACGTGGCAAGCCAAAGGAGAACAGGTCAGATTGTGGCACAAACTTTCGTGGTGCTGATCGAGAACTGGGTGAAGCTTTTGCAGCTATGGCCTCTCAATTAAAAGAGCAGTTAGCCGAGTACCAGATCCTCTTCAAGTTCAATCCGCCTAATGCTCCTCATTTTGGTGGTGTCTGGGAGCGAGAGGTCCGCTCCATTAAAACTGCTCTCCGAGTGGCAGTGGGAAGTCAGTCTATCTCTGAAGATGTCCTGACTACTGTCTTAGTAGAGGTAGAGGGCATTTTAGTTTATATACCCCTTGGATATGTTTCAGCAGACATCGCAGATCTCGATGCCATTACCCCAAATCTTCTCCTCATGGGGCGGCGGTATGCATCACTTCCACAAGTGGCGTATGCCTCAGGAGAAATGGGGCGGCGTAGATGGTGCCATTGTCAAAATCTTGTGGACCAATTCTGGACTCAATTTACGAGGAACTATTTACCTATGCTCCAGACACGCCAGAAATGGCACAAACCATCAGAAGCTCTGACAGTAGACTCAATAGTGTTGATTGTTGATCCACAACTTCCCAGAGCTCTGTGGCCTATTGGTAAAGTGGTTAAGGCTGTTGTCAGTGATGATGGATGTGTGAGAACAGTTGATGTTCTTGTCAAGGGTAAGGTGTACACCAGGCTGGTTGCTCGCCTTATTCAGTTGCCAGTTTCGAGGACAACAAAGACTTTTAAAGAATTCTCTTAAATTACACATTTGCTGCTCAAATGTGGGGGCGGCTGTTGTGAATTCTTTATATGTTTTGTTTTTTAAGTATTATCTACTGTTGTATTTTATGTTTTAAAATGGTGTATTATGTAGAATACTTAATATGTGGAAAGTAGATGGTACGCAATTTAGTTGGATGCTGTTTGAGCGGAAGTGATGCGTTTAAGTGACGCATACAGAGCGCTCAGAGTATGACGTATTTTTCCACCCGTGCAGCATCTCTGAGTGCAGGGAAAGTTCTTGACGAAGTGAGTTTATTTCCTGACTTTATATTTGTAATATCGAATGTTTATACTGTTGAGATTATCTCTAACATTAAGCCTGTAAGCCGCGGGTGTTTCGCGATCTTTATGTACAGTTTGTTACATTCTGTTTGCTTGTTTCTATTATGCTAAACTCACTGGGAGAGAACTGTTAAAAGTGTTTAACTGTTAATGTGCCGTTTATCACAACCGTATGTGAGTATGTATGATTAACACTTAGTTATTTACGTCTGTTTATTTGTTTATTGCAGAAACTACCTCCAAAACACAGTTCATAATGTTTCTATGGTGAAATCCTGCACAGAAATAAAAGGTGGAAAATATCTGATGACTCCTACACCTTGATCAGAGTACTGAAGCGGTTAAGAACAATAAAGAATCGGCATTCAGTGGGGTAATCCCCAACAGATAGGGCAGTGCTTCTCAACTCCAGTCCTCAGGACCCACTGCTCTGCAAATTTTGAATGTATCTCTTATCTGACACTCAGTTCAAATAAACAGTTCAGTTCAGGGGTGCTTCTCAATATCCCCCCTCGTCTCCTCGCTCCTCTGTCCTCCATCCTATGACCCGGAAACCAATCAAGCACAGCCATCTTGAAGGACATCTCAATTCTCTAATTGCACCGCGAGGAGTCGAGGAGGCTTTCAGAGGAGTTATGAGCAAGGATACACAGGTGTATCCTCAGTGGAAGTGTTTTATTGACTAAATGTGACGCACGTATAAATTCTCCTCCCCCTTCACATCGGTCGCAATAATTTGAATTTGTACTTTACCCTTGCTGTTTATATAAACCACACATCTCACATATTTCAACAGGGTATCTTGCATTATTATTATTCATTATGATTTTCTTAAATAAACAAACTTCAACAACATAAGGGCAGATCCTTTGAGCACTGCTGATGACGCTGTGAAGTGACGCTCGAGTGATCAAGTATTCCAATGTATAAAAAAAGCTTTCATTCGATTCCTCCGTCCTCTTTTTCTTTCCTTGTGTCCTTCCCTCACAACCTACAGGGGGATGATCTGAATCAGGTGTGTTAAATAAGGGAGATATACACAATATGCAGAGCAGTGGGTCCCCAGGACTGGAGTTTAGAATCACTGAGATAGGGTATCAGATTCAGAAGGGGGTATTGCCAAAACAACAAACATAATCAGTGTCTGGTTAACTCCTTATTAACCAAACTACTTAAACTAAAAGAAAAGAAAACAAGAGTACAGCAAAATAAGCTAACTCCCTTGCTAACAAACAGGAGAAAAAGTAAAGTTCAAAATAAATGGCACCCACCTCCCTACTAACCCCACAAATAAAGAAATAAATTATTAACTAGCAAACTTCAAGTAAACCAAGAGAAAAACAGATGAATCAAATCATACAATTAATAATTTTTGAAGTTAACCATCACTTCTGCCTTTTAAGTCTCAAAGAGTGTGATCAAAAGAGACTAAAGAGAGAAAAACTCTACTTCAAAAAGTATAGTACACAAATGAGGTGATACAACACCAACTATTTGCTTCAACACAACATAAGTCAGGGGTTGAAGATGAGACCTCAAAGCTGTTCCACAAAGTCAAGCCACCACCAACACAGCTCTGCTTCTATGGCGGTAGAGAATGGTACGCCTCAAGGTAGTATCATTAGTCCTTTGTTACAGAGCTACATCAACTGAGCATCCCACATCTTTAAACACATAATTTATCATTAATGAAAATAACAAAGGACTAATGATACTACCTTGAGGCGTACCATTCTCTACTTTATACTATCTACTCAATACTCCATTAACTTTAACTGTTATTTTCCTTTCTGTTAAGAAATCCTTACACCAGTTAAAAACTCTTCCTTTCATACCCTCTAGTTTCAACTTGAGAAGCACTCCTTTCTTCCACAGAATGTCATAGGTTTTTTCTATATAAAAAATATAACCAGTACTGTTTCTTTATTTGTCTGAGCCCTCCTTATGTCATACTCCAAACACACCATAGGATCCATTGTTCCCCTTCCTCTTCTAAATCCACTCTGATAAAAAAATTATCCATCCTATCATTGACCATTCTTTCCATTGTTTTTACCATCTGAGAGGTCAGGGCAATTGGTCTATAACTTTCAGGTAATGTTAGATCTTTCCCTGGTTTCCTTAAAGGAATTATAATAGATTATTTCCAACTTCTCGGAATAGTGCCTTCTTGCCATGTCTTATTATATAAATTTAGCACCAATTCTTTTCCTTTGTCACTAAGTTGTTTCAACATGACATAGCATATAGTATCCCTTCCAGGAGTTGACTTACCCAATTTCCTTATAGCGTTCTTAAGCTCATCTATTGTAAATAAAACTATTTATTACATGACCATCCTCACCCTCATCTTCTTGAATGATACTCCTATATCTTGCACTAGTGACTTGCCTTCCTCTTCTTTACTCTTGATTAAGGTTTTCAGAACTATATACACTTTTTCTAGTGTTTTTGCTATTAGTTCCATTTATCTTCACTACTAACAATATTTTGGCCTTCCTTCATTGCTGGGTAACCATATTCTTTCCCACACCCTCTCATTCTCTTTATTGTTCCCCAGACTTTCTCCACAGGTCTTGTCCTCCCAAATGAGTCGCAGAATCTTTTCCAGTATTCTTTTTACTTCTCCTAACTGTTTGCCTCACTATTGCCTGTAATCTCATATACTCAGTTAGTGTGTCTTTTTCAGATCCTTTGTCCACCATGGTACAATTTTATTTAACTTACAAGATTTGGATTTTGGAATAGCCTCTGTTGCTGCCCGCATTATAACATTACTTATCTCTATACTTAGTTCCTCAACATTTTGATAATTTCTACCCCACTTTAACCTGCTCCCGCTGATTTCTCTAAACTTCTCCCTGTCAGCTTCTTCCAACTTCCATCTCCCTTCCCTCATTACCTTTTCTACAATCAATTCCATCTCTGTATAAATTATTATAGGACAATGATCACTGCCCATAGTACTTTCTTTCCTTACTTCCCATCTACATTTCTTATACTGCTACTGTAGCTAACGTAATATCTATTGTAGACTCTGTTCCCTTTGCTATGTCTATCCTTGTACCAGTTCCATCATTTAATCAAACTAGTTCTTTCTCTTCCATAAATTCCAACACAGCTCTGATGATGGTTGCAGTTTAAATACTCTCCTTCCCCTCCCAGCATCCAATAACAGCAGGGCATTGATTATTGGCATCAGGTGGAAACTATTTCTCCTACGAAGAGAGACAGGGAGAGAGAGAGAAACAGAGCACAGCAAGGGCACACACAAACAAAACCTTACGGCTCTGGATGTAACAAATACTTTTTATTTAACTGTAAAAAAAAAAAATAGTTGCTACCTTAAATTTTTGAGTACCATCAACTTGGATGTTTAAGTTATTTTAACTTAAATTACATTAAACTGACTTAAATAGATTAGTTGTATCTTGTATAACTTATCACAAAATGGCTTAACATGTGTTTATATTGCTGTAACTCATTAAAATGTTGTCATAACTTATTGAGCATATACTTTTTTACAGAGTGCTCTTACAGTCTTTATAGCAGCTTTAAATGTCATGCTCAGGTTAAGATGATCTTTACAGATAGAATACTAAGGAAATGGCTGTTTATTCATGGCTGGATATATCATATTCATTTGCTTAATTCAACAGTCAACAGATAGTAAATTAAACTCCATAGTTTCTCTTTCCAAGAGTAAAAAAAAAAACACATAATAGGCTACATCCAGATCTTCAGATAAACCCTGAGTTACCAGCTGGAGTCAACACTTCCTGTGTGCTTAGCATTCTATGCTAAACAATAGAGTGGAATATGAGGAGTCTCTAATTGCTTGAATCCGAAGACGTGGCATGAATTCAAAATAATAAGGGTGGGTCTCAAGCAGCCTCTGTACACTCAGCAGTGTAAAAACGTGTTTTGAAGTCCCTCCTGCTCACAGGACATGAAAAAACATTTCTGGCAATTCCTGATGACAATCCAAAAGCACTTTAAATTAGGCCTGGGAATTGATTTAAAAAAATTATTAATTAATCACACAATTTGCTGTGATTAATCGCAATTAATCGCATTTTCCACCAAGCTTGTAATCATCAATATTTAAATGTAGAATCACCTAATTAAATTAAACAACACAAAGGAAGTATATTTTAAATAATATTTTATTTGCGTCTTGTGAACTGTAAACAGACTCTCCTCAGAACCACAGAGTAGTTGTTCCCATCAAATAAAATGTGTGCAGCAACATTATAAAGAAAATTTAAGTTGAATATTAAAACCATCAGGGTCATCAAAAAGTCTAGATTAGTTTGGAACTTAAGCCAATTGGCCAAAATAAATAATTTCTTTATATGCTCCAACAATATAAAAATATGCAATATGAATAACAAAAGGAGAATGTTTAATTTTTTTCACCCAAAGATTTTGCCTACTTTTTACATTAAGCCAGCAACTGAGACCGACCAGTTACATTATCAGGGGAAAAAGCAGCTCTCTTTTTTTTTGGACAATGTGGCCTGAGAGTGAGAACAACCTCTCACAAGGCACTGTGGTTGCAGGTGTTGACATGTACTTGTGTGCAATGCCTGCCAGCAGGACATGTCACCTGCTGTGTCTGCAGATGGTTGTTGCACCAGCCTCTCTTCCTTTGCCAGGTTGCTTATTCCACACCTCATTCCTTTAATCTTTGGGAAGACACTTCAGGTCCTTAAACCTGGGGTTCAGGGCAGTAGCAATCTTCATCCATGTGAGGTTGGTGTTTTCCTTCCGTTTATCTCGGTCTGTGGTAAACACCTTTTTGAACCTCAACACATAGACTGGGTAATCATCTGATGGCTCCATAACTCTGAACAAGTGGCACAATCCGGGTAACACCACTGAACAGGAGGTGTACTGCTCTCCCCCAGGAGTTCAGTCACATTTCTGCAGTGGAAGGATATTTCTACACACACACACACACACACACACACACACACACACACACACACACACACACACACACACACACACACACACACACACACACACACACACACACACACACACACACACACACACACACACACCTATTAATAGGTAAACTTATTAGAGGTAAAACCTATTAAGGGCCTCAAACATAACTACCACCACCGACGATCATGCCCACAAATATTAATACAGACTGTCCATTACTGAGAAGCATAAGCAGGATACGGTAGAGAATATTATATAAGCTATGTGACCCAGCAGCAAATAAGTAAATAAAGATTTATGGATAACCTTTTTTGATGTTAAAGCTGTCTGTAGCTGTCTCTTTGTCGCCATCTCTGTTTGAAATCTGCAATTGCAGTTATTCACGGAATTATCAACTACGTGGGTTGTGCCTCGGCACGGCACGGCGCGGATGAATCCAATGTTTTGAGGAGAATGTGCGGCTGTCAGTCACCGCGCCGGTGTGGATACTGTCATTCGGAATCACAGATTCTACTTTTAGGAAATTTGACCAACATAAGAATTTTCACTGGAAAAAGTCCTCTGAACAAGTAAGTAACATCCACTTTTGTTCTGACCAACTAAGGGAAAAAGCATTGCAGTAAAACGTGCTGATTAAATTTAACGATTGCTTATCATATCACGTCAAACAGTAAAAATTATACTTTGTTCTCAAATTGTTAATGTTAACAACATCAGCATTAATACACCGAGATGTATCCTTGTTTTCGCATATGGGCTCGTTGCAGTCTCATTTTTTCTGTAGCCACTCCAAAGTCCGAAGTCTTTTGCATTTTACAACGTGGGAATCTCCAGTTGTCACTGGTGATTGTCAATTTAACCTTTCTGGATCCGCCATCAAATTGATAAGTTTAATTATATCAAGAGCTTTGAGAAAAGGCTAGCCATATAGCCTACTAGCCGAGACACCTTCTTTATGTGTACAGATGTGACGTAATGACGCAAAGACATGCTGGAATTTCCCGCAGAAATCCACCACTACCAATGGAATTAAAAACATTATTAGAATCTTACCGTTTAGAATCGAGCTAAGGCAAGCAGATAGTTTTGAACACTGGCTGGTTATGTACTTGCTCAAAATTTTATTTTGGATAATTTTTAACCCAAAAAAGTTACGGACTGCAGCTACTTTACTGAAAAACAATGTTTCAAAGAACTCTTCACCAACTGGCTAACGTTAAAAAAAAAGATTGAAAAATCCGTTGAACTGAGTATAACATTCGGCTACATGAAGCCTACCTTGGTTATCATTTACTGTTTATTTGCAAGTGTTGTGAAGAAATAGAAGAGCATCCAATGTTAAAGGCTTCAGACTCATTGTTTTTTTTGTTTTTTTTTTGTGGTAATTAAATCAAAGCTCTTACAAAATGCAGATTTTCCCGAAGCATTGGGAACTTTTAGTAACTCTCCACGCTCCAACTTCTTCCTGATGCTCTGCATAGTCAACTGTCACCTGTATGCTAATTCATTGCACGTGTGTCGCGTTACTCGCGAAATTGCGTATTGCATAGGCGATGTATGATATTTATAATATTATCCATGTAACAATATTTCATACAGTAGCCTGTGCTCTGCGCATATATTATGCGCACATTGAAAGGAGAGAAGTTAGTAGTGAAGCTAAGTCCGACCCGAGCCCGATCTGTAAAAAAAAAAAAAAAAAAAAGCCCGCATGAACTCAGCGGGACCCGACGGGCTCCCAGACGTCTATCTAACATATAGATGTGGCAAATTAGCAATAAACAAAATCAGGTCAGACAACCATGACATCACATGCCTTTGTGGAAGCGAATGTTACAATATTTGTAGTCTAAATGAGGGCCAGTCATTAATATGTTTATAGTCATTATATATTCATACGGTTCTTTGTATATAGCCCCTTTCACACAGAGATTCCGGAAAATACACGGATAAAGTGATCCGGGATTTGACCCGGGTTCGTTTGATTTTGGTTCATTCACACTGCTAGTGATTTTCCGGAATCAGACAGTGCATTCACACACAACCCGTAAAATTCCCGTGAAGACACGTGACATCGATGTGACATGTAATGTGACATGTAATGTCTCAGCAGCGTCTATAGTTTGCTTATGAGCTGCGATTTCTCTCTGGAGAAACCATGCTTGTGCATTTTTTTCTCTGATTCGATCCTAAACTAGCGCATTACGTACCATTTAACTAGCCTGCTTTCACTTCACTTCAGCGTCATCATTACGACACGGCATTGGTTACGGCTTTTGTTCACACAGCGCGCGTTCCGGGACTGATCCCGGCAATGTTAGTAGGTCCCCAACCCGGCATCAATCCCGGTCGTGTTTGCGTTCACACAGAAGGTGTTCTGGCAATTTCCCGGGATCAACGCGCTGTGTGAAAGTGGCTTATTTATCAGTGTATAATTATACTTTATTGTTGTTTCTCTTTCAAGAACCACACTTATTTAAATAGGCAACTGTTCAAGTTTGAAATGAGTGGTCTATGAGTGGTGTGTGCATCTGCCCTCCTAAACGGACATCACTTATTGTTCTGATAGGACAATCTTTGGTGGTTGCCACCGTGTTAATTAGCCCTAAGAGCTTAATAAATATTTACAATATATACATAAATTCATAGGAAAGTCGAAAAAGTTGATGTTTCCAAATAATTTCTATTGCACACAGGGGCAATTTTCCATTGTTTCCTGAATGAGGAAATGGCAATGTGTCACCCACTCTGTTTCCTTTCTTCCCTTCCTGTTATGATGTTGCAATGTTTTAAAACCCTTCCGATACATAATGTGCAACAGTAAATAATATTAGAATGTTTACTTTAAAAGAAAAGGAAACTTTACACACACAAAATATAGCCTATATAAAGTCCTGGGCCTGGGAAGTAAAAAAAGTAGATTTTTCCAATCAATTTGTCCACTTATAGTTATGCAAACAGGGCCAATTCATGGTCCTGCGAGGCCTGAAGTCATGCATTTTTGGAGGAGCTTCCTGTCCCTAGTGGCAGACCACTTCCCTTGCATTTTGATAAGCAAATATGAGAAGACTTGGCACAGTGTGCTAAATGATCCGCTGAAATTATCCTGGACTCTTGCATCCAGTTCATACTGTATGTGCATTGGCCCTGGTTTTCCAGGTTTGGCTGAACAGTTTGAAGCTTTGAAGGTTCCTGGCAGAGGCACGGACGTGCAGAGCGTTCCTCAGGGGTAGGAGCTCAAATGTAAAAAATGGGCATTTATGGGGCTAAAGGCACACCCTAAGAAAAATTTGCTTTTCATTACTCCCATTGATTGCAGAAAAAATACATGTTTTTATTGAACATTTATGGAGCAACAGATTTTGTGTGTAAACAAAGGATAAAAGTGGCTAGTTTGTTTAAAAATCTTATGAATGTATGAGGTGGCAAAGTGAGCCTTTTACCAAGATGGGCCTTTTACCCCCCACACAGGTTAAAAGGCTCAACAGCATGGGGCAAAAGACCTATTATGCCCCTTTTCACAAGATGTAAAATAAGTCTCTGATGTGCCCAGAGTGTTTATGTGAAGTTTTAACTCAAAATACCCAACAGATAATTTTCTACAGCATGTTTAAATTGTCACTTTTTGAGGCTCAGAAAAACGCACCGTTTTAGTGTGTATCCCTTTAAATGCAAATGAGCAGCTGCTGCCGGCCCAGAGGGCGGAGCCTCACGAGCTCGCAGGACGTGTGTCAGGACAATCTCTCTTGTCACGGGATGATAATATCAAAACATAAACTCTCAGTAGGTTATAACTGGTTTTTCCATTTTTCTTTTATCCACTATTAGTACAAGCCTGTTGTAGCGGACGGCGTCCGAATGTTTTAAATATATACTGATGAGTTCAATGAAGTTTATTGTACATCACACAAACGATGAAGCGTCAATTTCACTCTAGAAAATCACTGTAAGAGCTGAATAAACACTGTAACGATATAAGAAGTCCGCATTAAAGTATTATCCAAAAACTCTCTCCCTCTCCCTTTCATTATTATCAACATACACAGCGAAGTACAAAAACACTCGTTACAACTAACAGAAAACAAATATTATACACACCTTTTCAGGGGGTGCTTAATAAACTGGTAAACTGTATATCCGTAAAACAACTCCTATGAACTGTAATAAAGTGTGCGTTCTCACTTTCATTACTGCCATGATCAATAATGTTAGGCCTATCGCTCCAGTAAACAAACAGAGCTATGTGGATTAATACATCAAGCTACACAACACCGACAACGCTTGGGAGACATTCTCGTCAGTGCAGCAATGGCGGATGTGTACAACTCTCAACTCGCTGTGAACTCGATCAGGGCGGCGCGGTTCTATGTTAGAACGGCAGTGTCTGTCAACACTCTCGGGCGGGGCCTGTGGCTTTAGTGACGTCACTAAAGCCACATCCTGAAAACAGGTTGTTGGGAGACATTGCTTATGATTTATGGGGATTTAAAAAAAAGGAGTGGGTGGATTTTTATCACTGCTGGTTGGTTGTGTACAGACACTGCCATCACACATTTATGTCCAAACACCATGCAAAAGTGAATTTTGCATAACCCTCAAAAGGTCTTCATTTCCTGTTTACACTTCAGGGCTTTGGGGTCTATATGACCCCAACAATTGATAGAGTAATTGTACAAAAAATATACATTTTTATTCATACAAATAATATATCATTATTATTAAGACACCAAGTCTCTTGTGATGGTACATCGACTTACAATAGGTTGAATGACACGTCTGCCATAGCCTGACGGGGTCTGTAGCGTTTTTAATCGTACTTTTAAACTTCGGGTTTCGGGTAGTAACCGGCGAACAAAGAGAACTACAAAACTCGACTGCTTTACGGCATAAAAGTCACTTCCACCACCACCCCCACTTCCTTAAAATCGCAGGGCTGTCAAGTGTCACGCATTGAGCGTGACAGTCAATCATTTCGGTCTTTTGTCACGCTCTCCCGCCACACATTGTATTTCTCACGCTGAAAAACTATTTGTAATATTTTGAATATGCGGCAGCGCCCAAAACTCTGGCCACGCCAGAGTGGAACTAGCTAATTCAGGCATGAATTAAAGCGCGTCTCCTCTGGTGTTGTTCGTCTGGTGTGGTTAGCCAATCAGAAAATAGCACTATTGTATCTGGGTAACATTTAACGCAACAACCAATGACACCCCGTAGTCTGGGGTGTTTTTTTGTCTGCCTGACTATGTTACGGAAGCTATCTTATCCTCCGTTTATCTTCATGAATCAGGTAATGATTATTTGTCTTGCCTCAAGCTATAATGCAAATCGATTTGTAAAATTTGCAGATTTATTTATGGTAGCTTGATATTATAATAATATTGACGATATATGGTTATTATCTACCACTCAAACATTGCATTGAGGTATCATATAGATTCAGTAAAACGGTAACCAATAGACTAGGCTACTACAATGACACTGGCTTGTAAACGTGATCATCGCGATCATTTGTCGTTAGAAAAAAATTAAAACCCATGAAATTATATTCACATGTAATGTTCACTGTACCTGGGATGAAGACATTTCACACGCGACGCAAGCAGAACACCTGCATGTGACCTCCTCCTACAGTGTTCAGGGCTATCATGGTTGTCAACAAATGCACAATGACAGAGTTTACGACAGTTGTAGAGGACAATACTGTTTCCCAACTGTAGGGGGACCCCGAGAGCAAAAGTTACCTGGTGTTACTTTAATGCTGTGTTTTGGGAGATATGAAGTACTTTTTTACCCATTTACTGCAGAATTCCTCCACTACACCATTAGCATACGTATGAAATATTATTTTTTTATGAAAAAAACACATTAAGAATGATCAAATTTAAATAGGAGTTGTCTCTGGATATTGGTCTAGGTGTTAGATGCATAATTCTGCCATCTGCTGGTTAGATGTTTTTTGTAGATAATATGTTTTTAGCCTTAAAGTGTAATTACCATCTACTTCCAGCAGAGGCCCCATAGAGATCCATTAATTTTTCTGGATGTGACTTACTGCTCTTATATCAGCTTTTGTTATGAATATATATATATTTAAACGCTTAAAATACATTAGATCAGTATTTTGTCAAAGTTTAGAATTATTTTTGTTGTTGTTTGAGGTCTTTTGAAGTATCTTGTTATTGCAATAATGCTATATAAATTTTGCAGTAATGCCAAATAAATTTGCAGTAATGCCACAAGTTACCACTAAAGGAAAATACTTCATTGCAATTTCATATTATTTCAATTATCGAAATGTAAAAAATGATTAACTTTAGAATCAGAAATTAATTTTCAAAAGGAAATAAAAACAAAAAACAAACAGCTATAGGCGGATATGAACAGGAGTGAAGAATAAACACCTGTCTGTGTGTGTTTGCACACGTGCGTGCGTGCGTGTGTGTGTGTGTGTGTGTGTGTGTGTGTGTGTGTGTGTGTGTGTGTGTGTGTGTGTGTGTGTGTGTAATCATGCTCATTCCACATTGTTTTTTTCTCTAATGCCTGGCCTTCATTTATGTGTGAACATTTTTTGATTCATGCTGGAATTATTGATTTTATTTCCCAATTTCTATAAAAATGCTCTCTTTTGCTGTCACACCTGTTTGTTTGTTTGTTTGTGTGTCTCTCTGTGTGTATGTTATGTGTGTGTAGTCACGTTCTTTCCATATTACATTTGTGCTCTCATATCATACCTTCATTTGTGTGTGAAAATTTTTAGATTTATGTAGAAATTATTGATTTTATTTCCCAATTTCTATAAAAATGCTCTCTATTGCAGTCACACCTCTCTCTATCTGTGTGTGTATTTGTGTCTGTGTGGGCACACATGTGTGTGTGTTAATGTTCATTCCACATTGTATTAGTGATCTACTACCAGGCCTTCATTTATGTGTGAGAATTTTCAAATTTATGCAGGAATTATTGATTTTATTTGCCAATTTCAATAAAAATGCTTTCTATTGGAGTCATACGTTTATGTGTGTTTGTGTGCGCGTACACGTGTGTGTGCAAGTGATCATGTTCGTTCCACATTGCATTTGTGCTCTAGTACCAGGACTTCATTGCGGTATGGAAATTTTCAGATTTATTTTGGATTTATTGATTTTTTTTGACAAATGAAAAATAAAAAACAATTTTTTTTCGATTTTCCCATTCATTTCAATGTGGGGTCATATTGACCCCGAAGACCAGAAGTGTAAAAAAAAAAAAACCCGAATCAAGCCCAGTTTTTTTGTCTGTATTTATATAGCTAATGTAGGAAAAGTTACCAAATCTTATTCCACTGAGATGAAGGGAACCATTTTTTTTACTAAGGAAACGTTGATTGGGGTCATATAGACCCCAGTGTCCAATTCAGGGTAGGTCCCCTTTAATACAAATACTTTACTTTTTACTCAAAAATAATGTTTAAATAATGTCTTTAATAATGTTTTAACAAGTTAATACTTCTTCAAAACAATCACTTTAGCAAAGTTTGCACTATTTTTGATTTATTTAAAAAAATAAAATAATTCACTTTGGTTCAATGAATATACTGTCATTAAAATGCTCATTTTAAAAATACAGAAACAAAATTATTTTACAAGTAAAGATTCTGAATACATTGAGATCCCATAATAATTTAATAAAGTTTTACAGTAGTAACAAATAAATGTGGTATTTTATTAGGATGTATGATATGGTTAAAATCATGTTTTAAATATAATGGTTTCATTATAAATATGTTGATTGTCTCTATGGTGGACACCCAATTGTATCCATCTGAATCTAACCATATCATGTCAACAAATGTAAAAGTCAGCCAGTTATTTCTTATCATTGTGCATTTAGCCCCAAAAGCAGGGGTACCTTTTACCCCATACCATACTCTTACATATTCTTCTGTTAATGAAAAACTGTTGCTTTGTTTTCCTTGAACAAAATAAGACCGTAAAATCCGATCCGTTTCACATTTTCAAATTAAATTTCAGCTTGTGGTAATGTTGTTGTAGGCCTAGCTACCAAATGGAGGTGTCAGAATGAGAGTCTGTCAGTCAAGTCTGAAGCAAGAGACACGCCTACGACATCTTATACTTTAAAGCAGCACCAAGTAACTTTTCCTCTGCTGTCGCCCTACAGGTTGGAAGCAGAATTGTCCATAACCGCTGTCGTAAATAATTTAGCCTACTGCAGCCTACTGTCGCACGCGCACGCACATGCTCTCTGTTTATCCAGCACTGGCTTTGGAATCAACAATGGCCACAGACAAGGTAGAGTATGATACATGATTTTATGAAAGTATGCTGTATTGCGACATCACAAACAGGCAATTGTAACGCTTGCCATAAAGCAAGTCAAATTAGTAGTTTTCTTCCGTCTCATTAGAACTACAGAAACGCGACCCGATCTGGCAATCTTACATAGCATGGATATATCAGATAAAGCAGGGTTTCTCAACCTTTTGCCTACTGTGACCCACTTTTATTTCGTATGCCAGTCATACGACCCACTAAGGCTGGAAATAATTCAATAACTGAAATGCCTCTTAGATATATAGGCTACTACTCCGTAGGCCTATGTTTATTATAATTAATTTTACAAAAACACAGAAACATTTTCAATAGATAGACTGAGGCAAACTGATTTTTTTTACTCACGTTAATGTGACACTTGAGACTGCCGCTCTGAAATAATCATATCCAGACGCGGTGGAATTTGGGAAATTGCCACTCGTAGTGTCGCACACAAACTAGCTGTTGTCAGCCTATTCCTGCTTTTTGTTTTCGTTGCAGTCACTGTTGAAAATCCTGATTCGCAAAGATAGGTAGTGCTAAATGGCAAGAGAAACTTCGTTGCACGCTCTGCGAGTTCAGGATATTCGTGTCTGGTTTGAATCCAGAATGAGCTCAGGTCTGTTTTGCGAAAAGCAAGCTGCAGGCTGCCGTCAGATGCATGTTCCACTAACTGTGTTTGCAAATTAATGGGGAGTACAACATCCACATCACTTGGATCTACTGAAAAAGGATCGCGAATCCACGCATTCCCAACTCTTCGGTCGTTGGGGAAATAATCAGAGAATTTCTGTGTTAATCTGGTCAGGTGTTCCCGGACAATTCTCTGTATGTCGGTGCTGATGTGAGAGAATTCCTGCAGAACATCAGTGAGGTTAGGAAACATGTCAGAAATGTTCTCCTGCACTCTCTTCTCCCACAATACCAACTTCCGTTTGAATGCTTCAATTTTGTCAGCCATCAAGAAAACACTGTTGTTACTCCCCTGAAAGGATAGGTTTAGCTGGTTTAGCTGGTCAAAGATATCGGACATGTATGCCAGTTTCCCGAGAAATTCAGGCTCCGTATTATGCTTTGCCAGGGGAGACCGTTTCTCCTCCAGAAATGTGTACACCTGCTTGCGCATTTCGAAAAGACGATTAAGAGCTTTTCCTCGCGAGAGCCACCTAATTTCACTATGATATAACAACTGGCGGTGGTCTGATTCCAGCTGGTCGCACAAAATTGAAAACAAGCGGGAACTGAGAGCACTGTTCTTCACTAAATTAATTGTTTTGACAGCAATGTCCATTACCTCATTTAAGGGCACTGACATTTCTTTGGCTGCAAGGCTTTCGCGGTGTAAAAAGCAGTGAACCCACGTCGCCTCAGGTGCTCTGTCCAAAATTTTTCTCACAACACCACTATGTTTGCCAGTCATTGCGGCCGCGCCATCCGTGCAAATACCTACGCAATTATTCCAAACCAGGCCATTCTTTGTGAAATAGCCATCAAGGCAATTGAAACACTCATCTGCTGTCGTCCGTGTCGAGAGCTCATTACACATCAGTAGATCCTCATGTGTTGCACCTTCGCAGTTGTAGCGTACAAATGCAAGCAATAATGCCATCTTTGAAATATCTGTTGATTCGTCGATTTGAATGGCAAACAAGGGGCTTGCTTGCACTCGATCCAAATGTTGCGTTTCAATATCATCGCTCATGTCTATAATCCGTCTGGAGACAGTGTCGTTGGAGAGTGGGATTTCTTTTATTTTGCTAGCAGCACTTTCCCCTAGTACCTCGCGGCACATGTCAACTGCACATGGGATAACTAGCACTTCACCAATATTAAACGATTTCTTAGCACGGGCGATATGGCCAGCTGCCAGATAACTTGCCTTCAGGGTGCTTTTTGAAGCTATTGTGAGCGACACAATACTACTTTGCTGTCTTTTAAGTAGGTCTCGCTTTCGTACAAAGTAATCCACAGGTTTACCCACACATGTTGGATGTTTAGTCTGTAGGTGACATTCAAGTTTGGATGGCTTCATGGACTCATTTGCCAAGACCTCACCACACTCGACACACTGTGGTTTTTCATCCGAAGAAGTAAATCCATATTTAATATTGTCCGGGTTGTACTTGCGTTGTTTACATTTTGCTGCCTTTGATGTTGAAGGAGTTTCCGAATCTTCTGCTTTTTTTCTTTTAAAAAACGGATGCATTTTGTCAAGCTAACAGGCCGTGGCTGCGTATAATTTAATAAGGTCTGGCATAGCAGGTAGGGCTAGTGTGTGTAACATTATGTAAATAGAGTAGGACCTTGTCCAATAGGAGCCTTTCGCGGCAATAATAAATTATTTTGACAGGATAGTTGAAATACAGCGTTAGAAGCCACGGCAATAATGAAGTACGACATTCGAAAATCAGATTCGTTGGAGGACTGGGTATGTTTACATGCACAACTTTTGTTTCAATCTGTGCGTGTTTATATGATTAGGTGTCAAGGCTTTTTAGTCCGATTGAGCCGCCAATGCGTTTACTAACGGATTATTTTGTTGCACTTGCACGTATTGCAATGAGCCTATTGTGAAGCCCACTGATTGGCTGTGCTAGACACTGAAGTAGTGCGACCCATCACAGAATTATCAACGACCCACTTGTGCCCTGAGAACCCTGAGATAAAGGACCGCAAAGCTGTGGCATAAGTGCCTTTCACCATGTCACGACTTGATGAACCACTGAAACGATTTTGGAAACATTATTTTAAGGTAAAAAAATCTTACTTAGTGCTGCTTTAAAGGGACATTGTATAGGAATTTCTCCCATCTAGCGGTGAAATTGTATTTTGCATTCAAACGAATTGTGCTCTCCAGCGCCTCGCTTTTTCAAATGCGTGTTGCATCTACGGTAGCTGTTATGTACCAAAAAGCTATGACAGGATGTCTTCTAATAGCACTTCGTCGAGTTTTCCTTCGGGTGAACAGGTTTGTTATTTCAAACAAACTGCAACTTGACATAATGAACAAACAAATGTTACAGTATGAATTACTGACTGAATTGCCGCGCCAGGGACAAGCGCCTCTCACTGCTCTGCTCTGCTCCTCCGTTTCTGCTGCTTTCAGTTACTGACGCTGAATCTGAAAATGCGTTGTGGAAACGCGTAGGCTTGGTACTTTTTGACCCTCTCTGCTATTATAGTTTTTCAAGATGGCGGACATGGAAGCCTCCGCCGTCACATGTATATAAAGATAATAAATTATTCGTTTACGAGGATAAGTCAGAAAATTGGCAGAGGTATTTGTACACCATTGTGGACATATTTATAAATAAAAATATTTATTTTAGATAATAAAATACCTAAAAAACTGCACATAGTCCCTTTAAAATACAATACAATATGATGATAACTGTTGAGGGGCATTTTTGATTAATTTGGAAAAAAGCACCGAATGTCATTCCTGCACGTGCCTTCGTTCTACTTAATTAGTTGACGTAAACAAGATCAGCCAAATGGACACAATGTCAACAAAAACTGGGTAAGAAGTTAAATACTTTTAAATTTTCTTAAAACTTTTCTTAAAAGTTTTCATAGGTCTGCGCGTTTCTTTCCGACTGCAAATTCTTATCTCATGAAAAGGATATGGCTCTGTGGATATGACATTTTAATGATCATAAATAGTGATAGCCTTCATTACAACGTTCTTTGAAATGCAGTTGAGGAAAATAGGAAGCGACCGCGAGAGGTGTGACTTCATGTTATAAACAGAGCTGCCGATCTGAAGGCGTGAACTCTGAGAGAGCAACGTGCGAGCATCACATTCACCGGGAATAGCCAAGGTAGTGTCTAACTAAGGTAGGTTAAGCGATAAATGTAGTTTTGTGCTCATTTAGAAGCTGCTTATATTGAGAGCGAGCAACGCGGCAACATAACGCAAAAGACATGTAGCCTACTAGACATCTATATGATAGATAGTTTTGGCATCACGCGCAGTAGGCTACTTACCTTTATACTTAATCTTCTGCTTACCCAAACTAAGATCAGATACAAAACAAAAATATTATCGTTTTACTTATAGGCTATGGGATGTAAAAGTCAAGTTTCGAGATTGTTGGTGTTTAAATAGCTATCGATAATGTCCAATAAACGACTCTGAATCTTGCGAAACATGTCTGTTAATGTTGTAAGAAGACAAAAATCCCGACGATATGACGAGGACTTTTGACACATGTAATGTTGGAAAAGCCCCCTTTATATTTCATTGGCTATGCAATAAAAATGCATCATTGCGCAATAATTAACTGAATGAACAATGTATTATGTAGCAAACGAACAATGTATTACTAGTGTAACGCAATTATTGCATAATGTAAGTAATAGTAGCCTATGTGTTGTGCTGGGTTAGTTGTCACAGGCGTGACATCTATGAATTCTTTCCCACAAACTAAAATGACAATATAATCATATTTTTGTAGCTATTTTGTAAATTAGTGAACAATAGAAACACACTAGCATATATTTAGGTCAAATGTTTACTTTATAATGTTATCCAGTTTTCTTAGGAGTTTTAAATGTATATTTTATTTGCATTATTTATTTATTTTTACACTTTTTCATAACTGTTTTACTGTTGCTGAAAACCATATAAGGCTTTTTAATGGAAAGTTACACTGTGACAGTTTACCCCATATAGTGTGAAAACAACATGCTTTGTGGCACAACAGCATGTCCCCTTTTTGTTACAAATGGTAACATGTGCAGTGAATTTCCTGGGTGAAAATGGCAGACAAGTTCTCTAAAGTTTTGTAGCCAAAACTCTAAGGTCTACTGTCTATGTTTTTGTCTATATTATATTAAAAATAATAAACTTAATAACTGAAACAACAAAGAATTCTGCCTGAAAAGTACCTGACTTTGATCTGAATGTAAGTCCTGTGAAAAACAGATTTTGATGTAATATGTGCTCTTGTGGTTTTCAGAAAATGAAGCTTCACCAATTCATTTCCTGCTTTCAGCAAGAGATTGCAGATAAATATACAGTGATGAGAAAGAACCCCCTAATGCTTTAGCTTTCAGAACATTATGATAATGATGATAATGAAATAACACTTTTGATACAATGGATGTTTTCAACTCACACTGTGCGAGATAAAATAGGGGTTATCACTCTAAATGCCGCTCTCCCACATTTCTAGTTCATTCAAAACACATAAAAGTAAATGTGTCTTTTTCACCTATCCCTGTAATATGCACGCAGACAACTCTAAAGCCTGAAGTATACTTTGGGTTTTACACATACGTTAGGCTAAACGTACAGTGTGATGTAAATATCAGCATTGCATGCATACTGTGGGATCCACAACTATTGTTTAAAAGAGTAAATTTGTCATAAATAACTTCTGGAAAAACAACAGACACTGGACAAGGATGAGAATAATGGTAGTGGACAAAAAAAAAATTGTCTAGAGCAGGGGTGTCCAACTCAGTTCTTTGAGGTCACTGTCCAGCGCAGGTTAGCTTCAACCCTCATTAAACACACCTGAATCAGCAAATAAAGGGCTTCAGGATTACTAGAAACTTCCAGGCAGGTGTTTTGGAGCTGTTTGGAGCGGAATTCAGCACATTAGGGCCTAAAAATAAGCTTTTCTAAAAAAGGAAAAAAAAGTCTTAGATGACACGGCATTCTAAAAATGTGGGGCTCCAGTTATTTTGAAAGATAAAAATGTAAATATTATGGTTCTGTGACAATATCAAAACATTGTGCAACCAATGCGTGAGTTTGGGGTATTATCAGTTTGGCCATGGTTCAGGTGTTTGGGAAACCTGTCTGAAATGTGGATTCAATCTGGTGGAAAAATGACATGCTTCACACCTTTAATGCAACACTTACCATTAATTAACTATGAAGTCTTAAGTGTTTGATGAATATAATCGAACCATAACATTATAAATACAGAGGGGGATAGCTCCTTCCCAATATCCAGAGCAGTTGTCAACCAATATCGTTCTTTAGACCACTTTGAAGGATATTTGAAGGAATCAAAATGTAATTGTATGCTGTCTTATCTCTCTGTTTTTTTTCTTAGATACACATAAGATGACGACTGGAAATAACAGCTTTGAGAATCAAACAGACAAATTCATTGACTCAGAGTTTCGTTACACTCTCTTTCCTATATTCTACGGCATTGTTTTTGTCTTGGGGTTGCTGGCCAACTGCTATGCTCTTTATGTGCTGCACTATATGCGGGAGTCTAAAGCTATGAATGAAATTCGTATCTACATGACCAACCTGACTGTAGCAGACCTGATGTTCGTGTCCGCTCTACCGTTCTGGATTGGCTACTACGTGCATAACGGTAACTGGATATACTCAGATCCCCTCTGTCGTATCACAGGCACGTTTTTCTTCATTAACACGTACTGCTCTATTCTCTTCCTTACTGCCATCAGCATTAACCGTTACTGGGCTGTTACCAGGCCCCTGGTGGCCGCCTCTTCTGACTGCTGGAGACGTGGAGCAATTGTCTCAGCGGTCATCTGGGTCGTCACTCTTGTAGCATCGGTTAAATACCTCATTGAACCGGGAATCCCTATCAATAAGAATAAGGCCATTTCTCGCTGTTTCGAGGGTTATCAAGATATGAATAATACCTCGGGTATATATGCTGTGGCCGTCACCCACTTCATCATTATTGGTTTGTTCTTTCTTGTTTTCACAATGGTGATTGTCTGCAACATCTTGATCGCTCGAGCTCTTCTGTCTCAACCCATCAGTCAGCCTCAAGCCAGCACGGGAAAGCGTCCAGGCGGTACCAAGCGCAGAGCTTTGAGGTTGTTGTGTGCTGTCGTGGGCGTCTTTGTGATCTGTTTCCTGCCTCATCATGTGGTGCAGGGTCCCTGGGCATTGTCCGTTCTTTACCTGACTGATTGGAGCATGGAGACTCGTCAAAGCTTAAACGATGCTCACCAGATCACCCTCATGCTTATGGGGATCAACTGCCTCCTGGACCCACTGGTGTATTGCTTCGCCACCACAAAGTTCCGCAAGTACATCCAGGGTCATTTCACAAAGGTCAAGAATAACAAACACTGCTCACGCAACACATTAAGCACCGCAATGTCCCTGAAGAGCAGACATCAGAGCGAATTTTGAACGCTGCCGAAGAGCAGAACACATATGCTGATATTTGGTTAGTCTTATTTCGAATTGTTCATATTTGAGCAGAATTTAATTTCAATTCAAAATTAGGTTCTGTTTTGGATTCTCAAAGGGTTTCTCCTAAAAATTTAAATTCTGCTATCATTTACTCATCCTCACATCGTTCCAAACCTGTATGACTTACTTTCTTCTGTGGAACACAAAATAAGACATTTTGAAATATGCCTCATTGTTTTGAAAGTCAGTGGAATCCAGTGTTGTTTTTTTTAAACATTGTTTTAAAAAAGAAAGTAATGAAGCTAGGTAAATAATAACAGCATTTTCATTTTTGTGCAAACTATCCCTTTAATGAATTTAAAGGATTGCCATTTGAAATTAGTTGTTCATCTTTCAATTGCTGCCAATTCCGGGCAACTTTTTCAAACAATAGATTATGTCAAGCATGATTATTCAACGTGTACTGATAAATGCTTTATACACTGAAAAATTAAGTTAAAAGTTTTTTTTTACGGGGCTGGAACAACATGGGTAAATGAGTAAATACTGACAGAATTTTCATTTTTGGGTGAACTAACCCTTTAAATTGTGATTCATATTGTCTCTTAAAGAGAAAATCCACCCCAAAATGAAAAGTTTTCACCATTTACCCTGATATCATTCCAAACTTTTATGTCTTTATTTTTTCTGAGGAACACAAAAGAAGAGATTTTGAAAGTCAGTGGCATTTAAGCAACTCTGGACCCCATTGACTGAAACACGCTCAAAATTTCTACTTTAATGTTGCACATAAAAAAAGAAAGTCATGCAGGCTTGTAACAACATGAGGGTGAGTAAATGATGAAAAAACGATGACTAATGTCTGCACTTGTGTAGGTGAAACTGACCTATATTAATGTGTGTCATTTAAAGAATTCTTATTCATGTTATCATATAAGGAGGCAGTCTTCTGTAGAAAGAGGATGCTGGTGGTTAATCTTACCATACTTAGAGGTGATAAGAATAGAAGATAGCCTTTTTGGTTTTTTTTTTAGTTGACATGATTTGTGTTTCTTTCACACAAACAGTCTTTACTGGTAAATTAATGTTAGAGATCATGTGTGAATGGGACCTATTCAAAAATACCGTAATCAGTTCTGGCATTTTTTTGGTTGGCCTATGAGAAATTACAGGTATGATGCTGTGTGTGAACTAAGAAAATTATTGCCGGTATGAGCATGTATGAGGGCAGGATGTGCTTGTGTGAGAGAAGTCTGCTTTGGGGCAACTATAAAGCTCTGTTGAGCAGTTTACAGTAAGCTTCGCTGCTTTTAATTGTTTTTCTATGTAAATGTGCTAGACGGACATCTGTCCATTTGCTCCGTGCTTCGAGCCTCGTGCTTGAGACCCTGCCTTCATTTCCCTTCATCAGCGCTGCGACTAGGCCCTACTGTATAGTAACTAGTTTTTACTATTTAATTTTATTAAATTTAGTAATTTACCAGGATTGATTTCTTGAAAGGGCCTAATGCTGATGAAAGAAGCTATCTGTTTCCTGTGATACCAAAGTTTCAGTGTCCATTTTGTAAAGGAAGAAGTTGTGGTGCTGCTAAACAGTCTAGCTTATTTGTAATATGGATTGCACAAAAAGGTGGTCAATTTGAATCTGATGCCACTATGACAACAAATACAGCCTTACTTTCTGTGAAGTACAGTAGATCTATGAGGAGCAGTCCTGTGGGTTAGGTTTTGTGCCACAAAGGAAATCTTGATATTCTTTTGCAATGCTTTGTTTTCCAGAATGGGGAACACACACCCTAGAAATGTGCACTTAAACTATTAAAAATGACCAATAAACTTCTTGTTCTATAGTCTACATTAAGAGATTTTAGACAATGTTACGTTTAACAAAAGTTGTTAACATTAGAGTTCAATAGTATATTCCTGAATTAACATTAACCTAGACTAATCAATACTGTAAAAAAAGTCACTGTTTATGATTCCTAATGCATTAACTAATGTTTAACAATTAGCCTACCTTTTGTTCTATAAGAAAATGACTATGAAATAATGAAACAATTTGTTTTCACAAAAGAAGTTTAGTGTGTGTGTGTGTGTGTATGTGTGTATATATATATATATATATATATATATATATATATATATATATATATACGGTATATTATGTTAGATGATATATGTTTTAAATGTGTGGTTTACATTTAATGTATTGCAAAAACAGACTTTTATGAAAATATGTGTTTAAATTTCCAGTAATGTCTTGCCATTATTTATTGTGTATATGGTTTGTATATGAGCTGAGTTTTATGGTGGGATTATAGACATTTATTTGATGTTCAACATCGTTTCCTTGTGGTATTAGTAACACGTTTTAAAATAGTGCAATGCTTGACATCTGCTTCTGAAGAATCTTTCTTAATAATAAACTTCTGCATTAAGCAGGAAGTTTCACAAGAAAGTGTAATGTAGGCTACACTCCCAGAAATAGTTCATCCAAAAATTAAAGTTCTAATTTATCTTACCTTTGTTGCAAACCCGTATGACTTTCTTCTGTGAGACATGAAGGAGATGTTTTTCAGAAAGGGACTATAGTTATAGTGAGTGAAGGACAGTTGTGAAAGACTCTTGGTCCCACATTCTAACAACTGCAGATCCTACTCAAGTACTGCAACTGTTGTTATATTTATTCAAATGATCATTGATGTTTGCACTTGATGATGTTTGCATGTTGTAAATGCTTAATCTGTGCTGAAAAGGCAAAATAAAATTAATAAACCGTGTTTTTGCTCTTCTGTGTATTCTCTACAAAAAAAGACTTGCTTTTAAAGACATTTATGATGATATATTCATTGGTATTCTGCTTATTATGTCTCTAAGAATAAAACAAAAAAACAATATGGGTGTTTCTCAATACTCAGTATGATGCTTCCTCTTTTCCTCGGTCCTCCGCACCCAACCTTTGACCCGGAAACAAAGTTAGCTTGAAGGGCCATCTCACATATTTCAACAGATCATCTTGCTTTATTATTATTTATTATGAATTTGTTTAAATGTATGGTTATTTATGAAATTCATAATAAATAATAATAAAGCTAGATATCATATTGCCTTTCAACAACAAGAGAGATCCATTGAGGTTGAACTCTTCATCAGTGCCTATGCTCGAGAGAGTAGTGGGGTAAAAATGTATTTGGTCAGTTCTTCATTTAATGGATGAAGAAAATAATCTGTTAACTTTTAGTGGCTTTATACCAAATATAATTTATATAATAGTGTGAACGTAAACAATTTGAGTGCTTTAAATGCCATTTTTTATAAAATTAGTACAATACACTTCTGTCAACAGATCTTGTGAACTCCCATGCCTTCTCTTCGGTAATAAATAAGAATTCATTCTTGTTTCAATTTCTTTATTATATCCAGCAATTCTATATCATAACAGTAGTTTGCAGGCTTATGGTAAGCCATTTGTAAAAAAAAAACAAAAAAAAAAACACTGCGAATACATTAGGCCTATAGCTTTCCTGTGGCTCCTAAAGCAAAGGAAACTCATTTTAAATTATTTAATGGTATACACCCCGTCAGGTGAGGTTTTAAGACAAAGGTTGGAGACAAAGATTTATTCACTGCCCACTTTTGCTATGAAACATTTTATGTTTGGAATGTTGTTGGATGATTAAAAAAAATGAATTTCTCATTAATGTAGTGTTGATTCAGGGCAACGTTTTCATTCAAAAACGCAAATATATGAAGACGAAACCTTATCTTATGTTATCGAAACCTTTTCTGTATTCAAACGAGCCTTTATTTGTTACAACTTTCCATCATTGGAATGTATGAAAATGAAAAAGGCCCACATATGTGTAGGAATAATAAGAGACTTATTAGAAGAAGTATGAAGAGACCCCTCTTTTTTTTCTTCTATTATTGTTTATTTATTTAACTGATGTGTGCCTTGCTAAATACTTGTTTATTAGTATTTATCAATGCCATTGTAGATATATTTTGATATTTTGTTCTTGGTGTTTAATTAAAAAAAAAAGGTGTATCATATGCTGAAGTCTTTCGAGAAACATGACGCACATACAAATTCTCCTTTCTCTTTACAAGTCACAATTTTAATTTATGCCTTTCCTTTGCAGTTTATTAAAAAAAAAAAACATCATTCATCAGGGCATCTTGATTTATTATTATTTATTATTAATTTCTTAAATAACCAAAGTAGAGATGGGAGGAAAGGAAACTGGGATGCACAAATAAGAAATAAGAAGCACCCACAGATTTGAGCAGTCACGCGTGCCTGTGTTCAGGTTCCCATCAATATTGCCTGCATCAGCGCCCCCCAGCGTTAAATTCATATAATAATCAGAATAGTGATTCCACTGCATTGGGTTAGTCTTTAGCCAGAATTTTACTTATTTGCACAATTACAACTTAAACAGAATACCTTAACTCCTACCCAATTACATTTCCAAGGACAGAATTATATGATTTACTTACCTATTTAATTTAGATATTAAAAGTACAAAGTAGCCTACATAATTTGAAGGTCATCATAACTAAACTGATAGTTCAATCACAAATTAATTATGTTCTGTGAAACATATAATATACTTTGAAAAATGTCTAAAAGTCAGTGGAGTCCAATGTTTGTTAAGACCTTACTGACTTTCATTGTATGTCACTGTAAACAAATGATGACAATATAAATTGTTGGGTGAACTAATTAACCCTTAAAGTGCTATGGAATCTGTGGCCTGTATTGATTAACATTTTGAGACACAATTTAAAAATGAACAAAACAAATTGTTTATAATAATATTAATGAAAGATAACATTTTTATTAAATATTTTTTGTACTTTTTTTTTTACATTTTAAAGTAAAGCTGTAAAGTACATTACTGTAACGTCAAATGAATCAGTTTCCTTCCCTTTTGAGGGACATTCTCATTAAATGCGTAAACTGTTCCCTAATTTTCCACAAATCACTAGTTAATGAAAATGTCCCAATAAATTAGTCTGTGAACATTTTCTTGATGCCCACAGTGAGCTAATTTTATTTTACACACTATCTAAATTTGGAATGTATTAATTATTGTGTGTGTGTGTGTGTGTGGGTGTGTGTGTGTGTGTGTGTGTGTGTGTGTGTGTGTGTGTGTGTGTGTGTGTGTGTGTGTGTGTGTGTGTGTGTGTGTGTGTGTGTGTGTGTGTGTGTGTGTGTGTGTGTGTGTGTGTGTGTGTGTGTGTGTGTTCAGACTCCTTGGAGAGCAAATTTGAAAAAGAAAAAGAATGTGTGTGTTTGTGTGTGTGTGTTTGTGTGTGTGTGTGTGTGTGTGTGTGTGTGTGTGTGTGTGTGTGTGTGTGTGTGTGTGTGTGTGTGTGTGTGTGTGTGTGTGTGTGTGTGTGTGTGTTCAGACTCCTCGGAGAGCAAATTTGAAAAAGAATAATGTATATAACATCATATAAGCTCTGTTTAAAACAAAGCTGTTAGAAACATGAGATTGTAGCAAGGCATGTAAGCATTTCTAAAACATTTACAATGCAATGAAAGTCTTAATAATAAAACTAAAATTGTTTAAAGGGATAGTTCACCCAAACATGAAAATTCCGTCATAAATTACTCACCCTCATGTCGTTCCAAACCCAAAATCAACACTTTGAAGGTCCAGAAAGGTAGGAAAAATATTGTTAAAATAGTCCTTGTGACTACAGTGATTCATCCTTATTTTTATGAAGCGACAAGAATATTGTGCACCAAAAAAACAAAATGATGACTCGTGACAAAACAAAGTGACAAACAAAATCTCCGACGCGTGTTCACAAGAGCACCACTCTAAATAGCTGTCAATGGAGCTTCTCCTGAGCCATTGGATTTCATCAAAAATATCTAAATTTGTGTTCTGAAGATGAACGAAGGTCTTACAGGTTTTGAACGACATGAGGGTGAATAATTTATGACAGAATTTTAATTTTTGGGTGAACTAATCCTTTAAAATATGTGGGTTTTACAATTCTCCCCCCATCAGCAGAGGGAGCCCTCACCCAACTTATAGGACTCTGCAACACTGATCTAGTTCAATTGTCCTCAACTGTTAGCAATTATTCTCATATATTTTCACACAATAGAGCATATGCTGCATGTGGAACAATAGTGTACTTACCAATGTAATGCTTGTTATTACAATTTCCTAACTAATTGTTTTATTTAGGATTTTTCTAGCAATAAACATACAAATTAAAAATACATTATTTACTTAAATTATTTACTCACATGTGTCATGAAATTAAAATTCAAATGCAATCTAAATGCATGTTGTATATCTAATTGTGAACAAACATCTGTGCAGGTTTCTTTTTTATTTAAAATATAAAAGAATTAGTAAAAAAAGTATCTGAAATTTATTACAATTTAATTACAAAAGTATTACAATTTCAAATAACTGTTTTCTTTTTTTAATAAAATATTACTTAAGTAATGCTGCAACTAGATTTGCTACGCCTCTCCTCGTCGGCATGTTCAGAGTAACATGACATTCACATGATTCTTCAGAAATCATTCTAATATGCTGATTAGCTTTTTTCCTTTCATCAAAGTCTCAGTTACTTGTAACCCTAGTTCCCTTTAGAGGGAACGAGAAGCTGCGTCGAAACGTTGTGGGAACGCCTCTGCGTGATTGCGTCATGAAGCACGTATGAAACCAGTCCAATGGCGTGACGGAACGTCATGTGACGACATCGTCCAGGAAACTATAAAGCACACCTGAACCAAACAGCTTACGCTTCTGATAGGCTGAAGCAAGTCGATCACGGGCATGCCGGGAGTATGGCAGGGTGACGCAGTGTCTCATTCCCTCTTTAGGGAACTAGGGTTACATGCGTAACCGAGACATTCCCTTTCAAGGGAAAAAGGTGGAGGCTCACTGGCCGACTCATTAGCAAATGAGATCGCCTCGACCACCCACTTGCTCATCCTCTGCTTAGATGCTGGGCACCCCTTTGTGGGTACCCCAAAGCAAACGAACAGTGTTCAGACTTTCTCCATAGTTCTGTGTACGTAAGCATAAGGCCCTAACTGGGCAGAGCAGATAATGTTTCTCTAGCTCTGATGTCCAGAGGAGGACAGAAGACCTGCAGTACTTTCCCAGGCCAAGCAGGGAGAGTGGATGAGATGGGAGAGTGTGGAACAACGCAAAATGGGCTGGCAAGACCTTTGGTCAATGGAAGAGAGTAGGATCAGTTTCCTTATTAGGTCAACATATGATGTTCTACCATCACCGCAGAACCTAAACCTCTGGGTAGGAGAGGATCCCTCTTGTCCTTTGTGTTCATCACCTGCCACATTAAGGCACATTTTGACAGAATGTAAAGTGGCTCTTAGCCAGGGTCGGTTTACTTGGCGCCATGACCAAGTATTGCGATGTTTGGCTTTAGCATTGGAAGGCAATCGTAGTATGACCAATAAATTGCCGCCTGTTCTAGCAAAACATTACACGCAGAAGACAATATTCCTCCGCCCAGGCGAGCAACCACCAAGAAAAGGTGCTAACACCAATTCTCGCCCAGGACAACTGAAAGCTGCTAGGGACTGGAAGATGCTGGTTGATCTTGATCAATGGCTTATTTTTCCACCTGAGATTGCCACCACTAACCTACGACCAGATATTGTTTTGTGGTCTGGATCAGCACGCATTGTTCAACTGATAGAGTTAACAGTGCCATGGGAGGATGCGGTAGATGAGGCATATGAGAGGAAGAAACTGCGGTATGCTCATCTGGCCACTGAAGCAGAACAGCGAGGATGGAGAGTCCAGGTTTATCCAGTGGAAGTGGGTTGTCGAGGTTTTGTGGCACACTCTACAACCCGGTTCCTCAGAGACGTCGGATTCAGTGGCCAAGAGTTGCGTCGTACAGTAAAGAACTTATCTGAAGCAGCAGAAAGGAGCAGCAACTGGCTGTGGTTGAGACGGAAAGATTATAGCTGACTGTGTACAGGCCGCCATGCTACGGTTTCGTAGAATTCTTGAAAACTTGAAAGGTCTGTTGGTTTATTTGTATAGGTTGTATAGTATTTACAGTCATTACGTTCCTGTGTATTTTGCGTGAATGACGGGTGGTTGGGCAGATATTGTGTTTTGCGGTAGGTGGTATGCCATACGGAACCGTTGCCACTGAAACTGCATATTAACGCACCAGTGGGGCTCGACAGCCTTAGTCAAACGGGTTGGCGCGTATGGTTGGGTTGCGGAGAGATTGTGAGATTGTGGTTAGGTCTCAGCAGCAACTGTTGGTTTATTTGTATAGGTTGTATAGTATTTACAGTCATTACGTTCCTGTCTATATTGCGTGAATGACGGGTGGTTGGGCAGATATTGTGTTTTGTGGTAGGTGGTATGCCATACGGAACCGTTGCCACTGAAACTGCATATTAACGCACCAGTGGGGATCGACAGCCTTAGTCAAACGGGTTGGCGCGTATGGTTGGGTTGCGGAGAGATTGTGAGATTGTGGTTAGGTCTCAGCAGCAAGACGGAAGTAGAGGTCAGTAAGCTGGGCTGAGTTGAGTGGGGGACGGAGGGGGGTGACTCTGGGATGCCAGAGTCACTGTCGAGCCCTCTTGAGGTGTCGTGGGCTAGTCGACGAAACACTGAGGACAGAAGGTGCCCACTTGAAGACCCTAGTGATGTTCCCTACTCCGCTCAATCCAGAAGGTTGTTATGGGGGGACAGCACTGTGGTTGCAGCCGTTGTGTGTGCTGACGCGCAATACACTGTATTAACACCAGACAGAAGATTCACGTCACCAGATGGAAAGAAGCGTAAATGGATGGAGAAGCATAGGTTACTGTAAAGCTACGTCTTAGTTGGTGATTATCTTGGCGAAAGCCGAGTACAAATCAGCATGAAGTTTTCACATCTACTCTCGTGTAATGGAAATCATAAGTCTTACAGTATAAGTAGGAACCTTAGGAAAGTAACCTGGTCTTAGGGTGAAGAATAACCCTTTACCATACGAGAAGCAAATTCCATGCACGAAGGAGATACCGAGAGTGTTTGAATGTCTCTAATTCTCTTGAGAGATGAAATAGCGAGGAGAAAGACAGTCTTTAAAGAGATATTCTCAGAACTTCCTCAATGGGCTCGAATGGAGGTAGGGAGAGGCCTTCTAGTACAACAGCTAAGACCCATGTTGGCACCCTCGTGCGGACTGCTGGCCTCAGCCTCAAAGTGCCACAAAAGGAAACAAGTTATTAGTGGGTGTCTCCCCAAAGATACTCCACTCCAAGGGACATGCAAGAGCTCCTTCAGGAACTCAAGCACTGCACGTACTGGGCAGTTAACCGGGTCCAACTGGTGCTCTCCACACCAGGAAGTGAAAGGTCTCCACTTCAAGGCATACAGTTTCCTTGTGGATGGAGCTCTGGAGTGGAGAATGTTCTCAACAATCTCGGTTGAGAGACCAGAACTTATGAGCTGGGCCCCCTGAGAGGCCAAGCCCACAGTTTCCACAGTTCTGGACGGGGGTGAAGGATTGACCCACTCGCCTGAAAGAGTAGGTCTCTTCTGATTGTAATCTCCAGAGGAGAGCCGTCAAGGAAAGACACTAGGTTACTCAGGCCGGCCAGAACGGGGCTACTAGCAGTATACTGACCCTATCTTGTCGAACCCCTTCCAGAACTCCTGGGAGCAGAACAATTGGGGAAAATGCGTCCCAGAGGGGCGAGTGGCTGAGTGAGAACCACAGTGGACAATGCGTGGTCTCTTGGGATGCGAACAGGTCGGCCTCGGCTCAACCAAAGTTCTCCCCGGGCCTCAGCCCCTGCCTCGACAGGATGTATATATCACTCCCAACAAAAGTAGCTTCCCCTTGGCCCACAGGAGGATCAGGTGAGCCAGCTTGTATAAGGGGCGCGATCGCAGACCCTCCTGATGGTCTATATAGGAGACCACTGATGTGTTGTCTGACCGAACAAGCACATGATAGCCCCTCAGGTCTGGGAGGAAGTGTTTCAGAGCCTGGAACACCGCCAACATTTCTAGACAGTTGATATACCCCAAGAAATGGTTGTTCTGCCACAGACCTTGGGCTGGGGGACCACTCCTGATCGCCCCCCAACCCATGAGGGAAGCAGTCGTTAGCGTGGCACGACGACAAGGAGCTCCCAGCATGGGCCCTTGAGACAGGAACCAAGGTTCTTTCCTCATGACTAAGGGACAAAGCCATCGCCGCGTGACCTTGATCATGCGGAGCAAGTTTCCCCTCAGGGAGAACCCCTTGGTTCTGAGCAACCACTGCAATGATTTCATGTACAACAGGCCACAAGGTATAACATTGGACGCTGCTCCCATTAGGGATGGGACGAAATATCGTTTGACAAAATATCGCGATACAAAACGTGACGAAACGCATCGAGGTCGAAAAAAATGAATCGCGAAATAAAGATAGATGGCACTGCTGCATGATTTGCGTAGTATATAAATAATTTAGTGTATTATATGTGTTTGTGTGTGTGTGTGTGTGTGTGTGTGTGTGTGTGTGTGTGTGTGTGTGTGTGTGTATGTATATGGGGCAGACATACAGTCTATGGTGGCAGGCTGGCAGCACCATCTGCTGATCAAGCAGGGTAAAACTAAATGAAAAAAAAAATTATATCCGGGGAACGGTACGGTACGTCATCACGTCAAGACAGCGCATGTTGCAACAACAACACTGCAGTCTACAGCGAGCTAACAAATATTAGCATTAACTGCCTTGCCCCCAAACAGCCGACCATGGAGTCAAATGAGGTCGAAATTGAGGACCCTCCGCCTGGATACAAGTCATATGTCTGGCAGTATTTTGGCTTTCTCATTAAAAAAGACAAAGACGGCAATAGAGTAACTGACAAGACTAAGACTGTGTGTAAGCTATGCCATGCTGTCATTCCGTACACCACATCCAACACATCAAACATGAACCACCACCTTCAACGTCACCATAAAAATGTGAAGACGGCCCCGGAAAAAACGAGCCTACCGAAGGGACAGCTGACCATGAAACAAGCGCTGACACCAACTCTACCTCCGTCAAGTCCGCGTGCAAAACAGATAACCAGGCTCATTGGCGAATTCATAGCGGACTATATGGCTCCATTTAACATGGTAGAGAACAGAAAATTCATCCAAATGTTCAATGTGCTGGAGCCTAAGTTTAAGATGCCATGTCGAGGACATTTTTCAGAGAAGGTAATCCCGGAAATTTACAATGAAACCAAACAAAGCGTGAAAGAGTATCTAAAAAATGCCGACTGTGTCGCCCTGACCACTGACAGCTGGACCTCGCGTGCAACACAGAGTTATGTAACCATCACGGCAGAAGTCATCAACGAGAAATGGGAGAGAAAAAGCTTTGTGTTGCAAACTCGTGAGCTGAGTGAAAGTCATACTGGTGTTAACATAGCTCATGTTTTGAGAAATGCACTGAGTGAGTGGGAGCTAACGAGGCCACAAACAACCATTGCTTGTGTCACAGACAACGCAAGCAACATGGACATTGCTGTGAGAGAGAGCGGTCTCCACCCTCACATCAAGTGCTTAGCGCATGTTGTGAATCTGGCCAGTAAGCGAGGCTTGGCTGTATCCCGCGTCGCGCGCCTTCTTGGTCGTGTGCGAAGAATAACTACTTTCTTTCACAGGAGCACCACGGCCACCGCCGTCCTGACCAACAAGCAAACCCAGTTAGAGCTGCCTCGGCATAAACTCATCACCGATGTCCAGACCAGGTGGAATAGCACATACGACATGCTGGCGCGCTACCTGGAGCAACAAGCAGCTGTCTCAGCAGCTCTGAGCTGCCCAGGAATCCGAAGGAATGCGAGAGAAATTGACACTCTGGATAACACTGATATATCAGATGTCGAGGACATAGTGAAACTGCTTAAGCCACTGAAGACAGCCACAACAGTTGTCTGTGATGAAAAAGAGCCCACTGTTTCACTGATAATGCCACTGAAGTTCATGATCGAGCAAAGCATGTCACCAGACGAAAATGACACACAGACCATCGCCAACATGAAAAGCGCTATTCTACTCGACATCTTGGACCGGTACTCTGGGGACTGTAATGACATGCTGCAGGAGTGCACTGCGCTTGACCCACGATTCCGAAGCCTGTCCCATCTGAATGATGAACAACGCGAGTCCGTCTATGCCCGAATACGTGAAAAAGCTTCAGCACTTCATGAGCAGCGCAACCAGGTAGGCTAACTTTTATTGAAAAAAAAATGGTGCGCTGCGCGTGTGTAACTCTGTATGTGTAGGCCAGAGCCCGAAAACTTATTTCTCATATTGTTTTTTTAATTTTTATTAGTCGATGAAGAGAGAGAGAGAGAGAGAGAGAGAGAGAGAGAGAGAGAGAGAGAGAGACTCTGTGTGCGTGTGTCTGTGAGAGAGGGAGGGAGTGAAGGATTGAAAGACAGAAATGTTTGAGCTGCTTTTATTTTTTCAGACCAGTGATATAGATGAAAGAACCACTAGGGCCAGTGCTTCAACATCAGGGGCAGCAGCAGAGCAGGCCAGGGTCATGGTTGAGGCAGCACAGGGAGCAGAGCAGAGCCAGGAAGAGCCAGTGGAAGGAGAAAGGCAGATGCAGGACGTGACACAGCCTCCCCCACCAAAAAAGACAGCGTTAGAAGATCTCCTTGGGAGCTCCTACACTACTGTTGTTGAGACAGTGCAGTCCAGCAGAGGGATAGAAATGGAGATACTCTCCTACAGAAATGGGATTCCTATCCCACTCAACAGTAGTCCACTTGAGTGGTGGAAAGTTAATGCATATGCTTACCCCATACTTGCCCCCCTTGCCAAAGCCTACCTTTGCATTCCTGCTACATCAGTGCCCAGTGAGCGTGTCTTTTCCATTGTGTCTGCTCAAAGATCCCTGATTACACCAGAACATGTTGATATGTTAGTTTTTTTGAAGAAGAACCAGTCCTGAGATAACAACCTAGGATTAGAGCAGCACTAAGGGAGTGCTCTTGTTTGTGTTTGGCCAGTTAGGCCTTGTGTTTCCCTGTGTGCAGCTGAAACAAAAATAAATAAGTTGTTGTTAAACTTGTTATACAGTAATATGTTTTTCTTTTTTTTCCTTTTTTGATATCGTATCGTGACGTATCGTACAGTGGCCCTGGCATATCGAGGTGCATCGTATCGTGAGTTTAAGTGTATCGTCCCATCCCTAGCTCCCATCAGACCTAACAGTTTTTGAAACTGCTTTACAGTGGCTGGCCTACGAAAGGAAGATCACTATAATAGTATGCTTCACCCCCGAAAGCAAACCTCAGGAACTTCCTGTGTTGTGGAAGGATGGATGTGTGGAAGTATGCGTCCTTTAGATCTAACGTGACAAATCAGTCCACGGACCTGATTTGTGACACAACTTGCTTAAAAGCAAGTATCTTGATTTTTTGTTGAGCTTCCCTACAGCGCAGATCTAAAATTCCCCCTTCCGAAAATTCCCAGATCTTAATTTCTTTATTACAGATCCCAAACTTTGGTAGTTGTAAAAAAAGAAGAAATTTCTCACAAAATGTTTCTATTTTTAATATATATAAAGTCAGATAGAATACAAAACTGAGACTGATGTGTATAGATTGACTGACATGAATGAATATTAAATGAGTATGAATATTAAATATATTCTTTTTTAATATAAATGATTTAACCACAAGAGGTCCTAAAACAGAACCCTGGTGAACACCAGTGACAACATAGGTGGGTTTTGATTTAAACTGTTTAAGTTGTACAAATTAAATGCGGTCCGTGAGATAGGAACAAAACCAGCTTAAAGCCATACCAGTGATTCCAATGGATTCCAGCCAGCGCAGGAGTATAGAGAATGTGAAATGGTATCAAATGCTGCACTAAGATCAAGAAGTATAAGTATTGATAAAAGACCAGCATCAGCAGCTAGTAATAGATCATTAGAAATCTTTACAATTGCAGTTTCAACACTGTGATGAGAATGAAACTAAGATTGAAACTGCTAATTTAAACTATTACAAGAAAGATGTTCACGGAGCTGGATAGCAACAATTTTTTCTAGGATTTTTGACAGAAACGGGAGGTTCGAAATGAGATGAAAATGATCAAGATTCTTTGAGTCTGTCCCAGGTTTCTTAAGAATAGGTATTATAACAGCGGTTTTAAGTGCAGTAGGCACAGTACCAGAAAGAAGTGAATTATGCATGATATCAGTGATTAAAGAGGAAAGAAATGTTAAATTATTTGTAATTAACATTATAAATGTTAAACAGATTATTTTGAAATCAGGGTTTGGTGAAACCAATTGCTGGTGAATATGTTAAATTTTCTTATTAAAAAAAGAGCATGAATGCTTCACACAATTCTGTTGAGTCTACTGTATATGCCAGTTAGATCAATCAAGTGGCTTTAAAATAGTGTTAACCACAGAGAAAAGAGATTTTGTGTTTCCCACACCAGATCCAATTAAACCAGCATAATAATCGGTTTTCGCTGTGGAAAGTGCAGGCTTATAAATGTGCATGTGGTCAGCATACAAATCTTTATGAACTACAAGTCCAGTCTTGGAATATAATCATTCTAATCGACAACCCTTGACTCTTAGCTGACGAAGTTCCGATGTAAACCAGGGTGCAGAGTTGACAAACTAAACAGTCCTGGTTTTCATTGGAGCACAAACATCAAGTATCATTTGAAGATTGTCATTGTAATGCTGGACTAAATCATCAAGATTCCATGAATATTCTTTGTAGGGAAGTGTGGACCAACATTCTCCAAGAATGGAGGAATCATTTACATTACATTTATTCATTTAGCTGACGCTTTTATCCAAAGCGACGTACAATTGCTATATATGTCAGAGGTCGCACGCCTCTGGAGCAACTAGGGGTTAAGTGTCTTGCTCAGGGACACATTGATGTCTCACAGTGGATTCGAACCCGGGTCTCTCACACCAAAGGCATGTGTCTTATCCACTGCGCCATCACCTCCCGCCATCACCTCCCGCATCAATGTCAAAGACACCAGCAAGTGGTAAGACAGTGATAAGTCAGTAGTAGAGCAATGACCAGGAATCACACCTGAACAGCAGACCAAATCATTTAAGCCATTAAAGCCAGTAAAATAAAAAGTATGAAATCAACTTGCATAATAAACATAATTCAATAATGCAGAAATTCATCTTCCTGCAGATATTGAGAACAGTAAAACAGTGAGAATATGAAACGAGACAGGCAAGAAAAAGGAAAGCGCAGAAAGAAAGCAAGACAAATTAATTCGTCCCTCCGAACAGTTGAACTGAAAGTGCTTTTACTAAAAGACTTATTACAGCAATCAATTTACTTTTGTTTCCTTTGTCCCTCGGAAACCAATTAGTAAATTTAATTTCACTCAGATTTACTAAGGTTTTACTTAGAGCGGGAATGTAACATAGAGGAATCTAAAGAAGACTATTGATCTGATGCTAATAGGAAAATCTACACAAATTGGGCGGATGTGTTGGGGTAAGACGAAGACAGAATATAATGAAAAACCCAAGTTTTGTTGTTCAAAGTAAATGTTTGATTTCCCACTGGGAGAGATAAAGTAATCGCATTTACATTAGCAGGTTTTTCATTAGCATTCACTCTGTGCGCTGCACAGCGGTTCATTCATAAGGCCTGTTGTTGTCTTTAATAGTTATAATTCTAATGAATAATCATGGCCACTTTGCTGCTGGGTGTCTGCATTTGTGCTGTCATTGAACATCCGTCCTGAAACAAGTGGCGCTCAATGCAGAGCCAAAAGACATCCAGCTCCACCTCGCTGGACGTGGGTGGAGTTATGGGTAGGGTTAAGATGTGATTGGATATTCTAGCTACACCCATTACACCCAAATTACATTCAGAGAGGGGGAGCTGGACTTCACATTCTGCAGCGTCTGTCCTGAAATTAATCCTGCTGGGACAAATCCACCACTAGGTGGCAGCAGCAGACAGCAAATAGCACACGTCTGTCTGACTCAGGCTATTGGTATTGCTGAGGCTGTGCAGGTCATTACATCATAATGACATGGGAGAGGCTGCACAGATTGACAGTGGAATCCCAGAATGCCAAAAGAGTTTCACTGGTAGTTCCTCTGACAGAGTCAACATTCGTTCAGTCAGTCTGAGGACTATTGTTTGTTACAGCCTTAACAAGAGGTCATGATGGCACAGTTAAACGGCCTGTCAGAACCTCGCATGCTGCAGTGTCTGGGTCGGCTTCTGCCTCCGCCGCCAGACACGTCCGTTCCCCGCAAATAACAACTGCATGTCTCCATTCAAACCCCCCCCCCCCCCCCACCCCCACCCACTCCCTCACACCTGCCATGGTCGTTCACTTAGTATGAGATGAGATGCCATTCATGTGTTTGATGGCGCTGCTTGTGTGGATTCCTCCCCTGAGGCAGAGGAATGCCGCTGTTTATCATGAACGGGGGTTTTGCAGTCTCATCATCCATTTTGTGGGAAGCTGGCGCACATGGGGGAAATTGGATGTCAACTGTGTTTGTCACATTAATGGGAAACATGTGTGATTGTGACAGACAGGAGCTCGCTGTGGCGCTTCACTGCTTTCCTCAGAGCCCTCCAGAGAGAGATATAGATAGAGAGAGAAGAGAGAGAGAGAGAGAGAGAGAGAGAGAGAGAGAGAGAGAGAGAGAGAGAGAGAGAGAGAGAGAGAGAGAAAGACTGGAGGATGGGGGATCATGAGAGAGAGAGAGAGAGAGAGAGAGAGAGAGAGAGAGAGAGAGAGAGAGAGAGAGAGAGATGGGAAAGAAAGAGAGAGTAACATATCTAGAGATCAGAAGTAGAGAGAGGGAGGAAGAGATTTAAAAAAAAGTGAAAAAAAGATTTAGTCTGAAGTTCCACATGCATCATGTGGCATTTTCCCTGTTCTGAAGAAAATACCTTATGAACTCTATTTTCAAAAGGAATAAAACCAAGGAGGTACATGGATAAAGCCATTTTAGCTTTCTCCAGGTATTGTAGGAAAAAGCAATACCCCCCCCCCCCCCCCCTTTCACAAACTCTTAGTATTAATATTACAACAGAAAATGTCAGCATACCTTAATTGTGTTAGTACAATACACAAAATCACAAAGTATCCTTTTCACTACAAAAAGGTGTTTGCCTTTCATATTTCTATAGATTCTATACAACTTCTTTGCAATTTCCGATATGTAAAACCAAGTGTAATGAATTATTTTTTAAATTATATGCAATTTAACCTTATGTTCAAAGTGTGTTTGAGAGAGAGAGAGACAGAGAGATTTGCAAGTTGTAAACATATAGAGCAGGGTAGAGTACAAGATAGAGGAAAGAATCAATGACTGTGTAACATCAGATTGATCAACAGAAGAAGGGAGACAGATGGCATGAAATACAGCATTTTAAATTACAGTATGGCATGTGATACTGTAAACAGAGGCATTACCATTGCAGTGACTGCCACATCACTGTAACTCACCCTTTATCTGAAAAGGTCAACTACAGTTTGGATTCAGTCATATGGTACAGTGAGAACATTTACTGTATTAGCAGCAAACTCTGTTCTAGCACAAAACCTCATGGCCATTTCATACTTCATCACACCTTTTGATAACACGGACAGATATTGCACACATTATATGTTCTAATTTGGCATTTATAATGCATTATATTATAATAATAACTACACAACAACAATAATCACAACATATGTTGTCACAGCATATAAAATGAGTCTCCTGGCCATTGAATGCATGGAGCTCGACCTGAGTCCACCCTGGCGATTTATGTACGATACTACCGTCATGTTGTCCGTTCGGACCAAGACGTGTTCGTTTCTCAGCTGTGGGAGCAGGGCTCTGAGAGCCAAAGCGACCGCTTTCATTTCCAGACAGTTTATGTGTAGGCGCTTCTCCGGGTTTGACCAAAAGCCGGAGACAGGCCTGCCCTCGTAAAGGGCCCCCCAACCTATTTTGGAGGCATCTGTCGTTATCATCTTTCTCCTTGTGTTCACACCCAGACTCACGCCTGACTGGTACCAGTCGGCGGCTTTCCAGTGCGTCAGGGCTTTTATACAGCCGTGGTTCGCTCTGATTAAAAGGTGGCCCGAACGCCACGCGTGAGTAGGGACGCGGCTCTTGAGCCAGCGTTGGAGAGGGCGCATATGCAACAATCCTAGCTGGAGTACGGCCGATGCTGAGGCCATGAGACCGAGCATCCTCTGAAACCGCTTGACGGGGGCGAGCGCGCCCGCCCTGAATGATGTTGCAGGGCGCCGGATGGTGAGCGCGCGCTCTGATGAGAGACGCGCTGTCATTTGCATCGAGTCTAGAACTATTCCCAGGAAAGAAATCCTCTGGCTGGGAGATAGTATGCTTTTTGCAAAATTGATTCTTAGACCCAGGCATTCTAAATGGCTGATAATCCAAGATCTGTGTGTTATTAACTGACTCTCTGATTGTGCTAGAATCAGCCAATCGTCGAGATAATTCAGTATTCGCACTCCCCTTCGCCTTAGGGGGGAAAGTGCTGCATCCATACATTTCGTGAATGTACGGGGAGCCAGGGACAGGCCGAACGGAAGTACTGTGTACTGGTACGACTGTCCCTCGAAAGCGAATCTCAGAAACGGCCTGTGATGAGGCGCTATTGGAATGTGAAAGTAAGCATCTTTCAGATCCACTGAGAGAAACCAATCTCCTGGGCGTACTTGCGCGAGGATATGCTTGGTTGTTAACATTCTGAACGAGCGAATCATTAGTGCTTTGTTCAGGTGTCTGAGATCTAGGATGGGGCGGAGACCGCCATCCTTTTTCGGGACGAGAAAATAGCGGCTGTAAAAACCTGCCTCGCTCAGAGAGGGGGGAACAGTTTCCACAGCGCCCTTTTCTATTAGTTTGCGCACCTCGGTGCGTAGAACATGTGAGCACTCTTTTCTCACTTTCGTCTCGACCACAGTCGTAAAACGTGGTGGTCTGCGAGCGAACTGGAGCGAGTATCCGTGCTTTACTATATTCAATACCCATTTCGGCATATCTGGAATATTTTCCCATGCCGCTGCGTGTACAGATATGGGCTGAATACAGGCTAGGGGCGGGCCGCTGTGACGCAGGGACCCGGCCAGCGAATCGCCTGAGCTCATAGCTCTCAGAGGCGCGGGCGCGCGCTGAGCAGCTGAGTGAATGGGCGCGTGTGTGATTACAGCAGCGCGCGCTGTGTCTGTAAAACTCGCAGCCTGGGCTGGGGTTGTGTTTGACACTGTAAGGACAGTGTTTATAAGTGGGGGTGCATAAACAGTGGTAGGCACACGCGTCACTTTTATAATGTTTCCCGCTTTTACTGGGGATGAATTTATAACTGTGTGAACAGTGCTTGTGTGTAGTGGTGCGTACATGACCGTAGGCACGTGATCTACATTCATGGGGTGCGCAGCTTGAGCTGGGAATGAATTTGGCACTGTTTTGACAGTATCTGGGAATGCACACTTTGTGGACATGTGAACCCTTAGTGACACAGACAGAAAAAGACTCTTTTTGTGTTTTCTGTGCGTCGCCGTAAAAACGGCGTTTGTTTGCAGGTGAGCGAGCTCTGTGACTGGCCCATTGACTGCTGTATGAACATATCCAGCCGCCTGTAAGGGGACTGGGTAATGCTTGAGCTTTTGCAGAGAGAGTGGTCCAGCTTTTGCGAGACACGCACTCTCTCTTTTCATTCTTGTGGCTAGGACGGCTTTCGAGGCTCGGGGTTCAGCACAATCTTGGGCCGAGGACCCCGTCGCTCAGAAGGCGGCTTGCGGTTGTGAGAGCGCGAGCGGCGTCGAGCGTCAGCCTGAGGCGCGGGCTGAGAGGCGGTGGGGGCTGTTCTAGCCCGCTGCGGCTGCGGCAGCCTCTGTCTGCTCTGCGATGAGCTGGAGCGCTTGGGCAGAAAATGCCGCATAGCTTGTGAAGCATTCTGGGCCTCAGTGAAGCGTTCGGCGAAACCCTTAACCGCCGGTCCAAACAGCCCGCTGGTGGAGATAGGCGCGTCGAGAAATGGTGCCTTATCCGCGTCCTTCATCTCAGTCAGAGTCAACCACAGATGGCGCTCGAGAACAGTCAAATTAGCCATGGCACGGCCGATAGACTGGGCGGTGGCCTTCGTGGCTCGCAGGGCTATGTCAGTCGCGCTGCGTAGGTCCTTAAAGGCTTCGGGTTCGGGGCCAGACTCGTCCATAGAGCGGAGAAGCTTGGCTTGGAACACTTGAAGTACCGCCATAGAGTGAAGCGCTGATGCAGCTTGGCCGGCGGCGGCGTAGGCGCGACCGGCGAGAGCTGAAGTAGTGCGGCAGGGCTTCGAGGGGTGGGAAGCTTTGGCTTTCCATCCGGTGGTGGAGGGCGGGCAGAGATGATTGGCCACGGCCTCCTCGAGGGGCGGTGTTCCCTCGTAGCCTCTTTCCTTCGCGCCGTCCACAGAGGAGAGCGAGGAAGAAAAAGAAGGCTTTAGGCGCGCAGAGTGGGGGGCTTTCCACGACTTGGTGAGTTCGTCGTGAACTTCCGGGAAGAAGGGAGAAGGCCTTTGCCGAGGGGCCTGCTGGCGCCCCTGCAGAAACCACTCATCCAGTCGGCTCCGGGTTGGTTTTTCGGGAGAAGACCAATCGAGCCCGAGGTCTTCCACGGCCTTAGAGAGAACACGGATAATCTCGCTATCCATGGTGGAGCCCCCGCTCGCGCTAGCTAGCGTCGATGGGGCGGGGTCGAGAGTGGAGCCCGGCCAGTCGTCCGATGCAGCGTCGATTGACAAGCTGTCATCCATTCCCCCGTCGTCCTCGGACGCGCCGAAAGTCACAAGGCCCACCGCTCTGCTAGAGGGGTGTGGGTCCGGCTGGGTGAACTGAACCGGCGGTGGGGAAGGCAAGAGCGGCGGTGAAGCACGCGGAGACTGGCTCGGCGTGACGTCACTGAGCTCAGGTTCAGGAAGCCTCTGTGAGCGGCGCTTTTTCTTAGTGCGCGGCTCGAACAGAGGGATGGCGGCGATGGGCTCGCTCACGGCGAAAGCGGCGAGGCAAGCCCGCAGTGCGGAGGGACCCAGGTCGTCACATTCGGGGCATCCGTCCTTGGTCAAAGCAGCTTCTGCGTGGTCCCGGCCCAGGCAGCGAGCGCAGATGATGTGACGATCCCCGTCCGGGAGAAGGTCTCTGCACGACGCGCAGGAAGGCATTTGAAACAACGCCTTGGAAAAATTGCTCTTTTACAAGTGTCGCAGAGCGAACAGATGTAAATACTTGCGTGAGCAGTACGCCGGATGGCTCAGTAGGATCGCGTTAGAAGGCGGCTGAAGGTGCCGACGTCCTCGTAGCAAATCCCGCTGGTATGCTTTTCGACGGCGAAGCTTCAATAATCCGGAGGATCCAGCGAAGAAGGTGTTCGCTGAAGGAGATTAAATCTAAAGAACTCTCATGACGGGGCGCCCAATATATAGCTCTTGGCCACGCCCATCTTGGCGGGCTCTGACGCGCGCGGGCGCGAAGCGCGCTCATTGGTCGCGCATTCAGAGTCGCCCCGTCATTGGTTCGAGCAAGTTGCCGCAGCACAGCCAATGACCGAGCTGCCTTCGTTCATTGCTGTCAGCTGTGCAGCTGCAATGCGTTTTACATAAAGACTTCAATATTCTCGAGAAAAGGAGTTTTCCCATAGCGTAAGCTACTTACGCAATAGGAGAGACCTCTCGAAAGGGAACTTTGGTTCACGAGACACACTAGTAGAAACTTCCCGGCTTCCTAGTGACCTTCTACCCTTCAATAGGGAGGAGTTATTCCAACACCTTCTACTTCTGATGGCTTCCAGTGTCCTTTCGACCCCTCATTGTAGTGGAGTCCTCATTATTTGTACCATTGTGAACCTTTTTTTATGAGAGTGCACTTGTTGATATATTAAGTGGCTTCATTTTAGTAAGTGCAGGGGAAGCATTTTGTCTGTCAGTGTAAACAGCTGTGATGTGCTGTGTTGGGGTCGTTAATATTATTATAATTGTTGTTTTTATTATTGTCATTTATAATATTATTATTACTATAATGAACTGCTACATGTTAATGGTAGTCAATAGAGGAAGATGTTTTTTGCATCTAGGTGTTGTAATTACAACATCTACCAGTAGGGGCTAACTTGACCATGCTAACCAGGCAAACCTTGACCTCTTGACTAAAACACTGAAATTTATTTTAGATTGCTCATCTTTCCTCTTTCCTCTTCCCCATTTTTTTCTTTCTTTCCATTGCTCATTGATGCCCAGAGGTAATTAGGCAATTAAGGGCTAATTGAAAAGCTTTGTAGAGAGAGCTGAGGGCTTAGAGATCCCTCAGCAATACCCTGAATCACCTTAACAAGGAAAAAGAAAAACACACACTGACAGAAGAGCATGTGCACACAGTTTAAGGAAACAAAAAGTCATAAACCAAACCAAGACCGCAAAAATAAGGTAAACAGAAGAACCAGATGACAAAGATGTATCAATGATGCTAGCTGACAGTAAACATGCAGAGGCTGCCAATGCCTGATAGAGAACATGCTGACTCTCCTGATGCAACTCATGTAAAATATATTCCATCTGAACCAGTTTCAGACTACAACACTATAAAAAGCTTTTAAAACTACATTCAGCTGAGTGCAGTGCACCACAAGGCTTCTGAGACAGAAGTTCATTTTGAGTAAAAGACAGTATTTTATAGTAGAAAGTCACTGTAAAAAAATAAGAATTTTTGGGAGGATTCTGAAGCATTTGTTCAGGAAGAATTATGCGTGTAAAGCGAGACAGAACAAACTCTATTTATTTAGAAAAACAAAAAAGACAAGGAGAAGGTATAAGGGAAGAAATATTCCTCTGGGTTGTGCAAGGCTTAAGATTGAAGCTTTTAGGGTGGAGGTCAGGGGATCTAGAGATTCAAGGGTTCTGTTTCCTATTTCCAGAGGTATAAAGTTGCAGATTAAAGGTGCTTGCTTGCTTTGTCCAAGATTTGTACATTTCTGAGTGATTCCAAATGGTGGTTTTACTTGGAGCGATGTCAAAAATCCTCTTTACTTTTCTCTAGGCTGTTCCCATTTACAGTCTTTGGCAGTTTCCGTAAATGTTCCTCAATGTTCCTCAAAGGGCCTTCCTTCTGATCCCTGGTGTTTACAAAGGGCACCAGAAAGGTTACCATCTTTTCATCACCTCATTCTGCTTTTTTCTGTGCTGATGGGTAAACTTTACACTTGTCTAACCTACTTGACAAGAAAAATAAATCAAAATGGATGGGTTCACAGACACACAAACGCATAAACATGCTGCCACCTTAGCAGGTAGAACCACTAACATATATAGGCATCTGAACTGCTCTTGCCGCCAGCCTGTGTAAAGTGGGCGTATATAATCACTATTCCTAATTTAAAGGCGTTTAAGATGCATTAGCTCCCCTTTAATTACTTAAAAACTCAATTACAAGAATACACTGAAGTGCAGACCTCAGCTGCAGGGCTTAAGCCATAGACAAAAGAACTGAATGGATGGTGAGCTTGTAGAGAAGAAAAGGAGTACTGCATTGCTGGGTGGAGGTGTAGAACAAGGGCATCACTTTGTTTTTAAAGGGTTGGGGACAGTGGCGCTAGGACAAATTTGGAAATGGATGGTGGACTGAGGTACGCATAGATGCTGGGAGTTACAGATGCGCTTGTTAGAACACAATGCTTTAATATTATTTGGTTTATGCTTTTATAATATATGCCCTATATATATACATATATTTTAATATTTCGGTCCCAGAACGCAATTTCCATTAAAATGCAATTTGTTGAATTTAGGTCTACCTTTTTAACAAATTTGCCCCATAAGTCTTTAGTACATATATTTATTGGTAAATATTTCCTGCTTTTGTCTTTGAAGTACAGTTAAAGTGTACTGTTGAAAGTACTGAATTGCATGAATGGTTAACTAAAAAATACTTTATGTTGAAACTTGTTTGTCCTGTATTGAAATAATTTTGTATTGACATATTTTATTGTTAAAGTAGCAATTTGAGAAATTTTTTAATATAATAAATTGAAACGCAATATCAAATAACACATTACAATCAGAATGTACTTGTGCTTTAGTATGTTTGTCAACATCAAAATAGGTTTACTTTAAAACAAAACAAAAGATTATTAAAACAATAATTTTAAATTGAAAACTATTGCAGAGTAATGCTTAATTTTACTAAATTAACAAAGCACACTTAAGTGTGTTAAAAACAAGTAAAATCTTCATTGATCTGGAAATCCATTAAACCAACCCTCCCCTAAAATATAAACAATAATATTACTTATCACACTTATTGGCTATTTCATCCAACATAAAACTGACTTGCATTACACAGTAATTTGAAATTCTTGTTGATCAATCCAAATGCTCAACTGTACTTCTGACATTTTATTAAAAAACTTACTGAATACTGTGGCCCTGGGATTATATACGTCAATGAGTGAGTGAGTGAATGAACTAAAATATCAATAATAAGTTTTACTTTGTGTATAAGGAAATTCTGTGTTCTAATCCACCTTAAAGTTAAATTTAAAACTGTAAAAATTGCAGTTATATGTCAATAGGCGTATAACTGGAAATCCTTGTGAATACTTTTATTTGCATTTTGTTTTTGTGATTTCAGTGGAACAAATAGCAAGCTGATGACAAATTAAAATTAAAAATGACAAAATGATAGCAACTGGAGATGCTTCCTCTAGATACATCTCTCCTGTGAGCTTTGTCATAAAGTGGTGACGTAAAAATTGGCTAAAGTGGTCAATGACGCCTACAGTATGATGATCAAATTCTCAGTTGTACAACAGCATACATGATCCTAATGGAAATACTTCATTTGTAGACGTTAAAAATACATCTCATTTAGATTTCATATGTGCATCTCTGGGAATTTGTTGATATAACTAGTGTGAAAATAGAATTAAAATTGAGTTAGAGAGACGGAGAGAGATAGAAAGCAGAGGATCTTTGGAGATTTGCTGGATGAAGGGGAAAGCAGATGGCCCAGCAGAACTGTTCCTACCTGCTGGTCGGTGTGGGTGGATCAGTGTATGTGTATGTGTGTTCTCATCCGTGTGTTTACATGGGTCAACAGGGTTACGCTACCTCTGTCTCTGTTCTGGGCCAGATGGTACCAGAGAGGAGGGTAGACCCCCGCCACTATGTAAATAGGCCAACAGAGAGATTGACCAAAAGGTATATAAAATATCAGGTAAACACTGTCTTTAAAATAAATCCCTCTGAGAGAATCTGATATGTGACTACAGAATTAAAAGCACATAATGTTAGAGTAAACAAATACACATAAAAGCATATGATAACCCATTGCAACACTCTTGTGTGGGGTTCTAAATGAACAGATCAGGTTGAATGGGCACAGTAGCATATCACTATACTTCGAAAGAAGGATTTAAGACAGCAATTTCACTACAACTTTAGCAGGAAGAAAAGTAATGTATTGGTAGAGTTTTTAAACATACAATCAATAGAAATAATAGGGAATAAATCAATAATTAATTGGGGGGGGATCAAATAATGCAGAGTACTTATCACTCATTCACATTCACTTTTCACTTTTCACTTTTATAAATTTTCGCTATTGATTCGTGCTACCTATCTGTTATAATAGGAGGAAGCACAATCTGAACGAGTAGAACAAATTGGCAGAACACCGGCTGGGCCGGATCGGCATGGATTGAAACGGTTAAGCAATGAGAACGGTTTGGCCCGGCTGTGGAAAAGACACTAAAGTTTTTGAAGTTTGTAATTCCAGTTTAAATACAGGTGAATAAATGTATCTATGATGCTTTAATAAGTGTGCGAATGTACAAAAATTCTGTACAAAAATGCATTGTCTCAGACAACTAATGGTGAGACCAGATGTCTTGTTAGACTGCCGCATTGTCCGTCATTTTGATGGACAGCATTTTCATTTTTTTTCATAAACTTACGCATATAGGCTAGATTATAAATTTATTCATTTATGAAGAGGAAGTTGAACAGTGCATTACAGTGCAAGTCTGTGCATTACTTTTCAGGTTTCATCATTAATTTTTGTCCAATAAATCACAATGAGCTTTTTGCTTTGTTACATTTGACATGAAACAAAGTCTCAGTTTTCAAATTCGGTCCATTTTATTACAAAATTCTAAAAATAAATACCATCATGGCGCTCTTTAATGTGGCGCGAGAGATCACTGTAGCGGCTCAGTTCAAGCAAAGCAAAGTGCGAGTGAATGCATTCATCCCTTCCTATTTACTACGTTAGCCTAGAGAACAAAATAAACATGAATGAACATCAGAAGATATGTTGAAAGATACAGTCCAACTTACTGAAATGTGAATCATGTCAAATTTAATCCCTCAATCAGGGTTTCAACTTTCAACCACAGAAAGATGTCAATAAAACAACTTGTAAACAATGTCATATAACTCAGAAAAGCCATTAATTGACCATTAACTTGATAGTCAGCATAGCGCACTCGCCAACAAGTGGACAGGGGTGAGAATTACAGTTACTAGTTACAATAGATCACTAAAATAAAACATTTTTGGTTAACGTGAATTCTGGGTGAGACTGACAACGTAAAACAATAGTAGGTAATTTAATTTAAAAGCACATACAGGTACTTATACAGGTACTTTGTGTAAAAAAGTAACAATCTTTTTTTAAAAACACATGCATGCATGCATACATAAAATTCTCCTCCCGCACTTTTAAAATAAAGGCGATATAGACAAATGCAGAGAGATTTTCTTCATCTGTTCAGGAGCTGCTTTAGATGATTAATCATGAGCAACAGTAAGAGAGGAATTAGCATTTTCCCTGCTGCAGGAACTGCTCACTTAATTACAGCTTCACTGCCACTTCACTGGCCCCCTCTCTCCTAAACACACAGCTTCTGTCACACTCTCTTTTTTTGTTTCTTTCCATCATTTCATCTGTTTCTCGCTCCCCCTCTCTCTGTCTCAATCAGGATTCTATTGTGTGCTCAGAGTATTTGGTACTCTGAACCAGGCACAGGCTTGTCAGTCTAGATTTGCTTTCATCATCAGCTTCTACTGTGTTTAAGTGGCTCGCAAATTACTCCCTGCCTCTCTTTCTGTCTATTTTCTCTCTTTCTTTCCCTTGCACACCTGTAATCCATTTTATCATACAGAATTTCACCATAAATGCAATGCTTAAAACTTAATTTGAATGATTCTTGTATTGAATATTAAAATCCTAGTCAATTGTTTATGCCTATTATCTATCAGTGGTTGTGGGCTAAACCCCCTGCCCTTTTTAATAAAAAAATGAATCATAAGTGCCCCTCTCAACAATGGTCAACAGTAATATTGTGGTCAATAAAGCAAAATGCATTTGATTTATAATTAAAAAGACGTGTACAAAACAGTGAAATCGCTCAAAAGTCTGAACATTCCTGTATATTTTAATATATCCTGTCAGACAGTCTGAAACATTGTTGCCATAAAGCGTTGTTACAGTTTTGCTGGCATTCTGACACTGCTGCTTGCTGACTACTATTCACTCTTTTTTTTTTCTTTGATTGTATTGTATTTATTCTGCTCACTGTAAAAATAAAATACAAGGAGTTTATGTCAGTAGTTGCATATTCATAACTGTGACCAGACAGTCTATTTACAAAAGCGATCGAGAACCACAAACCATATGGCTCTCTCATATTTATCAATGCCCGTTTGTCATGTACACCAACTAACCATGATGTGGCACAAAATGCCCCCGAATGGTATTGGCCGATAATTACATTTTACAGGCTTCTTTACACAGCTGAGTTAAGGCCTGCTCAAAATTCTGTGTAAAGATATAATGCTGCATAAAAGACAGACCAAATCATGCCTTGTCTGACCCACCTCAGCCTCTAGTATCAAAGTATACAGTTAACATTGCAGTTTAAATGCATTTATGCCACATCTGACCAGCATTAAACAGTATGTGTAAAGACACCTAAATGCCAGCTCAGAAGCGCTTCTGTGCCACCTTTGCAGTCTAAATTTGGCATAAGACTCGATCTGTGTTCTGACTATTTAGTTCTAGTTAATTGGTTAAGATGCATCATGTGACTTACTGTAGGGTAGAGGTCGTGGTGGCCATCTTAGTTTTCACTTCACAACAGCAATGAGGCAGCAGCAGATGTCTCTCTGATAAAATATATATTCTTCTGTTATTTCATGCCAAAGAAGCCATCGTCTGTAAGTTTGTTTATTTAATATCATCTATGTTAAAAAGGAGTATTCATGGGATTTAAGAAAACATTTGCTGTATTTTTTTAAAGGAGATTATTGTTATGTTTCTTTCATATATTAACACTAGATTGTTTTGTTTCTTTAAATGTATTTTTATTCATACTTAATATTTAGTGTACATTTTGTGTTCGTATTGTAGTTTTACAAAACTTATGTTGTGGGATTTGCCGTTAATGTTCAAGAGAAATATCACATGGAGGTACATTGGATTAAAGGATTTAATACAACGAACCTGATTCGCTGCCTCTGTTATCTCTCTCATGTGCTCACGGTGTCTGAGGAGAGAGAGAGAGAGAGAGAGAGAGAGAGAGAGAGGAGAGAGAGGAGAGAGAGAGAGAGAGAGAGCCATCAGTTGTCAGAAGATGAAAGCGATATCTTTGTCATAGTATCCTATCAGCGTTTAAGGGGATTTTCCATGACTGGTATAAGCACTGTACAATGCATTGAATCAATACCATTGATCTCTGAAATGAAACATCATCTTCAGCGTTTCCCAGGTGAAACGTTGCTTGTCGATTGAGCCTTGTGTTGTGGTGCTCAAAGTTAAATTAATTTCAGTACCTTGTTTCATTCTTAATTGAATCAGTGTTTTTAAGCGTATTAGTTGAATGAACAGTTTAATGATGACTCGCTTATAAAGACAGTTCCTCGCTGCACCTGCTGGCCTAACAATGTAACTGGACTGACTGACAGCCTGCAATTATGTTTTGTTTAGTCTTGTAGGCTCTTTAATCAGCCAAAGTATCCAAATATGGAGAGTGTTTTGGATAAGCTCTGTTTTTAAAGGCCCATTCAAATGTTCATTGTAAAATTAACATTTGGTGTGCTTATTTATTTGATCTCAAACAAAACAATAATATACAACAATACTGTAAGTAATATAACCAAGGGGTATTACATCTGGAGTATTACTTTATCTGAAAGAAAAAACGTTTAACAGTGGCAGTCAACAGAGAGCTTACATATCACATACATGAAGTTTGAATAATCGGTATCGGCATATCATGATGACAAGAAATTGGTAGTCGGTATTGGCTGCAAAAATTCTGATTAGAGCATCCCTATCAGTGCCTGAGCACTCGAGAGTGTACTAGTATGAGCCAGTCGTCGAGATAGTTGAGAAAGCGAACGCCCTGTTCTCTCATGGGAACAAGAGCCCCCTCTGTGACTTTCGTGAAGACACGGGGAGAAAGGGACAGCCTGGAGGGCAGGACCTTGTACTGATATGCTTGACCCTCGAACGCAAAGCGCAGAAACGGCCTCTGTCGAGGGAGAATCGGGACATGAAAGTACGCGTCCTTCAGGTCGATCGCTGCAAACCAATCTCGGGGACGGATGCATTCGAAAAAGCATCTCTGCTTGAGCATTTTGAACAGTAGCTTGTGGAGACTCCGATTCAAACTCGCAGGTCCAGGATCCGTCGTAACCCACCACCTTTCTTGGGTACAATGAAGTAGGGACTGTAGTGCCCTGACCTCATGTCGGCTGGAGGGACCAGCTCTATCGCGTCCTTCGCCAGTAGGACTGCGATCTCTGCTTGCAAGATATGGGCATCGGCTGTTCTCACTGTAGTGGAGTGGATGGCCCGAAACTTGGGGGGGCGCCGGGCGAACTGAATCGCATAGCCGAGCCTGATGGTCCAAATGAGTCAGCGAGACAGACTGAGGAGCGCTAACTAGGCTCGCAGAGACCGTACAAGTGGGACCATAGGGACTGTAGACGTATCCACATTGGGGCAGCGAGGTGGAACACAGGGACGCGGCTCGGGAGGCGGCCCGTAGCGGGGTCTGAGTGTGCTGTGCAAGGAGGTGCAGGAGGAGGCTTGGTTGCGTTCTCGAACTGCACGCTGCTGCCCGCTGGCGATAGAAGAGGCGGATTAGAGTGATGATGATTCTCTCCCCCCACTGCTCTCCGGGCCCTCTTCGGACCCAAAGATGGAAGAAACTGCTCTTTTATTGAACATTTTGGTACTGCTGGTTTTGATGACAGCGGCGGAACACAAACAAAAGGAAACACAAGATTTACCACCCGGCCCTCTTCCAGGGGGAGGGAGTGGTGCAGTCACCATCTCCCAAAGAGCAGTCCAATCCATCTGCAGGGGCGGGGTGTCCTGCCTGCGACTGGCTCCTCGGCACAGCTTGGAAGGAGGCTGCTGCTGCTGCACGGGAGCGAGGGTAGACGCAGGAGAACGCCCCCAGCGATGAGCAGACTGAGGGGCCGCAGGCGATGGGGTGGAGGCAGCAGCTGACCGCCGCGACAGGATGTGCTTAATCGCCTCAGTCTGCTTGTTTACAGCCAAGAACTGCTGGGACACAGGGGAGTTAAGGAACCTGACTTTGTCGGTCTCCCTCATGTCAGCCAGACACAGCCAGAGATGTACCACCAAAGAGGACATCGCACGACCCACCGACCGCGCGCTCCCCTTTGTCGCACAAAGCGCGAGGTCCATCGTGGCACAAAGTTCCTGAAGAACTTGGGGATCATGACCATCCTTGTGTAGGTCCTTCAGTGCCTTGGCCTGATGGATCTGCAACAACACCATAGCGTTTATGGCAGAGGCGGCTTCCCCACAAGCACTGTAAGCCTTGCCGGTTAACTCCGATGAGTACTTACAGGCCCGGGATGAGAGACAAGGGGAGTTAGGGCACAGCTGCATTGCAACGGCCCTCATCACTGGAGGGATGCGCGCGCACCCCTTAGCCGCCCCGCCATCAAGGAGGGCTGGATCGCAGCAGAGGCGCAGGGACTCTGCCCCTTTGCAGGAACGAGAGTCTCGACCGTAGCTCCGAGATGGTCATTCTCCCACAATGGGTACATGAACGATGCCTCAGCATGTTCAATGCCCAGACATGCAATGCAGCGCTCGTGACCATCCCACGATCCCAGGTAACGACCGTATCCAGAAACACACAGGTAGAGTGACATCTTTAAAAAGACGCGCTCCACCTGTGTAAGCTCTTTTAGGGGACTGCTCTCTTGGTACTGAAGCACACAGGGGAATGGTTGCAGCGAACATGGACAGAAATGTGCACATGTCAAGCGCTGTCTCTCTCGTTGGTGATCTTACCAGACGTAAGAACGGCCTTTCAGCGCTCTCACGGCGCACCTTACCAGCTGTGAAAACAGCACTTTTGTTTTTGCTCAGTTTAACCCTCTGGGGTCGGCGGTCACGCCGGCGTGACCAGCTCGCTTTTTTTTATCAATGCAAAAGAGACTCAAAATACTCTGTTGATTTGATCTTACATATAAGTGTTATAAATCATTTGATCCTGTTAAGTGTCTATGTTTTGTGTATACTCACAATAAAAACAAAGTGTTGTGCTTTTTGTCAAATAAAGAAAAATAAACGTGATGCGAGTTTTGTGTTCTCTCTGTCAGTGAAGTCCATTCTGAAACGCGTCCGAAAATGAACTGTAACTCAGCGAATACTTGTCACACATGCAAGAGAGATTTGTCTTTATGAAGCTTAAACTCTCTTCTATTAAAAGTAATTTATATAAAAAACTAATGATTTCCATTACACGAGAGTAGATGTTAAAACTTCATGCTGATTTGTACTCGGCTTTCGCCAAGATAAGCACCAACTAAGACGTAGCCTTACAGTAACCTATACTTCTCCATCCATTTAGGCTTCTTTCCAAATAGTGATGTGAATCTCCTTCTGTCTGGTGTTAATATTCAACGGCTGCAACCACAGTGCGGTCCCTTCATGACAACCGTCTGGATTGAACAGAGTAGGGGACATCTCTAGGGTCTTCAAGTGGGCACCTTCCGTCCTCAGTATTTCGTCGACTAGCCCACGACACCTCAAGAAGGCTCGACAGTGACTCTGGCGTCCAAGAGTCACCCCCCTCGGTCCCCCACTCAACTCAGCCCAGCTTACTGACCTTTACCTCCCTCCTGCTGCTGAGGTTTCTCCTTCCTCGTAGTTCACATGTGACCTAACCACAATCTCTCAACCTCTCCAGAACCCAACCATACGCGGCAACTCGTTTGACTAAGGCTGTCGAGCCCCACTGCGGACGTTAAAGCAGTCAGTGGCAACGGTTCCAAATGGCATAATACCGCAAAACACAATAAACACCAATCCTCATTCACACAAAATACACAGGAACGTAATAACTGTAATTACTATGCAAACACACATATAAACAAACAGACTCTTCAAATTTTCAAGAATTTTTCGAAACTGTAGCATGGCGGCCTGTACACAGCCAGCCAGACTCTTTCCGTCTCAACCACAGCCAGTTGCTGCTCCTCTCTGCTGCTTCAGATAAGTTCTTTACTGTGCGACGCAACTCTTGGCCACTAAATCTGACGTCTCTAAGGAACCGGGTTGTGGAGTGTGCCACAAATCCTCGACAACCCACTTCCACTGGATAAACCAACTCTCCATCCTCGCTGTTCTGCTTCAGTGGCCAGCTGAGCATACCGCAGTTTCTTCGTCTCATATGCCTCATCTACAGCATCCTCCCATGGCACTGTTAACTCTATCAGTTGAACAATGCGTGCTGATCCAGACCACAAAACAATATCTGGTCGGAGGTTAGTGGTGGCAATCTCAGGTGGAAAAATAAGCCGTTGATCAAGATCAGCCAGCATTTTCCAGTCCCTAGCAGCTTCCAGTTGTCCTGGGCGAGAATTGGTTTTAACACCTTTTCTTGGTGGTTGCTCGCCTGGGCGGAGGAATATTGTCTTCTGTGTGTAATGTTTTGCCAGAACAATATTCTCAGTTCATGTAATCTGTATGAAAAGAGAGAGATGTCAGTCTTTTTCTTTTCAGCTCATTATAGCTTATTAAGTGTTAATGTGACCACGCCCACGGAGAGCACGCGCTATTCAAACGCAAATGATCTGAGGCAAGCCATGCAAACATGCCAATGCAAACGCCCACATCAGCTGGACAAAACACATCAAGTATAATAAGAATCTTGTACTTTACGTCGTCTTACTACGCTGTGAGGAATAATACTATCGTAATAATCCTGGAAAAGTTACCTCAGAAGTGGTAGTTTCAATTTGAGGAGCAACAGATCCAGCTGATGTTGTAAGTTATTTATTCTTAAGTGCTTTGTTCTAATTGCGATATTGAATAGTATCTGTAAACCGCAAAAAGAATGATTAAATATTAATTGCGTGTCTGTTTGTGAATGAATGAATGAATGAACGAATGAATGAACGGCACAGACGCGTGTGCGCTGTTGTTTACTACAGATGTACAGCGCATCTGTGCCATTCATTCACACTCGCACCTACAAACATGTTATTTTTAGATGAACACATCCAAACTATTTCGCTATAGCCTACTGAGATCAGTAAAAATAGACTGAAATGTGTTGAAATAAAATGTATTTTTAGAAGCAAAAAACTGCAAATTAACATTTATATGCTTATATATCATAAACACGATATGTTACAGACTAAATATTAATGTTTAGACAAGAATTCGTTGATTAGTTTTGGATAGATTATAAAGTTTTTACTGTGAAAAAAAGACTACTGCCACATCAAATAAGCTTTTGTTCGCGAATTTCTGCTCATATGTTAAATATATAGTATGGGATGTTTTGTCAAAAATAAAGTAGGTATATTGAATTATCAACTAAGATGTTATTATAGTGTTTGTTATAGTATTCAAATGAATGAATCCTTACCTTTGAAATACGATGATAAAATGTATACTTTTTACAAAGAAAGATTACACTTGAAATACTGTTAAAATTGTAATTGTTGTTGTAATTGTAACCTACTTGTAATTGGTTACAATTTCTAATTGTAAAATATATATAATTTCTTTTGTCTTAGCATTCTTTGGTACCCAGTGACACACCTGTGTGAAAGGCTCATTATGCAGCTCATTATGCGGCTCATTATGCAGGTCATTGTCTTCTCAGTTGTGAAACACGCCCCCCACGCATATTGCCTTTCCAAACAAAAAGTGTCTTACAAAATTTTTATCAATGTATTGTTTTGTGTAAATGATTAGGCGGGATGATTTTCAGATCATGTTGAAGCAAAAACTCCATTAGTCAAAAGTCTTGTGGACACATATTTAGTATGTGAGAGAGAGAGAGAGAGAGAGAGAGAGAGAGAGAGAGAGAGAGAGAGAGAGAGAGAGAGAGAGAGAGAGAGACAGAGAGACAGAGAGAGAGAGAGAGAGAGAGAGAGAGAGAGACCCCATTACCGCGCTGCATCGACCGCACCAGCCCCGAGAGATCATCCTGTTCACAACTTGTCTGTTTACACTCTTTTTTGTAGATAATATCATCGAAGTGCTCGGCTCCGAAGCAAAAAACTGAAGTGCAACGCACCTTCTGCTCATTATATACCCACGCTGAGTGGCTGAACAGCTGATGTAAATGATTGCATGCCAATGTGCATTGGCTCGTTTAGTTTCACTTGATGTAGATTGGCCTCTCTACCGAGATTTCTATTTGTCGGTCTTGACGTGGCATTCACTGACCGACCGAAGAGGAACTACATAGCCAATGTCTGTTATCATTTCTTTAACAAAGGTGAAACAGCTGAAAGAGAAATAAAGATCATTATTTGTATAAGTGTCATTATTTACAGTCTGAATGGACAGAATAATGTGCATTTGTGGAGTGATCTGGATCTGCGGTTTGTCTCATTTTACAGAAGAATTGGGTCATTTAAAAATTGGATGTGAATTTACTAAAAAGCACTCTGCAAAACTATGCAGCACCAGTCACATTGATGGTAAGTAGTGGTCATTTTATTCTTATGTACTGGATATTGATATCATAGTTGGTTAAAGTCGAAGTGCCATCTACAGGCTTATAATATGATGTAGGCTGTTAGGTCAAGGACATGCAAAATGGAGATGCAAAACAGCCTACTTATTACATACCCTTACTAGCCACTTTGTTCAACTCTTTGTTAACGCAAATACACATCTAATCAGCCAATGCATTTAGGCATGTAGACATGGTCAAGATGATCTGCTGAAGTTCAAACTGAGCATCAGAATGGGGAAGAAAGATGATTTAAGTGACTTTGAATGTGTTATGGTTGTTGGTGCCAGACAGGCTGGTCTGAGTATTTCAGAAACTGCTGATCTACTGGGATTTTCACGCACAGCCATCTCAAGGGTTTACAGAGAATGGTCTGAAAAAGAGAAATATCCAGTGAGCGGCAGTTCTGTTGGCGAAAATGCTGTGTTGATGCCAGAAGTCAGAGGAGAATGGCCAGACTGGTTCAAGCTGATAAAAAGACAACAGTAACTAAAATAACCATTTGTTACAACTGAGGTATGCAAAAGAGCATCTCTGAAAACACAACATGTTCGAACCTTGAAGCAGATGGGATATAGCAACAGAAGACAGCACCGGTGCCACTCCTGTCAGCTAAGAACAGGAAACTGAGGCTACAATTCACGACTCACCAAAATAGGACCAGAGAAGGTTGGAAAAAACTTTGCGTGGTCTGATGAGTCTCGAATACTGCTGTGACATTAAGATGGTATGGTCAGAATTTGGCGTAAACAACATGAAAGCATGGATCCATCCTGCTTTGTAGCCTATCTTTGGTTCAGGCTGGTTGTGTAATGGTGTGGGGAATATTTTCTTGGCACACTTTGGGCTTTAGTATCAATTGAGCATCTTTTAAAGGTCACAGCCTACCTGAGTATTGTTGCTGACCATGTCCATCTCTTTATGCCCATATTTTGAAGGCCACTTCCAGCAGGATAACCAACGCTATCTCACAACCAATTCATACGAATTCGTACATCCTCACTCGTAGGTTTAGGGGTAGGTCATGTTAAGAATTCATACGAATCGGAGAACTTGTAAAATATGTACGATTTAGCAAAAATCTTACGAATTCGTACGAGTGAGGTCGTATGAATTTGTACGAATTAGCCACCTCGTAAAATTTGTACGAATTGCTGTGAGATCGGGTTGGGATAACACATGTAACAGCTCAAATCACCTCAAACTGGTTTCTTGAACATGACAATGTGTACCTTTTGAAAGTGGTGGAAAGGGAGATTCACTGACAAATCTGCAGCAACTGCACAATGCTTTTTTATGTCAATATAGACCAAAATCTCTGAGAAATGTTTTCAGCACCTTGTTGAATCTATGCCATGAAGAATTAATGCAGTTCTGAAGGCAAAAGGGGGTCCAACCCGGTACTATCTAGGTAAAGTGGCTGGTGAGTGACTGGTGAGTGCACATACAGTCAGAATTATAGTGCCCCTTTTTACATTTGAGCCTCTGCCTCTGATGAACTCTCTGCACATTCCTGCCATGCACTTTACAAAAACAACAAAATATCAAGACTAAACTGGCAGACCGAGTCTGACAGAGACAGACAGTCTCAAAGCCAGTCTAAATTACCACCATCTGAAGTTAGTCCTAACATACTTCATCAGTTCATAAACTTAAAAGACCAAATGCAAAGGTCAGTTCACAGGTCTAACGCCCCATCCACACTACTACATTTTAGTTTAGAAACGGAGACCTTTTGCTACGTTTGCACCTCCCATCCAGACTACAACGGCAAAAACGAAGAACTAAAACGGAGAAGTTTAGAAACGCTGCGGACCCCATTTTGCGTTTGGAATCTCCCGAGGGCTTTTTAGTGAAGACGGGTCAAAACGGAGGACTTTAGAAACAATGACGTAGAGGCTCACGCTCGGCTATCTGATTGGGTGTCATACAACGGAGGAAAACATACAACAAAAGCCTGGACTACCAGCAGTGTTGGGGGTAACTTATTACAAGTAACTTGAGTTACGTAATCAGATTACTTTTTCAAGTAACTAGTAAAGTAACGCATTACTTTTTCAATTTACAACAAAATATCTGAGTTACTTTTTCAAATAAGTAACGCTAGTTACTTTTTCACATTTATTGACTGACTGCTCTCCTGTCCCCATGTTGAGAGAAATAAAGTGAGGTGTTGTGTGCATTTCCATTGAACATGCATTTACTCATCTCACTTGCACAAAAACATTCAGTATTCTTCAAAATGAATAAAAACAGTCAAATGCAATCTCAGAATTTTGTGCAAAAGTTTTATAATTAACTATGTTAAATTACACAAATATACTTTATGTATTTAATCTCACTTTATTAACCAATGTCTTTGCTGCTGACCTACAATGATCTAATTCAACCATACTAATAAGCAAAAATTACTTTAGATTAGGTTTAGAAATAAGAGTGTTGAACTTCGTTCTCCTGTATCCTATTGTTATTTAATCAAGAACAGCAGCAGCTGAAAGGTTTGTTTGAGCGGCGCCCTCTACTGTACAGTAGTAAATAAGCATTTCCTTCAGCCTGAGGCTTATTCATTTGACTTTTGATGTGAAAGGGCCTTAACAATTGGCAAAAATAGATTGTTTTAGCTGTTATTAAAAAACAAACAAACAAGCCCATGCAGGTGAGAAAAAGTAACGCAAAAGTAATGTAATGCATTACGTTCCATAAAAGTAACTAAGTAACGTACTTAGTTACTTTTTTGGGGAGTAACACAATATTGTAATGCATTACTTTTAAAAGTAACTTTCCCCAACACTGACTACCAGTTACGTCAGAGCTAATAAATTCTGCATTTTACAATGCTATAACTGCCTACATGTGCCGGAGGTAAGCTATTATTCGACCGATCTGTGACAATTCCCGTGCGCAGCGGCGGTATCGACCATACATGGAGCGTCGGTTTTGGGTTAAGCCGGGAAGGACCAGCGCATGGTGGGATAATTTTATCAATGAAGTTGTGGTTTCTAAGGAATAGTGGGAAAACTTTCGAGTGTCCAGATCGGCAATTATCAACCTCAGTGAAATCTGAGGAATAGTCTATCTGATTCCTGTTTACACCGGCACGTGCATGCCCAGTGTAGGTGAATGGTCACGTGATCCGCGTTTTCAGTCGTTTTAATGTGGATGGAGATCAATTCTAATACACAGCTAAAACGCTGGTGTGGACGGAGATCGTACTCGTTTTAATTCTCCGTTTCTAAACTAAAACGCAGTAGTGTGGATGGGGCCTAAGACACAACACAAAACATGGCACATTCCATCTGTCCCTTCTCTGTAGACCTCCAGTTATTTTCACACCTGTCCACTGCCTTTTCTCAGAGTGATAAGTTCAGAACACCTTGACCTTTTAATAGAGACAAAATACACTGTAGGATCTTTCTATAACTGCACAAATGCTCTATGCTCTCTGTATGGTTTGACATTCATGAGATAGCTCAGAATAACCCTCCAGACAGATAATTGGAATTTTAATTATGCATGATATTAACCTTGAAACAAAAAACAATGCTATTCTATTACCCTGATGTTGTCTGTCTTACAGTGATTCCATGAACCACCATTCAGACTCAGTCTGTTGAAATGGCTTCAGCTGCAGGCAAAGCATGCTGCAGGACACTTTTATGAGACAGTCATTTTGGAGATTAATTCTCTTTATAGCACATATTTTACAGAACAAAGAGAAAAACAAGAAAACAACACATGAAAAGGGTAGGAAAAAACAGAGAATCAAGAACGAGAAATTGCAGATAGGCAGGGAGGTGGTAGCATCCCCCATGCTGAGAAAAAAAAAACTACATTAGGCCTTCATTATTCAACTTAATAATGACTTAAATTGTTCCATTATAATATTACAAAAAAATTCAGTCACAAAATTGACATTTCAGCAAACTGATGGAATAATTTGCTACGTTACCATTTCAAATTTTGAGAGATAAACTAGTTAAATTAAGCACTGTGCCATGAGAGAACTTACCCTCATGAGACTGATAATACCAGCTTGTTATCTTGAACTAGAAAAGTCCGGGGAAAAATGAACAGATTTCCATATCTCAGTTCAATCTTCTGGCTATATTATACGATTTTTTTCAGTGATGTATAATAGCAAGAATAATGATAACTTGGAGTTCAGTGAGTCAGATGTTGATTCATAACAGCTCTGGAGAATACTGTTCAGCGAATCCTTCGTCAGACTGATTTAAACCAGTGACTTGTCCTTTTGTTGCATTGCATGTGTTTCTTTGAACCATCAAAACAAACCTTCTCATAACAGTCATTTGTTCTGGATATTTTGTAAGAGTTTTTTTTTTAAATTGTGAATCGGACTACGGTGGTCGCGCTGTATGTTGTTGATTCATTCAAAAGAATCAGCTCATTAGAATTATTTAGCTCGTAAATCAGTCTACACGGTTGCGTTATAGGTTTGCTGAATAGGCCTATACTATTTACTGAGAAAAAACTCAAAGCAAAGAGATGCTTATTGCAATAATCGTGTGGTCCACAGTCGTTTGATTACATTACATTCAGACTGCACAAACATTGACAACTCAAATAAAAGATTTCTTTTGCCATTGTGCTGATTCAAGTTGCAGCAAAAGCATACATGAAATACACACAACATATTCTTCTAATTTACTTCCTTCACTACTGAGATAACTACTAACGTATCTCTAAACATTATTATATGTGGCTTTATAAATGCCAATATTGCAAAACATTTTGAACATGTTTTCTGCCACACTCTGCTTACACTGGAATTGTGAATGCTGTGTCCTCGTAAAACAAGTGCCGAAATATTACGTTCAGCTTTCTTGTGTGGTGAGAAACAGCCTTACTCAAAATTGACAATCAGAAGGCAAAAAGTGAATAGAAGAATATCGCTCTTTATTTTCCCAGCATGCACTTATGTGCTGACTGAAGGCAATATGTTCCACCCTTTTCTCTTGACCATCATTCTTGTACTTATTTTTTTCCATCCATCTCTTCTTCAAAGGAGGCTGAAGTCAAGTATGCTCTCTTTCTGCATGAATTGCATCAGTTTGATCAAAAGAGACTATCCAGAGAGGAGAGCAGTGATCAACACACATCCTCTCTCACACACTCACTTAAATCACCCCAATTATGCCATATCCGTATTTCATTTCACCGTCTCTATTATGTGTCTCTAGCTTTCAAAACTGTCTTTTCCTAACAGCAGCAGGACAATGCCAGCACAGGACAGTGTCACAAGAAATAGCTGCAGTTGCCTTACGATCACAAAGCCTTGAATCTCGATTTTATTATTTATTTATGTAGGCTAATTTTTATTTATGGGGGGTTTGGGTGTAGGTTTGAATGCACAGAAATATTTCATTTTAATTGAGTATTTAATGTTTTTTAAAGTATATCAGTAAATAAATGCATTTACAAAATCATAGAACAACATGACACAAATGTATATTTTTTTTAAAAGTTTATTAGTTTAAGTGTCCCAGGGGATAGTCCTGTTAGTAAAGTTACATTTGGTGCAGCTTTTGGGAGCATGTAATTATTATATTCATAAGTCATCATAATAACATAAGTGGTGTTTGTTTAAACCGTATAATCTAGCCAATAATGTTTGCAAGTGTTATTTAACTTAAAGGACAATTTCGGCTAAAAATGAACCTAGGGCTAAATAACACGAGTCGACTGTTCTCTTGGATGCGTTTTCATGGTAATCGAATGTACCCAGTACAATTCGCGTATACAAGCAGGAGCCATCTTTGGAAAACAGTCTCGACCAGTCGAACCACGAACGCAGTGTTACGTGAGCTGAACTGTGACTATCGAACAGCACGGCGTTCGTGGTTCGACTGGTCAAGACTGTTTTCCAAAGATGGCTCCTGCTTGTGTACGCAAAGTGTACTTTCTTTATAAAGTATCTTCTTATTAAACGGTCTGTACACTTACAAAGTTCTCAATGCTTCGGTTTGCAGGTAGGGACCCTCATTTATGCTACCGTATTAGTGTGGGGCTATTTTGAGCCTTGTTAGTGGTATTAACTAGCGATTTTTATTTTTACTTATTCTATGCCCCATACACTGCGTTATTAGCTAATCTGTGGTTAAACTAAAACTAGCGTTAAAACTGGATACATTCGATTATCATGAAAACGCATCCCAGAGAACGGTCGACTCGTACCCATGTGTTATTTACTCCTAGGTTCATTTTTAACCGGAATTTTCCTTTAACCCTCTGATGTCTAGGGTGTTTTTGGGGTCCTTGAGATGTTTTGACATGCCCTGAGATTTGTGCTTTTTTCAGTTGCTTATAAACATATTGATTGTAAAGGTATAATTACACTATTTAGCATGAACAGGGCTACCATAATATGAGCCATAATAAGATGTATGTACATGTTTGTATTTTTGAGAGAATATTGTTTATGCATGGTTATTGAAAAAACTAAAACTTAAAGTGTCTGAAATAAGGCCACAAAACACATACTAAATATGTGTCCACAATACTTTTGACTAATGGGTGTTGTTGCCTAGAATTTTTGCTTCAAAATGATCTGAAAATCATCCTGCCTAATCATTTACACAAAACAATACATTGATTTAAATTCTATAAGACACCTTTTGATTGGAAAGGCAATATGCGTGGAGGCGTGTTCACAGCTGAGAAGACAAAGGCCGGATAATGTGCGAGCTGCATATTAATGAGCCTTTCACACAGCTGTGTCACTGGGTACCAAAGAATGCGACCTCGGACAAAAGAAATTATATATATATATATATATATTACAATTAGAAATTGTAACCAATTACAAATAGGTTACAATTACAACAACAATTAAAATTTTAACAATATGTCAAGTGTATTCTTTCTTTGTAAAAAGTATACATTTTATCATACGTATTAAAAAAGGTAAGGATTCATTGGTTTGAATATTGGAACAAACTATAATAACATCTTAGTTGATAATTTTTGACAAAACATCCCATTCTATAGTATATGAGCAGAAATTGGCGAACAAAAGCTTACCTATTTAATGGGACAGTAGTCTTTTTTTACAGTAAAAACTTTATAATCTATCCAAAACCAATCACGAAATCTTGTCTAAACATTCATATTTAGTCTGTAACATATCGTGTTTATGATATTATATTAGCATGTTAATTTGCAGTTTGTTGCTTATACAGACATTTCATTTCAACATATTTCAGTGTATTTTTACTCATCTTAGTAGGATAGCAATATAGTTTGGATGTGTTCATGTACATGTTTACTAATGTAGGTGCGAGAGTGAATGAACGGCACAGACACGCGCTGTATAACTGAAGTAGGCCTAAACAACGTGCGCGCGCCTGTGTCGTTCATTCATCATTTAGCCTACACACAGACACGCAATTCATATCTAAACAGTCCTTTTGCGGTTTACAGAAACTATTCAATATCGCGATTAGAACAAAGCACTTAAGAATAAATTACTTACAACATCAGCTGGATCCGTTGCTCCTCGACATGAAACTGCCAGCACTTCTGGTACATTTTCCAGGGTTATTAGATAGTATTATTCCTCACAGCGTAGGAATAAGAGGGACGTTTGCCATTATATATTTAAAACAGTAATATCTTAGTAAAAACCTAAAGTAATATTGACAAACTAAATATAATTTGAAAGCTTACAAATTATGGCTGTTTGGTGGCTGTTTTCTGAAATAAATTACAGAGGAGCAGTAATTTATCAATTTAGAACAAGAATATTTCATATTCATTAGGAGTGTTTAGGCCTTTATTTTGAAATAGCAATAAACATTAAAAATCATGAAAGATTGGTAGAAACCTCAGTTTGTTTTCATGCCAAGAGTTCAAAAGATAACACCAATTCAATTAAAAAAAAGGTCTGAAAATGTTCTAATTATAAAGAAAAATATTATCGATTCTCTTTTTGCGATGCGGCTCCATTTCCCAGCTATAACGCACATATGTGCTCTTTTTATGCATTTATTAGAGGTTGATTTCAAATCAAATACTGCCAAACCACCCATATTACTTCTGAATAGGATGTCTACTTCATAAATCATATGAAAATTATGGAAATACATGGTTCAGATCACTCGAAACATAATGAAAATGGAGGCGCCCTTATATGGTCAGTAAGGAAGCTTGGCTGTCCATCTAGTGAAAAAGTTTGGTACTGCGCCCAAATAAAATCTTACTGAAAGCTCATTTTTTGAGATATCAATCTAAAATTTGGAACACAACTTGTTCAGATTTTTGGCTTTCATTTTCTTGCAGTTTTTAGAGTAAAATATATGTTGTTATATATATATATATATAATTTTTTTATATAAAATATAAATAATTATATTTTTACATTGCACATGTCCATAAACTCAAACTTATAACTTTTTTTCTGTTTCACTTTCATAATTTCTACACTTCTACAATAATCAGGCAAATGTCTTCTTTAAAACAAGACTAACCATAGGTCTATATTCCAAAGCATTCTTGAATTATAACCATTTAAGTTTGGATAGTGATTTTTATGTCTATGCACAAAAAAAAGAATGTCTTGTCTCTCTTTCTGGCATTTTAGTGCAATCAGACATGTACTGAATACGCTCTTTTGTTTCATAAGTGTGCTGTTAAGATGTGTGGACGCATTCTCCAAGACAGAGAGTGTTCTCCCTTCAAATGTTGCCAGTATGTCAAAGAAAACTATGGCTTTTCCTTCAGGTCACCTGCTTTGAGGAAAGATGTCGCTGACTTGGGATGAAACATTTCATTTAAAGCCAACACCAGTGACCAGGGACACATGACCAAAGCTTTCTCAGGAACAATATCTGACTTTGACCCTCCATCACCAGGGCATGCATCTTGTGGGTCAGAGATTTTGCACAGAAAGGGTCAAATTCGTCTTTTCTTTTAGAGGATGCTTGGGACATTTCGTTCGGGAGTTTCCAGCTGGGAGCTCCAGTTACAGACATGCCTGTCATCACTGCCTGTATGTCAAAATGAAAGATATTTTTCCATTTTTAAACCTGAGTCTCTTTCTCTCTTGATCATTCCCTGACCACCTGATGCTGGACGGCCAGTCAAGTTGCCTCTCTTTCCATCTGCACTAGCAGTCCCTCGCTTTCCAGGCAATGACAGGCGCTGTTGCTGTAGTGATGGATGACTGTGTGTCGAGTGGCAGAGTTGGGAGGTCTTAGGTGATACCACCTGTCTACGAAATAAAGTGAGAACGTAAGAGAGAAAAAGAGAGAGGGCATCTTTCTCTGTTTGACTGACAGTCTGTTTTTGCTCCTCCTTTCTTCCCACCATTGCATTACTCTGTATTTCTTCCATATGAATTTAAACTAAGCATACTATACATAAATACAATCCCCAGCATTTACAGGTGAAACTCAAACAATTATAATATTGTGCAAGTGTTATCATTTTGATGATTATGGCTTACAGCTTATGAAAACCCCAAATTCAAAATTTCAGAAAATTAGAATATTACATGAAATCAATAAAAAAAAAAAGTATTTTAAATACAGAAATGTCGGCCCTCTGAAAAGTATAATCATGCATATGTATATAGTTACATATACTAAATATATTAGTATCACCTTTTAATTTGAATTACTGAAATACATGAACTGTTGCACGGTATTCTAATTTTTCAAGTTTCACCTGATATATTAAAAATTTTAGGTAAATGTTTAAATTTACAGGATCTTTGTCTTATAAAAAATTATTAAAATGTATTATAACATTTATTATATTGGTAACACTTTACAATAAGGTCTTATTTGTTAACAATAGTTAATGTATTAGCTAACATGAACTAACAATGAGTAATATATTTGTTACAGTATATATTAATCTTTGTTAATGTTAGTTAATAAAAATCCTGCTGTTTATTGTTTGTTCATGTTAGTTCACAGTGCATTAACTAATGTTAACAAATACAACATCTGATTTCCATAATTTATTAGTAAATGTTGAAATTAAGATTAACTAAGATCAATGAATTTTGTAGAAGTATTGTTTATTCTTATTTCATATTAACTAAAGTAGTTAAGTAATGTTAACTTATATAACTTATAATAAAAATAATAATAATAATTAGGGATGCACCGATACCACTTTTTCCAGAACGAGTCCGATACCGATACTCCCATTTTTGGTACTGGCCGATACCGAAAACCACCTGTATTTTCACTGCATTTCTCATTTTTAAATGTATAAGAAGATAAACCAAAATAATATAAATCATATTAATTGGCTTAATTTGTTCATTAAATATCTATTTCCTTCAGTTATTTTCATGCTTAATTGAGCCTGCTAAAATGCATTATGAGCTTCTGTTACTTTCACTGTTCATTCTATTGCTCTATCATATTTTTATTTTTCATTTAATAGCACAGCACATATTTAGAGCAGCTCCAGAAGGGCTCAGTGCTGAGGATTGGGTCAATGGTACAAATGTTTAGACACCACTGAAATATCAATTATTTATTCCAATTTTGATACTACAACAAAAACTACCAGCCTAATTAATGTGAATTTAAAACATTATTAAATACAAGCAGTCAGTACTAAAAAATAAGAACAAATCATCGAATTACACATATATAGCAAAAATAGTACAAATAAATACAATAGAACATTGAAAGGCTACAAATACAGATATTAAGACAGAAAAAGTACCAACACATAGCACCCTACGTGCTGAGAGAGAAGCTCCCCATGCTGAAAATCTCATGAGTTCCTCATCATTCTCAAAGAGCAGTTATTTGACAGAAGCACACAATCCAACAGAAAATTCTCCTCTCATTGCAACATAATGCACTTTGACACTGCAATACACAACAGAAGATCTAACCATTTTCTCTTCACCTGTGTAACAGTGTCACTGTTCAACACACTGTAGTCACAAATAAGAGCATTCCAAGATAAACTAAACCAGTAAATCTTCATCGCAATATATTGACATTCACAACTGCTGTAAATGCAAGTATGATAAAGAACAGGAGAGACCATAGCATCAATAGCTGTTAGATCTTCAAAAGCGTAAAATATGGATTTCTATGGACGATAATGGCATTGACTAAAGAATGTCTGAATCTGTATTAAATGCTACAGTCCATGTGACAACCTAATTAATCTGGATTATACTTAGTGTAGTGAACATGTAGTGTAACAAAGTGATTTCTTTTTAGAGACATTTTACTTTATATTTACTTGCCACCTTGGCAGATGTTTTCTCCTGATATGGTTGTTCTGTAAGATTTTGTGACACACTAAAATACAAAATCATACCTCAAACACCCTTATGCAATCTAACATCTCACACTCTCAAAACAAAGTGACTATACTGTAGGTGACTAACTGTTTTCCTCATATATAGTTAGCTGTTTACTCACAGAATCTGAACTGAATTGGAATCTCATAAGTAACTGACTTTACTTCCCTGCAGCAAGCAATTTTGGGGCGGTTTCCCGGACCAAGATTAAATTAAGACAGGAGTAGGCCTTAATCTAGAATAGTTAATCATGTCTTAAAAAATGGCTTTCTGAAACACAGATTGAGTACAGATTACTAACACCTGGACTATGGAGTCCTCAACTAAAATACACTCGATTAATTTACTACCACCTGTGCAAATCAGGATTATCTGAATTGAGGTTGCCTATAAAACATGGAATGAACCAAGAAAATGTTAAAATTGTATGCAACTGAGAAGTAAATGGCAATGGAAGTTCAAAAGAGAGTGCGATCAAAGAACTTTTCTGAACATGAGAAAAGTATTTTAAAGCAAATAGTTTCGAGACATCCTGTTATCGAAGATAAACTGCACACATCAGCTGTTGAATCAAAGAAAAGGAATGCCTGGACATCTATTTGTAATGAATTTAATGCAAATGAACACACATCTACAAGAACAATACAACAACTTCAGGTAAGAATCATTAGTTTTATTATGGCTTTTTAAAACTACTGTTGTATTTATAATAGTTATTTAATACAGGTGTTGTGGAAAAATATCAAAATAAATCTAAAAAAACTGTTGCTGAAGCTCGAAGAGAGAGGTTTAAGACTGCCGGAGGACCTGCAAATAAAGACTGTGATGTGTTGGATGAGTTACTGACAGGAATACTGGAGAATCAGCAACCTTTGGAGAACATACCAGATGATGACCATCTGGACAGTTCAGATGATGAATCACATACACCTATATTAAGTATTTGTATTTGGCTTTTGTTTCTCTCCTCTCAAACTTATATTTGCTTCTATCATATGATGTGAAACATTTTCCCATTTAATCTGTATTTATTTGACCATATATGAACTGTTCATGTTTCAAGGAGAAGATCAAAACAGAACTGAAGAATTGGAAAGCAGCTTACCCTCCACATCCTCAGAAGCAAGGGTGTCAATGTCTGCCAGTACTGGTAACCAGAAGAAAAGACTCACTGTTCATGAAAAGTTGGCTAATGATTTTCATGAACATAAATTGAAATATCTGGAGGAGCATGAAATGAAGATGAAGATACTACAAGTAGAACTGGATATAAAGATGAAGGAGAGAGAGATGCAACAGGCTCAAATGTCACAGTACATGAATCTGTGAAATAAAAATTGTTTTATTAAGAAAATATGGATGTTGTGGTGGTTTCAGTAACATACCAGACCAAACAGTTTTACACTTAACAAATATTTGGTTTTATTACATGTATCAGATCTGAACAGAGGGTTGAAAGTTAAGTAATGTAAAAAGATCTATTTAAAGTGGCACAATGCAAAAGCATCCCTGTATGCAAGTCCTTCTCTGTGGTTTGTTGTAAATGGTGGCACATCTGGATTGTCATCCGCTTCTATTGGGGGATCTGGGCATCCCTGCTTTTTTAGGTAGTTGTGAAGAACAGCTGTTGCAATGATGACAGTGCAGCATCTACTTGGTTTGAATCTGAGTGTTTTCCTAAGGCACTGAAAACGACTCTTCCAAACACCAAACATGCGCTCGACTAAGCCCCTTGTGCGCATATGAGCCTGGTTGTAGCGCAGTTGTTCAGCTGTTGTTGGGTGCAAGTAAGGCGTAAACAGGAAATCCTTCTGAGCATACCCACTGTCACCAAGCAAAATTCCATTATGATCTCTTCTTTCAAATTGAGTATTCAGAGATGAGTTCAGGAAAATTCGGGAATCATGAGTTGCACCTTTCCACTGTGCAACAATGTTTGAAAACTCTAACTGGGGAGTGCATACACCTTGGACATTTATGGAAAACCAGTTCTTTCGGTTCCTGTATTCTCAGCATCTGGAGTAGAGGGACGCTTGATGGGAATATGGGTTCCATCTATGCAACCTATGACTCCTGGGAAATTTCCATATTCATAGAAAAGTACCTTGTAGTTAGCCTGGGTTCTAGCATCAGAGAAGTTTATGTAATGTGCTTTTAATTCACAAATGGCCCTGCATACTCTGTGAATGACTTTACATACTGTTGGTTCACTAACACCACATACATCCCCAGTTTCTCGATGAAAGGTGCCACATGCCAAGAACCTTAAAGTTATGAGCACCTGGAGACAAACTGGAATAGGCTGTTCTCTTTGGGTCACAAATGAAAGTCTGGGTTCTAAGAGTGAAATTAGCTCCACTGCATTTACTTTATGCATGCGGAAACGATCTCGAAAACTTATTTCATCAAAACGTTGCAATGGGTCACTTCTGTCTGCAAGAACTTGCCTGGCTGGTGGAAAGCGCTTATCATCATTGACATAGTCCAAGTAATCCATGTGTCCTCCAAATGAAATTAATCTGAAGGTAAACCTGCCTCCTGGTAGGTTTAATTTAAGCCTCAATTTAGTCCTGACGTTGCTCTAGTCTTCCTCCAGGAAATTAGCCTATGAAGTTCTGGACTAGACTAAGTCTTAGACTTTTTAAAACCATGACAGAGAAAGCACATTTCTGTTAATCTGATTTAAATGGCCATTTTAGTCTAGGACTAGGCTTAATCTTGGTCCGGGAAACCGCCCCTCTGAGTTTAAAAGAGTTCTAGTCATCCAAACACAGCCCTGACATCTAGGCTAATACAAAGAAAAATTTGGGCTGTCATTGAAAATTTAATCGAAGTATAAACCATAGCTCAATAATAGATTAGTCATCAATTAGATAACGTCAAAAATGAAACCAAACACCTTGTAATCACTGTTGACTTTGCTTACATGATGGAATATCATACATCTCGCAAGTAATTATGTCAAAAACTACATGTAACCAAATTCAAGGTTATTTTGACTAGAAGTGTGTTACTCATAGCCAGACTACATCGGGTCTGTTAACCGGGACGGAGAAATGATGGCTATTGCTTGCTGGGTTTAGACACCCTTTGTAGACAGCAACTTTATTAGCCTTTATCACACTGTGTAGATCTTTATCAGACAGGTGTAAAATAAATGACACATGACTACTTTTTAGAGCAACTATACTGCCTAACATCTGAGACACTGTCACATCAGGAAGACAAAATTATGAAGCCTAAAAATGCTGTCTTAAGGCACCCACACACTACAATATAACTGGGCTGATATTGGCTCCATTTCTCCCCTTCTGACAATCCTAGGTAAAGTCCTGATTATGTTGATGGTTCTACAGATTATCTGTATATGTGATGTGTGTTAAGTGTGATTGAATCTGCTTGGAAGAATGTCGGAGCCGCACCGATCTCAAAGTGTAAATTCCCAAAATGTTGCATATTTATGATCAGAAATCCTGTTGTGTGGGGGGAACCCTGAGGACAAATGTGCACATGCTCTGTGTATTGTCACTTGGTATGAAATGATACCAAATCAGAAGGCGAGGTGACAGAAGCACAGTAACACGACTTCATCCAAAACTTTTTGTAAAAAGCAGTCCAAACACTATAATCTGCATTTCTTCCTTCCCTTCGTCCGCCATGTTTGTTTACTATAAAGTCATGTTTGACCGTGAGAGATATTGCGAGATTTCCCATGCTCACAGTCAGGACTCCGGTTGTTTGTGAATGGAATCTGTTAGTGTGTGGTGTGCTGTCTTGATCACATCGCTCCACTCCACACACTAGAGGTTAAAAACGGTTAAATCTATGATTTCTTATCATCATGTTTGTGGTCTTAAAAATCTTTATAAAAATCTCATTTTAAAATCTTTTAGTGTTGGCCAGCCTTTATTAGATTTGAGACAAAGCACTGGCCAATACCTAACACAATCTCAAACAGACTGATACTCTTATTCATACTGATACCTCACAGACACTTCCAAAGACGCTTCTGCCATCTCACAGGCCCTCATTCATATTGTTTTCTCACACAACCTCATAACCTCAAAGACCTTCATTCAGAATGACATGGGCCATAAAGAGACCAGTATGCGTCTGCTTACGTGACTTTAAACTTCCTGCATGCAACTTTGTAGCCAAGTTCACAAAAGCGAGGAGTGTTTAATAATAATGGTCAAAACAAGAGCATGATACTGGGTCAGCAGTCACATTTTATATCAATTACGGCCAAACACACAGCACAACTAGACGGAAAATGGTGAGCTTAATAAAAGGTGAAAATACATTAAACATTACAGTAATTATGACTTAACACACATCTGGTTGGGGCTGGCGCTGACAAATAATCCACTTTATCTTGATTGAGCTAATCTAGCCTCACATAAATCATGTGACGCAGATATTCTGGATGGACCACTAAAAGTGCTGTTGTTTTATTGGACTGCTCTGTCTGTCCCTCTCATTTGTCTCAGAGAGCAGTGGGAAACGTCAGCCCGAGGCACGGCCCAATCAATCAGGGCTCCACTTCACCTGATTGGTGGCTGCGGAGGATGGGGCGAACCGATCGCCATGGCGATAGTACTGACAGGCAGTGGGCGGTGACACAGACCTTCATTAGCCCGTTGCCATGGGAGACGGTTGGGTTTCTGGGCTTGATTTGGAGAAGAGAAAAGGAAGGAATCATAAAATGATAAGATGTAAATAAAATGCTCATAAAGGGATAAAAACACCAGATTTAACTTAAAGCTCATACATGATTTGAGAGGGATGCCACATGATGACTTAATTAGAACGCTCAAATTTGTTCTTATGCACATGCTCTGATCAAAACAATCCAAGCGGGAGAGCACATATATTTAAATGGATCCTAATGAGAAGGAGATTTTCACACTGTTTCTGGAGTGTTTGGTTTAAATAACATTTGCTGTCTGTTGTGGGCTTTGATGAGCTGTGAAAGTGTGTTAATTTGTATCTCTCCTGCACCTGCACGGCGAGTAAGTAGAAGTGTGTTTCTCCATGTGGGTGTTTGTGTTGTGAGTAGTTGCTTACCAGTGACTCTTATTGATAAGGAATGAATGGCAGTAATTAGGATAGGAAGGATAGCTAATTGCACGCGGGGGTTCAGGGTAAACTCTGTGTGTGAATGGCCTCTTGAGCGAGTGAACATTCCCAGCCTGTAGAAAGTGGAATGCACAAATATATTAATTAACAAGAACTTGTTTCAACAGCCTTTTCTATGTGCCAACCTATTATGTGGTTCCTCATCATTTTAACCTTCGTTTATTAAGGCACTTCCAGTTAATGATGGACACTGACAGGAAAACAATAGTAGCAAATATATGACAAGCAAAGCAGCTTTTGTTTTGAAAATAGTGACAAGTGTGCGTTGTAAGTGATGGCACGGCATTGATAAGGGAAAAAGTACATCTGTTTCTTTCATGATAATTACCCTCAGTCGAGGGAGAAAAGACTTTAAAATAAAAATAAAAAATCTGGGAAATAAAATAAAAAAATGCATCAAACTATTCTTGTATTTCATGTCTGGATGAATTCTATGATAGCAAGTACATTTATGAAAACTCCATCAAAGACTTTGCAGACACATATTCACCAACTAAATGATTAAACTAAGCCACCTAAAAAGACCAGTAGAAACCAGCATATGTTTTGTTTGTGGGTCCTGGATAATCTAGTCTTGCAGGGGCAAATGTTTAACTGGCATCCATGTTGTAGCTCATTCTGGCTGAGAAGCACTTTCTCGAGACTGTGGAAGCTTGTTTCCATCATTGAATTAAAATAAAAAACACCTTTTATCTTTTTATTTAAAAAGATTCTAGCAATTGCAAGTTTACATCTCGCAAATCTGACTTTTTTTATAATTGCCAGTTATAAAGCCAGAATTATAGTCAAAATTGTTATAAACTCGTCACAAACTCGAAATTTTGAGAAAAAAGGTCAGTCTTTTTTCCTCAGAATTGGACTTCATAACTCTCAATTGCGAGTTTGTATCTCACAATACTGAGGAAAGAAGTGAGCATTGCAAAGTATAAACTTGCAATTGCAAGAAAAAAGTCAGAATTACGAGTTTACAGTATATCCCACAATTCTGACTTTATAACTCACAATTGTCAGTTTATATCACACAATTGTGACATAAAAAGCCGCACTTATCTTTTTTTTTTTCTTAAATTCCATGACGAAGAATACAAGCTTCCAACAGAAACCACTTGAATGGCATGTAACTTAGATCTAAATCAATCTTTTCAAACTTTTTGAACAGTTACAGACATAAGAAATCAGAAGATTTTTTTAAAAAAATGTCTGTCCATGCAAAATTAATAGATCCTGATATCTGTTATTTCTCCAACAGAACGAATATAATGTAGTTTACTTGTTGCTAAGTGCCTAAAGCAAAATTCAGATTAAAAAAAAAAGTGTGAATCCCCGATGACTAAATTATCTCAGAGGTCATGGTTTAAACAAAGACTCACGGGTTAAGTAGATAGAAATGTGACCTAGTGATAAGACTAAATCTACGAGGGCCGAGGATTTACTAAGGACGTGAGTCTTTGTTTAAGAGGCAAGCAGAGCTTATGTGTGCGTGCTGTCACACTCTTTCTCTAATGGGAGATTTAGGCTGTGTGTGCAAATGTGCAGATACATATTCATTTCTGATCCATCTGCAAACCTTGCAGGCCTCTGCTGTAATCATTAGTGTATTCCAGCTGGACCCGGCGAGGAAGAGATGATCACACTCTGGAAATGTCAGCTCTAATGACCTACAACACACATAACAGTGATGTAACATTTCTCCTTATGGTCAGTGTTTACATGGTGCTAGTTGAAGATTTCAGGTCTGAATGTTGCAAGTCTGATTTTGGCTAAAAACAAAAAGGGTTTACTGATGCTGAGCTAAAGACATGTTTATACACAGCTGACCAAGTACCTTTTTTTGTTTATTAAATAGGGGTAAATTACATAAGAGTAATGTTATTTAATGATTCCGGTTTCATTAATGATTCTTTAAGTCTCTAATAAATACAAAACATAATTTTATTATTATTATATATATATTTTTTTTTGTATAAAATACCACTGATAATGAACAACCGGTCAGTAGGTTCACTGATTTTAGTCTCACGGTTAGTAGCTGTATGTGCTTGATTCACACACACACAAAAAGAAAAAGAAAATAATCAACTCATTAGAATCATTCATTCAGGAATCAGACTACACAAGTAGAACAGTTTCATTTTGATCCACTAAAAGGAAACAACTCATCAGAGGAATTCATTCAGAAATTTGACTATACTATTTGAGCGGTGTGCTTAATTTAAAGCTACAATATGTAAGATTTTTGTAATAAAATATCCAAAAATCACTTGCACAGTGTGATATATTTCCTGCAGTTGTGTACTTACAATATCCCAAAAGTGCACAAAGATTTTTAATTTCAGAGAAATTACAATTTTAAATAATGGTCCGTCCCGGAAAAAAATGTCGCTTGTCAATGACAAAGGGATCTGTGTTTGTGTTTGGAGCTCCGTCGAATTGATTCATTAATCCCTGATTTTCTTCTTTACCACTCATTTATAAACAAGCACTTTCTATTTTATATCATGTGAACTTATCCTCGACACTATTCCTTATAAAAAACAATCGGATTGCTTTGATATCGCTACTTAGATCCAACTTTCCGAATCTCGGCTACTAGCCTTTAGCCCGCTAGCATTTCACGCGTGGCCTCGCGCCTATCGACCCTCTCATTTTACACCCGTTTGACTGAAAGGATACGGGTTATATCCATCATTTCAGTCCTAAATTAGTACATTTCAGTCCTGATATTGGTAGTATCACTACTAATTTACTGTTCATCTGTTATAATGGCGAACATATCGGATGTGTGTCTAACGTTACCTCTGAGTGCAGGTGAGGACACATTCGAGCTGGTTTCGGTACGATTGGAGCTGGAGTCGGTGGAGAAACAGATCCGCGTTCTGCTGGTGAAGCAAGCCGAGCTGCGAGATCGGCAATCAACGCTTGAAACATCACGCGCCGATGCTCACAAGTCAGTGGTTAGTAACTTTTTGACTCCGACTTCGTCTACTCCGTGCGTTTCTCTGCCCAGGAGGACGCGATCATCTCTGCCTTCATTCACTCCGGCACCGAGGCAACACCATGGACCCTGGGTGATCCCACAGCGGAAGACACGAGCCAGGACCAGACCAAGGACTTCCCCGCCCCTCCCGGTCTTCGAGATCTCCACCCGGAACCGCTTCTCCCCTCTTCGCGAGCCGGAACGTGACGCCGCCGTGATCATCGGCACTTCCATGGTCCGTCATGTCCGTGCTACCTCAGGTAAGCGTAAGGTGCGCACTCACTGCTTTCCTGGTGCTCGTGTTCTTGATGTCGCTGCACAGATTCCCGAGATCCTGAACGGTGACGAGCGCGTCGGAGCTGTGGTCCTACACGCGGGGACGAACGACATCAGGCTGCGGCAGACGGAGGTTCTGAAGAAGGACTACAGAAGCCTGATCGAGATGGTTCGCAGCACATCGCCTGAAGCAACGATCATCGTGTCTGGACCGCTTCCCACGTACCGACTAGGACAAGAAAGGTTCAGTAGATTATTTGCTCTAAATGAATGGTTAATGTCATGGTGTAATGAACAGAAACTGCTCTTTGTAAATAATTGGAATCTGTTCTGGGAGCGACCTAGGCTCTGCCGTGCTGATGGCCTGCACCCCAGCAGAATCGGAGCGGCTGTTCTGTCGGACAACATCTCCAAGACGTTACACACCATATGACTAGTAAGTCAAAGTCCAAATCACAGTCTTTGCTGTCCCAACTTAATTGATATAAGTAGTGTAGAACATTATATAGAAACTGTGTCTATTCCTCGCTTAGTGAGGCCAAACAATAAATCTAGTGTAGGATCTAGCAAAAATCTTATTGTAATTAAACCAGAAAATCTAAATATCAGTGAACAAAAACAATTTCTAAAGCTAGGTCTTCTAAACATTAGATCGCTCACACCTAAGGCGGTTATTGTAAATGAAATGGTCACAGATAATAGTTTCGATGTACTTTGCCTTACTGAAACCTGGCTTAAACCAAATGATTATTTCGGTCTAAATGAGTCTACTCCACCAGGATACTGTTATAAGCATGAGCCCCGTCTGATCGGTCGTGGCGGCGGTGTTGCAACAATCTATAGAGATATTCTTAATGTTACTCAGAAAACAGGTCACAGGTTTAATTCGTTTGAAGTACTTGTGCTAAATGTTACGCTCTTAGATGCAAGAAACAAATCCATATTATCTCTAGCCTTGGCTACCCTATATAGACCTCCAGGGCCCTATGCTGACTTCCTAAAAGAGTTTGCATACTTTCTCTCAGATCTATTGGTCAATGTCGATAAAGCAATAATTGTTGGAGACTTTAACATACACGTAGATAATACAAATGATGCGTTAGGGGCTGCGTTTACAGATTTATTAAACTCCTTTGGGGTCACGCAAAACGTCAGTGGTCCCACTCATCGTCTAAATCATACACTAGATTTAATTATATCATATGGAACCAATCCAACTGATATAAATATTATACCGCAAAGTGATGATCTCACTGATCATCACATGGTAACTTGTATAATACGTACTGCTGAAATTTGTCATGTTGCGCCACGTTATAGACCAGGCAGAACAATCCTTCCAACCACTATAGATAGATTCTCAAATAGCTTACCTGATCTATCTCAGCTGCGCAGTGCACCCAAACAAACAGATGAACTAGAGGAAATGACTAGCAGTTTGAGCACCATGTTCTCTAGTACACGAGATATTGTTGCACCAATTAGATTAAAAAAGGTTAGAGAGAAAACTAAAGCACCATGGTACAACAGTGCTACGCATGCAATCAAGAGAGAAACTCGTAACTTAGAGCGTAAATGGAAACAAACTAATTTAGAGGTCTTTAGAATCGCGTGGAAAGACAGTATGTCACGTTATAAAAAGGCTCTAAAAGCAGCCAGGGCTGAGCATCTCCGCAAACTAATAGAAAATAACCAAAATAATCCAAGGTTTTTATTCAACACCGTGGCTAGACTAACAAATAAACAAACATCACCAGAGCAAAATATTCCATTACAATATAGTAGTAATGATTTTATGAATTACTTCAATGAGAAAATAGAAAGCATCCGAAACACAATTGTAAAAATACAATCCTCTATGATGTCTTATGATTCAGCCTCAATTATGGCCCCTCTAGAACAACTACACCGCTTTACAACTATAGGACAGGAAGAGCTAAATAAACTTATCATTGCACCAACAACATGTTTATTAGATCCAATACCCACTAAACTACTGAAAGAAGTGTTACCTGTAGTCGAAGAGCCTCTTCTTAATATTATTAACTCGTCTTTATTTTTAGGTCATGTTCCAAAAATATTCAAGCTGGCAGTAATAAAACCTCTCATTAAGAAACCGCAATTAGATCCAAATAACTTAGCAAATTACAGACCCATCTCAAATCTTCCATTTATGTCTAAAATACTAGAAAAAATTGTGTCCGCTCAATTGTGCTCTTTCTTACAAGAAAATGATATCTATGAAAAATTCCAGTCGGGATTCAGACCGCATCATAGCACAGAAACTGCGCTAGTTAAAATTACAAATGATTTACTTTTAGCTTCTGACCAAGGCTGTATCTCAATACTAGTTCTACTCGATCTTAGTGCTGCGTTCGATACTATCGATCATAAAATACTCTTGGATCGACTACAAAACTACACTGGTGTTCAGGGACAGGCATTAAGCTGGTTTAGATCGTACTTATCAGACCGTTACCATTTTGTCTGTTTAAATGGGGAAAAATCAAAGATAACGCCAGTAGACTATGGAGTGCCGCAAGGATCGGTGTTAGGCCCTCTGCTATTCTCAATATACATGCTGCCACTTGGTAATATTATAAGAAAACATGGAATTAATTTCCACTGTTATGCTGATGACACTCAATTATATATCTCATCACGACCAGATGAAAACACTAACTTATCTAAATTGACAGAGTGTCTAAATGATATAAAATGCTGGATGACGTGTAATTTCCTGCTATTAAATTCAGATAAAACGGAGGTACTACTTATTGGTCCAAAAAACTACCCACAAAATCCCTTACAATACAACTTTAATTTAGAAGGATGTCCTGTTACTTTATCCAATACAGTAAAAGACCTGGGTGTTATACTAGACCGCAACTTGACTTTCGAAAATCATATTTCATATATTACAAGAACAGCCTTTTTCCACCTTAGAAACATTGCTAAGCTACGCAACATGCTATCTGTTTCTGATGCAGAAAAGTTAGTTCATGCATTCATGACCTCGAGACTAGATTACTGTAATGCTTTATTAGCTGGCTGTCCAGCAGAATTTCTGACAACCAGAGGAATAAAACAAGGATAGATATCGGTGTGGCGTTTTCGAGATGGAGAGAGTTTTGCGACGAACTTGGGCTTGACAGAGACTCTGCTCTCGCGTGTGTATTAATAGACAGGTAAGCAAATCTATGTATTTTGTTCTTCAAGTAACGTAACACGTGTCAATAATAGCACTTATAAACAATGTGAGATACATATATGACGTGACAGATCATTATGCAAAACTATCAAGTGATCGTTATGCTGATGAAATTTCACAGTTATATTGCTCTTTGTACTTCGGTAATGTTTTTTTTTTTCACGTGTGGTGACCAAGATTATGGCAATTAAATATAATAGGCCGTGTGTTAAAAAATATTTAGCCATTACTTGCAAATACTGTGGGTTCATTCAAATTTACTTTTAGTACGATTGTTTTGAACACATAAAACAACCCGGCATTAACCATAAACACGTAAAACTGCGCAGCATTAACACACCAAATCATTTGACAAATAGCTGTAACAGGATAATATAGCATTACATTTCGCGTTCATTGCATTTAATTCATTATGATGACATAAAATAGTGTGATCACAAGTAGAGGTAATACAAAAATTAACAAATTACCTCATCCGGGATGATTTGTTAATTCAATACATCTCTGGATGGTGAGAATGACATCTCCCATCGTTCCACTCTCCTTCATAGCGTCATCAAGATTCGCCTTTATTATTGTTTGTAAACTGCGCCCCCTTGATGCAAAAAATCTTACATATTGTATCTTTAATAAAAAAGATCCACCTCATCAGATTCGTTCCAAAATCATCATCTGTTTCACCACACAAAATGGTTTTCCATCCACTAACACGGTATAAGTGGTGCTGGAAACTCAAAGTACTTTAGTACAGTGTTCCATCCGCATCGGCGGAAGAGTGCAAGTGTGAGAACCACTAACATAACCGATCCATAATTACATCAGAATTCTTTATATATATCACCAAACATGTCAACGTTTTCAGGTTTATTAAAGCTGTACTGATGCAGTGCTACACTAAAATACAGGGGTTGACAATGAAGGTATCAGAAACCATAAATGCTCTCTTCCCTGGGAATTGTGACATAAGGAGTCAATTTCAGATAATGTAGCTGCTGGATGATTTTGTGTTGTCATCATTGGGCTGCAGGCCATCGCATTTGCATAACGTTGTGTGTTTGTGTGTGTGTGTGAGTGTGAGCGAGTGTGTTTCACACTGCACTCATCTCACACTGGAATCACAACACCGTGACCTTCTCACTGCATATATTACACTGCTGCAGAGACAGCGAGAGAATATGGAGGAGGGAGAGAGGGAGGGAAGGAACCGAAATTGAAATCTGTTTTTATCACTAGGCTCTTAAATTAAGGATTCCACAGACAGCTTGTTAGCTTCATTGTCTTGACGCTCTCTTTTTCCGGAACAATTACGGAAGACAATACCTTCCCAGACTGGGCGTCTGCCAGTGGGATGGGAGCTTTTTCTTTTTTTCTTTTAGTGATTTCTACTGTTGGTGTTGCCATACAAATCCAGCAGAACAAAGCAGCTGTACTGAGGTGCCAGCTGATTCTCCCAGAACCCTCTGCGGTCCCTGCAACACCCAGACAGCCCTCCACTGTACAAACAACTGCTGTAAACAACTGCTAATCAATCAATCAATCAATCAATCAATCAATCAAAATCAATGACTCTGTGCTGCTTGAAACAGGACGATGACATTATCACGAATAATACACTGATGACACAAGGACTCAGCCGTGAATGTTTTTCCACACAAGCTCTGACATCAGTTCAAGACTGAATCATATCCTTTATTCAATCTGGAATCATTTAGAACAATTTTTAGAATTAATTCATTAACATTATCTGAGATTATGAGTGAGTTGCTGTGATAAATCAGACTTTCTGGTGTTGTGTTTTTACCCCCAGCGTATTACCTCACATTCTTTCTTGTTCTTTTTTTCAGTCAAAGTCTTTATTAAGCCAAAATTGCTTTCCCTTCAGACACAAATTGAAATTGAACCGAGTCAATGGACAGGTTACAGAGGCACAAACATTTTGAGAACAGACTGAAAATTGAACAATTGGTTTCTTCTTCGAGATTGAACAATACCTCTTTCAATGTATTGTTTTCGGCCAGATGTTAGTTAAGTTATATGTATGATATTTATTTTTAGAATGATGGTTTTTAATTTTTGAATAAAATAAGGTCTGTATTTAGGAACATGAAAGTCTCTCTAAATATTTAATATATCAATATATAACACAATTTACATACTAGAACTCAAATATAAATATTAAATAAAAAAGTTGCTACAAAAAGACAACCATAAGGATGTGTTTACATACAATCAGACAACTAACATAATCCTTACACAACCAATGATTTAGAAAATAAAACTTATTCAAAATAGGAAATTCTTAAAGGAATCTATGGTAAATTAATGTCTTGTGTTGGTCTACAAAAAGACAAAGATTGAACATTTTTCTTTCATTTCAAGTCACCATTTCATTGAATAGTGTTCCTGTTGGTTAATCTGCTATACAGTGCTAATTTCATGCATGCAATGTTAGCTATATTTTTGTGAAAACTATATAGTATACTTATATAGTATATTACTATAGTATACTTGCAATTGATTAACTTCAATGAAATGATAAAGTTCACTTATTGCGAAGACCACATTAGGTAGCTGCAATATCTTGATTATCAAACATTGCTCCCTGGTTGATCTAACGGTTTTCCCATCCATCATTTTCAGAGCAGGGAAAGAGAAAGAAAGAAAAAAAAAACAAGAGGAAGAGAGAGAAAAAAACAAGAGGAAGAACTGGAGTAATGGGATGCAGTCAACCATCTAAATCAAATGTCTACCTTTGCTGTGTAATGTGAGGTGACAGGTGCCATCTCCTCCCATCTCTTATTCTCTGTGGGTGTTTATGTGCGCACACACCGGCCTTCATTTTCATTATGTATTGGCAAAATGTCATCCCCAAAACTTTAAAAGCTACAACTTCAACAGAGCGACACAGTCAGCATACAAAGTTATTGAGCACTTTAAGAAATTGTGGTAGGTTGGAACTTCTTAATGACTCCATAAAGTAGAGTTCTGGGGTGCATGAGTCACTATATCACCGTAGTTTAGCCTCCACTCCCCACGGGGGAAACAATTGCAAAACAAATGGGGCTCAGACAAAGTCATATTTTATGGCCAGCGTAAAAGTGCCCTAAAGCTGCACCAACAGCAAGATGCTGCCAATGTCAGGGAATGCGCTTTGTCAAGGATAAAGCCTTTCCTTGCCTCACCTCGCTTCCTCCCGCGCCAATAATTCCTGCCTGGATCCAGCATGCAACAGACGGTAGAAGAGTCATTAGTCATTTTTAGTTTCTTACTCATACACCGTTGGACACGGCCGAGGTTTAGAGGGGATCAAAGATGACAGCAAGGTGTGTGTGTGTGTGTGTGTGTGTGTGTGTGTCTGACATAAATGTAGGCTGGTTTTTGAATGAGCTGAAAACAAGAAACAACAGCAGATGTTCAATATTAAAGAGAGTAAATTAATGATCATAATTCTTATGGCTCCCAGCCATTTAGTTAAAAATGTCTAGGAATTTTAAAACACTTTAAATAAGTGTCATTTAGTGCCAGGATAAAGCTGGGCCCGATTTTTTCTTTGAAGTTTGGCATTTAAAAAAAAATTATTTATATTATTAATTATTTTGCCCAATTTAAAATGTAACCTCAGAAGAAGAAGAAAAAAAACACACGAATAAATAAACATAAATGTCAATTGTAGAATGTAGATGAAATGTATAAAATGTAGATTTAGAATAAAATATAGATTTTTAGGCACTTGAAAAATTCAAACAGAAAAACCATGTACAAAGCATTTCATACTGTATGTCATATTATATACTAAAGTGTATTATGTTATTATGCCCTTTATATTGAGTTTCTTGACTATTTAAAATCTTTTTCATGGCTGAAAAGTCAAGGGATATGTTTGTAATATTTAAGTGAGAAAATTAGATGTTCAGCCATTCAGGCCAACACTTTAAAATGTCCACTTTAGCATGTCCACCACCAGCCCAACAATATCAGGCGTTTGTATGCGGAAGCAGATATCAGTTGCTGTTCTGGGGTGCTTGTCCAATGTCACAGCAGAGAGTGGATGGGAATATTTTGCACATTGATAAAAGGTTCTGGCCTGACTTTAGCTATTGAGCTTTTGTGAGAAAAATGACTGCAATATCCGCCCTGCTGTTGTATCGAGACAATATCCTACAATAGTCCATTCATTAGAGAAATTTCACATTTCTGGCGTGTCTAATCAGGCCTTCCTCTTTTACGCGGACAAAAGGCTGTCGTTCTGGAGGTCTCCCAAATGCAACTGGGGTTGAACAAAAGACCTCTCAGCTCTGATATGAACGATTTCATTGTTCCCAGTGCAATCAGTCATCTTCGTGACAGCTCATTAGGAGATGGACAGGAAGTTTGCCATATTTGGCAGGCAGTATGCTTATCTCCTTGACTTTTAATAAGACATTTATCTGAACGAACTTTGAGTTTTCAGGGGAATGTTGGAGTCTTTTGTTTTGCCAGTTTTTACTGTGCTAACTTCACACGACTGTGGGTAATTGAGCTGAAATATAGTTGTATGTTGAGGAGTTCTCAATCTCATATTACCATCACAGATAGTTAGAATCCCATGCAACAACAAGATTTACGCATTGCTACAAACAAGACTCTTTCTCTGTGTGTCTTGATGCAATAAATATAAGTAGATATTTCTCAACAAAAGCAAAAATGATTTATGAAGCTTTTCTGTTTTGTTCACTTGTTCTCAGATAAGAACAAGATTGTCCTTTATAGTATCCGCACCTAAAGTGATTTTCTTCAGAATCATTTCACCTGTCTCACTGGAATGGAGCAGAATAGGACCACATCTGAAGAAATCCCAGCGTGTTTCAGATCTCAGTAATCCTCTGTGGACTGGGAAGAGCTGCATGGAAGAGCAAAGATGTGGCCTTCATGTTAAATAGATGAAACTTGTAAAACTTCAGGGACAAATATGTAACTGAAAATGTAACTTGGTTAAGAAAGAGTTAGTGAGAGAAGGGGGAGAAAAAAAACAGGGAGGAGAGAGACTCAATTTCATGGAAGCATTGAATCTTACACTCTCTGTGAAGAGGAAATTCTAGTTACCACATGCTGATTTAAAGTTCAAACAGCAATAGCGCTCAGCCAGGCACAATGAAGTTACTGGATGGATGAAAATAAACTTGTGTAGCCTATATGGTTTAATATAATGTAGGGAGTGTGACATTTTAACACAAAACTAAGATCTACAGCAAGGTCAATGAAAATAGCTGGCTTGCAGAAACCTCAAAAAGTTGTTTTTTCAATGATACATTTGAGAATATAAAGTATAAAAATATTAATTTATATATAAAGTGTAAGAAATATCTAAAATTGTATAGTTACATTATAATTGTAAATGATTAGTTATATTAATTAAAATCATTAGAATTTATAAAATTATACAAATGTATAAGAAAACTATACAAATGTTCTGTTCTCACTACAGAATATAAATTAAGTATTTTTAGTATTGCATCAAATGGACTTCTGTCATACTCAGGTATGATACACAATCTGTAAAATATGCCTGAGAAATGGTAAAGCGAGACTTTAAAAAATACATTTATTTTAAATGAGAAGCAAAGACAAAATGGGGAAAAACAATTTTGCTGGAGGGCCATTTTCTTGGCTTCCTATGAAAAGGTCAGATGGTTGGTTCATGTATTAAAATGTGTCTACTGATAATTGGTTTTTTATCATTCATTAAAATTTACAATGCTCCAAGGCACAAAACTATTACTGAAAACATTTTGCCGAAGTCCAAGGCCTTTCTGAGGAGAACATTTTGTCTACTCCTTTCCTTCTCTCCTCCACACCCATCCCTCTCTCCTTCATTATTGAGTATGTAATTAAGTTACCTCAGTCGTTTTCCTGCCTCTATCACGTTCCCTTTATTCTACCTTCTCTCTTTCTCTATCATCATACTGGCTGTCAGGTTTTGTGCATTTGGTTGGCCACTTGCCCTTTTTACCTGGACTACAATGAAGGTACTTTTGTTGCTGTAAATAAATTAGTGGTATTGGCGGAAGAGCAGATCTCTGACATCCACATTTGTACCCCTAAAATAATAAATATAGAACACAATACTGTCTTTCTTTCATTCGTTCATTCTCTCTCCAACTTTCATCTGACAAAAGTCTGATATTAAGGTTCATCCTGTCACCTCTACCTTTTTTTTGCTTGGATTAAGTGTTGGCTAATATTTAAGCCTTTAAGCCTATATAAATAAAATACAGTTTTGCTGAATGAAAGGGTTAGTTCACCCAAAAAGGAAAAAAAAATTATATAATTTACTCAAATATATCTTAAATGAAATCTGAGATATTTCTGTCCCACCATTGACAGCTATGCAACTACCACTTTTTCATTTCAAAAAGTTCATATAAAGAGTGATTTAGTTTTTTTAAGAGACTCAATCGCTTTATGATGAACAGATTGAATATAGGCTTTTATTCACATATAGGCTAAACATGACATGAAACGAGAATGAACCTCATTGGTTCTTGCATGTCAAGCAAACATGCTTGAGCTTTGTTTATAATAACTGTATTGATGAATGTTTATATGTGAATAAAAGCATAAATCTAAATCCTTTTATCATATAAAGCCAAGTCTCTTTAGAAAATTCGGACTAAACTGCTCAATTAATATGGATTAGTTTTGCGATTTCTTTATGAACTTTTTGAAGCGTCAAAGTGGTGGTTGCGTAGCTGTCAGAGGAAGGACAGAAATCTCTCAGATTTCGGTAAAATATCTTCATTTGTGTTTCGAAGTTAACATTTTTGGGTGAATTAAGCCTTTAAGATTATGAAGTAAAGCTTTTAAGTGTGTCTAACCTGTTGGGAGAGAAGTGACGTCATTTCGGCCATAACAGATGGAGTGGGACTTGGGGGGGGGGGTCTGTGTCCTGTAGTATATCTGTATGTGTGTGTGATTTGACGAGTTGCAGCTGCCTGACTTTGGCTGAAGACTCAATGAGGCAGGAACAATTCCAGGGGAATTGTGGGTAATTGTAAAGCATCTGGTCTAGGGTGCTGGATCTGTTGTGTGTGTGTGTGTGTGTGTGTGTGTGTGTGTGTGTGTGTGTGTGTGTGTGTGTGTGTGTGTTCTTTAGATTTAATCTCCTTCAACAAAGAACCTTCTCTTCGCTGATCCTCCGGATTTGTTGGAGTCTTTTCGCCGCCGCCGCCGTCGACAAGCCTACAGCAGGACTGCTTCGAGGACGCCGGCGCCTTCAGCCGCCTTCGATCGCCCTTCTGCTAAGCCATCCGGCGCGCATCATCGCTATATCCTTTCAAAGCTTTCAGTGTTCGCCCCCGCGACACTTTTTCTAAAAGAGCAATTTTTCAAGGCGTCAAATGCCTTCCTGCGCTTCGTGTCGAGGCCCTCTTCAAGACGGGGATCGTCACATCATTTGCGCCCGCTGCCTGGGACCGGACCACGCAGAGGCTGCCCTTACTCGAGGCGGATGTCCCGAGTGTGATGCCCTGGGCCTCACCGAGCTGCGCGCTCGCTTCGCCGTTTTCACCGCGAAAGAGCCCACCTCTTCCGTGCTGCCATCTCCTCTAGTCGAGCCGCGAAAGAAAAAACGCCGCTCACAGAGGCTGCCGGAGCACGCGGTTTGCAGTGATGTCACGCCGGGCCAATCCCCGCGTGCTTCACCGCCACCCGAAGACTCCCCGCCGCCAGTCCAGTTCACACAGGCGGACCAGCACCCCTCCAGCGGAGCGATGGGGCTCGTCTCGTTTGGCGCGTCAGGGGATGACGAAGATAAGGATGACAGTTTTTCCTGTGATGCTGCATCAGACGACTGGCCGGGCTCGTCCTTCGACCCCGCGCCTTCGACATTAGCGGGCACGAGCGCGGGCTCCAGCATGGACTCAGAGATCGTCCGCATTCTCTCCAAGGCCGTGGAAGACCTCGGGCTCGATTGGTCTTCCCCGGAAGAACCCGCCCGCAGCCGACTGGACGAGTGGTTCCTGCAGGGGCGCCGACAGGCCCCTCGACAAAGACCCTCCCCGTTCTTCCCGGAAGTTCACGACGAACTCACGAAGTCGTGGAAAGCCCCGCACTCCGCTCGCCTGAAGCCTTCTTTTTCTTTGTCGCTCTCCTCCGTGGACGGCGTGAAAGAAAGAGGCTATGAGGGGACTCCACCCCTCGAGGAGGCTGTGGCCAATCATCTGTGTCCACCCTCCAACGCTGGATGGAAAGCTAAAGCTTCTCATCCCTCGAAGCCTTGCCGGTCCACTTCAGCTCTCGCCGGTCGCGCATACGCCGCCGCCGGCCAAGCTGCATCAGCGCTTTACTCTATGGCTGTCCTCCAGGTGTTTCAAGCCAAACTTCTCCGCAGTATGGACGAGTCTGGACCCGAGCCTGAGGCATTTAAGGACCTACGCAGCGCCACTGACATAGCGCTGCGAGCCACAAAAGCCACCGCCCAATCCATCGGCCGTGCTATGGCTAACCTGACTGTCCTTGAGCGCCATCTGTGGCTGACGCTAACAGATATGAAGGATGCAGATAAGGCGTCTTTCCTCAACGCGCCTATCTCCCAAGACGGCCTGTTTGGACCAGCGGTGAAGGAGTTCGCCGAGCGCTTCACCGAAGCCCGTAAGGACTCACAGGCTATGCGTCACTTCCTGCCCAAGCGATCTAGCTCATCGCAGAGCCGCCAACGGCCGCCTCAACAGCAGCGAGCTAAGGCGGCGCCCCCCGTTTCTCAGCCCAAACCTGAAACGGATTTTCGACGCCGCTCGCGCTCTGCCAACAGGAAGCAACCGCCCGAGCGACGGGGACCTCGGCCCAGGATTGTGCTGAACCCAGAGCCTCGTAAGTCCTCCTAGCTACAGGGAGGAAAAGGGAGAGCGCGTGTCTCGCAAGAGCCGGACCGTTCTCTCCAAAACGTCTAAAGCATTACCCAGTCCCCTTACAGGCGGCTGGAAATGTCTATACAGCAGCCAATGTGCCAGCCACACAGCTCGCCCACCTGCAAACAAACGCCGTTTTTACGGCGACACACAGAAATCACATAAAGAGCTATTTTCTGCCTGTGTCATTAAAGGGTCACGTGTCCACACCAAAGTGCGCATTCCCACATATCAAAACTGTCAACGCAGTGCCAAATGTTTTCCCAGCTCAGGCTGGACGCCCCATAAATGTAGATTGTGTGCCAACTGTTACGTATGTGTAACGGGTACCGTGGCGTCGGCACCCGTGAGGGACAGATTATTCTCCTGTAACACAGGAGAGAAACGAGGAGACAGTGTGTCACGTTCAAGCTCTCTGGAGTAATTTATTCACAATGTGTTCATTAAACAAATCTCTTTCTCAGAGTCACATTATGCTTCACATATCACATTTTCAATGTCTTCTTAACATTATAATGACTTTCAATGTTCATGTCAATTCACAATCTGCAATAAAATAAACTTCTCAATTTCACATTCATGTTTACTGACTCTGTATTTTTATATTTCACACTATTCATCAAAAAAGAAATACAAAAACCATAGCAAAATACTTCAAATACTTCTCTTAAATGATTAATCATTTCTATTCACAATATTTTACTAGTATCACATTGATACGATGCTGCAAATCACTCTCAGAATTATTAATATACTTCAAATATAACTTTAAACCTTATTTAACACATTTTACCATTATCAATCGATCTTCAAAACACATATATAGTACGTTAACCAATACCTATTAACCTTAAAAGCTTATAAAATACCTTCATGTGCATTTGCATAAGGAAAAATGTATATTTTTAACTGACGCGCTCACAAACGTTACATGTGCGTTTTCAGTAGGCCGCTAATCGGTCGAGCTTTTCTCTCTCGCTTAAATCAAACTCAAAAACAACCTCTGACGAACATCACTTCTCTAAAACAATTCACTTATATTCTAAACACATTTCAGCATGGTTAAATTCAACTTTAAAGTGTTTTTATACATTTACCCACCTGTAACACAGGAGAGAAACGAGGAGACAGTGTGTCACGTTCAAGCTCTCTGGAGTAATAAAAAACTCACGGCTCGCACAGCTTAACACCCATCGCTCGACTCTGCCCCTAACGGTCAGGAGTAGCATTGCACACTTCTCTCTTTTTCTTTTAAAAGGAATCACCTTAGAATAAAACCCTTCTGAATGTTTCTTTTCCCAAAATAACACAACATTCAAAATGAAACCAATAATTTTGAGTATATGTAAAGTACAATTACAATACTTTTGTGATCGTCACACATGCACCACTACACACAAGCACTGTTCCCACAGTTATAAACACTTCCCCAGTAAAAGCGGGAAGTTGTATAAGAGTAGCGCGTGTGCCCGCTGTTATGCACGCACCCCAACTCACAAACACTGTTTATATTGCCAAAAACCTCCCGCCACGAGCGGGAAGTTTTATGAAAGTGGCGCGCGTGCCTACCACAGTCTATGAACCCCCACCCATAAGCACTATACACACAGTGTTAAACATTTCCCCATCTCACTCTGTGAGCATTACAGCGAGCGTGCCTGTAATCTCACACGCACCCCTGCACTCGGCATTCAGCAGAGCTGCTCAGCGCGCGTCCGCGCCGCTGAGAGCTGTAAGCTCGGTGTTAACACAGAACGATTCGCTGGCGGGAGCCATACGTCACTGCGACACGCCCCCGGCCAACATTCAGCCCATATCTGTGCGAGCGAAAGCTTGGGAAAATATCCCCGACATGCCGAAATGGGTTTTGAACATAATAAAACACGGTTACTCGATTCAATTCGCTCGCAGACCGCCCCGCTTCACAGCGGTGGTAGAGACGAAAGTGAGAAAAGATGTTTCACATGTTCTACGCACCGAGATGCTCAAACTGATAGAGAAAGGCGCTATAGAAACAGTCCCCCCCTCTATGAGCGAGGCAGGTTTTTACAGCCGCTATTTTCTCGTCCCGAAAAAGGATGGCTGTCTCCGCCCCATTCTAGATCTCAGACATCTGAACAAAGCTTTAATGATTCGTTCGTTCAGAATGATAACTACCAAGCATATCCTCGCGCAAGTTCGCCCGAGGGATTGGTTTCTGTCATACCCCTTTTCCACCAAAGCATTTTGAGAGCCGGTTCGGAGCCGGTGCCTACTCGCGAACCGGTTCTTTGTGTTTCGACAGCCAAAGAACCGGTTCTCGGCCAGGAAAACTGGTTCCAAAGCGGCACCAACTCTTTGCTGGACTAGAACCAGAGAACCGTTCTTTTACCACCGTGTCATGCTTACGGCGGGGCTGGAGGCGGGTTTAGATGTATCCTAAACATATTTTATGACCGCAAAGCCAGGAGAAACATTTGAAGAAACACGATGTAGTCCACCATTGTAATTATTATGCTTGAAGTTGGCGCAAGCGTTTCTAGCTTTTTTTAAATTTTATTTTTTTATTGAAAACATTATGTAAGCAAAGAAGAAAACAGTCAAAATATAGAACAAATAAACGGAAAGAAAAAAAGACACAAGACAGAGGTACATAACTAATCAGAAATGATTACATATCAAAGGAAAAGATTAAAAGACTTACTTATTTCAATTGTTTTTAAAGCCTTCATGGTACACAAGTTAGAGATAATCCCAAAATAATGTACTTGCTAGCGTTTCTGTATGGCGACGTACACAGTGACGTAACGACGTTGTTCGCTGGGCGCTCTAGTCAGTGGGAAAACAAACCGGTTCTGAGAAGGTTCGCAAGTTGAACCAACTCCGAACTAACTTTGAACCAGCACCAGTTCCGAACCAGTTCTTTTTTGGTGGAAAAGGGGTATCAGTGGATCTGAAAGACGCTTACTTTCACATTCCAATAGCGCCTCATCACAGGCCATTTCTGAGATTCGCTTTCGAGGGACAGTCATACCAGTACACAGTACTACCATTCGGCCTGTAACTGGCACCCCGTACATTTACGAAATGTATGGATGCAGCACTTTCCCCCCTGAGACAGCGGGGAGTGCGAATACTAAATTATCTCGACGATTGGCTAATACTAGCACAATCAGAGAGCCAGTTAGTGACACACAGGTCTTGGATTATCAGTCATCTAGAGTCCCTAGGTCTAAAAATCAATTTTGCAAAGAGCATGCTATCCCCCAGCCAGAATATTTCTTTTCTGGAAATAGTGCTAAACTCAGTGCAGATGACGGCGCGCCTCTCATCAGAGCGCGTGCTCACTATCCGGCGCCTTGCAACATCGTTCAGAGCGGGCGCGCGCGCCCCTGTCAAGCGGTTTCAGAGGATGCTCGGTCTGATGGCCTCAGCATCAGCTGTACTCCAGGTAGGATTGTTGCACATGCGTCCTCTCCAACGCTGGCTCAAAAGCCGTGTCCCCACCCACGCGTGGCGCTCGGGCCACTTTTTAATCAGAGCAAATCACGGCTGCATAAAAGCCCTGACGCCCTGGAAAGCTGTCGACTGGTATCAGTCGACTGGTATCGGCGTGAGTTTGGGTGTAAACACAAGGAGAAAAATGATCACGACAGATGCCTCCAAAATAGGTTGGGGTCAAACCCGGAGAAGCGCCTACATATAAACTGTCTGGAATTGAAAGCGGTCGCTTTGGCTCTCAGAGCCCTGCTCCCGTACCTGAAGGACGAGCACGTCCTAGTCCGAACGGACAACATGACGGTAGTCTCGCATATAAATCGTCAGGGTGGACTCAGATCGAGCTCCCTGCACTCGATGGCCAGGGAGCTCCTCCTATGGTCCCAGCGCAACCTGCGCTCGCTGAGAGCAGCGCATGTGCCAGGTGTTCTGAACCAGGGAGCGGACATGCTGTCCAGAGACAAAGTTCTCCCAGGAGAATGGTCTCTCCACCCCCTGACGATTCAGTGGTTATGGCAAACCTTTGGCAGAGCAGAGGTCGACCTCTTTGCCTCCAAGGAAAATACGCACTGGCCTCTCTTCTTTTCAAAGAGCACGGACGCGCTCGCCCAAGTCTGGCCGAGCCGCCCGCTGTATGCCTTCCCTCCGGTTGCGATGCTACCTCAGGTCTTCGGTCGGATCAGGGAGGAGAAATGTGCAGTGCTCCTGGTAGCCACACTCTGGAAAAACCAGACATGGTTTCCAGAACTGATGCAGATGATACAATCTGCCCCATGGCCGATTCCACTGAGGCTAGATCTCCTCAGGCAGGCCAACGGGACGATCCTCCATCCCCGCCCCGATCTGTGGGCCCTCCATGCGTGGCCCCTCAACGGATTCCCGGGAACCTCCCCAGTGGAGTGTTGAGAACCATCACTGAGGCGCGAGCGCCCTCTACGAGGCGCTTATATGCCCAGAAATGGAAGGTGTTCAGTGACTGGTGCAAGTCCAGGAACCTGAATCCTGAGACATGCGAAGTACCGAGTGTGCTCGTTTTCTTACAAGAGCTGTTGGAGGCAGGCCGCACCCCCTCCACGCTCAAAGTATATGTGGCTGCCATAGCGGCATCACATGAACCGGTCGAAGGACGCACACTAGGGAAAAACTACCTAGTTGTTCGTTTCCTGAGGGGCGCCAGGAGGATAAATCCCCCACGCCCCCCCTCGGTGCCGATTTGGGACCTGGCCACAGTCCTGGACGCACTTAAGCGTGCCCCGTTCGAACCCCTCCGAACTGTGCACCTTAAACAGCTCTCGCTCAAAACTGCTCTCTTGCTGGCTCTCGCCTCGGTCAAGAGAGTGGGCGACCTGCACGCACTGTCATCAAGCGCTACCTGCCTGGAGTTTGGACCTAACGACAACAGGGTTGTCCTCAGGCCAAGACACGGGTATATTCCTAAAGTGCTCTCTACTCCTTTCAGAGCACAGGTGATATCTTTGGCCGCGCTATCGTCCCCAGCAGACGAAAGTGACGCTAATTTACTCTGCCCGGTCAGGGCACTCAGAGTATATTTGGAACGTTCTGCCCTGTTCAGACAGACAGAGCAGTTGTTCGTATGCTTTGGCGGCCGCACTAAGGGTCTGGCTGTGTCAAAGCAAAGAATATCGCGCTGGATAGTTGATGCTATAGCGCTGGCTTATGAAGCCAAGGGCCTTCAGTGCCCCTTGGGCATCAGAGCTCACTCTACGAGAGGCATGGCCTCCTCGTGGGCGTGGTCGAGTGGGATACCCATTCAAGATATTTGTGCGGCTGCAGGCTGGGCCTCACCGTCCACATTTATCAGGTTTTGTAACCTACAGGTCCCCTCATTGCACTCTAACATACTGTCGGTCTAACTATGCATAGGCTGGGGTGTGTACATGCTGAGCATTGTCTCCTCCCTCATAGAATCACATCTTTGCATCTGATGTGGAGGATTTTTCATACATGACAGTACATAAAAATGTGCTTGTGTGTGTCTTTGGACGCCCTTTGGGCCGTTCTACGTTGTCCCTTTATAAAGCCCGCCTTCGGCTGGCTCGTTGGATAATTACTTCGCTCAAAAGCTCAGGCACCGGCCTCCGGCTTAATAGAAGCAAAGTCAGCACGCACGGCGTTTTACATGGCGTTCCCATAGCGTAAGCATTACGCAATAGGAGAGACCTCTCGAAAGGGAACGACTCGGTTACTAACGTAACCTCGGTCCCCTGAGAGGAGGGAACGAGTATTGCGTAATCTGCCGTGCTTGTGCTTGGTCAATTTGCTTCAGTCGATTGAACCTAAAGAACTCAGACCACGGGGCGCCCAATATATAGCCATTGGCCACGCCCATCTTGGCGGGCTCTGACGCGCGTGGACGCGAAGCACGCTCATTGGAAGCGGGTTCAGAGTCGCCCCGTCATTGGTTCGTGCAAATTGCCGCAGCACAGCCAATGACCGAACTGCCTCGCTCATTGCTGTATGCTGTGCAGCTGCAATGCGTTTTACATAAAGACTTCAATATTTCTCGAGAAAAGGAGTTTTCCCATAGCGTAAGCATTACGCAATACTCGTTCCCTCCTCTCAGGGAACCGAGGTTACGTTAGTAACCGAGTCGATTTACATAGTTTGGCAGGTATTATATTTGGACCCTGCTCACCCACATGTGAAAACAGACACACACACACAAGCTCAAAGCATATTTAATTTTGCCCATCTCTCGTCTCATATCTGAATTCCTCACACATCACTGAGGAGCACAGAGACTGAAGAATAGAGACGTCGGTCTGTGTAGGGTTGGAGAGGACACTTATTTCACACACACACACACACACACACACACACACACACACACACACACACACACACACACACACACACACACACACACACACACACACACACACACACACACACACACACACACACACAGTCTAATTCTTTTAGAAAATCTCTTCAAAAATAAACTATTCATCAGTTCAGGTCTAGAGTCCCATTGAAGGCATTTGGCATCTCTGAATCTTTTTAGCGAATCACTTTTAAAATAAATGATTCATCAATTTGAGTCTAGAGTCCCTGTAAGCCATTTGGCACCTCTCTTTCATAGCAAACTAAACACTGCTGTTCATCAGTGGTTATGTTTACTAGGTTTAATTGTATTTAACTTGCATTTATTATTATTGCATTTATTATATTGCAACCTAAATGCAATTATATCAAAATATTTTTTTTCAAAAACCCTCATGGTTTATAAGATACCTACTTTTTAAAGAGTATCTTGCTTAATTACTGTAAAACTACTTAATAACTACTTAATACTTAATTACTTTAACAAGTGTAGACAGCATCACTGATTATAATGGCTTCTATTTGCTTTTGTCATGTCATGTTGTTAAAAGATACGGTTACTGTAAAGTTTCTACTCCAACACTGATCAAATAGGCCAATGTGTGAGCAAACACTGGATCCCAAGATCACCGCAGACCTAGTAAAAAGGTCTGAGTGTCTGTTAAACGGATGTGAGATTCCTCAGTTAGACAGTAGAAACTATAGCACCAGGATTTTAAAAGACTTGCGGGTCTGCAATTCAATAATTCAGTCTTAAAATGCCTTACTGAGCCAACCACATGGATCTGATTTACTGTGCTAAAATAAGAGTACAAACCCAATAACAGATACACAGGGAGAGAGAGACATGTAAAACCAAAGGGTGGAACTAGCATGTGGATGAAATTACACCTCTGGCAGATGTATTGTAAAAACAAATTAAAAAGTACAACTAGCTGTGTACATTGAATTTAAACCTCCAGTGTCAAAGTACGAACACATGGCCGATGGATAATTCAAATCACTGCAGATTTACGGTTTTGAGAGACTCAACTATGTGACCAAATATGGATAGATAGGGGGATATGCAGTGGTTTAGCAGTGGATCAATCAATATTCTGCTGCATAATCGATGTGTCAGCACAGATTGAGCCTGTCCCAATGTATTAGAAACACTAGAATGAGCACATGATTTACAAATATCTAAGCAACATGTTTAAAACATATCTAAATGCAATTATATTCATAGATAGAGTCGTCTGTCAAATGCATAAAATCTACGTATGTACACGCATACATAGAAATATACTGATGAAAGGTCAGTTAAGATGTTTTTATGTTGTTGAAAAAAAGTTGATTATGCTCACCAAGGCTGTATTTATTTTGATCAGAAAACTGTAAAAACAGTAATATTGAGAAATATTGTTAATATATTGTTATTTTAAATGAACTGTTTTCCATTTAAAATATTTTATAATGTAATTTAATCATGTGATGCAAAACTGAATTGTTAGCATCATTACTCCAGTCTTTAGTGTCACATGATCCTTCATTCTAATATGCCGTTCCCTTTCAGTCGCTCACGTTCGACGTAGTCGACGTGTCGACTGATTGGAATCACGCCGGGAGCCAGTCATCTTCGAGCACTATTGAAACGAGCCAATGGAATTGGAGTGCATGCTTTGCATCACACACTACGTCCCCACGGCGCGGGTATAAATACGGAATTGGATGCACGCACTAGTTGCTTTTCACTGAGGGGCCGAGCATAACTCGGAGTCAGCGGTTATCCAGCAATAGTGGCGACGGGACTACGTCTCCATTCCCTCCATCAGGGAATGAGGGTTACATACGTGACCGAGACGTTCCCTTTCAGTCGCTTCGCTGAACATTGATAATATATAGAAATGTTTCATGAGCACCAAATCGTCTTGGTTACGTTTGTAACCCTCGTTCCCTGAAGGAGGGAATACTTGGTACATTTATTCATATATGAAAACAGTAAATAATGAGGTTGCGATTTGCATGATTTATTCATTGTATGGTGCATGATAGGAAACAAAGTCCAGCGAGATTCATCAAATTCTTCTCTACACTAGCTACACTAATGTAACTTATAATAGTAGGCCGATTAATAGGAGAGTGTCTTAAACTTGAACTCAAAGACAAACTTTGATAAACCCAAAAATATACTTTGATAAATTTTTATTTCAGCTGTGAGGACAGATTTCATGGGAAATTACATACAAGCGTCATTCACCGGTACATTTCACGTCTAATTCATACACAGAGAAAAGTAGTTCCATCTATGGGTAGTATGAAGCTGAAAGGTTGTCGTCAAACAAACAAGAAAAATTGACCAAAAAAAAAAAAATGTCCATCCACACTGATGACATTTTCTGCATCCATGTCAATACCGGTGCCTTGAAAGACATTCACCCATGCAGAGGAGCAGAGCTGAAGCACGGCCAAAACAGGTTTCCTTTGCAGGACACATTTCTATTTTTAACTGCTAGAGAGCCAAAAGTTAGAGAGTGTAGCTTTAAGAAGGTAAACAGTTTCCATTGACATGAAAATTCTGGTGCAGTGCATTGAGTTTACGCCAAATACCCAGAGAAGAACAAATGTAGTGTTGCTACTGTATAACAATGCTTAAAGAGAAGTTCACAATCTTTTTATTTTTTGGTCACACCTGCAATGTTTGTATGTAGAGCAGGGTATAAAAGCTTACAATCCAGACAGTCAAGCAATGGACCAAAATATTGTCAAAATACTTCCTGAGAGTTATTACTCCAACCGAGGGAAGGAGACGAAAGTTTTCGCAGTGCACTTGATTTAGTTTGTTTCTTGTTTATATCATTTCCATTGTGCTTATGAAAAACAGTGTGAGGAAGAAAATGTATCCCCATCTGCTCTTCAAATTGAGGTCTTTTGTACTTTTCACACAGTTTTTTCCTCTTTCATCAACTTCACCAACCACAGACTTCAGACTTCCTTTTGCTGCTCTCTCTCTCTCATTGCAGATGGCAAAGGCACTGCAATTCATTATTCAGATTCGACTTCATCATTTATAATGGAGGGTGATGCATTTCAAAATGCCTCTCTAAGTCGTGACAAGTGAAACCAGTCTAAAATATGAAGCCCAGCCAGGCCTGAAGGCTGCAGAAACTCAAGTCAACACATGGTTGGTTTTAACTGGTTTTACACCCATTTTTAAAATAAATGAGTGGGGTTTATTTGCAGTTTGTCTCAAGGAAATAAATGCCACCCTCTCTAGTTTTCTCCCCAGGAGAGTTTGTTTGCCTCTATAAATGCGTAGGGACCCTCTGTTGAGGTTGACTGGCTGGGTGGATCTCTCAGCAGTGTGAGGGGAATGAGAAACCATGTGATGCTCAAAAGAATTGAATTTAATTGTCAGAATGCAAGTGATTCTGAAGCAAAATCAGAGGCATCATCCTTCATGGAGAAGACAATCCCGTAATGCCAAAAAATCCCAAATAGTGGATTTAAACTAGTGGTGGGCCGTTATCGGCGTTAAAGTGCTGCGTTAACGTGAGACTCTTATCGGGCGATAAAAAAAATATCGCCTAATCTATTCTCAAAGTTGAGTTGGGAGCTGGGTCTATACTATGCAAGCTATGATGACTTTCACCTTGATATTTTAGCGCTGATATAACTTATACCTAGCCGAATTGCACTGTACGGGGTAGGGATGGGAATTGAAAAACGGTTCCACTCGAAAACCGGTTCTAAGTTTTACTAACCATCGATATTGTATGCCCTCGACGTTAACGAGTCCCAGCCATAATATACAGACCGCGAACTCAACTTTCCCTTTTGTCCTTTATCGGGCACCATAGCTAGACGTCCTATACGCATCTGTGCGTCATTCGTGATGTCAAAGCGATTTGAGCAGAGGTAAACATGGAGTGGAAAACACGATCTAAAGCTTGGCTTTATTTTTCTAAACGAGACAAATTATGCTGTTTCATGTTTGCATAAACAGGGGTTTTCCTGCATTAAGTTCGGTGAGTAATGTAGATGAACTGCTGCGCTTGTGACAGGGCACATGTTTTAACTGAAAGAACGAGAGAGAGAGAGATAGAGAGAGAGAGAGAGAGAGAGAGAGAGAGAGAGAGAGACCCGGTCGCGCGCGCGCACTCTCTCACTTCGGAGCAGTGGGGGGGGGGTTGTCTCAAAATGTATTGTGCCCTTTCCTGATAAATGTAAATAATAATTATTATTATTATTATAAATATTATAATAAATAACACACTTACACACCCTTGCCACTAACAATAATAATACAAACAAATATTATATAAAAAGACAATTTGGCGGAGAAGTGGTAGGCGGAGTTTCCATTGCAGCTCCTCATACGCATTGAACGGTTCTGGTACGCACTACGCAGCAGTTCGCGCGAGTCTCTTCAAACGAGCAGCAGGTAACGTTTAAGCTAATACGGAAAATTACATTTATCCTACCATCACCATGCTACTCTAAAAGTTGCTGCAGCATGCGAGTTATTCTTAACTACAATAAAAGTATAACTCGATTTCAGACGCATTCTGAGTGACAATGTCATTCTTTTTATTTCCAAGGAATAAAAGTGCAAGGGGAAATACATCTAACAGTTAGTTAAATTAAATCTTGAGTCCATGTCCAACTCTAAATTGTAAGGAACTTATATCTTTGATTTCATAGTAACGCTTTACAATAAGCTTCATTTGTTCATTACTCATATGAACTAACCATGAGCAACACATTTGTTACTGTAGGCTATATTCTTAGTTAATACTACAACTGTTAATTGTTTATTCATGTTATGTCACAGTCAGTCCATTAACTCATGATAACAAATACAACTTTTGATTTTAATGTTTTAGTAAATGCTGAAATTAATATTAACTAAGATTAATAAATGCTGTAGAAGTGCAGTTCATTATTAGCTAATGTTAACTAATGAAACCTTATTGTAAAGTGTTACTGATTCATGATATTTATTTATTTATTTATTTCAGGTTTATTTAACAGGGACAATGCACACTAATGATACATAATTAAATGTACAGTGTGCCAGAATTAGCCAATAGGCTATTTTACATCCGCTGTCCCTGGACAGATCTTGATATGTCACACCTAAAAAAAATAAATAAATAAAAAACAACCAAAACAAAAAAAACCAAACAATATAGCTGGGACAATGACTAACAACAGAGGTTTCACCTATCTAAACACAAAAGAACACAATGAGCTAGCCAACCACATTGGCATAGCACAAGAGGCACAAACAAGCAAACAAACAAACAAGCAAACAAACAATCAAACAAAAAAAGCAGAACAAGGAGGACAGTGCAGCAGCAAGATTTCATATCGTGTAATGTAAACAGTCCTGACTATCTATTAACCATTTCTTTAAGTTATGTTTAAAAGAAGCGTACGATTTAAAATTCCTAATGTGAATTGGAATGAGATTCCATTCACGAGCAGCCCTTACTGAAAAAGCTGTTTGACCAAGCGCACTCTTCCTAAACGGGACAATGCAGTCACCTCTTGCTGCACTCCTTGTAGATCTGAGAGCATTTGGTGCTGTGCTCACAAACTGGCGCAATACAGGAGGAGCCAGTCCATGCTGAATTTTGTACACAAGACAGAGATCTGCATATATAATCAAATTTTCGAAATTCAATAGATTATATTTTTTTTAAACATGACAATGATGATAATATATGGATTTCCTATCGAGTACTTTAAGAGTTTTCTTATATAGGGATAGTAGTGGTTTAAGAGAAGTGTTGCTAGCTTGTGACCAGGTTGTCAAACAATAGGTGATATGAGATAAAATCATGGAGTGCATGAACATCATAGCGGCCCTTTTTGACATGCAGCTCCGGACATATCTAAAATTTGCCAGGTTGTACTTAATGTGATTACAAACCTTCTTAATGTGTAATTTAAAAGTAAGATTGTTATCTATGTAAACTGCAAGATATTTAAACTCTGAGACGACATGTAGTCTCTCCCTTGCTACGACTATATCAGGTTCTACACAGCGGCTTTTAGATTTACTTAAAAACATGCATACAGTTTTGGATATATTCAGTTGAAGACAATTGTGATTTAACCATTCTGTGATCTTTTGCATTGATTTTGATAGCAGATCAGCAGCTTGAGCTGCACTGTTAGCATGTACAAAGATTACCGTGTCATCTGCATACATTTGGGTATTGACATTAGGACAAACATTTGGCAAGTCATTTACATACAATGAAAATAAAAGTGGACCCAAAATAGAGCCCTGTGGGACACCTGCAGATAAGGAAATTACACTTGATTGATGATTCATAACTCTAACGCACAAATAGCTAACACTGTCTTTCATACATATAATACATAGCCTGCATTAAATTTACAACATAAACAAAACTAAAAATTAATTTTCCATAATTACCTTCTTGATTCTCACTGTTTTGTTTGGTAAGGTAAATAATATTTAGTAATATTATCATAATTTCCCTATTTTCATTTGATGTGTTATGCATTCTAATAATTGTATCAACATATTTAGATGTAGAAACAAAAAAAATCAAGAAGTAATAATTTTTTTTTTTTAGTGCCCTTTTTGGTCCCTCCGCCCCTGCCCCTGAGGAGGTCTGTGCACGTCACTGCTTCGGAGCCAGGCGAAAGTGTACAAGACTTCACCATCTCCACACTAAGCGCTGTCTTGCTCTCTCAAGCTCGGTGATTAATGTAGATGAACTGCTGCGCTTGTGACAGGACACATGTTTGACTGAAAGAACGAGCAGAGAGAGACCGAGGCCGAGACCCGGTCGCGCGCGCGCACTCTCTCACTTCGGAGCCAGGCGAAAGTGTACAAGCCTAGACTTCACCATCTCCACACTAAGCGCTGTCTTGCTCTCTCTCCCTCACACAAATTAACCACAATAAATCGACACGATGTTAAAAAGGTCGGAAGACCAAAGTTTCATGTGGAGCATTCGGAGATTTTGTTTTCCTGAATTACAGCTGGATGTGAATTGTGCTAAAATAAGTTACCTTATCTTCTCTGAAAAGCGTTCCACACATTCAGCTGACAGTCTCAAGTATCACCTAAACGCAAAGCATCCCTTAGCTAATGCGGTAGATGCCGGGCCAAGCACTGATGTAATGTTAAACTACTACTTTGAGTGCAACCGAGCCAAGCCCGTCAGCACATCTCTATCAGTTAGATGTAAAGATGTATCCAATAGTAAACACAAGTACATCTGATTGAACTTGAATTATTTTCATCACCAATTATCATAGTAGAACAGCTTTCTCAAGCAGTTTGTGATGCATTTTGGAAACAGGAGATGAGCCCCTGGTCTAATGCGCCACCTGGCTTGAGAAACCCATTCTCAAAGACTTAGGCCTACTTTTAGTCATTATTTGGGTAGGACACATATTCTGAATGCCTTCGACAGAATTTAAATGAGCCATTTTAATCTAGATTAATCTAGATTAATTCCAAGATTACAGTGAGATTAATCTAGATTTAAAAAAATAATCTATGCCCACCACTAATTTAAACATAATAATATTCACATACATTTCCATGTATAAGTACCATATACATACATTCATACTAAAGGTGTGTAACCAGGTTAAGATTATTTTGGTTCGGTTCGCATATGAACCAAATTAATTAGATTCTCCTATTTAAACCTTATATTGCAGGGACAGTCTTATTTATATCGATATACTTTAATGGTGCAAATTCTCAAAATTGTGAATGGACGCAGCTGAAATATTAGATGTGCTTTAAACTAAATCATAAGCCTACATCGCAAGCCAAGGCTTCAGATCCCTACAGTAAGATGCGTGTGTTCTTTAATGCGTTTCATCATTATATAGCTTACCTCATACGCTTGTATATGCTCACCTGTAAATGTTACAAAAGCAAGCAAGTTTGTTTAGTAAACCACAGTTTAATAAAAACAAAACAGGGGTTTTTTTTTTTCATTTGCTGTACCGAAAACATACCAAACCTTGACTTTAAAACTAAGGTATGGAACGGAACCATAATTTTTGTGTACCGTTCCATCCCTAATAAATACTTATAGAGTAAAAATAGAATGCACAAACGACTTTGTTTGTGTGTGTGTGTGTATATATATATATATATATATATATATATATATATATATATATATATATCATGGCTGTATCATGGCATTCATTACTGAAAAATAACCTGCAAGATAATATATAAATAAACATACAATATTAAAATATTTAATAATCAATAATATTATTTTAACATAAATATTTTTAACTTTTAACCAATTTTTGTTTTGTTTATTATGCTATTACAGTATCAAGCAGTTGCTTAGCAACATGCTAATATCAAACTTTATGTACAAAGCAACATTTCTGCCTTCTATATGTAGCCTATGGCATCCGTCACTTATGTGCTTCCATGAACATTTGGCAGCTGCCTAAGTAGACAGTATGCAGCAAGGTTGCTCCCGGTTTTGGAACAGTACTATAGACATAGCTCTATGGAGGTGTTTGGTGACCCTGGGCGGAACTGCTGCTCATTGGGATGCCGAGTCAAAACGAGCCACTCAGTGTCATGACTCCAACTAAGCAATTCTGCAAAGAAAGAGGAACAAGTGACTTAATGTTCATGCCCATCCTCTGTGTGTGTGTGTGTGTGTGTGTGTGTGTGTGTGTGTGTGTGTGTGTGTGTGTGTGTGTGTGTGTGTTGTGTGTGTGTGTTGTGTGTGTGTTTGTGTGGCAACCCAGCAACCGTGTGCCAACAGGAGACTGATTCACATTACACAATTCATGTAATCATAAAGCCATGAAGACAACACAAGTACATGCAGGCTAATAACCACAAATCAACACACATGTAAAACACACACTAACAAAAAAAATCCTTTAAGCATTGAAGAAAAAGTGAAAGAGAGAGTTTGAAACGAAGATAGCATGAAATGGAGATAGCATGTGTGTGTGTGTGTGTGTGAGAGAGAGAGAGAGAGAGAGAGAGAGAGAGAGAGTGGCAAAGAGAGAAAAAGCATGGTGACGCATACGCCTCTGAAATAGACTGGAAATGACATTTTGCAAAGCGCTTCCCGCTATGAGAGCAATTTTCCCAATGATTTAACCTCAACCGGCATTTATTTTGGTGAACTGTGAGCTTAAGAAAAGCTTGCTGAATGAAAAAGCCACTCTCGAAAGAAGAGGAGATTTGCCCTTAAAATAAGTGGGGTGAAATGCACAATATTTTTTTCTTTTTCAGCAGATATGAAAAGTTCACATTAGCATTAACAGTCATTTTAATTTTAGCCAGGTTTTGCGTCAGCATGACATTGTCATGATGTTCTTTGTATGTTTTGAGTGATTCTTTGATTATCTGTTCTTTCTGCAGAAGAGAGGCCAGATTGGACGGACAGCAAGTGGCATGATTCCCTACACAGATGCTAAATTCATTACTTTATGCCAGCCTGAACACACCATCCTGCTCAAAATAAATACACCTCTGATGTCAGACAGGATAAAACTTGATTCTTCTGAACTTGAGGTTAATCATTCTTAGAGAATTATTTTAGCGAACACATCTGTGGGAGCTCAGTCTGGGAAGAATAAAGTGGTGTCTCTGCTTTCACTGCAGGAAAGCAGAGACACCATTCTATTATATTATATATATATATATATATATATATATATATATATATATATATATATATATATATATATATATATATATATATATATATATATAATAGATTGGTGTCTCTGCTTTCCTGCAGCGAATATATATATATATATATATATATATATATATATATATATATATATATATATATATATATATATATATATATATATAACTCTTTCATAACATATACTATTGTAAACTGGTCTAAGGTGTTTTTTTGCTGGTTATGGTTATAAAAAGGTTATGGGTAAAAATGCCAGACATAACCTCTCCAGAAAAATGGCAAAACATGATTTTAGGCCTAATAGCTACATTAAACCGTCTGGAGATGAAATACTTGGACAGATGATTACCAACTGAGAGAGAAAAACAAAAGAGATAAAGAGGAAGGGAGGGCAAAAATGGAACGGGGGTTAAACAGAGAGTGACTCAGTCAGTAAGATTGTCAAAATGTGCAAAAATGTCTCTCACAGAGAAGCGGAAGCATAAAAGGAGGAGCGACGCCTGTGAAGATCGAGAGAGGAACAGGCCCGGTTTTATGTTGTGTTTTATTTCTGTTTTGTGTAGATACAACAAATACAAAAACAAAGTGGACGACTGCTGGCGGACACTTTTGTTTTTGTGTTTGTTTTATTTGATAATTAAAATTGTTTGAATGTTCGCCGGTTCCCGCCTCCTTCTTCGCTGAATCTTAAACATTATCACAAAGACAGTTTAATGCTCTGTTCCACAATGCCATGTGCTCATCTTGACCTTCTGTTTCCAGAGTGACGAGATTATAGTTGATCTCTTTTTTTAAAGTGATCAGACTGCCAATCGTTAAGACAACTGAATTTCACTCACATCCAACATGATCATATCATGTGACAAGGAAGCCTACTGTTTCAAAGGATTGTACTGAATGCCTTTTAAAAAATCACACAGTAAACAATGTATACACCGTATTTAGCATATAGTAGTGAATTTTCCAATAATATAGTAAAATAATTTAGTATATCAACCTAATTTTTTAAATACAGAAGTAAACTATTTCCTGTGAATGTGTGAGACTTCTGACTTTAGCATATAACTGGAACAATAACAAAGTGCAGTGTCAGTAAATTATTTGCACTTTACAAACCAGTGTGTTTATGATTATGATACTAAATAAATATAATATAACAACAACTAATGCAGCATTCTCCATTATAAGCTAATTTTCTGTATGCATGGCATGCCAAGATGATCCATTACATTGACCTACATAATGTATCCCACAATGCATACACTCAACATGTCATGTGACAAATGAACAAGTAATATCAGCCACAATTTTTGTCATTTCTTATTGTTATTTGATGAGGCAACCAAGAGTTGAGGCCAATTTCAGAAATAAGTAGACATGACTTCTAACTATACAAATAATGAGGTCATGTGCCAACAATGTAACATACTGCAGTTTGAAAAGCTGCATAATTCATTCTGATTTACAGCTATTTAAAAAAATAATAGTAGCAGGCAGTATGTACTACACAGTATACACTAAGAAGAAAGTTGGTATTTCATTTCGAACACAGAATGAAAGTTCACCTGGCTTTGAGTTTGAAAGTGCTTGTTGTAAATGTCAGATGCAGTACACAAGCCTTTAAAAGAGAGATTCTTCTCCCGTTCTCCTCATGCTGTTCTTTGTCTAATTTTTCTATACTTACAGACAAATGGGGTAAGATAAAGAAGAGGCGAAGAAGTGTATAAATTACCAATTGAATCATACCAAAGAAAGAAATAAAGGATTGCAGAAGATGATATTTCTATCGACCGCAACACATATTCTCCCTGCGGTTGAGACGGCTAATCTCAGGGGCTGTGATATTGCCTCTTGGTGAGTGGTGTTGTGTGTGCCTGCCAGACATGTCAGACACCATGTAAGCTCTTGATATTGTTATTGTTCTCTCAGACATGGACATGGATTTTCAATTTCTCTCTCACTCTCACACTTTCGGGGACACACACCCAAATCACAAGATAAGAATTTAGTTTATTTTTGATAGAAAAACCCAACTGGGATCAGATAAAAGTAAAAAGACGTGTGGCTCTTTTATGTGAAAAGCACATTAGAGAGAGAAAGAGAGAGGCAGACAGAAGGGAAGAAGCATGGGGTAAGTGCATGGCATGTGGCGGATGTGCCCCCTCCGAGTGGACGGTCTGGCTGCATCCCAGGATTCTTTCCTGTTCCTGTTTGTTGGCCGAAGTGAGGACCGTCAGTGCTGCCAGAGGCATGCTGGGTAACACTGACACATTGCAGCCAGCCCAAGTCTCTCGCACCATGCTGATGGGAGAGGAGGGAAGTGGAAAACGCAGGATGAATGCAAGGGAGGGAAAGGAGATTAGAGGATGGGAGAGTTGAAGAGAGGCAGAACCCCTCCCGGTGCTCGCATATGCGAGAGCAGAGTAATCTCCAAGTGGAGAGCGGAGGAATGCCGAGCGAAGGAAACGTCTAGGTGTGAGAGAAGAGAGGGAAAGATGAAAGGAGAGAGGGAATGGACAGAAGGGAGCGAGATGAGAGGCGGCGTGCCGAGAGAGACACATGGTGTGTAGTGTGTGTTCTGTTCTCTTTCAGTAACACACAGCAGGGTCATCTGCCCATGACCAGCACCATTGTGATAGTCTGTGCAAAGAGGATTTATGTCTTGAACTAACACACTATGTGTTTGGTATGTACCAGCGTGTAGCGAAGCCGGTTTGGAAGCTATTCGAGTTTTATTTAAAGGGGTTAGTTCACCAAAAAATAAAAACTCTGTTGCGTGACTTTCTTTTCTTATGTAGAACGCAAACAGAAATATTTTTAAGAATGAATGGGTGCTAGAGATTACAAGCTTAAAAAAAATACACCAAAGAACCAAAATATAGTATCATAAAAGTTGTAATAGGCATAAGTTGTCATATGACATCACATGAACAAACAGGAAAACAGTACCGCATCCGCATCCGCTAGTCAGAGAAATTCCTTACAAAAAAAAAATAGCATTTAAATGTTTAAAGGGATAGTTCACCCAAAAATGAAAATTCTGTCAGTAATTACTCGCCCTCATGTTGTTCCAACCCTGTAAGACTTTTGTTCATCTTCGCAACACAAATTAAGATATTTTTGATTAAATCTGAGAGCTGGATCACTCCTCCATAGGCTTCCATGTAATTGAAACTTGCCGGCCCAGAAAAGTTAAAATAGTCCAAGTGACTACAGTGGCTCAACCATAAGTTTATCAAGCGACGAGAATACTCTTTGTGCACAAAAAACGCCCAAAAAATGCGACTTTATTCAACTATTAATTTTCTTCTCTGTGGGCCTCTGAGTGAGTTTACGTAATGTAACAGCGCAGCGCTTCTGTGTTGAACGTCAGAATGTAGGCTCACCGACACTGGTCATGTGTGTGATGGTTTAGGTTAGTAAATAGTCCAGTAAATATGAAATGATGTACATTTGTACATTTTAATGTGTTTGAAAAAACAAAAGCCTTCCAGAAACAGTAATACAATGTTGAATGACTCACTGAGAGATAATTCAAATAATAATTAATGTATTCGTCAGGAGCTGATTAGACATGCAATGTTGATAAAACGCTTCATAAAAATGAAATGATTTCTGTAAATCCAGTGATGAAATGCTGTGGGTCTCAGTTTGATCGGCACATGACTAGTGGCTGGTCTGTGTAAACAATTCCACAAACCTGGAAGAACTTCTGAATGTACAGTATACAAGCAGTTCATTTTATAGAAAGGAAAATGTCAAATATAACAAATTACTGCCATTCTGAGAATAACGTGATCATGTAATCAAAAGAAAAGTAACTGTAGTCTGATTACGAGTATCTGAAAATGTAATATAATCTATTTAAAAGTACTTCATTTTTGGAGTCTGATTACTTAATCAAGATTACATGTAATCTGTTACCCAGCAATGCATATGATCCTTAAAAATATTTTCTTTATGTGTCAAACAGGTTTGGAAAACACTGACAAAACAAACAAATCTTTTTTAAATCTCTTCTTCTGATGTGGCCAAGTAAAAAAAATGAAAATTCTGTCTATAGCAACAGTAACAGAGACAGGAGATTTTTAAACTGTCCCCTTATGTGGGTGCGACTCTTCTGTCCTAAATGACCTTCAATTTATGACACAATAACACATGAAACTCTTGTTTTAGCTGGGTGGTTAAGGCAGGGGGGGATTGTGGGTAGTTCTGAATAAAAAAGTGCTCATTTCAGACATCTTGTTTTCTCATCATGTGAGTCCAGACAGCATGTATCGTTCATGGCGCTCTGGAGAGCCTGATTCACAGAACGTGCTTTGGAGACAACATCCACATTTGTTTTATAAGAGGAGAGCTGCCTTTAAAACACGGCACTGTGACAAAAGGCACAGCATGAACAGAGTTGAGCAACAGAGTTGATGCTGTTAAATCTGTTTAAGGTTTCAAAATAATAAATTAAAACAGAAAAACAAGCCTATACATGTTTTTGTTTAAGTTTCAAGTTGTCTGGAGCAATCAGCATTGCTATGGCAACCCCATCCAGCCCACTGTTCACGGATCATAAACTCAATTTTGTACTGTTTCCACATTTTGTTCAGGTAGACTCTGTTCAGCACTCTTGTGGAATTTGTGTCCTTATTATTTAGACTGCGGTGCCTTTAGGAAAATCTGTCAGGAAATTTAGCACCATTTCGACAGGCAAGTTTCATAAGCTTCTCACTTTTAATTTCTCAGAAAACATTCACATCCAAATAAAAACTAAAATCAGTTTGATATGATTCATTTGTTTTATTACACCACTCTCTGTAATACAATCACAGTATTTTTCAATCACAGTATTCAGCCATCATGTTGAAGCTAACTTTCCTTCATCTGTGGAACACAAAAGGAGAAGTTTTGAATAAAGTTCATGCTGCTCTTTTCAATACAAAATAAGATAGCAACCAGGTACTGTCAATCTCTAAAAAGAATAATAAACACAGTAAAAGCAAACCACATTCAATTTGTTTTGAAGCTATAGGATATCTTTATACGTAACACTATGTCCTGATTTAACTTCCAAATGGTGAGAAGAAGACTTCAGTTCACTGTGATTATTGTGGACAATGATGGCGTTAAGTGACTCTACTCCTGACATCACAATCAATATCTCAGAGACCTACATACAATAGAGACAATTGAGAAGGTTGAAGGGAAAATGAGAAAGAGAGAATCCATAATAAATGGTTGTCTATAGGGGTTTTACTGGGTAATATTCGGCGAACGCTATTGACTGATTTCGCCCCATTGAGAGGAGCACAATACCAGAAGTGTCAGCTGCTCTATGCTCTGACAACAGCCCAGACCTGCAGTTTCAGCTCTGACAGAAGAAATATAGATTAATAAAAATAAAATCCGTCTTGGACAGCCTCTCCCATCTCACCCAGTCAGGGCTTTTAATAAAGCAGCACTGCAGGAATCCATGCTAAGTAGAATGAGGTGAACATGTTTGTATAGTGTACAACAAAGCTAAAGGATGCCTAAGGGAAAAGTCTCTTTGGACTTCCCCCAAAACATTGAACCAGCACAGAACCTTCCTAGAACGCTATGAGCTGCAAATATTTGAGGTAATTTAATTAACAGGAATAATAAAGAGGAATTTGAAAATTCAATTTTAAATATGTCATTTTAAATGTTACGCAGCAACACATTTGTGGTAAAAGACTCCAAAAAATAATGAAAATATTATATTGAGACAGAAGACTTTTCTTAATTGTTTATTTAGTTCAGCTCAAACTGAATAAATCCAGTTTCTTTCAAAATATTACATAAATATTGTATAATATCAAGACTTCAATTTTGCCATATCACAATTTCATTATATATATAAAATGCTATGTTGTTTCAACCCATGTTTGGGTCAAATTTGGACGAACCCAACAGTAGTTGAAACGTTTCAATTACAATTTTAAACCCAGCAGTTAGGATTGTCCATATTTGACCCAAACATGAGTTTAAACAACCCAGCATTTTTTTAAGAGTGTTTGTAGCCAATATGTAAGCAATAAGGTAGCGTACAAGAGGCTGTGCTGTATCGTGAATAAGTCATGGCTAGGGCGTTGTTAGGCACGATGCGAAGCGGACTTACCACACAATACGAATATTAAAGCAAAAAAAAAAAAAAGATTTATCAATGCAAACTTTCATGAACAAAAATCACTAAAAGCATGGGAAAAAATAGTCCCTGACCGTGAACAGCAATAGAAGCTACATTATTTCACCATTAGCTGGCAGCAAAGTCTTTTTGAGTGGGTCAGTCAGTAGAGGAGACTTTTATATTGAAAGGACTGAAACTTGTGAACACGGAAAGGGCATGGGAAAACCCCTTAAAGGGATAGTTCACCTAAAAATGAATATTCTGTCAGTATTTACTCACCCTCATGTTGTTCCAACCCCGTAAGACCTTCGTTCATCTTCGGAAACAAATTTAAGATATTTTTGATTAAATCTGAGAGCTGGATCACTCCTCCATAGGCTTCAGGGATTGAAACTTGCCAGCCCAGAAAAGTTATTAAAGACATTGTTAAAATAGTCCAAGTGACTACAGTGGCTCAATCTTAAAGCGGCACTATGCAGGATTTCAGTTTTTGTCAAACAGCGATCCCTAGAGTCGCTTTTCAAACTTTTCAAAGATGTACTCTTGGAGGGCCAACCCCGTAAGACCTTCGTTCATCTTCGGAACACAAATTAAGATATTTTTCCCCTCAGAATAGTTTATATCTCACAATTCTGATTTTATAACACGCAATTGGAACTTTATATCTCACAATCATGACTTTCTAACACGCAATTGTGACTATATCACGCAATTCTGACATTGGGGGGGGGGTCTCAGTATATTTTCCTGCCTTTTTGTCCTTAGCCAATCACATGCCTGTTGGATGGAGAAGGAACTGAACGGTAGGAGGAAAGTGGACACATTTTGAAGGGGCAATAGTGGCCCCAAAGAAGAACAAGAAAACAAGACTAACATCCGACTGCACTATGATATAAAGACAGTGAACCAATCCACAAAATAACCACAGAAATAACCATCATGTGTGCTAACACTGATTTTTATTTTGAAAATTGCATCTGTTTAATGGATATGTTAGTGTAGGTATTTCACTCTTGATGGCAGCAGTGGAATCTCTTAAAACGGAATGAGATTAAATTGTTTTTAAAGATGAATGCATCATTGTGTGTTCAATGAGGTTAAAAGGTTAAAAGTACATTTTGCAAGACATCTAGTGTCATTCAATGATGTTTGTGACAGTTGCTGGTGGCAAATTTATGAACAATTTTAAATTGTGCCCTTTTAATACATCTTTCTTCTAATCTAGAGCATGTTTGATTTAGTTTACACCAAAGTGTTAATTAATACATTAATTAACAAGCATGTACTAACGTGTAGTTAAGATGGTATATTCATGCAGTAATTCATATGACTCATGTCGTAGTTAAGGTTAGTTCTTCATTAGTACATGACTTAACTCATCATTAGTTCATGGTAAAGTAATTAATAATTCAGGAATTAGTACATGATTATTCATGTACTCTTATTGTAAAGTGTTACCATATATATACACTGACCTAAAGGATTATTAGGAACACCATACTGATACTGTGTTTGACCCCCTTTAACCTTCAGAACTGCCTTAATTCTACATGGCATTAATTCAACAAGGTGCTGAAAGCATTCTTTAGAAATGTTAGCCCATATTGATTGGATAGCATCTTGCAGTTGATGGAGATTTGTGGGATGCACATCCAGGGCACGAAGCTCCCGTTCCACCACATCCCAAAGATGCTCTATTGGGTTGAGATCTGGTGACTGTGGGGGCCATTTTAGTACAGTGAACTCATTGTCATGTTCAAGAAACCAATTTGAAATGATTCGAGCTTTGTGACATGGTGCATTATCCTGCTGGAAGTAGCCATCAGAGTATGGGTACATGGTGGCCATAAAGGGATGGACATGGTCAGAAACAATGCTCAGGTAGGCCGTGGCATTTAAACGATGCCCAATTGGCACTAAGGGGCCTACAGTGTGCCAAGAAAACATCCCCCACACCATTACACCACCACCACCAGCCTGCACAGTGGTAAGAAGGCATGATGGATCCATGTTCTCATTCTGTTTACGCCAAATTCTGACTCTACCATCTGCATGTCTCAACAGAAATCGAGACTCATCAGATCAGGCAACATTTTTCCAGTCTTCAAATGTCCAATTTTGGTGAGCTCTTGCAAATTGTAGCCTCTTTTTCCTATTTGTAGTGGAGATGAGTGGTACCCAGTGGGGACTTCTGCTGTTGTAGCCCATCCGCCTCAAGGTTGTGCGTGTTGTCACATATGCTTTGCTGCATACCTCGGTTGTAACGAGTGGTTATTTCAGTAAAAGTTGCTCTTCTATCAGCTTGAATCAGTCGGCCCATTCTCCTCTGACCTCTAGCATCAACAAGGCATTTTCGCCCACAGGACTGCCGCATACTGGATGTTTTTCCCTTTTCACACCATTCTTTGTAAACCCTAGAAATGGTTGTCCGTGAAAATTCCAGTAACTGAGCAGATTGTGAAATACTCAGACCGGCCCGTCTGGCACTAACAACCATGCCACGCTCAAAATTGCTTAAATCACCTTTCTTTCCCATTCTGACATTCAGTTTGGAGTTCAGGAGATTGTCTTGACCAGGACGACACCCCTAAATGCATTGAAGCAACTGCCATGTGATTGGTTGATTAGATAATTGCATGAATGATAAATTGAACAGGTGTTCCTAATAATCATTTAGGTGAGTGTATATATATATATATATATATATATATATATATACAGTATATATATATATATACATACACACACACACACACACACACGAGAAAAGTAAAGAAAACATTAACCCTGCTGTCCTTTACACATGTTTGACGAGGAAGGACTGCTGCTGTGTGTAGATGTTACAAGGTGATTAATCTTCTCCCTGCATGTTTGGCTTCATAGATGCAGCTGGTCATACATTCATTAGACTCACTCACAACAAATGTTAAGCACTAGTGAGACAAACATACACATCGCACACACACTGTCTGTGGCACAACTCTTTTAAATTAGCAGTAGACATGGCACACATGTCTTGCATATGACATAGCAATGACTGCCAACTCACACAAAACATCAGATTCCATAAATGTCAAATGATATGACATGACATGTCCAACAGAATCTCTATCTCCTCCCACAGATGTTATCAATATCCAGGAATGTCACTGTGAGGGTCACATGGAAACCTTCCTCACCAATGTTAGTGATTTCCTGCTGTCTGACAGGCCTCTGATGCTGATGGCTGAACCAAATCGACCACAGAGCAGAACATCATGACACTGTCTGCTGTGACCGCAGCTCCAGTACTGGACTAAACACTCATCCTGTTACCCGGGGTTACAGTTTACCAGGGCACTCCTAATTTTAACCCCCTCCCTTCCTCCTTTCCTTTCCACACAATGTCTGGAGTCCAGACGTTCAACCACTGCTGCTGAGAACAAAGATGAGGCAGTACAAGCTCAGTTCTCCACAGCTCGGCTTCATGCATACAACCTGTTCTGTTTATTGCCATGATTATAAATGTGCAATTAAAAAATCATGTGTGAATAGAAATAAATCAGAAAAGAATGTCAAATCAAACAGAGTAGTGGTTCTTCAACATTGCAGTCACCACAAACCATGTTCATCCCTGTTGCTAGTGAACCTGTATTTAATGTAGTCTAGGTCAAGTTTTTTTAATTACTTAACATGGTTTTGTTCATGGGTTTGGAGTATGAGGGCATGCACCGGTCATCAGATGAATTTGTACACAATAGTACAATAGACTTGTAGTACAACCCTTTTTTTGTGTGTGTGTTTTTGTGAACCAGTGTTGTCATTGTTAACTAAAGCTAAACTATTTAAATAGTTTTGATTAATTGAAATACATTTGTTTCTAATAATTGTAAGCTGAAATGAAAATAAAATCATGAAAACTTTAACTTAAACTACACTGAAATTGAATGTTTAATTTGAAATACAAAATTACTAAAACTAAAATAAAATAAATATAATTTAGATAAAACAACAACACAAACTAATATAAATGACAAATGAAAATAACAAAATTAATAATTAAACTAAAACTAAAAAAAATATTTATAAACAATATTTATAAATATAGAATTTTTTTATTATTATATGTATTTGTATTTTTTTAGTTGAGCTCTTCATTGGTTAAATCTTTTTGTTGTGCTGTGAGGAGAAATTAATTTGAAAAAACATAATTAGCAATATAATAGCTTAAAATATCTGTTTCTCAAAAAACAAACAAAAAAAACGTATATGTTGAATGCACTGTAAGTCACTTGGCAAAAAGGTGATGGTAAATGTAAAAAATGAATTTCAGAGAACAAGCCAGAAAAAAAGTGCCAATCAATGAGCTGCTGTATAGCCCAACATTTCTAGTGTCACACTAAAAATTTATTTTGCACCTTTCACAGACACAAACTGAGAACAACTTTATTAATGGTTGCTTGGCAACAACCAATCTAGTGGCAGCTCTAAAGCGGACAGAGGTCATTTGGGTGGCATCCTGTTTGGCAGTGGGTAATTGGGGCAAATCACTGAAGGCACAAAACACACACAACCTTGTGACCTTATGGTCCTTTGAGTCATGATTGTAACCAAAGTCAAAACAGCCATATGTGCACAAAGGAAGAGTTTGTTTATGCATGAGCACTGTGTGACTAAAAGCTGAAATACAAATAAAGACATGATTGAAAATAAGGATTTTAGTTGGGCAAAGATGAAAGTCTTCTGTGAGCCTGGGGCGTTACAGGCCACTAGAATGAGGCGGCTGAATGGAGGAGGCTGATAGTCAAAGAGAAAGGCTGCAGAAATGAAAATGTCAAAATTCTTGACAGAAAAGTAAGTGAGACAAAGTGTTTTAGTGTGTGTGAGTTAGAGAGAGAAAGTGTAAATGTATAAAGGAGTCAGAGGTACAATGAATGAGACAAGCTGAGAGAAAAACTGAACTGAGAGAAATTCTCCCAAGGGTAGAAATTGTAGCCCTTCATGACAACCATACGGCAACCGTAATGTTGTCTGAAGCGTACTCGTACACACACACACACACACACACACACACACACACACACACACACACACACACACACACACACACACACACACACACACACACACACACACACACACACACAGAGAGAGAGAGAGAGAGAGAGAGAGAGAGAGAGAGAGAGAGAGAGAGAGAGAGAGAGAGAGAGAGAGAGAGATCTAAGCACTCTTCACCTCCCTTAAAATATCCGCAACAGATTTTTGCTAGAAGAAAGTTTTTACACCACATGCCTCTGAAAAACATGTTTATAAACTTGCTTTTAGTATGCACTAAACTCGTTTAAAATGTGCAATCTTTCTCTTAAATGGAACAAAAACACTGAACATTGAGCAAAAACATTGATGACACACCTGATTTTTGTCCAATCAAATCTCCCAATTAGCAAGGAGCATGGGTGTGAAATAACAAAAGCCCACTGCTTATTTTTAAGTCCTTCGAGGAGTGGCACCCAAATTTCCTGTTTCAACAGGAAATTTTCAGGTCTTCACACGACAGGAAACTGCATTTGTTAAGCCATTTCAAGAGATAAAACATGCAGTGCATTCAAGGTAATGGTCACGAGTCCATACTCACAAATAATCAGATAAATGGGATCCAGAAAAAAACTGTCGAGGATCATTCATATGAACGTGCATTTCCCAAACTTTGTTAATAAAACACTACTAAGAGAGCATTTGACACCTTTGCTTCTGATTCTAACAAGGACAACTCACATTGTTTCAAAGATTCATGTGAAATGATGATTTGCTATTCTCCGCCCTCTATTTTTAACTGACATTTCCATGAACAGTGTGATTTTCAATCACATGTAAACAGAATTTGTAAAACATTGATTAGATTTTCTTTTTAATTGGAATGGAATAAATTACAACATCACAAAGCATTTTACTTGCCAGTTTTCTTTAAAGCTGCAGTCTGTAACTTTTGGCGCTCAAGTGGTTAAAAAACAGAACTGCATGCGTCTTGCGGAAGAACATTGTAGCCGGAGCTACTTCTCTGTTTATGTCTATGACGAGTCACGCAGGTACTGGCCTGCTCTATACCACTCCAAAATATAAAATAAATACCAAATAAATAAATAAATAAATAAATAATCAAATAAATACCAAAATATATGATGTCATTCACGCTGCACATCAATCACTCCAGCACTCAACACCCACTGCTTTTTCCGCTGCCTCTGCTAGTCCCATGGCCTGACCTGCAACATTCACCGGAGAAGCGGAGGATTGCAGCAGATTCCTGTTACAGTGCTCCCTATACTTCGAGATGCAGTCTCACCAGTTCGGCACCGCGCCAGAGTAGCCTTTGTAATTTCACCGCTGTCTGGACTCACGCTACAGTGAGCTCAATCACTGTGGCAATCCAATGCCCCAATCATCACTTCACTATCTGCTTTCTTCAACCACGTTAAAGAAGTGTTTGGACAAACCGCCTCAGATTTGTCAGTTCACGACCAGTTGTTCAACCTGCGCCAAGCCAGTATCTCAGTAAGCACTTACGCTCTCTAGTTTCGCACTCTAGCTGCCGCTAGCGGCTGGAATGAGACTGCACTTCTCACCGCCTTTCGTCAGGGACTCAACGCTGATATCCGTCAACTGATGGCCGTGTATGACGAAGCAATGGGGATTGAAAACTTCATCCAAAAAAACATTAGAGTTTCGCAATGTCTCACCGCCTGTTCTCTCCCAAATCCTGCTGGATATCCTCCACCCTCTGCATCAGTCGACCAGCACCTGAACCCATGCAGGTGGACTACTATCAACTGAAGCATGCGAAGCGTCAGCGAAGAATTCTCAATCAACTGTGTTTGCATTGCGGGAGAGAAGGACATGTCATCACCACCTGTCCAGTTCGACCACCACGTCCAGCGGTGAGTACTATTCAACCTTCACCTCAAATAAATTCTTTGTCCCGTACTACTGTACATGTCCAGTACATGTCCTGCTTTGTGTCCCAGCGCAAGCCCTCATCAACTTGGTTTCCGCGGGGAACTTAATCTCCACCCAACTTCTCCAAAAACATGGATCCACACCATCCAAGGAAAACCGCTGGGTTGTGGTCGAATTGGACACTTCTCTCCCACACTGACGCTCTGCATCGGATGCCTGCATACCGAGGTGATCATGTTCATGGTGCTGGAAGGATCCACTGCTGACCTCATCCAGGGATGCCCATGGATGTCCCAACCACGTATTAACTTGAACACCGGGAAAGTATTACAATGGAGAGATGCCTGCTTTCGATCCGGTCTCTTGTCTGCCCAGAAATCTTCAAAATCCAATTCTCTCTCATCCACCACTCTGGAACCACCAGTGCTCTCCATCAACTCTACCACCGTAGAGAGTCCTGAAGCTGATCACAAGGTGGAAATTCCTCCAGAATACCAGGCGTTCCAGGATGTCGTCAGTAAGCTGTTGGTAACTCAACTTCCACCACATCATCGGCCATGGGACTGTGCAATCGACCTGCTACCTGGGGCCACTCTGCCGTTGTCAAACCATCTACATCCCCTGCCTCTTCAAGCTTCTTCTTTGTTGCCAAAAAGGACAGAGGCTTGAGGCCGTGCATCGACTACCGTCACCTCAACTCTCAAACAATCAAGTACAGCTATCCACTTTCTCTGGTCCCGGCAGCTCTGGAACAGCTACTGGAAGCTAACTCACCTGCTGTCTTCCAGGGCTATATGAATGAGGTGTTCCGGGAATCCCTTCAACGATTCGTCGTGGTCTACATAGACCACATCCTCATCTACTCCTGGAACCTGGCCGAAAACCGCCTCCACGTAACGCAGGTCCTTGAGAAGCTCCGTCATCACCATCTCTACCTCAAACTGGAGAAATGCGAGCTCCATACCACCTCCGTCCACTTCCTGGGGTATGTCATCGACCAACAGGAAGGTGGATACCATCCAGAGCTGGCCTCAACCCACTACCATCAAAGAACTCCAGCGCTTTCTAGGATTTGTTAACTTCTACAGATGATTTATCCACAACTATACCCTTCTCAGTTCACCTCTGACCTCTACACTCAGGGGCCGGCCCAAGTCTCTGTCCTTAACCCCGGCAGCATCAGAAGATTTCCAATAACTCAAAATAGCCTTCCAAACCGCTCCGATCCTAGTCCACCCAAAGCCTCGTCTACCGGAGTCATAGTGGTCCTCTCTCAGCGGCAGGGTGATCCTTCTAAATTCCATCCATGTGCCTTCTATTCTAAAAAGCTTTCCCCGGCAGAGCAGAACTACGACATTGGGAATCGATAGTTGCTCGCCATCAAGCTAGCTCTAGAAGAGTGGATGGAGGGAGCACATCACAAATTCGAGGTCATCACAGACCATTAAAACCTCGAGTACCTGCGAGAAGCTAAGAGACTGAACCCACGTCAAGCCTGGTGGGCTTTGTTCTTCACCAGGTTTCATTTCACCATCTCATATCGACCTGAGGATAAGAACACTAAAGCGGATACCTTATCACCTCTTCATCAACCTGTTCCTGATGATTCTTCTCCTGAAACTATCCTCCCTCCAGCCATGATCGTCAGTCCTATAAGATAGGCCATCGATGAACAAATTGCCCAAGCCAATGGCTCCAACCCTGCTCCGCCGGAAGGTCCAGAAGGACTCCTCTACGTTCCACCCACCTTTCGTCTGCCCCTTCTGGACTCAGCTCATACATCTCCGGGCTCTGGACACACAGGTAGCCAACGTACCCTCTCGCTCCTACGTCAGTGCTACTGGTGGCCCACCATGACTCAGGATATCTCCCGGTACATCAAGGGATGCTCATTCTGTGCCGTTACCAATACTCCCCGGAAACTGCTTGAAGGAAAGCAGGTTCCTCTGCCAATTCAACATCGTCCATGATCACATCTGGGCATCGACTTTATGACGGACCTACCATCTTCAACCAACTACACCTGTGTATTTCTCATGGTGGATTCCTTCTCAAAGGCCTGTAAGCTGATTCCCCTCAAGGGATTGCCAACTGCCTTCGAAGCGGCTGAAGCATTGTTCCAGAAAGTTTTCCGTCATTTCGGCATCCCCGAAGACATAGTATCGTTCCGGGGTCCTCAATTCATCTCTCGAGTCTAGCAAGCATTCTTCAAACTCCTCGGAGTATCCGTAAGCCTCTCCTCTGGTTACTATCCTCAAACTAATGGCCAGACTGAGCGGAAGATCCAGGAAATTGGGAGATACCTGAGCTCCTACTGTCACCAGAACCAGGACAGCTGGAGCCAATTCCTCCCGTGGGCTGAATACGCCGAGAACTCCCTACGGCAATCCACCACAGGGCTCACCCCTTTACAATGCATTCTGGGATACCAGCCACCCCGGTTCCCTTGGTCGTGTGAGCCCTCTGAGGTTTCAGCTGTCAACCCCTGGTTCGAGCAGAGCGAGAGGGTATGGTACTCAGCTCACTGCATCTACAAAGGAGCATTTATAAAGGAGATTTAAAGGCTCATTTATCTTTTAAACAGAAAAAGGAAACAAACAGAGTGATACAGAACATCAAAATATTTAACTGAGCGTTTAAATCTCACTTGGAAATGCTTGACAAGGCATAAATAGTCCTCAATTTAGATGAGCTCACAAAAAAAAAACCCACACTAAGTAACTATTACTATATGTCTGAATAATAATATGTATGAATGTACATTTAATAGTTTATTAATCATTTACTCACATTTTCTAAGTGATCTTATGAACCACTGACAACTCCTAAATAACTGGTTTGTAAATAATCCAATACTTAATTTAGAAATGATAAATTGATCATTAATAAAGTATGAAAATACAAATATTAAACACTTTCTAGATATGCTTTTAAAACAAGAATAAAGCATTTATAGCTGTATTTATAAACTGTTTATTAATGTCTATTAATGCTTTATAAATGATGAATTAACTGTTTACTAATGCTTAACTAATTATTAATAGCATTCAGTTATTATAAAGTGTTACCTAAATCTTTAGCTCACTGACCTGAATCGGTATGTTTATTAAATGGTGCTATATTAGTAACATTAATTTACATTGGAACAAATGTTATACGTTTTTGGGAATGATGACAACGAAAAACAAAATAGCAACAAAATAGCACTTGTATTCTTTTAGTGTACCATTTGTCATTAAAGGGACAATGTGTAGTTTTTTAGGTATTTTATTATCTAAAATCAATATTTTTATTCATACATATCTCCTCAATGGTGTACAAATACCTCTGCCAATTATCTGACTTATCCTCGTAAACGAAGAATTTATTATCTTTATATACATGTGACGGGTAGGTCCACGGAGGCTTCCATGTCGTTCCGCCATCTTGAAAAACTATAATAGCAGAGAGGGTCAAAAAGTACTCGGCCAATGCGTTTCCACAAAGCTTTTTCATTCAGAGCCAGCGTCACGTAACTGAAAGCAGCAGAAACGGAGGAGCAGAGTGAGAGGCGCTTGTCACTGCCCTGGCAAGTTAAAAGGCTGCATTGCATTGTTATTATTCATACTGTAACATTTGTTTGTTCGTTGTGTTAAGTTGCAGTTTGTTTGAAATAACAAACCTGTTCACCCGAAGGAAAACGTGACAAAGTGCTGTTAGAAGACATCCTGTCATAGATTTTTGGTACATACTGTAACAGCTACCGTAGACACAACACGCATTTGAAAAAGTGAGGCGCTGGAGAGCACAATTCGTTTGAATGCAAAATACAATTTCACTGGTAGATGGGAGAAATTCCTACACAATGTCCCTTTAAGTGACCTGACAATAACTTTTTACGATATTTTTTATATAATTTCCATAAAATTGTATTTAAAACTATCCAAACACACAGATACTCCTTAGAATTGTAAAAGACAATAACAAAAGCTTGTTTGAGAAAATGATGGTGCAAAGACACATAACATTTGTAAGGTGGGGCTTAGCAAAGAGTTAGTTGTTTGCTGAATCAAGCCAGGTTCATAGCAGTGTGTCGGGCAGTTCAGTACAGTTGGTCAGTGCAGTTCAGTGTCTCTTTAGTCCTGAGATTAGAGTGCAGAGCCACTCCTGTTTTTACAGACTGCAGACCAGCCTTCCGCAGCCTCAGGAGTTCGGTAATTAAAGCTGGATAGAACGCTATCAAGAAAAGCAGCTTATCTTCAATACAGGCAACCATGCAGGCAGGCAGAGCTTCATGCAGACACACAGACACTCAGAAACACACATATGCCCTGCATCTATAATCCCACCGAATACATCAGAAACCCTGGGACGAAGTAGGGAAGTATTTTCAATATTTGCCAAATTTCTAGAAAAAAAAGACATTTTTTCTCCTCTCGGTGTGCCTGTGTGTGTGTGTTCGAGACTCGACTTCTCCACTGGATAAATGTAGCTGTCTTTATGAAACAGATCCAGGCATCTCTTAGCAGATGTATGGATTAATTCTACATGCGATGTGCCGCACAACAATTTCCCTTCTTAATGTGGTATCAAATGAGTCTCTCAAGCCATGCTCTGATTTATCCACCACCACAAAATCAAGCACAACCCCTTCAATACACCATGCATTACAGGCCCAGTTTGGTTGCTTTAATGAGCTGTAATCTCTAAGCCTTCAATTCATGCTTGAACCTGAAATAACTTTAATTCTGCTCAGAGGGGAATGTTGTCCTTTAAAATGTGACACCGCTAACACTGTCTGCAGCCTGAGCGCGCCGGATTTATGCTCTGATTAATGAGAACGTCTTTAAATGGGGTTAGATCAGGTTCTCTCCGCATCCTTGTCTAACAAATCATGAACATTCTCTTTCTCCCTCTCTCCCTCTCCATTGGGGGTATTAAATTTCCCCAAGTCGAGACTTAGAGGCTCCAGGGATCAATGCGAGCTGCCTGTCCAATTTATTGAAAGTGAATGGCAATTAATTATGTTCCCCTAATGAGCAGGCCACCGTGTTAGGGTTGCGTTAAAACTGTGAAATATGACGTGTTTTCTTAGCTACGTGTCATCACACCCGCTGCTGCCCTCTCTGTGTTCAGGTGAGAACGTAGAAGAGGTGGGTGGCATGCACAGATGAGAGAGAACACCATTCTCATGGCCACCTATAACAGATTATGCACTGCTGTACAGCAGTGGTTCAAAATTTAATTGTACATTTTTTTTTATTTTTTTTTACTATTTTACTATTATTTTTACTATTTTTGATCAAACAAATGCAGCCTTTGAGAGCATAAAAGACTTCTTTGTAAAAACATTAAAAAAAAAATCTTACTGATCCTAAACTTTTAAACTGCAATTTAAAGGCCACATAAAATGGAGTTTGACTTCACTTGCAAACAATTTAATACCATATCTTATTTGTCACATTCTTTGTGTGGAAAAACTAATATCCGATTTTCATTCATACATTCCACAAATATTCAGACTAACATATGACAGCTAACGCTATGCCAAATTTCTCTTTATTCAACCCATTGTTTCAGTTTCCCAAGAATGTGTCTGGGGGTCACAAGGGGTCAAGCCTGCCAGATGTGATGCCAGACTACATAGTGACTCTTTTCATACAGTTTCTGACCGCAGACATGTATAAAATGAGGCTATAGCCAGATCATGGAGCGACAAAGTCCCTGGGCCACTCTCCACTCAACAGAGCACTACTTTAAACTAGGGCTGGGAAAAGATTAATCGCGATTAATCGCATCCAAAATAAAAGTTTGTGTTTACATAATATATGTGTGTGCACTGTGTATAATTATTTTGTATGTATATAAATACACACACATGCATGTATATATTTAAGAAATATTTGCATGTATATACTGTATATATTTATTTATAATTTGTATATTATATATAAATATACATTTTTTATATATAAATATAATGTTTTTCTTATATGTATACATGCATGTGTGTGTATTTATATATACAAAATAATTATACACAGTGCACACACATATATTATGTAAACACAAACTTTTATTTTGGATGCGATTAATCGCGATTAATCTTTTCCCAGCCCTACTTTAAACATCAAGAGCAAGTTGGCTAAAACAAGAAAACAAAAAATTAGGAAACACGTTTTAGGTAGGCTGACATTATAAAAAGCTACTGGGGGCCCTGATATTCAGCTTCCATTAGCTGTCTAAGGCTTTTGAGCCCCCTAGGCATTGGCCCCACTAACCCAGTCAATAATCCAGCCCTTAAGTCCTCATTATGCTTCTGCGTCAACTCCATGGCGTAGCTGCACCGTCACTCCTACGGCGTCATGATCGTTTTATGGTTCTGCGTCAGGTTGCATTGCATCACGGTGCATCTGACCAATCACAGCCCTTGCGGTCTGCGTCGCCTCGACGCGTAGTTAAAATTTTTTGGAGGTGCACGTCGGGCTACGGCGGAGGGGTCGGAGAGGGGTTCGCGGCGACGCAGAGGGGTCTGCGGGCGTACGCCGTCGATTTGACACAGAAGCATAAAACAGGCTTTAGAGTAGCTTTCAGTGCTCTCATATATGCACATATTCCTGACTAATCGCTTAGGGTTAGGGTTAGGGTGACCATTGTAAATCCATTCTTTCTTCGCGTCAGAAGTAGTGAGAGTCCTTGGAGTACATCAGAAATTAAAAGGGCATCAGTTTACTGTCGAACATTTTGTCATTCACCCGATCCAGTGTAGACAGCATCACTGACTATTTGCTTTTGTCATGTCGCATCACGCTGCTCGCGTCTGGTGTAGACACAGTGTAATTCTTCATAAGACACAATTCACCATCAATGCTGTTCTACCCCTGATTGTCCTTGCCAGCTCACATGTTACCATAAACCCCACTGACCTTTGAATGAGCAGAGTTCTTGCGTTCTTGTAGAAGTTATGCTCTCCCTAAAAGAATTTAGCAGTTGAGCTGGAGAAAAGAAAAAGTAAAATTTCATCGATCACGTGTGAAGGGCGTAGGTGTGTGCGTGTGTGTAAAGCTGAACAGTTTGCTCTTTAAGCGTGTGCTGCTCTGATGCATTAACATAAAGCTAAAGGAGAAAGAAATTGCAGGTCTCTGGCAGGCTGCTGTCTAAATTGGGTAAAATTATAGCATAGATTCCTATCCTGTGCATCTGCTGTCCTGGTAATTACAGAGTGCCGCTTTCATTGCGAGAGGAAAATAAAAAAAAAAGTATGTCCTGATGACGCTGCTGTGATTGCTGCCATTTACTGCATTTGTTCAAATCACTACAGAGTTTTTTCCCCACCTCTCCCTCTCAATTCGCAGACTAGGAAAGGATTGACTGAAGATGGTTCATGTGCTGTTTAAAGCGCATTTCTTGTTGCAGCGATGGTGATGGTAAGAGATTTTCAAGGAGGTGGACCTCAGAAATTCCAGCAAAAGACAGTTAAAATGCCTCTGATGTGAAATGAACTCGCAACAAAAGTGACATCGGGTGAGAACTGGGACAAGACACCCATCAGCCAGACAGACAATAGAAATGAGATTACAATCCGATGTGGATTTGACATCTGTGAATAGGACAACATTTCTTTTCATGTTTTGTGTCAGTGTGTACGTATTTAAGGGAAAGGATTGAAGACACCAGCAGATGTAAGCAGTTTCATTCTGCAGAGCCGAAGGTGTTTTTACTGTCATCATATTTTTTTCAGAAGGCAGAAATGAGGATGAACAAGATTATGTGGCCTATTTACAGATGATTTAAATCAGATTCATTTTCGGCTATTTAACACGTTTCAACTTTCTTATTGTTTTATGTTCTTTCAAAAGGAATCTTACAAATGCTAAAGCATTTTATTTTAAAAGATACGTAATGTGTTGTGCGTTGCGATTGCTGTCTGATTATAGTCAGCAACAGTAATGATAAAATAATCCGTTAATAAAATCCTTGTTGATGCGACACAAACAAAATGGTGTCTTCATTAGAGTGTGCCAATGCTAAAGAGCTGGGAGCTACTTTTCCTCCATCTTACTGACAGAATCTTTTCAAACAAGACAAAAATGTTGCTGTTTGCTCTAGTCATATCAACTTGCCTGAGGGTCTGCACACTGGTCCAAAATTCCTTTATTTCTCATAAAAAGAGTGTGTTTTTAGAGAGGCTTTTCATGCAGTAACCTCTCATGAAAGCTCTGAGACTCTTGGACTGTGAAGAATGTCTGACAAAGTGTGTGCACTGAATGAAAGCTGTATTGTATAGCTGTTGAATAGACCATTTCTCTCTGGTCCTCTACTTGTCCGAGCACATCATATCCACTCTAATTCCAAATACTGTTTGTTTCCTTCTCTGCAGTTTCCATTCAGTGACATTAAAATTAAATAATTGTGAAGAAGAATAGGGATGAAGAATTCACATACACCTAAACATGACCATTCAAATCTCTTGGGTCAAGAGGTATACTTTTACAGATGTAGTTATACAGATAGACGTAAAACAGATGTACTTGTAAATTGAGACAAAATGGTTGAACTATTGGCCTGACATGATGTGATTGTTATTTGTTTAATCATTGATCTGAAATTGACCGTTTGAAACACGCCTAGTGGGCCATGTGCAGTTTTGTGAAACACTACTTAAGAGCTATACTTAAGTTACTATAATTATCCCTGTGTTTATCTTTGTTTGTTGAACAGTCGTGTTTATAAGCAGGAATTGTATAGGTAGCATTAAGTAGTTAGGCATGATTACGTTTACATGAAGTTGCGGCATCAAAGGTTAGTTCACCACTGCTTCAAGGTCAAATTCAACCAAATTAAATATGCTCCTTGTTTTACCCTCACTAGCACAGAACTGCAATTTAAGTTGATTGCAAAAGGATAAATAAGTTGTACTAATGTGAGATTTTAACCCAGGCATTTCATGAGTAAGAATTCTACCTCTGGTAGATGATTTTATTGGACTAAATACATTTTACTGAAGCAAAATCCTGTATATTAATTTTACACAAATGTTTATCAACCCAAGGTCACCTTAAGAAAAACTATATTTGACCCAAACAACCCAGCATTTTTTAGAGCGAATGAATTAAAATAATTGATTTTATTGCTATTTCATTAATACAGTTAATCAAATGTTTAATCTCATTTGTTTTGCTAATTTGACATAAAATGGTTCTGTTTTGTGAGATTTATCTAACCGTATTTGACGGATTTGGAAGGATTCAGTTGCTTTATACACCTACGCCTACATCTACACCTACCCATTTCAATTAAATAATTTCACTAAATGTATATATATGTATATATATATATATATATATATATATATATATATATTAGTAAAATGTAGCTATACAAATATATTATACAACGAAAAAATTAGCAAGTGTAAATGTAACCCCTCTGGTTCTACTCGCACTGCTCCGAGCGGGATTCGAAACGGCGTTTATTTTAGCGTCAGTCGCTAGTGTGCCTCTTGAAGCCAGGGGAGTGACGTATACTCGCACACTCTTACTAGCTGCCCTCTATTACATTAACACTATTTTACATTTTAGATGCGGTCAATAAATCCATAATCCATTCGTTTCTACACATGTCCAAATTTTACAAAAATAGAAAATGTTATTATTTAAAAAGTATACATTTAAATACTTTAATGAAATAATAATAATGATAACTAGAAGCTAAACTAAATTCCTCACATAAATGAAAGCACTATAAATGCTTCAGAGGAAAGTCAACAACAATGTAGAAGCTTTAAGCCTCATCCTGTAAGCAAACACAAAGCAGAAATGAGTTAAACAGTCGGCAAGGTCAAACGTCTCTGGCAAAGAGTGGATCTCTCCATTCATCTCCTGTCCTCTCTCTCCCTCTGCTCTCCTGCACAATCAAGCGGTGTTTACCAAAGACATTTCATCATGTCATCAACTTTACTTGTCGTCTGAGGTTTTGATGATGGATGTCTGCAAGTTGGAAAATGTGATGAGCAGATTATTAATTGACTATTGATTGAGGACAAAGTTTTCCCTCTTGAATGTGAAATCAACTGCTCTGAGAGTTGCTATCCTTCGCTGACATAAATCATTTTTAAACAGGACAAGGCCATGATTCATTCTTAACTGCACTCGCACACAGTCACTAGACCTAGCAGAGGAGGTCCTGAGGAGCTGGATAATTTTTTGTGCCCAGTGCAGATGGCATAGCTGACTCAGAACGAGTGAGAGGAGTAAACACGCACACACACACACCTCGAGATGACCGTCAGATGGGCACACTCCACAGTAATGTCTGACAGACAGGTAATAGGAGACACACATTTCTGACAGACAGGAAGTGGGAGAAGAAATACATAAATAGACACACACTCACACACAGAAACACCACTGCACGCCTCAGCACCTACTTGGCTGACAGAGAGTAGCGTCAGCAGTGGTCCTCGTGTCAAACTCTGTAAGCTGCAGTCTGACACACACACACAAACACACACACACAAACACACACACACACACACACACACACACACACACACACACACACACACACACACACACACACACACACACACACACACGCACACACACACACACACCAGCTCCCTTCCCGCCAAGGTGCCAGGGCCAGACCTTCACCATGTTTGATTTTGTTTGTGTGTTTTCGTCTTTCATACCAACAAAGCTTGAAATAAATATGTATTCAAAAGGGTAGCTGTGTCCCAGTGCTGTCAGGAACCTGTCATGTCCTCCAGTTGAGTCTGACACGCACACAAACACTCACGGTCATTCCTTGTGGATTTTTGAGCCTCAGATGTGGGAATGAGAAAGGGGAGACTTTCCTAATAAATTTAATGAATCACAATATCTTTTGTGATCAATTCAAAATGGGAACCTGAGGATAAAAACTCCATTGGGCACTACAGCTTTTAATAGTGTAACAGACACACATGGAAAATTGTGGCAAGAAAAGTTCGTAAATTAGAAAAGTTCGCCAAATGTTTATTTACTGATTATCTTCTGAAAATTCACCATGTCTATTTTATAAATGCATGTTTTTGATCTTATGATCCATACGTGTTTCATTTTTGAAATTAGTTTTTAATTCTTTTAATTTTTAATCAAACTGTCATAACTCAACCCTTTCTTACAATCAACAGCAAGTTCACACTCAGATCTGCCTCCATACAATCAACAACCGATTCATTGAACCATTTATTGATGGATGTACATCACAATGTAGAAGAAAGCATCTGTCACTACTTCCGTTACATTGTGACTTTTAAAATTACATGTCAGCATCATTGATGCCAAAATGGCATTGGTTTTCTGTGTGTAGCAAGCAACCATCTGCAAAGCACCATTTTGAACACAGATGTAGGATAGAAGGACAAGGTTTCAGTGAATTACGACTTGCAGTAAATTTTTGTCACCAAATGTATGGCTTCAAAAGACTTGGAATATAAAGCATGATAGAATCTGCTACATTTTCTTTGCATTTTCTAGTGCTAATTTTGGGGAGACATTGGTGGAATGGATTTCAGTTCAATTTTAGTTCACCCAAAAATGAAAATTCTGCGGTACTCGGTACTCAATGGGTTCCAATGTTGTTAGGTTACCAACATCCTTTAAAATATTGTTTTGTGTTCCATAAAAAATATAGAAAATCCATAAATTTTTGAAGCAAAATGAGGTTGAGTAAATTTAATATACCTGCCTAATATACCTGCTGCTCTTTGTGTCAATAAAGTTAATCAAACAAAAGATAAAATAACCTACTGATTATCTTGACTGAATAAATTTTGTAGCCTTAATCAAAATACTGCATATCTTCACCGTATGAATTGTATATAATTTACTTATACAATTTCTGTACTATTTCTGTTAAATAGGCTACATCTATTGTACCTAAAAAGCTTAATTTTAATTTTTGTTAGGTTGTATTTGTCTTAATTGTTTTTAATTTGCCTCTTTGCTCTTATTTTTAATTAAAAAAATAAAATAAAATATATATATATATATATTGTTATCGTGAAATAAAATGTACCATTTATCATATCATGGTCATATCACCCACCCATATGCAGATCTATTTTTTGACAAAATTATGACAATTAAATAAAAAACCTACATTTGTGTTAATGACAAAACAGAATATTAATTTTCTGGTGAACTATTTCTTTAAATAACAATTACAACTTCTATTTTAGCATTTCCGCATCCACAAGTAAAACATGACTGCAGCAGAGACTGTTTGTCTATCAATATTTAATTAAGCATATTTCAGTCTTTACCAGTCCATAACTCTACTTAATTATTAAGATGAATCAGAGAGGACCGGGTATATTTTTAGTACACACAACACTGGAGCACTGGTTGTTTTTCTTTCAGCTGAGACCAAAACTCATTTCCTCCTCCTCAGAGTGAGCGTCACTGACTCTTTCCTCCAGACTGGTGTCATGACACTGTATTGATCATGTTCCACCCACTCTGCTTTTCTATTCCCACTTTTCATTAATATTTTTGCAGAAACAATCTGCTTCTTTTCTTCTCACTTCTCTCCCTCTCGATCTCTTCACCTGTTCCATTGATATTTCTCACTGATACGATTTTCTTTTTCTACATTCTCTCTCTTTCCTGGAGCCTGAGGGCACTGGCAGCAATTAGCTGGAGTTCTGTTGTTCTGGGTGAAAGCTGCCCTCACAGGCAAACAGATTTTCTCAAGACACTAGAAAACGAAAAAAGACAAAGTGGAAAAACACACCAGCACTCACAGATGGAAATACGCTACATAATGTACGGTTGATGATGGTTGTTTCTAAGTGCATAAACATATGTGTGTGTTTGAGACTTCAGTCACTGAGTGCATCTTGGATCTGGATGCTTTAACTCTGTGAAGTAAAAAAAAAAATGGATATACTGTGAAAAATGAGATTCCCCTTTGGTGCTGTACTGGCAGGAAACCAGTGTTGAATTCCAGTGTCCCGTTAACAAGCTCAGTGTCAACACCGGTCAGCAGTATGAATGGTAGTACTATGGATCATGTGCTGATAGTGAATAGAAAAAAATAATAATTTCGATCATGGAGGACAGTCATTTGCCAATTATTTATGGAATCTAGTACAGTCTAGTAGTCGTAGGAAAAATTACACTACTGTTTAAACGTTTGGGATCAGTACGATTTTTTTAAAGGCCCACAGAAGTGCCTTGAAAGGCACAGCATTATTCAATGTTTTAACAATTTCAGCTGAAACAGGAAGACAGGCCAGGATATACCGAGCAGCTACCCTCTCTTTTTAAAACAGCCAATAGCGTTTAGTTTATAACACAGCCCGGCCAGAGCTGTTGAACTTGGTAAAGACGCAGTGTCCTCCTAATCTCTAACCGTTTCTCATCCTAATCTCTTCCATATCGCTTTAAAATATAGCATTCTGTGCAGAATTCAAATGGGTCCGATATGTTTTCTGGTATGATCTGCTCTGTGCTATCGTGTCTCTGGACTGGAGCAGACTGTGTGTGTAATGTGGCGGTTTGCGTGACACTAACGTGAAACCAGACTTCATTTGCCCCATGGAAGTCGTATTTACACTGTCTGAATCATTCCCTATCCCCTATATGGTGCACTATGTGCCATTCACCATGTAGAAAAAAGTAATTGTGTGAACAAGTGACCGATTTCAGCCGCAGCTTCAGCGTCTATTTATAATGTAGGGGTGGGGCTTCAGATTCTACAGAGCATTTGATTGGACATCAAATCCAATGAGAAGCTATGAATGCTTATATCTTCTGAATGCGAATTGTGTCTTTGTTTTGGAGCACACTAGCTTATAGATAACAGTAAGGCTAACATATTCATACTAAAAGCAACAAAACTTAAATTTTGATTTCATGGCAGTTTTTTTATACTCACCAAGTCATTTATTTGACCAAAAATACATTTAAAAATGTCTGCAGTTTTTTGTAATTGAATGTAATCTACATGGCAAAGCTGAATTTTCAGCAGCCATTCCACTCCAGTCTTCAGTGATAAAGTTCAGCACTGTTGCTTCTGTCCCTAAGAGTGGGTGACCTGCAAACGTGAAGCAAGAAGACAACGAACAAAGCACAGAAGTCATACAATAACAGATGCTTCGGGATGACATTGAGAAAGCAATTCAGGTTAGACCTCGCCAGAATATTGACAGCAATGAAATTTCCCCATCTCCACTCCGCCTTCAGTGTTGGTGCTCAAGTATAATTTTGATCTCTTTTTTTTCAGAATACATTGACGGATATAAAGTTCAAAAGAACAGTATTTATTTCAAATGGAAATCTTTTGTAACACTTAAATGTACTTACCGTCACTTTTGATTAGTGTAATGCATCCTTGCTAAATAAAAGTATTAATTTCATTACAAAACTCTTACTTGTATTTAAAAATATATATATAGTTTTACACCAACAGTTCCTTTATATTCAACAGAGCATTTGCTGTCCAGGGCTGCACTTCTCAAAAGCATTGAAAGCCTAAGTAGATCATTGCCACCAATGGTCTCTACAATCAACTTAGCTCACAGTGCTTTTGAGAAACGCAGCCCAGATAATTAATTGTATACTCAGAGATAATTCAGTACTGTCCAAAATGTGGCTGACACATCAGGATTTGGTCAGAGTGATAGATGACTGAAGTCCAGTCATCAGCACATTTGCATTTAAAGACATTAATAATCAGCAAAAGTTTGAGCAGTTCATTCTCTGACTCTGAGTGACTAAAACACAACGCCACTCTGGGGAACATTAGCAGAATCTGTTTCCATACTGACAAATACTGACTCTCTTCTTCACACATAGCTCAGTTTTTGAGCAATTAGGCCTATGTCTTTCACTTTTTATCACTACTGTCAGCTGCTTTGTTATACAGGTCTCAGCATTACAGCATGCAGTGTATGTTGCACTAATGCAACATGTCGCAGCACAAAGTAGTCAGGCTCTGTATGAAGATGGAGGACTGAAGCAAAATTCATAATATCATTTTCTAGCAGTTTGTGTGTGCAGTGAGTTTTTATGGAAACATGTGCTTGTGTGGCATGAAATAACATGGCATTTCAGCTCGACTGACAAATTTTATTAGGAGTCTTTATATGTTGGGCCTTAAGCTGCCCTGATCAGCATAATCCCTGTCCAAACAACAGATAATGAATCTGCCTCTGAAACAGCAGGCGGCTGCAGGAAAACTCACTGCTGATCTGTAGAAGATGAGCACAAATTATTGGATTTAAACCAGCAGGAGAATTTCTAATGGGTTTGTGGTAAGACTCCCAATGTTCATCGAAAGTGTCCTCTAGTTCAGGACAGACAGATAGAAGATTTTCATTACACTGACACATAGATACAGTATGCACTAACACAAGTGATTTATAGGTCACGAATAGGCCAAACACAACCAAAGACTGACTTGAAATAGCATTGCGGTTTAAAAGTGGCAGAGAAAAGACTCGTCCACATTAAAATCTCTCTCTAGGATTAGGTAAACAATAGGGTAACCTACAACCAAATGCAAATCGTACCGCCTAATGTTTCCAAGTAACCTTTTGACAGATTTCTTGTAACAATTTAATAATGCTTATGATATCTCTACATGAAATATGGTTATTTCTTCTCCTCAAATGCACAATCTGTCCTCTGTTATGCAGGGAAGCTTTCCCTGGTCTCTCTGGCTGACACATACAGCTCAATTCAAATCACTGCAGTCTGCTTTGGCCCAAACTGATCCAGTCAAACATGACATGGGCCATTGCAGCAACAGAGTAGTATGAATGAGGACAGCAGTTCATCTCTCTCTCTCTCCCTCTCTCTTTCCATCTCTTGGCATGCTTTGGTGGATCGCTTTTGAGATGAGGAAATGAATGCTTGTTGATGTAGAGATAGAGAGAGAGAGAGGCTGTCTTTCTGATGTCTCTAAACATTTGCGATTTTGCGTGAGATCAGTTAAAGCATTTTTTTTAAACATAGTTTCAAATGTAATTTCTGATTAGAGGTTCCAATGGCCCATCTTTTGCAGCGCATGACACAGCGTTTTAAAAACGTAGCCCATAAAAAGTTAAATGAAGTTCCACTTTTAAAAAACACGTCGCTATAACTTGCGTTTTCTTCCACACTATTCCGTTCACAAACTATTTGGTTATTAACGAGAGTAACAACCGTATTTTATAACCGGAAAACTGAACTGACTCCCTTAAATTTTCAAAATTCACAAACACATTTTCGGCAAACCTGAGGTGTATGAACAGAAGCGTACAGGAAAACTACTTTGTCTCAAGAATGTTTCATGTTTGGTTTCCTGTGTGGTTTTGGTAACTCACAGAGACGGACATAAATGCTGTGTGTAATCCGAAGATTTTAGATCTAGCTGTCTTCCACAGGAGATGCTCCTGAGTTTTGTAGCCCTGAAACTATTATTTTTAAATGCTGATAACTGGTTAAAATTGTATTATTCTGTTTCTAATCATTATTCATGAAACAAACAAAAAGTTGCTTACATGATAAAGCTAGTGGCAACACATCAGGTGCATTTGAAATGCCATCCCTTCAAACAATGCGGTAAAAACACGTTTTAGTGTTCCATTGACGACACTACTGTCTGAGTAGGTAGACTACATTTGAATTCTTACTTGTATGTAGCATATGAGTAAATGTAGTATGAATGAAATACGGACGTACTGCACTCACCATGTTGCGCCTCCCTTTGCCTCATGGGATAGTAAAGTGTTCATTGTATACGCACTTCAGAATTTCGCCAGAAGTAGTTGGTCATCCGGGTACTTGTCACCTATTGTTTTTCGAAAACTATAGATTCAGACGTAGCCTACTACTCTGCTGGCGTATTGTTTTTCGCATACTATAGTAAGGAAGTATTCAATTTCAAATGCAGCATAAAAGTACTCTGTCAAAAGTAAACTTATTTTTAATGCAAGAACTTGCGCTGCCATTTTTAACTTTGGCTTCATATCAGCCACTAGTTATTTTAGCTGTATAAAAATAATCCGGTATGCTACTTGTTATTAGAAATGGGTACTTGTTATTCATCTTATTAATATCTTATTATTTTAAATTTGAATCACAAACACACTGGTTCGTGGCATAAATATAATTTACTGTACTTAACTATAGCAGCTAATGAATCATGTTGAAAAATAAGGTTGAGAAGTGCACAAAGTTTAGTACATAATTTTGAACACAACTCTAATAACCTACTGACTCCACTGACCGTGCCAGATTCTGTACCTGGAAGGATATGATGTGATAAGATTTGTCTAGAAAAACATCATAATTATTCTTTCAATTTTGTCAAATTAGTTGCGTTAAGTGCTGAGTCTATGCGTGAGTTTAATGATGTAGCTGACCATAGAACAGTGCAGTCTCAGCTTGTCTTCTGACCATCAAATTCAGAATCTACTCCATTATTACTGCCATGCGGTGCTGCTGTCTCAGCTCCTCATTAAGCTGATTGATATGAGGATGCAGGCGAAGGTTATTCCGTGCACGATAAAATGACCATGACCATTTTATTTCGGTATTTTAGCATTTATGTGGAGCTTTGAATGTGGAGGCCTGCGGAGTGACAGCTGAAATAGAAAAACAAACACAGTCAGTCTGAGTCCTCAGGCTAAAATGACTCAATGCACCCGCTGCTTTTATACTGTTTCACAGAGCCATTAAAACCTGCAGGTCTACTGGAGCAGGACTCAAAGGGAGAGGAAAGATGGAAAGAGACAAAGACAGAAAGAAAAGAAAAGAGGGTTGGCAGGAAGAATAGGGGAAGAAAGGGAGAGGGGAAGAGAGAAAGAGAAAATCTGCCGCGTCCGACAAGAACCGACATGTACAAGCCCCTCAGTGACTTCAGTGCTTGACTGGAATAACCCTTACCTTCAGCACACAGCCATGATAGGACTCTATCTCTCTCTCTCTCTCTCTCTCTCTCTCTCTCTCTCTCTCTCTCTCTCTCTCTCTCTCTCTCTCTCTCTCTCTCTCTCTCTCTCTCTCTCTCTCTCTCTCTCTCTCTCTCTCTCTCTCTCTCTCTCTCTCTCTCTCTCTCTCTCTCTCTCTCTCTCTCTCTCTCTCCGCACACACACACACCGTGCCTCGGGCCGGACTGGGTCAGACTCTCGGATAGAGTCTCTCCTGTACATTCTGACTCAGTTTGTTGAAGGTAGACGGGTATTTCCCAGCACGTTTCAAAAGGTCAAGTGGAAAACAAAGACAGTAGTATTCGCAGATGCTGCACTGTAGTTATGTAATAATGCAGTCAAATGAAGTCATAGAACAACATTTCTTGAACCAACTAAATTATGACATTAAATTATGAGAACTCTGTTATAACTACACATCATGACGTAATGTGATGACTGACACGATGTGAGCTCTATATTATTAATGCTTGTTCAGACCAACAACGATAACTAAAACAACAGCTATATTGTCGTTCACAACAATAGATCATAATGTTCTGTTTATTATAAGCAGTGCATTTATGTTGCCTGTCACTTTAGATGCTTGTGGTCTTTTAAGTCCTTATTGGATATCAATGTTTTTAATTGTTCATCAGCCTGAAAAAAAAAATCTGAAAGTGTTCAAAACAATATTGTTCTTATATGTTGTTATAGTTATAGCTGTGGGGTGGACTTCCTCATTCTCATAGAATTAGAATGATTATTAAAATGTTAAAGTTATAGTTATTGCCATTATATATAATTATCATCATTGCTGTTACATGGCCTTTAACTAGACTTAACTCAAATAAAATACATGTTTCATTGTTCCAAAATCAATTAAATTGAAAATGGCCACAAAATTAGTTGAGTTGTAGTTTTTAATCATCACGACATACCTTGATACCAATAACCTAATTGCAATAACAATAGACTGTGCAAAGAAATGTAACACAGTTTAACATTTTTAAATGATACCAGTAAGCACATTATCTTTGGAAGCCCTAAAAGATAAAAAAATAAAGAAAATGAAAGGCGGGGAAAAACTAAAAGCAACTCTGATTCCTTCTGCAGTAATTAGTATTGGTCATTATGATTTCACAATGTCCTCTACAATCAATTTAAATTGTGATGTCACAAAGTCCTCCTGAAATCAAATCAAGTGGGGAAAAATCCTTTATCCGTGTAATTATTTCCTAATCATCTTTCCTCACTATCTCAGTGCTTTCTATCACGAGGTGGATGTGAGGCATACATTTGATGATTAGCTGGATGCCTTTCGTGCTGTTTGCTTTGTGTAGGTCACGGCTCACCTGTGGAGAGTAGCATGTAATCTGGACCGAAGCGCTACAGTGATTCTGGCTGAGAAATAGATGTGCCTGTCACATCGAATTAAATTTTCGAAGAGCTGGCCTGAACCTTAATGAAAAGAGAGGCTTCTCTACACCAGAAAACAGAAAGGAAGGGAGTGAGGTGGAGTAGCCTAACGTTACTGGAAAAAGAATGAAGCAAAAAGACAAGGTATGAAGGACAAACACACAGCATATCAACAGGTTAAACCACAGTCTCACAGTCTGCCTCATAAATGCCATTAGTAGTGTTTTCTGTCTCGAGAGCACACTAAATGCAGGGATGTCCCTCTGGAGTAATTGACCCTTAGCAGGGAGGTTGATTGACAGGTGATCTGACCAATCATACTTTGCCATCCGCCATTTTGTCCGACAAAGCAGTCAGGAGAGTTAGTAGATTAACATGGGAGGATTTGAACTTGAAAAACTGAATATACTGACGCTTTTCCGCAGTTAAAACAACATTCCTTCTTATGTTCATTCATGTTTATTTGATGCTATAAATGAACTAGAAGGAAGAGATGATCGGTTCACGAGCAGCTTTAACTGAGGCTCTACACAGCGATCTGTCACGACACATTAAAGAGCCACAAAACTGTATTTATTGTTTAAATTTCTTTTTAAAAATGTCCAAATTTGAAAGGTGAGATTTTGTTTAATATGTTTAATATCAAAAGTAACCTGGTCTGTCCTGTCTGTCAGCGTATTGTCAGTCTCCTCTCTGATCCGCGATGTATTTTTCACTGCGTGAGAACATGGTGTGTGCGTGAGAGCGGCGTAGCTTGTCGGACATAGCGACGGTAACTAAGGGGGGCGGGTCTTTGCGAAGGGTCAATTGGGCGGTCAGATGAATGTCTTTGCTCAAGGGCACAGTGGCGATAGCGGATCTGTGTAACTCTCAGTTCATAGGTCAATGTCATCTTGGTTTAAAACCATGAGCTTGTGATTGTCAAGGCTTTTTCAAAACTAACCTAAAAAAGGTAAAAAAAAGTTTTTTTTTAGTAATAGAAGGACCATTTTGGTTTTTTTTACTGTATCTCTAAAATGAAAAATTTTGTGAAAAGAATATATTGATAATCTGATGAACCTTTCCACTAGGCCTATGAAAAACATTTTGTGCAAAGAAAAGGTTCACTTGATGATAAAGGTTCTTTCATGGAGTGAGGCAACATGAGATTTCAATCCAGTCGGAAAAATATATGTGCGTGTGCATATATGGTTTCGTCATCATCTGTAATAAAATCACGTGTACCTGTGTTTTTTGCATATTTCAACTAACACAGCACAAGCCTTGATGGCCGACTCAAAGAAAATTACTCTATACTGAACCGGTAGAATCACGAAATAGCATCGTGCCTGTTCTTTATTTAGTTTTAGCTAACTTTAGATATATAATTGTGAGTTTGGCAAGCGGTTTTTGAGATTCAGGATTTCTCCACTCAGGTAGATGGACTTGGGCTGCGTCCAAAATCGCATACTCTCTTGAGTAGGTACTTATTTTGAATAATTACTTCACAACAGCTAAAAAAGTATGTTCCATATAGTATGAATGTGTGAAATATTAATTTAATTTGGACATACTACATCCGCCATGCTGTCATTATCATGTGATAACTTCACTGCGTTTCACAAATCCTCTACCGTGGCCTCATGGGATAGTAAAGTGTCCATCGTATGCACACTTCAGAATCTTGCCAGAAGTTGTAGGTCATCCGGGTGCTTTTTGCCTACTCTTTTATGAGAACTGTGAATTCGACATACATCTTTCGACACATACTGTTTTTCGCCTAATATACAGTAGGGATGTATGCGATTTCGGATGCAGCATTGATCTTGAATGCCCGAAAAAGCTGCCAGGTGTTGCAAATATGGCTGGCGAGTGAATAGACTTTCCTATAAAGAAACTTTGTCGTTAGACTACGGAGTTTTTCATTTTTGTCCGATTCTAAACTAATCGGGAAGCATTACTGTGATGCCCGCTATTCTGTTTACTCACTTGTTGTTCATATGAAAATGTGTTAAATTGACATTAATTAAAGGCACATTAAGTAAGTTTTTTTGCATTAAAATATTCAAAAATATATAGCACAATGCTATATAATTTGTTCAATTGTGTACTTATATTATCCCAGATATTTCCAACAATGTTTAAAGGGGTGATGAACTGAGAAATCAAATTTTCCTTGAGCTTTTGACATACAGGAGGTCTTCATACTATAAGAATATCCTGTAAGTTTCAGAACTGAAAACTTCCTTGTTAGTCCAATAAAAGTTTTTATTGACACCAGGCTCAGCGAACGACAGGTTTTTCAAAGTGGGGATCTATGACGTCAAAGAGGATAAAACCCCTCCTCTGCAAAAGAAGATCAACGCCTACTTCAACACGGCCTGTTTAGCCCCGCCCACCCACAAGCGCATCACATAGGCCCAAGTAATAAGGTAATTTTGCTAAACTGGATCGAGCTACCTAGCAATAAACATTTACGAAATATTGTGCAGTACCTGAATGTTGAAGAAGACAGTTGCTGCATAAGCTTCCTTCGGATTCCAATATTAGGAATGCGTGGTTAAGCTTTATTAAATCAACAGAAAATCAGTCACAATTTCCAACACAGGCTCTGCAAACAGACTTTTACGACACGGATCTGCCAGCAACGCCACAAACATGTAAGTAACCATGTTTATTTTAATGCCTGATCTGTGAGCAGTGATTTCTGATGTGTAATTATTCAAGTTCAGTATTATCTTTCTCTCAAAATCATTCAATACTGTTAATGCATCAGTGACTAAACGATCAACTTCACATTGTTTCTCTTAAGATGAAATAATATTAAAACTGTGATTAAGTTATAGAAAGAAAGCGACCAAAGAACGCTCCCTTTCCAATCGCCCAAGCTGTCAGTCAATCAATCACACAGCGCGCAAATCTCGTTATGAAATCAATGGCGCTGTTACACTGCACAACGAAGCTCTACCTGTATTTACGTCATGTTTGCATTGTTATTTGGTGAAAAAGTATTCGTGAGTGTGCAAAAACTGCGTTGAATCTTTATTAACGCGATCACCAGACTGTATGTCATTTGCTCAGCTCATCACTGCAACCTTTCATGTGATGGAATAGATTTAAATATAATGCTTTAAATAATACATTTAAAGATTTGTTAATCTTCTTGATAGCTGTAATAGTAAAAACGCAGTAGTTTCCGAGAGTTTCATATGTAATACTAGCTATTTTATATGCAAACATGTCAGCCAATCACAGCAGTGGGCGTTTACACTGAAGTCTCACAGCAGACACGCCCCTTCAAACAGAGCGTTCAAACCAGAGGCTAAAATCAGGCTAGGAAAAATGCCTTTTATTTCTTAATTATGACAATGTTTGATGTAAAAATCATACTAACATTATAAGGGCACCCCAGGCAACATTATAAATTAATAAAATAATCCAGTTCATGACACCTTTAAATCCAGAGAAATTCGCAGTTTTAGCCAGCGTAACGGAGTATGATTGTTTTGACCAAGTAAAACAGCTCTGCTTTACTCCACAATTTTATTCAATCAAATGTATGAGTAGTAATACAGCACTCATAATGTAAATTTAGGTGATCAAATGTAACTGTAAAATTTTAAACTGCAAATGTTAAATGTAACTTTATTTGCAATAGACATAAACAACATAATGAAAGGAGAGGCAGTGGCCAACTATGACTTATAAGCATAATATAAAAGAGCAATATAAAATGTCCCAGTCCTGGTTCTCTCTCGCCCTTCACTGCCGTCATTCTTTCTTATATTCTTCTGGAACTCGAGGCCGGTGTGTCGTAGTCTGCTTCATACCAGAGTTACGTTAATAAAAGATTAATACATTAGCTCATCCATGATCATGATTTTTGCCTTGAGTCCCATCGGATTGCTTTCCATCGGCTGTGGAGGTGAAGACGGCAAATCCCACGCTCACTCACCATCAAACTAGGCCTTCGTTGTTTTGAATAAGCAATCTCTAGGAGAAACTTGCACACTGTGCCTTCAACTGACAGAAATATTCTTACAAAACAAATTGTATTTCTTTATCACAAATGCAAGTAGTATTACTAGAGTGCATGACAGAATCAATTTGGAGTAAATTTATTCTTAATACAACTAGAAAAAAGCCATAGTTTATCTTTATATGGACCAGCAGCATGATTTCATAAAAAGAAGTAACATTTATGAGTAACTTAAACGGTCTTTAAGGTCAGCTAACCAGCTGGTTTTAACGACTTCTAGAACTAAACGGAGAAGGGGAGATCGAGCTTTTGTAGCGATTGCCCCAAAACTCTGGAATGACCTACCCATTTAGATTAGAACCTATATTAACTGATTTTAAACAAAAGCTAAAGGAACATCTTCTAGATTTAGCATTTAACGGGGTATAGTAGCTGTTCTTGTAGGCTTTTTAGTTGAGCTGTTTATTTTATTGTCACTTAAAAGTGGCGTAAACGTCTGTGTGGTTTTGTATGGTTGTGTTTTTTGTCTCCATTCTTGTGCAGCACTTTGTTCAACGACTAGTTGTGTAAAAGTGCTTAATAAATAAATAAATAAAATGAAAAATCAGTTGCGATTAGTTTTATTTAAAGATTTCAAATGTTATTTAAATTCAGCTCTTTTGGAGATTTTGGTCTTTCCCATTCAAGTAGATAGGCTACTTACATAGAAAATAGCTGCCTGGGATCTTACGCATGAGTGCCACATTTTTAAGATGCCATTTCACTCCATCTAGCAGCTTTTTTTTTTTTTACACGAGAGCGTGTCTTTTTGAACATCTAAGACCTTGTCTGCCCTCTAGGAACACTTTCTCTCCAGATCTCTCTGTACAGAAGCATCTTTGACAAGAGAGATTAATCTAAGATAGAGGAGTATGGAGTTTAATGTTTACACCCACCAAACAGATTAATTAGAGGAATAGAGGAAGCACACAGTCAGGGACAAAATGCTCATTTATCATGAAGGGAAACGATGGAGAGCGAGCGAGATGGAGGAAGAGAGAGAGGCGCAGATGTTAATGCGCAGTCCGTCTGCTTTACAGAGAGGAAGTCGACTTAGTGTGAATTGTGGCGAATCATATTACAGGCTTCTCAACCTCTGAAAACTAACACCATTCGGACACAGAAAAATAATATCCAGTTATGACAGTTTGTAATTCACTTCTTCCCTGTGTGAAAAAATTGGCTTTGTACTTTGAAACCTCCCACAACAGCTTCTGTCAATCATTCAGTCATACTCTTCACAGAATGCTTCAAGAAGTCAATGTTAGCAAATAAGTCGCAATAGTCAGCAAGTAGCCTATATGAAAATGCTATATAAGTTGGGTTTTTTTGTCAATATTTTGATTAATATGCCCGAAATGATCAATTCTGTGTGTATGTAGGCTTATAGGTAGCTAATATAAATGCCTCTGATGAATGAGTCAATTCTGTTTAAATTCCCTGTAATTTTATACGGGTTACTAAAGCAAAATGAAGTGGAACCAGAACATGGAGAAAATGTATTAAACAAAAATGAAATAAAAATGAAAATGCCCCAAACCTGCGACTTTCTCTCTTCAGTAGAACCTAAAATAAGATATTTAAAAGAATGTTGGTAAACAAATGGATTTTGGTGACCATTGACATGAGGGTTAGTAATTGATGACAGAATTAAATTTTGAATCCAGCCCATGGCCTAGAGAGAAACAAATGTAACAGACCATATATGGTCAATGTTATTTTAGTATTATTTATATACTGATTTATATACGGATTTATTCATGTATTTTTTTTCATTGTTTCATTTGAACGTGTTTTTGTTTTTTTAGCTTTAATTTATTTCAGTTTTAGCCTTAGCAATTTTAATTATTATTAATTTTTTATTTCAGTTCGCTGCCAACGCAAAATATCTAATTTCCATTTTAGTAAAAACGTTTTAAAAAAAAACATTTTAATTGTTTTAGTTGATATCTACACCGTGTCAGATCACTGACAATAATTTTCATTATTCTCCAATAACTCCCCTGATCAATCTATTTAGAATATTTTGACCGTTCCGATTCTGACAGACCATTATGAGGTGATCTTTGCATTAATGAAAATTGAGCAGCAGCAAAAAGCAAACAGTGTGTTCTATCTCTCAATAAACAGGATTTGGAATGGTAGAAAGTTCTTACACGCCATCTGGTCATTGAGACCTGAAGCACAAGACACTATTCATCAACCTCCACGAGATGCCAAAAACACATAGAACAGAGCATCTCTCTCCTTCACACACAGATATACACACACCACACACAGCTGTGTCCTGATGAATGCTTCTGATTTATTCTGCAGGAACTGGGGACATTTGTTACTTGCGACACCTCCCTCTCTTCCTCTCTGTTTCTTGCTTTGATAAAGCTGCCAGCTGCTCTAGTTACAAACACTCTTTTGATCTCTCGACTTCTTCTGGCCAAAACGGACTTCCGTCTTTACAAAAAAACCCTCTCACCCAGAGCAAGAGACAATGGGGTGCCAGAGCAGAGCCTATATAAGCCAATGGATTGAGAGACTTAGTTTGAGTAAGAAAGAGAGTTTAAAATCCATTCTATACTTTACTTAATAATCTAAAGATCCCTTTTGAATCATTCATGTGCCGTTACAGTAGGTCAGATCAGTGTGAAGGTTAAATTCTCTAGGGAGATATATTACATGAGGTGAATAAACACAAAAGGTGCAAGTGTGTCATGTGAACAAAAAATTAAATGTCTGACATCTTATCAGTATATATAGAATATAATAAGGCAGCTCCTTTTTAGCAGCAAACTCACCTGATGGGTTTGGTGCACACAGAGATAAAAAGTACCCCGTCCCCACAGTTATACAGCTGGATCTTTAATGTTGTGGGCCTATTTTTTGTTCAGATACACGGTATCATGGATTCTATCAAATATCAACAGATTAAAAAAAATAAAAACTAGACCGCCTCTGCTATAAATCGTATAATGGGCCGTGGTTGGATCTTCCATCATTGTCTTCCATTGGACAATGATCCAAAACAAACATCAAAAACACCACAAAAATGGGTCACTGAGCACAAGATTAAGGTTCTGCCATGGCCACCCCTGTCCCCAGACCTGACAGAAGACTAAAAACAGAGTACAGTATATCAACATGGAGCTGGGAATCTGAGGATATTCTGTATGGAGGATTGATGATCTCTTGTCCGAACACATTATAGGAGAAGACTCAGGGCTGTTATCTTGGCAAAAGTGTATTCGAGAAAACATTTCATGTTATTTTTATTTATTTTTTAATAAAGGTCAAAAAAACAATGCAGATTTGCACAGGCTTCTTTGTTCATATTTATCAAGGCAAGGGTGCCAGTAATCCTGACCAGGACTGTAGATCATATTTAGATTGCATTTTAGAGTCTGCATCAAGTTCACAGTAAGCACAAATAACATCCATCTGTTTCTGCCCTACAGGTCAGACTTCACAGAATCTGCTGCATTACACGGTAGGCTACAGCAAATAAACCTGTGACATTTAAACTGGCTGCCGTTTCTTTAATTGAATGTAACTTACCTGAGCACAAGGCTACAAACTCAAAAAACTGCAGTGAGCTTGCTCTGATGTCCTCAGTGAAGAAAGGTCTAAATAAAACAGTCTCATCTTACAAGCAAGCAAACTGTGCCATACGGGGAACAGACCTTTATTTCACATGAAAAACAGGTTGTCTTCTGTTTCATCTCATACTGTTTTTTATACACAATGTAAAAACTCTATGAAGTTATGAACATTTGATGATACACTTTGATAGATTCATATTTCTGAAAAATACATTAAAATTATTAATTCAATATATTAAAGGGTAAGTTTGGCGTTTTACAAGTAAAGCCCTGTTTTAAGATCGTTTCTGATGAAATCGAACGGTTAAGATTAAAATTTGGACAAATAGGCCTGCTGTCCCGAGAATTTTTGGTTTTTGTGTTAGCCATTGTATGGGGGGGGGGGGGGGGGGGGGGTTCGGGGGGGGATGCTAACACAAAAACCTAAAATTCTCGGGAGAGCAGCATGTGTCCAAATTTTAATCTTAAAATCTTAACCGTTCGATTTCATCAGAAACGATCTTAAAACAGGGCTTTACTTGTAAAACGCAGAACGTTCCCTTTAAATGTATATTATACACATACGTTAGCAAAATGGACAAAAGTAGCCTATTACTGAATAGCATATCAGAAATAAATATCCGACAAACCATTTTGTAAAACCGGAATATCAAACAAACTAAAAAGTTTGGTGGGACATTTCAGCAAAAAATTCTCTTTAAAAACAAAAGCATACACTCCTGCACTAAAGGTTTTTATTTATTTATAAGGTTTTACTGCTAACAGGCCATTGAGAAACGTGCTACAGCACAGAAATCTCCACACAGAAACTCTCGTATATGTCCCTATAAACTACAAATATCATCATTCAGTTTGTCTTAAAGTACAGGTGCATCAAAATCAGAAAAATTATTAAAATAATTGTGTAATTAACCAATTAGAAGCTGGTGATTGTGACCTGTGAGGAAAAATTCCCTGAGGGCTTTTTTTTTTTTGCTTGAGAAACCTTCTCTTTATTAATATAATAGTAAGGCTTTGTTGATTGCTCTTCAAAACAAATATTAATACAAATTCATAAAGTCAACATATAAAGCATGTTTTCCATTCTGAAGCTTCACTCAGTGGGATAAAAATGGTCTAAAAACACTATTTGTGCAGTTGCAATGCATATCAAATCAAATAAGTAAAAAATTTAGGACGAGGACAAAAAACAAAATCACATTAGTACATACTGTGCTTGGTTGTTTACAAATCATTTTGCCAATAGAAAATACTGCATAAATAAAAAAATATATATTTCATTTATCCTAAATATCTTTCAATGAGGACACTGCCTTTAGTCTCTATGGCAACAAGACCCAAAAGCAGTTCCTACAAGGGTTAGTACTTTTGTCCGCTTAGGTGTGAAAGCAAACAGCCAGCAGCCCCTCCAGACACAAGATCACGCCGCCTGTGCAGGTCAAACGCCCTTCCAAAAACTCCATATGACCCGTTACATATGAAGTCTGATGGGGGAATGAAGGATCAGGATGTCGAAATCATTTGCACTGACATGGCAGCATTATAAATCATTCTAAAACAATACATTCGACAAGCGGCAGTAAATGCACCGATTCCTGAGGCTCTCCAGGTTATTACTGGACGTTTACTTTTTCAAAAGAAAAAATTTTTCAGAGCCTACAAAACCAAATACTTCCAGTTATTGTCAGGTTTTGTAACAGTTATTTTGTCAGGTTAACTTTACATAGAACTAAATGCACAGATCCCAATTACATCCAGTTCTATTGAAAGCAGCATTTTTTCCAAACAAAACAAAAAAGGAAACACCAGAAGCACCAATAAACTGAGTGAACAGTGAGGCAGACAAGCTTGGGAAGATTTCTACAGCGACACAGATGAGAGTGCAGGAGCGGAGTGAAGGACGGACTGCCTCGTGCACATTTACCTGTTAGACTGCGTGAAAGTGAGTGTGTGTGTGAACTGTAAATGTGTATGGACATCTGAAAAATGCATTTGTTTGAGTGAGCGAGCGAGTGAGTGAGTGAGTGAGAGTGGTGTGTGCATATGTGTGAGAAACTGTGAGGGTGTTCACACACCAGATTTAATCGTGTTAGTCCGTGAACCAGACCAAGGTAGTAGAATCATTAAACTGGTTAAAAAAAGAACACAACACAAAATAATATCAGCAAGTTAGTAAAATTCTTACTAAGAATGTTTTATTAAAATAAATGCCAAGGAGGTTAATAAGAAAAAAATAACAGCATACACCATAAAAACTAAATGCAAGCATGTAAAAATACCTATGACAAGAGGAACTAATAAGTTTCCAATGAGTTAAACAAGCTAAAGAATCAGCAAGAAAACAAAATAACTGTAGGAAAAGGCAACGCTCCCAATGAGAGAGACATATCTGAGTAGAGTGGGCCGAGAGGGAGGGCAGAGGAGAAGAGAGGACATGAAAAAAAAAAAAAAAAAAAAAAAAAAAAAAAACGTGTAGTGGGTTTCATCACAAAAGGAGATCAGAAAAAATGACTTGTACATAGAAAATGAAGTTAGAAAAATACATTAGAAACCTGTAACAATGGCTGTAATTTACATTATTACACATGTAGTAGGCAGGCGGAAGAGAACAAGAGATTTCTCCATACACCTGATGGACTAACCCAAGTCCAAAACATTAACAGCACGAAGTAACATGGCATTCGTTTAATACTGTCCATTTCTCTGTAGTCATCTCTGCTCCTCTCTAATATTGCATTTCATTATTTTAATGTTTAAAAAAACATGTATCTAACACTGAGAAGAAAGAGAAAAAAAAAAAGACATTGACCTTTTTTGTGTAACAAAAGTGAAGAACAAGACTAAACCAGAGCCTGCCAGGGTGACAGGACACAAAGTTGAGCGTGCTCTCATTCAATCTGACGAACACCTCCGGTTGTTTCAACGATTGAAAACTGCTCGAGGGAGATTTGATCTTTAGATTGTGATTTGATACTGTGGCTCTTGTGACAGTTCAGGTTTGGCACGAATGCGGCAGCAGACGGATTTCCTTGTGACCTTCTCCCAAATACTTTTAATAAATTGCTATATTTTCTCTCCCCCTGCATTATTTCTTTTTCTCAAATTAGTGCACTGTAAAACTACATATTTCAGTTGTGGAACACCAAAAAGGACATTCCCAAATTGAGCTAAACTCTTCTTTCCCTCTGCCGTTCTCTCTCCTGGTCTTAGAAAAAAAAAAAAATCTTACTTCCTTGGCATAAAAATAAGTATGTTTTGGCAGCCACGATTGCGAAAAAAAAGTTGAGGCAATGATTGAAAGTTTTCAGTTTGCAAGTCTTGAAACAAGAGGAGGTTTCAGGTGAAGTCCAATTAAATGATTTATTTTAGAAATCTCCCTTCTAAAACACCTGGCAGACTTCCACATCATGATTGGCAGTTGTTCTCGACAAAAATCACAGTAACCAAATACATAGACGGCATTGCTGATTTTGTCCTCATAATATAAGAATAATAATGCAATAAAATAAAGAGAAAAATAAAACACTGTTCAATTGGGGATTAAAGGGAAAACAACCAGACTTCAACTTAATTTTGGGAAGACGAATCATGGCACATAGTTAGCTGGTCAAATGACTGCTATTCCTTTGCATAGAATAGATTCAGTGGCACAACACTGCAACAGCCTTGTGGTTTAACTCTTGGGGTGCTTCCTCTTCACAAACCCTCCCTCGCTCTGCGCTCTCCTAGTTGGTGCTGGATATTATTGAACAGAATGTAACACTCGGAAAAAGAAACGACCGTCGGTAAGGCACTTATCTCTCTAACTGTACTCTTCTCCTCTCACATCATGCAATTCCTTCAACATTCCAAGGTTTGACTATTTTGGTCTGCTTTCCCTCCCCCTCTGGCCAATAGAATCCAAAGTCACACAACATTTCTTTACCACCTTTCGCTGTACTATTCTACAAACGTTTATATATATATTTTTTTGTATTACGTTTCAGATTTTGTAACTGCAAGTTAAGTATAAAAAGCTAAAATTGCCAAAAATATATATTTCTCCAGCACCCTGTAAAAGTATTTAATTTTGATCTTTCTGTATTTTAATATGCAATGACATATCTACATTTGTATACATTTTATATATATATATATATAATGTATGTATAAAGCAATTCAAACAGGCAGACATGGCTTTCACATCCTATGTTTTTTTTTAAGGGGGTGTATAGAAATGAGAGCGTGGGCTCAGTAGCGGGGGATGTGCAGGACACATTGTGGATGGGCTATCAGATACGGGCATTTTAAACTAATCGAAATAACTCAGTTGCTTCTCATTCGTGAATTTAAGTTAATAAGGGTATTAACAAGAACACTTGTATTTTATTTCAGCTCAGCTGACTAATTTTTGGAAGGTGGGAGGTTTTTTTTTCTTTAGAATAAATCAGCAGAAACAAAAGAAAGAAAATTGTGTACATACAGCAGTGAGGTAATGCCCTCCCCCGTTCTATCTACCTCATTCATCTTCCTTAGTGTTTTTTTTGTACATCCTCAAGGAAATTAGCGTCTTGTGGTACAATTCATCACCATTTCATCCATTTTTGATTCATTATTATAACATACAGATACAGGCATGTCATCAAACTTTTTCAAACCCTAGACTAGCATTGACAGAACCCTTGGCGGTTAGATACATACTATATATATATAGTATGTACTATATATATATATATATATATATATATATATAGTATACTATATATATATATATATATATATATATATATATATATATATATATATATATATATATATATAGTATACTATATATATATATATATAAATATGAAATTCATTAAATGGAAACCCTTTGGCTAAATGCACACACGTAATACTTTGACGTTTTTTTTTTTCTTTTCTTTTATCTCACAGCTCATTTAAAGAAAGATTTGTAGAAAGTTCAGGCACTGTATATGTAGGGAGGGGTTGAGAGTTTTTGGGATGGCATAGTTTGGTAAACTGATTCCGGTTCATATCCCAGCTGTCCAACCCTGAATATCCTAGATTTAAAGACACCAAAAACACTTCACCCCAATCTATCCTGCTATTGCCCTGCCTGACTCTGCCTACTGCCTCCTACTGAGCTGGCACAGATACTGCAATGAGCAGCACGTATAAATCTGCAAGTATAGCCAAACGCTAATAAGATACATGAAAACATAAGAAATAAAATAGGGAGAAGTAACAGAACAAAGAAATCAAAACAAGCTTTTTGCAATCTGTCATTGTAGCCATGCTCTAAGTCAGCTAGACAGGCACACCCAGAATGTGTCAGCACAGTAAAACTAATCAAATGAAAAACAAAGGATTACATCAGAGAAGGACAGGAAATACACAAGTTGGTGTGAGTGCAGATTTCTTTCCTTCTTTTTCTTTTGTTGATTCATAGTGAGAGTTTAAATGGGTGGGGTAGCGTATGGACATAATCTGGATCCTGAAGCCCCGTTTAGCGTTATAACTGATAAAACTGGGGACGACGTCATTATTATTATTTTTTTTACTGGAGCTTTGTGAGTATAAATGCATTTAAGGGCTGAATTAGCAGAAGACGCTTCTTTATTGCTTTTAAACTTCAGTGCAGATTTTTGGGTAACGTCACTGTTAACATCCACCCAGTCATTTGAGTTTTAAAAAGAAAAAGAAAGAAATAATAAAAAAAAAACATAAAATAATTAAGTATCATAGTTGTTATCGCTACACAACGTGTTGGTATGGAGGGTTGTTGTGTTTTATGTTGGTTTGTGTTAGGATCACTGCTCGGACAGGTGCCTCTCTCTCTGCGTCCACCAGGCTAGCAAAAGGCAATTACCAGTTAATCTGATCAGCAGGCAGGCTTGGGCGGCTCATCATTGGGTGAAGAGTTCAGAGTTCAGAGGTCATTTGTTAGTTGCCGGTGGCGGCTGGGTGGTTAGGAACAAAAAAACAAAACAAAAAAAAAGGTAGAAAAGATATTAGTTAGCAAGAAGAGACCGGAATGACATCATTTTAACAGCAAAATGAATGCAATCTTTGTTTAACCCCAAAATCCGTGGCCAAGAGACAAACATAGGCTAAACCTTGTTATGATCATGACACACTAACGTCATGATCAGAGTTCAATCAGAACATATTACATGTAATTATAGCGCTAAAATGCCCCATGTTCCCACAAACAAAAGCAGAGAGGTATAACGTAGACAAACGATAAACACATACAAAATAAAAAAAACTAGTAACATTTTAGTGTCGAGTCGAAATGCGTGTTACGAACAGTGTAATTAGTTGTGAGGGGGAATCAGAGAGCTAGTACTACGTTACGCAAATAAACAGATAAAGGTCGCAAAATATCACTGGATTTTTCTCTTTATTTTCAGTAAACGTATACACAGGATTCAAAAATACATCTGCTATTAAAATACTCAAAAAATAGTACCTTTAGTAAAAACTAAAAGATAACTGGGTGTGGAGTACATTTTACACTTAAAGAGATGAACAAATAAAATTCGATGAGATTAACCTGAGACATAAAAAAAAGTGAGGTAATAACTTAAGCACTTAGACAATGGCTTTGCTGGCAACAGAAACTTATTAAAGTACCCTCTTTAAAACGATTTAAACAAATCAAAACAAAACAAAGAATAAAATCTATTTTTTTGGATCTAGATGTAGTTAAGGAACGCACTGATATATAAAACTTAAACAAATGGCATTTAATTCAGTTACAGTCATGTTTCCATAAACCTGAGTGTTTCCAGAGGCATTTCATATGTAAACACATTTCCACAGTAAAGATACGCAGTGTATATAAACGTATACGATCCCCCGTTCAGAGATAATGCAATACAAAGAATAAAAAAGGTAAAAGTATCTTTTCTAACTAACCTCTGTCTGTGGTCACTATCCTTTGGTAAGGATGGACCCGTGAATCATGTCTCCGCACTTTAGTAGCCATTGCACCTAGATTACAACAGGTCCATAAGGTTAGAAATGTTTCAGCCCAGAAGAAAAACAGACATGTAAAGCCTGTGAAACACAGCTAGACCATGCAACCAGCCTCAAACACTGCAGCAGAACTGTACAAACCAGAGAAATACAGAGTATTTTTACCTTTTATTTAAGAGATCCATTCAAAAAGAGGCTCAATTTGAGCAGGCTAGCTGTGAAACAGACTTTACATGAATTCTCATCTATATTTAAATTTAAATTGTTTCTACATAGAATACATATTCACAATATCAACACATTGGGTAGACAATTCATAAAACAATGCAATTGTAATAAATGCATACCAAAAAACCCCAGAATTTAATCAAAGTATAATCTACAACTTAAAATTACATAGTAATTGGTTTAACTTGTAAGATTTGAGACGGGCGGGCAATGGGGGGGAAACAAGGTGTGTTTTATTAAAAAAACAAATTATTACAGTGGAAGCAGCGTCATTTGATAGCAAATTGTAATCAAGTTTTGACACCCTGTGATTACTGTGTGACAGTACCTGGTTTCCTACATTTCAGCAAACCGGCTAAAATACAAACTCTCTGCTCACAACACTACATATGTAAAAAGACAAGATGACCAATGAAAAACAAAATAGACGGAAAATTCTAAGCACGCTGATTATAAAATTAATTAATTTACACCATCTCCTTGTTCAATCTCAAAGGTAATGCACAGAACAAATCGATCTGAGACAACTGTTGATAGAGTAGTGAAAAAGTGAAAATGCATTTTCACACATGAATGAAGTTGTTTTACTCTACGTCATATGTTACTTGCTCTCTATAGTCATTCAATAAAATGTATATATTTTTTAATTGTGCTTGAAATGGAATACCAGATAGATGTGGAGCTGGCAGTTGTTAATATTGTTGGTATCAGACTCAAAAGAACAAAATATAAACACAGTGGTAACAGACAAAATGTACTTATTTCTAAGTTCTACCATTTCTAATAGTACACCTCAGTTATTATTATACTGTGATATATTCCTATATCAATGAAAAAAAAAACGAAATAAAGCTAGCATTTTCACTCGTATTATCGATCATATCAGCTTTTAGAATGCAACCCAACTGATAAAACAAAATTCACTTAATGCGGTGTGACGATTAACAGGTTATTTAGTTATAAATTGAAAGGGTTGATGGGTTGTATTGTGCATTAAAGCAAGGGAACTTTTTACAATCAGATGCGTTGATGTAACATTAAATTGCATGCCAAGAGTGAAACAAATCAAAACTGTGGCACAGACCTTGAGACAGATTGGTGAAGGAAGCTTTTTCAGTCTTATGATTGTTGAGTGAGACGAGGAGAGGAATGACTCTGTCTGATCTGAATCTATTCACTGACTAGCCAAAGATTTAAAACTTTGTTTCCCCCTTTTCTTTTTTTGGGGGGAAATCTTTATTATTGATTTAAGCATTAGTAACCCTATATGACTCTGTGGATCTCAATGAGGTGTGATGACTACCAACGTTAACGTTGCCCTAACGTTTCCCTCGAACTGTGTGTATACGCCCACATGCTATGCTGCAACAGCAGATGTCCAGCAAATCACTTCTGATTGCACAGAAGCACAGCGAGTGAGCGAGTTAAAAGGAGAGAGGGAGAGAGAGAGAGAGAGAGAGAGAGAGAGATAGATATAGAGAGAGAGAGAGAGAGAGAGAGAGAGAGAGGGAGGTCTGGGTTTGGTTTAATGTTGGATCGATACTATAAGTAAATAAAAGGCTGCTAAGCTTGTAAGTGTTTAAGTTTAAAAGTGGAAACCCCGGCACTGTCAGAACAACAGAAGACCCAAATGTGCCAACTGTACAACATCCAGTAAACTGAACTCAGAAAGCCCTCCATCGGATCAGAGACTAAAACAAACTGAAGCTTTTCAATCGTAACATTCAGCTGCTGGCACACGTGACTTCATCATGCTATTGATTGTCATGTCCACTTAAAAAAAAAAAGATTTGTTAATGTTTACATTGGTTTGATGCAAAGTGTCGAGTCTGTAAAAGAGGTTGTGATGTTGTAGTTATTATCCATCTATCTTTGCGAGTGCTTGCAGAAGCCCCTCGCTAGACAGGGGAGTATGGGTAATTCTCTCTGAATAGGGTCGAGCACTCAAGTTCACAAGGGTAAAAATAAGACAATTGGATACAGTGAGAATAGTGGAAGAATTTAATGAACATCCCCAACGGGACTGTAGGCTCTTTCTCTCTCTCTGCCGCTCGGCACCGGTACCAAGGCCTACTACAGCAGGGAAGAGAGAAATGATTTCAAAAGCCAGGAGAAATCCAAGGGGATCCACCAGTAGCCTGCCTGACAAAGCCTGCGGCAAGAAAGAGAGAGACGAAAAAAAAGATGTGTGCAAGCAAGCATGTCGCCACTGTCTGCGTTAGTGAGTGTGTGTGTGTCCTGAGAAAAGACTTCTTGCGCAGCAGCAAAAATAAATAAATAAATACATACAAACAATTTGGACAGATGAACACACCTCATTTTAGACACATTTAAGTGATCCCTTTCCCCGCCCGTCTCAGTGGCATAAAATATTTATTTTTGTGCCTAGGAAGCTATGTCTTTAAATCACCTGAATTACCCAGCCCGCAAGCATCAGCTAGTCATTACATATTTACCTTTGAGTGAGTCCTGAACGGGGCCGGGAGACGCCCCATCGAACATGCCCCCGTAAAACACCCCAGCAAAGCCCTCTTGCGGGACACCAAAGGGTGAAGTGCCAAGCCCCCACGCCCGCTTACCTAGGACTCCGCTGTGCTCGATGGGATATTCCAGCAGAGACGTGGGTGCCAAGGCATAAGGGTAATCATAGGGCGTGGTGTAGATAATGCCCCCGTCAGGTGACGGGGGCACCAATGTAGGGGTGCCATTGGGTAGCATGGTGGCCATCTGATTGGGCCGAATGATGTTCATAATGGGGGTCCCTGCCGGAGTGGGGGGCCTGAGGGCAGACTGGGGGAGGACCTGACCCGCAGGGGATGCGATCAAACGCTGGCCTTGAGCAGCCGCTGCCGCTGCTGCAAGAGAGAACGCAAGGGTGGCTGCCGTAAACGTAAGAGTGAAAGACAGAAAGAGTGAAAAGAGAAAGAGACAGGATGATACAGAGTGAAAAGTAATGGGAAAGACAGAGCCGTAGGAGGAGGTTTGGTGTGTGAACGTGTGTAAAATTTTCAGAGCAGAAAGAGGAAAAATAGAAATGGACAGAAGGCACAAAAACAGATGTGAGAAAAGCACAGGCAGGGAAAGGAAAACAGAAGTACATGAAAAGAGGAGAAAAGAGGAAAAAAGAGGGGGGGGGGGGGGATAAAGGAAAATTAGTCCATGCGATGGTCAATGAACAACAACAAAAAGTCACATTGTAAAGCAAACTAAAACAAACTCCCCAACCAAAATCATGACAGAAAATTAAATCAAAATTAAAACAAAAGGAGAAACTGATGATTGATCATAACAGGGCAAACCGATCATCAAAACACAGGCACTAATACACAACAGAGTAACTGATTTAAAGCAGCAGATCTGAACTTACTGTCCTGTGTGGCATGCAGAGGAAGCACCACTTCATGAGCTAAAACATGATGTTATTTCTTAGGGTTTTAACTCTACAGTGGACTTTCTAGAATTGATTCAACTAACTTGCCATAAGCTTTCCCACATGAATCAAAACCTCCACATGCCACTGGGACATTTAGTGCAGATGTTGAGAGGAAATAACCACAACAGGGCTGAAAATTAAAATGCTTGTAAGCATTCTGCACTGAAGCCAAACAGATTCAAACAGCAGTGCTTCTTCCAAAGAAATGTCCTTGTCATATATTTCCAAATATATATATACATATATATATATATATATAAAAAATATAAAAACAATCATGCAAATGTTACTTTCGAGAACAATATATACAAGCCCAAATCTCTCTATGTCAATGTGGATATGCATTGTAGTAATGGATATGTATGACATGGGCGGAGTTGTATGCAAATACCTTTGAGCAATAATACAAATTTATGACTTGAAGACAACCTAAAAAATCACAATCATGCAGCAAAATGATTCTGTACGCTACACCAAGATTACACAGGCTGTGATTGCATTTGGAACAGCTTTGAAAGGAAGTGGGATAAAGAGAGAGGGAGGAAGAGAAAGAGAGAGAGAGACAGAGACAGGGAGAGATAAAGAGAGACAGAAATACTAGACTGTGGGCAGATGATTAGATGTTTTCATGAGGAGTCTGCAGTGGTAAGGATTCTTTCTAGAATTAACACGAGCATCTTGTCTGATAAACTCTAAAGTGCTCTGCTTTTTTAATTTCTCATTTATGGTCAGTATAAGACAGCACAAAAAAGTCTATGTAACTGCATGTGTGTGTGTGTTCATTTACACATGAATTAAGGATGGATATAAGAGATGAATTATGGCTAACACATACGGGTGTGATTTTGCATGTGTTAGCATTTAAACAAGTGTCTTTAATCACTGTGAACACAATCACAGCTGAACTCATATCATTTCTTAATAGCTGTCTTTTGGGTGTGCAGATGTTGAAGTCATTTTATTCAGGAGTGTGTGTTTATACAAAGCTCCTAAGTGTCTAAGCTGTTGGTGCAAATGTCTCTCCTTACGCGTTTTTATGTTGGTGTCTCTGTACGTTCCATTCAGAATGGCCAGCTCCATCAGCTGCATCTTCTTTAGATTATCTTCTCCTTCCGCCTAAGAAAAGAAACAGACCCTTATTACTCACACAATCAATCACCAACTAGCATTAATGCACAATCAAGTTGGAATTTAAATTGAGTGAATATATAACCAAAGTAGGGCCCTATGAAATCCGTTTTCTTTTTTCTCAAATTTCCGCTTTATTTTTTTTCAAATTCTGTTTTTTTTTTGGATTTATTTTTAGCCCTTTCGGATTTGCTTGTTTTCTTTTCACTTCTAAGCAGTATTGACCGTTAAAAAATTCAGTTACACAAATTCACAATTCAGCTTTTTTATTTAAACTGTTAATATATTCAGCAAAGCACATTCAAAATTCTCCAAAATTCACCCAAACCTTCAACAAATCTCTGGCCAAAAATAACAGTAACATGAAGGTACCAGTTACAAGGTAGGATTGATGAATATTAAATTAAAGATTAAATGCAGCCATGCTGCAGGGAGACTGAAACATTGAAACAACGATATGTGCCTGACAGAAAGCCAACACAATGACATTAAAACCACTTTTCCTAAAGTAAAAAATTATTTATAGTGACTTGCATACATCATTTATTCTTTCAAGCAGACATATTTATTTGTATAAATTAAATATAATTAATCCTTAAAGCTATTAACAAACAGTGAATGCTTCTCTCTTTTTCTTTTGTTGCTTGACCAATTTTAAGGACACGGACCGCATTACGTTTATTACCCACTGTCACTTTAAGACGTCGGATCATGTCCAATGAAATGCGGATCCAATTGCACTGATGCACATGTGATACACTCACAACTGCCGACATAGTTTACGTGAATACTCTCCAAAACGGACATTTAGACATAATGTTGTGTGTATTTGTCTATTTAGACACGAAAGAGAGCTCAATTCAGTACTCGCGCACAGTAGGTCTATTGTGCATGGCTGCACGCTTCGGGTCGGGTGTGTGCGCACAGAAAACCGTACCGAACAGTGCTCTTTTTTGCATCATCACTATTATTCAGATCGCCTGCTCTACTCATTCTCCTAGACGTTTACATTTTTTAACGTTTTATGAGACCGCTGGTTAGATCAGCACGTTACAGTATACAAATGGGCGCATCTACCACAAACGCAGCCAACGTTAGCTTATCAGAAGCCCCTCGCTTCAACATTTTTTTCCCTATGCGTGAACGTGAGGACGTATGGTTACTAGGCAACATGTTTAACAATGCCATTTGGCCACGGTTTAGGTAGAGACCTTTCTACGTTTGTTGTTTTAAACTGAAAAATGAAAAGGAAGTAAAAAAAATGTTTTATTTAATATGTCAACAAAATATAATTATGCAAATTCCAGGTGTATAAGAGAATTCCGTTTTCATGTGTAAATTCCGTGATTCTGTCCGCATTTTCCGCATCACGGAAATCATAGGGCCCTACCAAAGTGAAAGTGATTAATAAATAGGAAATAATAATAACTAATATATAACCATAAAATTATATATATGCAAAATTCCAATAATCTAAATGAACATTACTTAAAGAAAAAAAAAACAACCAACCAACCAACTAACTAACTAACCAGAGGCGGGTAGTAACGAAGTACTTTACTTTGTTACATTTACTTGATTATTTTTTTTAAGAGTAGATTTAAATGTGGGTACTTTAACTCGAGTACATTTCTAATGAAAAAACTGTACTTTTACTTCATTACGTTGGGCGACGTTCCTCTCGTTACTTTATTTTAATGCAATACATGTTGTTAAATGCGTAGTTTATTCCAAGCGCGCTGTATCTTTTTTATGGGCACGAGCGATGCTTAATTTACAAATGAATCACTCTTTTGAGTCGATTCTGTTGAAAGACTTCATCAAACAAGTAGGCAGATCGGTCTAAATCGGTTCGCGAATCAGTTTGAATGATCTGTTCAGTTTCCTGCACGCAATGAATTGTCTGAAGCGCTTTCAATTCACACTCGACTCGTAGTCGTAATAGGAAGATTTAAGAACATCAAGAGCGTTGGATGAAGTGGCCGTGGACCTACAGTCTAGTGAAAGCAAACCTGCAAATGCATCATATATCTGCCAGTGATGAAGATCTTTATTAGTTGAACTTCTTCATATGCTGTCTGTGAAAGACTCATTTCATTCAGGTAATACATTTTACAACCAAACATATTACACCACAATAGCACTACTACGAAGTATGACATTATCCGTCTTTTGGTCTGGACATATACATTAATTTATAGGCTACATTAAATAAGCTACCATTGTCCACAGTTTATGAAATGAACACCTGCTATCCCGCGGTAATGTGTGTGTATTGTGCGTTCACTCCGCTGCCGGCGAGAGCGTCAAAGTGGCCGGAAGTCATTCATTTTCAATGAGAGCCCGGTGGCGAGCTCCGGCGAGCGCGGCGCGTCGCGTCTTGGACGGTGAGAGCGGCGAGGAGAGTTGAAATCGGGTCAACTTTAATGGTAATGAGCTATGACACGGTTCGGCGGCAACGAATCGGAATGTAGAAGTGCTCCGTTTGAGAGGATTCCAGAGAACGCAGTCCTGTAAACTTTGGTTGCGACCACATTAGTTTCCAAGCAAAATAGAGGAGAGGTTGATCATTTGAATTTGATAAGAAGGCGCGCAACACTATTTATAGGCAAGATCTTTGCGCCAATACACTTGTTCTGCGGGAATTTAAATTTGAATACAACTTAACCATGAACACAAAAGTCACACCACACACATGGCTTTTAATTGGTTTATTTTGTTAGCAAACATGTCACTATAATTGTTACGTTTTTTCCATCGATCATTTTTCTGCAAAAATAACGATCGACATCCTTGTTTGCTTTGCGGCCCCTTTAAATTAAGTTTAAAAAAAGACCAAGCATCTGATCTATGTCAGAGCATCAGAGCGTCCACGAATCTTTACACGGCGTCGCTGGCAGGGCGATGGCGGTGTGAACGCACATTTAGGCACAGTCAACCAGTTTTAAACATGCTTGCAGAAAAATACATTTGATTACATTTTGGAGAACAGACAGAAGAAGATCCGCCGATGTGCATTTGATCGTTGTTTGTGTTCAGATTTTCAGTAGCGGTCTTAACTCTTTGTTCTCTTTGTCAATGGTTCCCTTTACATGCCTTTGAATGCAAAACTCTGCAGAGTCACTTTATCTCGACATTGTCTTATAATCCAATATATGATCCGAAGTAACTAGTAACTAACTAACTTTCATTGGATACTTTCTCTCACTCAAGTAACTAGTAAGATTAGTACTTTTAGTAAATATTTCTATTTGAGAGAGAGAGAGAGAGAGAGAGAGAGAGAGAGAGAGAGAGAGAGAGAGAGAGAGAGAGAGAGAGAGAGAGAGAGAGAGAGAGAGAGAGAGAGAGAGAGAGAGAGAGAGAGAGAGAGAGAGAGAGGAGAAGCAACCAGCTGAATTCAGATCTACATATCAAGCTACAGACACACTGGAGGACTGGGATACCTTTAACTTTTCATGGTGTTTCAGAGTTAACTTCGGAGAGCACACATCAAAGGCCAAACTACTTTGACAGACACCATATTTGAGAAGTATTGTGAGAATTGCCCTTAAGGGACTTTGACTGCAGAAATAACACTACTCTAGATTAGTCAAACTCTACACATCCACATGACTCAAAGCTGAGAAAGTAATTTCCTCAATCAGAGAGAAAAATAAAAACTGCACTGAAGCTACGGAATGCCCCTGCATGAATGACTCACCCATTCCTGTGCACTTCAGTAATTCAATAGACACAAAAACATTCTCTTATAGAAAGCGAAGTTTTTGTTTGAACCCTTCACAACCAAGGAGCTCATGGATAGCCATTGAAGATGCATCTATGCGCTTGTTACAATAACGCCACTCATGTGAAGACGGAACAAAGAAAACAGACCCAGGTTAATCGAACAGAGCGCAGAAAAGAAAGGAAAAACCTTAATTTGTCCACTTGACTACTTCTGAGCCTGACAAAACACAGTGATAAAATACTGATAAAAACAGTGTTCAGCGCCGTCCTTCACACATTTCACCTAGGATTAGTCCTGTAAATTTTTTGAGACCAGATCAAATCCTCTACCACTAGCCTATCATACACCACTAGCATATCATTCACAAAATGAACAGACATGCACACATTGAAAGTTTCCAATGACCGAACAGCATTCCTGTCAGGGGGAGAGAAACATAACTAAAAATAATTCACACAAGGTAAAAAAAACCCCAAAACTCTTTGTATTATAACAGATTAAAGCAATAGGTCAGTGCAAGGAGGGAAATCAGCGTCTGGGGCAGCCGGGTCTATTTCTCCCTCTAAGAGGGGTGAGGAAGAGGATAAACAGTGAAAAAGCCCCAAAACACCATAAACAATCACGCTCTTATTTCTGCTGAAGCAGGACTTTGTGTTGTTGGCTCAGCTCTAAATCCAAATAACAACATCTCAGAGTTGACCGATTTTCTCTCGTCCCACAAACTAAGATTTTGTTTCTGGCTCATTCTGCAGCGTATTTAATGAGGCTGCAGTGCCTCTGGTCAGTAAGAGTAACTCCCCACAGGTCTGCGATGACAGGGGGTTAGTGGAGCAGAGATTTCCTTCAAGGGCCGATGACGCTGCTCCTCAGAGTCACTGTAGAGAGGACATTTCTGTTCGAGGTCAGGTCAGACTTTTTCCTTCATTCTTTTTTATAACATCCTCTTTCTCAGATTCTTCCTCTTGAGATATAGGTATTGACAGGATGTTTGTTAAAAAAAAAATATTGCAGGTGAGAGGGGGGAGGAGGAAGTAAAATAAAGGAAGTGTGCGTTCCAGAGAGCTGTGTGTCATCAGATGGGGGGAGGCTCTGGGGAGACATCCCTCTGATTTAAGCAACAAAAGCTGACACAGAGAACGTTTCCACACACACTCTGGGTGGGAGACATCTGGATCGGCCCGCTCAATAATCCTGCTCTATCCACAGGAATAAGATTCAATCAATGGGGTCTATTTGTAAGGGCAGCGGAGTGAAGCTGCTCTCATTGGCCGTGGGTAGGACAGGGAACGGTAGACTGTGAAAGCAGAGCTTGTGAGCACATCAATTTTACTACACGCATAGAACTACAGCATTTCCTCTATCGCTTACATTTCCTCTATCGTTTACAGCCATTTCTGAGGCCATTTGCTTTTTCAGTCTGAGATGGTAGATCTGTGGTGTCACCAGCAAGTGCTTATATCCAGCAGAAAATCTTGCATGCTTAAATTATATTGGAATGAAACATTACATATACAGAGCCAAGTCAGGTTTTTACCAGTGTTTCCTTTCAAGTTGCAATACAATTCAAGATCATCTTTTACTAAAACACAGACCATCAGTTAAGAAAAGTGGAACACCAGAGAAACATTTAAGAGTGTTGAAAAAAAAGAGAGAGAAAGCTCTATAATTTTTCTAGGATTATTAGCATTACCTTTGTCACTTCCAGCACTACCAAAGTTCCCTTTAATAAAAAAATATCTTTCAACTCCACTCTTACCATCAAATATGCAACAATCTACATGATTCAGACAGTTTTATCCACCTCAGAAATAATTTCAAAACTCCTGACTGAGCTGTGAGAGCTTCAGCATGAACTTCAGCAGTCGCCAAGTCAGTGATGAGAGATTACTGTGCATGACAAGCAGTTACACCACCCTTCTATGCTGTCAACTGCATGGAGGTAATGCCCTGCACACGCTCAGACAGTTAGCTTCAGTGGAACTAAACCTAAGCTTAAGACATTTTCAGAGTAAACTACTAATGTTTTCATTTATTTCATTTGTTAATGGAACAGAGGGCTTAAAGTTGGGTAGAGTAAAGTACAGATGTGTTCCTCGTTTGTAATGGTAATTAAAATGGACTTCATTGGGAACTTTCACTGAAAAGCTAAAAATCAATATCCTAAATGTACAGTGACAAAAAGTAAAATATATATGCCTTTACTTTTATTCAGTGATCAATAATGCCTTATTAAAAAAATATCACTACTCAAGATCAGGAATTCAGATCCACACATAAAAGCAATGGATGGTCATTAAAATGAAGGGATTGAACACATCAAACAAGCATTCTCACAGCGAACCTAATTGTATTACACGTAGTCAGTTAAATCTCTAGGCTGAAAATGCAAAAGGTTGCAAGTTTGATCTCTGAGCAGTCTTCCCCTAAAGCAAGACGCACAGTGTGTGTCATATACATTGCTTTGAATATAAAGGTCTATGAAATGACAATCATATGAAATGTAGACCAAATTGGAGCGTGATAGCTGTATTTAAAATGCTGCACAGATGTTTACATGCACTGGACTAAGGCACCCATACGGGATTACGCTGGATTTCGCCAAAGAGGGCTGCGAGGAAAGAGATCAGAGTGAGCGAACAAACAAAATAAAACACAACAGAAGATGAGGAGGGAGGGGTGCAAAAACAGAGGGAACATTAAAGTGATCCATGATTTCCATTGGTGCAACACATTGTAAAAGCTTCAGCTGACTCGCCCTCTTCTCTCTCTCGCTTTCTAATTTTCCCTCCCCTCTTCCTATTTCTCTCGCTGCCAGACAATGTTTTGTTCTGCTCCTATGATCCTTTAATGCCACCCAATCGAGCCGAGAATATCTTGAAAGGATTTGGGAAGGCTGATCTGGAGGTTTAAATACTGCCGGATTTGCATCAGATTCTGAGATTTGAGAGTCAAAGCTGATCCGCGTGCTCTGTGCCGCCTGGGCTGTCAGCTCTGGACTGTGACCCAACCTTGCCCGCTTTACAACCCCCTTAACCTTGTGTTCATCGGGGGCAAATGGAAAGAATGAATCAGCGGAGGAAAAAAGGCCTGAATAAATAAATCTGCAAATCCCAATAAAAGCAGCACTCTTATGACAGCCCCTTGAACATGCAGTGTGGACTGATGGATCATATTGGGGCTAATTTGAAAACAGTGCTTCCCCGACGGCCCAGAAGAGGTTACTTCACAGTCAAGGATAGCAGCAGCAAAGCGAATACACAAAATTAAAAGTGTTGGCCAGCGCAGTCAAAGTCTCTACTGTGAAAGCCAAACTGCTCTGTGGGTCAGGGCCAACATATTAGCAAGCAGAAGGCACAGAGCCTAATATACCAATGCATGCTGCCTGAAAAGATATTTTGCTTGAGAAAATTGGAAAACATATTGCATTTGAAAGTAAGTGAATCCACACACAATCTTGATGGCGTGTTCTGCTAACTTCAGGAGACACTGTGTCATGGTAATGTGAGATAACAAACAAAGACTAATGGAGACATATTGGGCCAAATTGGAACCAAAAAAAAAAGCTTCTGGAGTAGGTCAGTATAAACAAATAATAAAAATCTAAAACCAGACAGGCTACTTGTCCTGTGGCCAAAGATAGGAGGGACAAAAATGCTCAACATGCAACCAAATTTTGGTATTGTCTACAACTGCTAAAGTATGCCCCAACACAATCCTATCCACCCACCGAAAACAGTGCGAGAAGATGAAAGGAATCATTCCTGGCTCTCTCTCCGTGACATTGGTTTGAGAGGATTCTCTAGATGCCAGGACTGATCCTACTGGTCCCTGGCCTCTTCTGACTCCGAATAAGCAGATAATTAGCCCAGACACCATGTAACAAGGGTGGGAGTGCAGAAAGTCAAAGGGGGCACAAAAACATCCCTGTAACTAGGCTAGAGTCCAAACACTGGCGTTTCAGTCTACAGCTATTCTCCCCAAAGTAAAAGGATTAGTAGCTTGTTCAAAGGAAATTCAGTTGGACTGATATCCACAGGGGGTCTTTTATGGGAACCAGAAGAGATTACAGCCAACTGTTTTCAGAAGAGTGAGGGGCTGGACTAACCTCAAGAGGTGGGCTGCAAACTAAGAGGTTTATGTTATTTATACAGATAGCTTGTTACAGGAAGGAGAGCTTGGGGATGGACTCCAACTTTTCAAAGTCACAAGCTGACTTTGGGCCTCTTTCTGGAACAAGTTATGGTTGTAACCAATACCCATACAGATTCTTTGTCCAGGGCCGTCTTAAGTTGTCATCTCAGCAACCATCTCAGCAACCTAATTAGCCTAAACCAGCATTAAGCTAATTAGGGATGCATCAATAATAAAATAAAATGTTACTTTTGAAACTAATAAGCTGATCATTTTATTTCAAATTATTGCTGATAACCGATAAAAGGTTGATATTAATATATCTTTTTTGTAGAAATAATATTAAAACTGCTGTAGAAACCTTTGCATCACCATTCACAAGGGGTTGTACAAAACTTTTCATTTATTAGCATTCATTCCTTTGCTCAGTATTTTGATCTTGGGCCAATTGTTGATTTTTTTTTTTTCGGGGGAAGTACAGCTGATTTTTGGATGGCATAAGTGCAGGCTAAAGGACTAGGTCATGCTAGCTGAAGCCGAGTTGTTTGGTTCATGATTCAAATAGACTGAACTTTTTCTTTTAATCTAAATTTCCTGCTTCTTTAATCTAAACTAAACCTAGGAGAACACTGAAGACTGTAGCACCACTTCTATCCCAGCTAAATTATGCTGTTACACACTGCTATGCAGCACAGTGTACTTTGAAATGCATAGTTAGCCGATAACTGGGAGGCCCTCAGGGTCACTGTTGGAGCACTTTACAGGGACATAGTAGTCTGTGAAGTGTGGGCAATTGAAATCCCAGAGAGAACAACAACTTAACGAGACTGCATGTTCACTAGCCGAGATAAGTGGCATTAACCCAAAAGCACAAAATGACGCCTGTCTTTGTAAATTATGCATCAGTATCATAAAAAGACACTAATAGAACAGTCAAAAAACAGTTAAATAAAACGCTCCCTACAGCATCAGTTTATCATTTCCACTTCAGAAAGGCGATTAACATTAGACTATTTATCAACCACAAAACCACTCTGCAGCAGACGAGAGCATCTACAATAATGTGATGAGAAATTTTATTTTTTTAGACCTTAAACGCCAGTATTCTTTCTATGCAACTACTGTCTCATTTGTAGTGACACTTGTTAAGCCAGGAAAATCACTTTAAAGCTGAAAATTAAAAGACAAATCCCATTGCACTGTGTGAAGTGGTTCACTTCACACATCGCTGCTTGAATTTGTGCCTTTAAAATGGCAGGTGCTCAGGTGAAAATAGGCACACAGTAAATCCCAGTCTATTCTGAGTCTGCTGTTTCCATTCTGTTCAGTGAGTCTGACGAACTGCCAGTCCAACGGAGCATTTGAAAATGCTGCCAGCAAAGGACGGATTAGCATACAGACCCCAAGAGTGGCATTTTACTGTTGCGGTTCTGGTGGTCAGTAAGCCCAGGGTGCAAACCATGGATCCAACCAAGAATACCACAACACATAGAAGAGGACAGCTAATTTAGGGAAGAAGATAAAGAGGGAGCGCATACTGTAAAGCAGTACTAGCACAGAAGGATAACAATCTCAACCTCTTGGGCTGGAAATGGTCCACACTGCCAGGACCAGCTAACATTATCGACAACATCAGATATAGTAAAAAAAAAAAAGTTTGCCAGCCCTCTATGAAAAAAAAAAAAAAAGGCTCTCGGGAATGTCTCATTTGGCCATATTCTTAAAATAACTCAGGAGTAACACAGTTATAAGAGGACACTTTTTGCTTCAGTATCGAAGGCAAAGTGTACACTAAAAATAAAATTAAAATCTGGCCAAAGCAGATTACAATACTAATATCATATAGTGTGCTATACTGTAGATATAGTGTGATATTTTCATATAATGGCCAGTAAAACAGTAAAATAAATAATTAACACTACAAGTGAATTTATAAAAAATAAAAAACAAACCAAGAAAAATAATAATAAATAAAAAAATAAAAATAAACATTAATCTTGAGATTTGGTAAAGATGACATTTTACAATTTTAAATCCAATTATTAGTGTTTTAAAAGGTTAACTTTAAGTGATTGTTAGATGACCTAACTGCAATCTGAATGTGAAAATTTGCTAAATTAGCATAAACAATTACAATATCAGTCAATATATATATATCCAATATTGACCAACACAATTTTGATTAATACAATAAAATATAATTTCTAATAAAAATGAAATTAAACAAACAATGAAATAACTATTTTGTGAATTCCTAATTAAGTTTATTCTACCCTTCTAAACTTCTCTGCATATGCAAAATACAACACTGAGCTTTAAGCATGTCTACAGTATCAAGTCCCTTGACCCTTTGTTCTGCTTGTAACAACACTTATGCAAGAAGGAGCAACGAGCACTGATGTCGCTCCAGCTATCTACAAGTCACGTCACAGAGGCAGCGCACGGAGCTTTTACAAGCTCGCGGCTGAGGATGTTCCCATTACCCATGATCCTACGCTCTAGACCCTGCAGCTGGGGCTTGAGTCTGATCAGATGCGACAAATGCTCTAAAAACAGGGACACAAGAGCACTCTCGGACGGGTTGCACTGACCGGCAGGGCAACTTGCACGCATTTCGGGAGGCTGTCATCACAGGTGGTTGCATTCACTATGATTTTTTTCTGTCTTTTGTCTTCCAAGATCTTCAATGATCTCGGCCAAGGAAACTCAAGCCGTATTGAAGCCAGCACTGTATGGTTACGTTCCAGCCATCCTTAAGTAAAAAATGCAGATGCATGCTTAAAGTGACAGTTCTCTCCAAAAAATTGGACCCCACTGACAAAGTCATACAGGTTTGGAACAACAAGTAAATAAGGAAATTATCCTTTTTTTTAGGGTGAACTATCCTTTACATTACATGGAATCAGCACACCACTGGCATTACTAGATGCTCAAAACAGAGCAAAAATAAATAACTGGACATGCATTCTCACCACACATGTCAAAACCATGGAAAGCAGCCAGATTACATTTTGTACTGGGTTGTCACATGGGTCTGATTGGAGGTGAGAGTGATTATGCATGCTCAAGAAAAGGTGTTTATTGATCACGAAGGGCTGGCTGCCCAGAACAGTTGTCGTGTCAGGCAGCGTACCACAAGATACGAAACCCGCGAGCTGACGGCAAGAATTTGGTTGACGAGGACGTTACGCCCCACAGACCACGGCGCCTGTCGTATATTCTACACCATCTGTCTCTCCCTCGCCTTTCCTCTGAGCCTAAGAGTGAGTGAGAGGTCTATAACCAGGTGTATGGTGTGAAATTAACTGCGTTCCTGAATTGGGAAAAGATTACAAATGCAAAGCACCCATGACAACTCACAGAGGCTTGAAACCTCTCTAGATCAGGACTCATTGTGCTTGGCAGAGGCACTGAATGCTATGGTTATTGGAGTACACGGGATGAAAGATGTGCCAAGAGACGTGTGTTAGAGAGAAAGAGAGTGTGTGTGTGTGTGTGTGTGTGTGTGTGTGTGTGTGTGTGTGTGTGTGTGTGTGTGTGTGTGTGTGTGTGTGTGTGTGTGTGTGAGTGTGTGAGTGTGTGTGAGTGTGTGTGTATGTGTTAAAGAAAGAAAGAGACAAGAGAAGGGAACAGGGCTCCAGGCTACAGTGCAAACACTGCTAACCGAGTCACTTTGTTACAGGCAAGGACGAGCCCATTCACAGAACGATGCTGGGAGCGTTGTGTGAGTAAAGCTCCCCATTCCTCTTCTCTCTCACCTCCCTCCCCCTTCCTTTGTGGCTTTTTAAGATATTGGAAGCATCATGGAGGACACAGGGAGCAGCAAGTTGGTTCTCTAGTCGATTTCTGCCTACAAGCGCAAGCAGAGTTGAAACAAAATGTTAAAAAAGGAAAGCTATAAGAAAGGAAAGAATAAAGGAAAGGGCCAGACGGTTGGGCTACATTTACTATACACACCTACGTAAAGTTTCAAAGCCACTGAGCTCTGGAGGCAAAACTGTTACTACATATGTCAATCTAGCAGGAAGTTCCTCCCGGACAAACACAAAGTGTTTCTACATGTTCTTTATAGCCAGGGGCATCCATAAAAGAAACTATTAGTAAACACTCACTTAGACGTATTTGAGAATTAGAATATCAGAGTATTAGAGAATTTAAACTTGCGTGTGAAAGGGTTCGACTTTAAATTTTTGCTCACTCCTGTTGACCCAGCACGCTGACACTAAAATAACCCAGAAAAATATTTTGACACACCACTTTAATTAGCTGAGGTAAAGGGAATGGACACATAGTGGCCTAGATTCTTAATGAGATGTCATAGGTGTGAGCTTCTATTTCCCATCATTCCCTGGTGAACCAATACCAACTGGGAGCAGACATGCTAAAGAACGGTTCTGTGTATATAGCGCACAGTTTGCAGCGAGGGGCTATTTAGGGTGAATGTTGGGACAGCAGGATTAACACTGACCTTAAATACCAACACAGCTATTGTCAGTGATAAGTGACTTTATGCTGTCTACTAGACAGATTCTCTCTCAAACACACACCTTGAGGGGAAATGAGGAATGTCACCTTGTAGCACAGAATCTCTCATGGTAACTTTGACACATTGCATCTTCTAAAAAGCTAAATCTACAACACCCATCATGGCTGGCTGTTCTCCTGGGTTTAGCACCCCTAACGAGAAAACCAATTTGTCAGGATTTTAACACATTTGAGAGGCTTATTACTTCATAGGAAGGAATCATACTGTTTTATTCTCTCCGATCATCTCCAAATGGGCTGAAGTATAAACTAGTAAATTAAATTAACAGGGATCTGATATGTAGACGTGTCCCTGGACTCCAACGCATCTCTGTTTGTAGCATCTGCTCATCATCGAATCTGCTCGAAATTAGAGCTGCTTTGTAAACGCAGTTGCTATAATCCGTGCAGCTTTGCAAACTGGGAAAGTAAGTATCCAAGTCTGCAAATTTAGAGACAAACGATTACAGGACAAAGGAATGGCATAAAGGAAAGGGTGATGTTGCTTAATCTTGTTGGATACAAGTACATTAAAATGTACACACACGATAAGATCAACTCATAAAACCAACACATTTAAATGAAAATTAGCAAATACAATTTGAGAGAAGATCAGTAATTCATTTTTAATTAATGCCATTCTCAGTTCCTTGTGGATTTAGCAATAATCCACAACAGTCCGCACATTCTAAAAGTTAAGTCATATTTAATGCATGACCATAACAAGGATGTGCAAACTATTTTTACAATTGATTTTAATTGATCTTAAAGAAACTTTGAATAATTATAACAGACGTGTTTGATAGGGACCTGCACATAGGATGTGAACTTGTGTTTAGGGATGGGCATGATTAATCGACGATCGATTATTGATCATTAAGAATTTCGTCGATCACGTTAATTTGTTATCGATTATCATTAAACTAATGCTGCTGCGGAAAGTGAACGTGTTCCCCGGGCTGGTCAAGTTAGCGCGGAGGTACCTGTGCATCCCGGCAACGTCAGTCTCCTCAGAGCAGGTGTTTTCAGCGGCTGGACTGAAGCCTTGTTTACACTCGAGGCGTCCGCACGAGCGCGAAGGTTAGCGCGGCAAAAATGACGTCATTGCGGTATTCGGTGTTTCACAGGCGAGCGCGTCGAGTATAAACGCCTCGTCTGTTTGGGGAGGTGCGCGCGCAGTCAGCGGAGACTCGCGCTGCAGAGCCAGGCGAAAGTGTAAACGAGGCTTGACGGTCAAGTTGCGGTCGCGTCTGACCCCAGATCATGTCATCAACATGCTTATCTTTCTCAACAAAAATCAGTAGACTGGTGTAGAAGTTGTATGTGAGTTACTAGTTATTTTTTATGAGGCTTTGTTAAGTAGCCTAGCCTAATTGATTGTTACAGTAATCTCTCTCACCCTCTTTCTCGACTTCGTTCTTGGATAGTTTTGAGTTACATTTTGACAAAACCTGTCAGATCTAAGTATTATTATGTTTTTGGTTAAGTTATTGTTTAACATGATTTTTTATTATTATTTATTATTTTGGAACAAACAAGGGTCTCTGTTTAAGAACGCCAACTCGCAGCTGCAGGTTCCGTTGCTTTCGAGCACCGCAGCGCATATATATCTTCAAGTTTAGCCTAACCGACTGCCACAAGTTGATCATCTTGTAATAAAGATCTAATCGAGGAAAACACGCTGTATTTTTGTATTTTCATTGCCTTTTTAATTTATAAAAAGTTAAATAATGAATTTGAATAAAAAAATATTAATGATTAATCGATAGTCGATCGTTAATTCTCCCGACGATCGACTAAGAAAATTTAATCGAATGCCCATCCCTACTTGTGTTCATAAATAGTTGTACAGAGAATAATGTAAAGGAACAAAACACACAAGAAAACATGATTCTAAAGATGCAACTTAACTGAGGGTTTTACACCTTACAAGCTACAGCTGTCAGTGTGAAGACATGCATTTTGTGAGCCAAAGTATGTTTGTACATGTGTGCTGATAGAGTGCTGATGTGTGCAATGCAACGTTTACTGAGCAGAGATGTTCCAATGATGATGATACATCAAATGCGTACAGTTGGCATGTTCTTTACAAGGAATGTTTCTACTGATGCAAATGTACCACTATGTATACACCGAGGGATAGTTTCTTAATGTGGATTTTACCATGTGTATGGATACATTCCATTTTAAACATAAGCAACATGTTTTTCTACCTTACAAGGAAGTTGTAAGTCCCAGAGTGGTGTATATAAGCTCAATCATTACTGTACTGACTCAGAGAAACAAAGGCATGAGCGGGTGAGGGAGGAGAAACCCAGATAAACCATTTAAGCTGGCATGATGGGGTGAAGGGATAGAGAAATGGGGAACAGAGAAATCTGGAATGAAGACCACCTGTCATGTAGCCTTATTCTTCTACGCTGGTTTCTCTCTGTCTGACACATGTATATTAAATAATAAATAGAGATCTCTTGGCAAAAGTAACTGGTGTCTGGTTCCGTGAATCAAATAATAATGGGGAAAAAGGCTTAATTCCAAGTCTACAAGTGTTTAATTGGTGTCCATGCTCCATAGACATGCATTTATCTCCACCGTCCTCAATTTCTGTTTAGCAGTAAGGTACTAGCATCACTTAGCTTGCAGAGAGTGATTTGTTCCACATTTCTCACAAAATCATAAATTTGAACTGTCATCTTAGAAAGAATCATCAGCCCTCCTATTCCTTATGGTCTCACATGAACCGCTTGTCTTCTAAAGTTACTGATCATTTCCTGAGCTGTAAATGTACAAAACCGGATAAAACTGAATTTGTGAAGCGCTAAATCTTAATTTTATGCTCCAAGTTAAACTCAAAAAGATTTGGATTTGTAGACCTATGTTGCCCAGAGTGTTTCATAGGTCACAGTTTTACAAGTCAACGTGTGTGTCAGTACTTTCATGAACAAAGAAGGGTTGTGAGAAATTGAGAGGGAGAGAAAAACTGTTTGACCAGCATCTGGTAACCCTTTCAACCTATATGATGCTGATGCACCTATATTTGCAATCATAATTAGATAACAAAAAGAAACTCTACACTGCATTACAAGCTGCTTTTGATGCAACAGTCAGATATTTCAAAAAATAAATGATAGAAATAAGTGCACACATAAGAGTTAGAGATATTCAAGTTCTGACTAATAATCCACTAAATGACATTCTTTTTAAAAATACCGAACACTAAAGACATTCTAAAATAAATACTAAAATAAAAGGAATGAAATAAAACACTAAATTACCATTAAATCATTTAAAATGTTGATACAACAACAACAACAACAAAAAAGGGACATTAACTGATAACTGATGTGGATAAGTGGGAAGTAGGCTGGTTGGTATCTGAATGACAGCAGAAAGGCTGTGTGTGATGCTATGGGTAAGTGAAAAGACGAGTGAGACTGAGCGGAAGAACTGTGGGAAGCGATCCGCATATAAAAGTGTGGCACGATCCTTATCTTTTTCCTTCCTTTACGTTCCTGCCTTAATCCTCTCACTCACTACTACCTTCATTACCAGCCCACCTTCGACTCAAATCTCTCTCTGTCTCTCTCCCTCGCTGGGAGTTGAAAAGTTCACAGGGCCTTTGAGCCGAATCTCTCAATCACCCCCCTTCTAACCCTGGCCTCTGAGGCTGTGTGTGCGCATACCCGCCGTTCATGCACTCTCTCAGAGTCTGACGATCATTCAAATGCTGTGAGGAACTGATTCTTTAAGCAAGGCTGAAAATTTCAATTTGGGTTTCTGCGAGCGGGAACCGTTCGGCTGTGGCAACTCTTCAGGGCTCAAGCCAGGATTACAAATTCATGTGGTAATGTGCTAGCTGCCTCTCAAGGTAGGTAAAAATCAATATAGCAGATGTTTATAAAGCAGAAAGCCTCTCTATGAGAGCTCAGAAATGCTACTGCCCCCATTATCTCTGCTCTAACCAATCAAATCATTTCCAAAATGACAAAACGAAGAGAGTCGAGGGGAAACAGACTGTGACCCAGTACGTTTTATGATGTATTTAATAAGACAATTTCATGCCTCTAAATGAGCCAAAGATATCCTCTTCATTAAGACTGCATGGGCTGAGATGGACGGTTTGTCATTTAATCCAGTTTAGCTTGGCATGATAAAGGGCAATAGTCAATCTGCCACACAGAGAACCAGCAGAAAAAGCATGTTTAAGAAGAACTTTATCTGTATGGACTGACAGATCAGCCAAAAAATGAAATTTCTGCAATCATTTGCTTACCTTCATTACATGATCACATGGTCGTGACTACTCAAGTCACGGTCATAATGCAGGAGGAAGTGTGTCACTTACAAAGACTTTGAAATCATCATGTTACATTTAAACAAACTGCTTCAAACTTGTTTTCAACTTCAAGACACGGTTGATATAAAATTGCAAAAAGTATTATTGATATTGTAAATAGTGTTGTTATAGTAACATAAAATTTTAATACTCATTGTGAGTATTTTTGAGGCTTTAAGAATTCATTAAAATTTAGCACACACATTCATTCAAAGGATATTTAGAATAATGGTTCAAATGTTTTTGTTCACAATTTAAGCCAGTGGGGCTCAAAACACTACTGAACTGCATTGACTGTCATTATATGGTCCCAAAAAAAAAAAGTCCTACATGTATAGAACAACATGAGGGTGAGTAGTAATGACATTTCACAGTTTTGGTTAGACTACCCCTTTAAAAAATGTAAGATGAATAAATACAAATAATTTACAGTATGTTAGATCTATGGTATGAAAATCTGTTCTAAAAAAAGATATTAGTTTTGTATAAAATACCAAGAGTGTTGTGTAACATTGAATGAAATACAGGAGTTGAGCAAATACAGTCCTCCAGAGATCCTGAGTATGGTTTGTGTGTGTGTTTATGGCAAAAGAGGGATATACACAGTGAAGATGACTTTGATCTCAGGGGTTCATAGGGTCGGTGTGAAAATTTGGAGAGCATGTAGCCATTTACTCATATCCCACCCACACACAGTACAGAATGACTCACACACACTCTGCCAGTCGTGTTTGTTTTCTTCCCGACTAGCGTGTGTGTGTGTGTATGTGTACTCATGTGCATGTGTGTGGAAGGTTTAAGGCCTCCCTGCTCAAATGGAACAAAAGAGATATAAGCATAAAGGAGGAAAAAAAATTCCCAAACAAGGGGCAAATGTGGGGTTTCCGGCCAAGAGATAGATGGAAAAAAAACCTGCAAAAAAGCAAGTGCCTGAGATCAGTCAGAGAACATCTAGGTCTCTGTGTCCTGCTCTGAAATGAAGTGAGAAGCACATGGCTGGGTGGAACAGCACATGGCTTCTGGCCGTGTTTCAGCGGGTCAAAGCCTTTCCACAATGTTGCCTGATAGGGAACAGGCTCTTGCAGCTGTCCAGCCATTCTGTTCACTGCAGGCAAAACAGCCTGGAGCCAGAGACCCTGGTTTAAGCGCTCCCACCCCCTACGGCAACCGTTGGAGGAGCGGAGAATACAAAGGTGGAATGGGGCGGAAATATGTGGGAAACAGGTTGCAGAGAGCCATTTGTTCTCTGTTGGGAGCCTGAGATAAAAATAGAAAATCTAGCAGAAGACTGAAGCCAGGGTCAAGGGCGGGATTAAAATCCACCCATTATGCACAAAGGCGTCACACCCAGAACAGGAAGCAGGATAGAGCATTTTGCTAGATTCAACACTGTTGCCTTACATCAAATCACAAGCCTTGGGCAGGTCTGTGGAGATGATCTCTGAGGTCAAAACATTGGTAACATATCACTTTCACTACCACAAGTATGATCGGGAAGTATAAACATGTGTTTGCAACTTACTGCAGGCACCAATAGCTTCTTGACCTCTTCGACCGCTCTTCTCATCTTGATCTCGGCACGCGTCTGTGTGTCCTCCACTGTGATCAGCACATGCAGCTCTTCATTTAGGTGCTCCCAGTTCGGCTTCCCTCTGTTCTGCTCCTCCTGAGAGAGAGAGAGAGAGAGAGAGAGAGAGAGAGAGAGAGAGAGAGAGAGAGAGAGAGAGAGAGAGAGAGAGAGAGAGAGAGAGAGAGAGAGAGAGAGAGAGAGAGAGAGAGAGAGAGAGAGAGAGAGAGATTAGCAGCAGTGATGACAGGATTTTTTTTTTTTTTTACAGGACATCAAACTTTGAGTCAGTGTGAGAGTGTGACACTTTCTTGCCATAGATGACCGCCCGCAATCTAATGCAGCCTCACAGCGAGTTAAAGACTGCTGTTCTTCAAACAGCAGCTATTACCCCAGAGCACATTAACACAAGCTGGGAATCTGAGAAGAATATTTACCAACAACACAGTCACAATTAGTCAGTTAGCTGCCACATGCAATTTCACCAGAAAAATGACTGTAAAAATGAAACAATTCTGGTACCTAGTAGTCTTTCTACTAATTTTTAGTGTGGTCATAATGTTGTTCAGAACGCACTAAGTTTTGTGAGCAGCAATAAAAAAAAGGCCCATTAAAAAGTCCATTGTAAAATTAATATTTGTTGTGCTTATTTGATTTGCAATTAAAACAATATATATAATTACTATAAATTACATCTGTGATATTACTTATCTGGAAAAAAACTGACATTCAACAGAGAGCTTAATTATTATTTAAATAAAGCTTGAATGATCACGATCAATCCGTAATAGTCATCAGCTCTAAAAACTCTGATCGTAGCATCCCTATAGAATATTATTTAAAATATCTCTATATCAGCCAAATTCAGTCTCTAAACTAAAAAGTTGCAGGTTATACATAAAAAGCTACAGTTTTTTTGATCAGTGTAAGTCCATTGCACACTGATCTAAGTGGAGACCAAAAATATTTCAATTTTAAGCAGAACAGGCAAAACAATCAGACTCTTAGAGCACAATTCTCTCGGTGATCATTTAAAATGGTCTGCAGTTAGAGTACATGACCGTTTGATTGGCCTGGGTTAACAGCTGCCTCAAAAGAAAGCCATTATGCTACAGTAGAGCTGTCTGAACAGTTGGAGGTGCTAAACCGTTTTAAAAAAACCTTTAGGCTCTTGAGGGTGGGCCTATTTCAAAGCCAACAATTACCCACCACCCAAGCTTTCAACACCTCTCAAGAGCCTGACTGTTCATTCATACCAGTTGCACTGTTTTTGAACCTGGTCAAAATGATAAGCCCTCTTTGAAGGATTTAAAAAAAATATTGGGTAATATAGGACACCAAGGTATGGTATACATTTCAATCATCATATCAAGAAAATCTATAGTAACATTACTGTAACATAGCAAAAACATATTTAAATAAATAAAATAAAAATATCCACTATAAAGAAGTTAAAAAGTTGGATGGAGCAATGCTAAAAACATTATTTCAAAAGCATAATACACTTCCCATTGCACACCTCTTATACATGAAACGATCAGTAATACAAAGACAGAATTCCAAGGGAAGTCGTTTAAAGACCACTTGACCGGCCCTAAACAGCTCCTGTTCACATTGATTACAAGTACATTGTCGGCATCTGTCCCTCCCCCAATGTTTCCAATGATGCTTTCAGATCATTGCTCAGTCAGACACATCAATTAGCATGCCTGCTTCACAAACGACCACGGAGTGGTGGATCTCAGCGGGGAGGAGAAGGGTCCACCTGACACGCTTACTAATACACCGACTGAGACCCAGTGGAGTGCCTATGACACCGCTTTCCCAGGCACTGCCATGGATACTGTTGCTATGGCAATGATCAATGTACAATATACTGTGAATGTGTGCATTAGGGCTATCACAATATAATATTTTTACTACACAATTATCATGGCTAAAAGAATTCATGATAAATATATTATTGTGATATTACATTAATGCGGGTTAAAATAAATAAATAATACATATATATATATGTATATATATATATATATATATATATATATATATATATATATATATATATATACACACACACACACGTTAAAGAATAATACATAATACACTCTTAGCATGCTTACATGCACATTTTGATGTGAACTTTGACTTTGAAATAAATTATAGGTATTAAAACCCTTAGTGCAAGTCATCTCTTTATAACAATGTTTTCAGGTTTCACATTAATTATGTGGCACAGTTGTGAACTGATGTTTCAATAGAAATGAAGAGATGAATTTTGACAAAATGGCAGATATTTGAAATAAATGATTAGTAACAAAATGCTTCCTCCTAGTGATTTTCACACACTTATAGTTGAAGATATAGTATTTGAAATAAATGATAGGTGAGAAAATGCTTATTCCAGGTTTCACTTTTTAAACATAATTTTCAGGTCTCATTGTAATCATGTGATATTGCAAAAAACATAAATCAAATGAATAAATGAAGTAAACATTGACTAAATGTGATTTGCAATGCTGTTATAATGATTTACAAAGTTTAAATATGACTTCACATATAAAAAAAAATATAAAAACCTTGAAAATAACTAGAGGTTGACTGATAGTGGATTTTACCGATACCGATAACTAGGTTTGACCGTACTAGCCGATATTTTTTCAAATGGATACTGGATAAAAAACAAACATAACACTCCAAGTAAAACAGTGCGCGCATATATATATATATATATATATATATATATATATATATATATATATATATATATATATATATATATATATATATATATATAAATAAATAAATACGAATATTTAATTTCTACATAACGAATTCTACAGAAAAATAATTTTTACATTAAAATATTAAAGATCAAATGTGTGTTTTTTAGCTATAACCTGAACGTAAATTTCATAACACCCTGAAAGTCCCATAGCTTTCATGATTTAAATGCATTAGCCTATGCAATATAGATTTTTACAGCATGTATTAATATCTGAGCAATACAATTGTACCTTGATCATTCATGTTAGTTCATAGGACATTAAGGTTAACAGATAAAATAAAAATGAAAACTCAATTTAAAATGTATTAGTAAATGTTAAAATGAACAAACTAACGATGAAAAATACTTCTACAACATTTATAAACCTTAGTTAATGCTAAAAATGTTATCTTATTGTAAAGTGTTACCATTCCATATACATCCAAAGAGTCATGCTTAAAGATGGCCATCTTTAAATATCTGCAAAGGTCAGAGCATTAAAATTACATATATGTAGGCCTATATTACATGTATAGTCTCTCACTTTATTTGCTTCTATTTTAGAACACTTGATTATCCAATCGAAATAACACTGTATTGTAGTGATAAAAAACGGACTGAAATCAAATGCGTTTCTGATTTGTTTATGTTTCTGTCAGTTACATGAACATACCAATGTTGAGAAAGCAATCAAGTCACTAGCTTCATATATGCAACTTCACCGGCTAATGAATGCATGAAAATGACTAGCTGGATATAAACAAATGGAAATAGATGGTAACAATTGCAACATTAAACATTTGGGTCAGGTTTGAGTGCGTTTTTGTCACATTGTTTTAACCGCTTAAGGTAGCCACTACTAATGTTATGGCGCTTTTCCACAGCATGGTACGGTACGGTTCGGTACGGCACACTTTGGTGCTTTTCCACTGCATGGTACGTTACGGCACGGCTCGGCCCGGTACGGCTCACTTGTGGCGCTTTTCCACTGCATGGTACGGTACGGTATGCTTCGCTTTAAATGGTACCACCTCTGTTGAGGTTCCAAGTGTACCGTACCGATACTAAAATGTGACGTGAAAACACTGCAGATCAATGATTGGTCAGACAATGATTGGTCAGACAGAATCGTCACTACCAGCGTCATTGTATTTGCGAGACATGTGCTGTGTGTGCTCTCACGCAGCCTCACGTGTTACAATAAACGTGCGGTGCCAGTGATCATTTATATTTGGCCTCTAAAGGCTGCTCTCGCTCTGTATAATTCCAGAAGTCACTTCTCAGTGCTCTCATACTGTGTAATGACAGAACACTCTTTTCAGCCGCTCCAGCAATGGACGCAACCCGGAAAAACTATCGTTATGGATTTTTGCCGATAATGATAGCTCCACCAATCAACTATCGGTACCGATATATCGGCAAAACCAAAGAATCGGTCGACTTCTAAAAAGAAATATATTAGTGAGCAGAATGAGCCAATGAGAGGTCCTCTGTTGCCATCTAGTGCTTATGGCAATTTCAGGGAATTTATAAAAGGAATATAGCGTTTTCACTTTTTAACTGTTGTAGAGGCACCTTTGTCCGATCTCCAATAAATTGTGCATGCTTGTTTAGAGTCATATGTCACATGTGCTTCTTTTCAAGAAGATCTGAACATTCCTTAAGGGATTCCTTATTGGCTTTCAGGGACGCTTGGTCAATGCCACATTTTGAAATGACACTATTGTAGCCATCCAAATGCAAAAGTTAAACTTTTTTGATAATTATTGACCTAGAAAGTCCAGAGAATTGTACTGCATTGGTTTTATTCAGATTGAGCGAATAACCTAGGACTAGTTTGCAAAAGTAATTATTTTTTACTATTGGTCAATCGATATATCACCAAGGCCGATATATAGGCCGATTTTTTTGATTGGCCGATGTGTAGGACTTTTATTTTGATGGCACTTCAGACTTTTATTTTGATGGGCAGCGGAGTGAACATCAACGCCAGAGAAGAGAATGGCAGCGCCTGATCACACAGTGCACTCACATTCACCCTCTTCATTAGTTTACTATCTCAGTTATATCTAATAATTTGTTAGACAGAACTGGTAAATAAAGAAAGTAAATGGTATGCGAAAAAGTAAAGCGTTGCTTTTATATTATTTGTAACAGAAAATGCAAACAATCAGGCTAAAATACTTTATCATTAACCAACTACATCATTAACCAATTATATCAACATTCTGCAAATGCGCATCGACATCATTGAACCAAATCTCTGAATATCTAATAAACATTTAACTACACAAACCTTGCAGATTTAATCGAATCCAGCTGTGATATCTTGTGAAGTGTGCATTTGTAGCCTGTATAAATGTGTTAGTGCGAGTGATGGTCGGTCCGTGCAAAGTGAGTGAATGCGAACAGAAGATCAGCTTCACAGGAGACACGATCGAAAAACTTTAAATCCTTAATTTTAAACAATGCTGTGCTATATCCAGTTGCCCACTGTGTCATATTCATATAATTTTCACTGTGTGGTGTAAGTAAAATTAGCGTTAACTTATCTTTATTTGAAAAAATATGATTGCCAGTGCGTACAAAATTATCAAATTACTGAGTGCCATTACAGTGTGTGGCGAACAGGACGGCCGAGGGACGTGAGAGAACGGCGCGAGGCCGGTGGTGCAATTGCTAATGAGCAACACCTGTAAAGCACACCGGTCTCGCATCTCTCACGGAGGAGCGGAAGCATAAAGGAGGAGCGACAACGTTGATGATAGAGAGAGGAACAGGTCTGTATTTTAGTTGAGTTTTGTTTTTTGTATTTGTGTTTTATTTTAGCCAGCAGTCGTCCGCGAGGGGCTGCTGGCCGTTATGTTTATTTTGGGTAAGCCAGCAGTCGTCCGCGAGGGGCTGCTGGCGGTATTTTAGTTTGTTTGTTTTATTTTAATAAAGTATGTTTAAATCTTTGCCGGTTCACGCCTCCTCCTTCCCAGAAAATTGCTACACTGGTGCCGAAACCCGGGAAAAGGGAGGAACGCGCTGTCAGAGAGTCCTCGCCGCTGTGGGGAATCCGCGGTGCCATCGGGCATGGTGCGCGAGTCGCCGCCGCTCGCCGTGGGCCAGAGCCTGCTGCCATCCGCCAGAAGGGGAGGAGCAGGGAGCGGGGGACTCGCGGCCCTGGACGCTCGAGGCGGTGCGCTGGAGTGAGTTGCCGGTGGGACAGTCGAGCTCGCTGCCGGCCGCCTGTGTATTGGAGGGGCGGCTGTCATCCGGGAGGGAGAGGAGGAGATTGAAATGAGTAATTACTAATTTAAATTAGTACTCTTAAAAGCAAAAGTTACTGCACTATTCTCAAAGTGAACACAGAATACTTTTGGATCCATGCATGGAGATAACCCTTCAGCTTGGAGCAGAGCAAAGGCATGGACTGTAAACACCCACACACCCCGGCCCACCAGGGAGCCAGGTCAATACCTTGTCATCTAAAGGTGGGTGAGGGGCAGGTAGCGTAGGGCAAGTAGAACAACCAAAAGTCTGTCACTCTGACTGTATGTGCATCAAAGACAAGAGAGCAAAATAAACCATGCAAAGTTTTCACCCTGCAAAGGCACTGGTTCGATTCGACTGACAGTTGGTCGGCCTGGCTGGAAATAATCCCAGGACCCTATAAATACTGTTCAAACCAGAGCAGAACTCAAGCTACAGTCTTGAACAGCTGTCCCGGGAGTAGTTTACAGGCAACTGTTTAACAGGAGTGGAAAATTGACTGGAAAAAAGCTCAAACTACCAAAATGGGCAGGAGAGTGGTTCAAGCAAGATCTTTTGAATGAACATTAGATCGATTCTAACATTGTTCACATTCATTTTCTTGGCACAAGACGTTAGCAAAAAGCTAACAAGATATTCTTAAGAAATGGTTTTTCAAACAAATGCACACACTAAAAGAAAATGCCAAAAGCCAAGGTTTTTTTTGGGCAAATAAAAGGTTAAATAATTATGGCCAAATGTTAGTTATTAATAAAGTTTCGCAATTGTTTCCATTGAACTTTATCGCATTAATGTAAATTCTTTAAATGTCACAAAACTTTGAAAACTCCTAAAAAAGTTGTCCCGAAAAGAAAATTTCACCACATTATTTTCTAAATGCATCTTATTTTTAATGACCGTGTAATTTTTAATCAAAAGTTCTCTGATCATTTAGTTCGCATTAACCCCACAGATCTGCCTCAATACAATCAACGTTGTTTGAACTACATTTTTTGATAAACCGTTTAATAGATCTTTAAGTCATAATATGAAAGAAGAAGAAAAAATGCTACTTTTGCGACTGTCACAATATTGCGACTTTAAGGAACTTATTTCCTATTATAAATGTGTGCTGTGATTCAGGTGTAAAAAAAGAAAAAGGAGATTCAAATTAAACGAAGTTCAAAGAGTAAAAACTAAAAAGAGAGGAAGGACAGAGGAGAAAAAAAGCTTTAGAGAGACTATTTTGTTTCTCTGGAGAGGTTCTGTGATGCTCCGGTGAGGGTGGCCGTCTGTTACACTTGATCTATGCTGTGGTTTCTGAGAGTCCTCAATTTGAACAGCGTTTGATCAGAGGACAAGGCTACACAGAGGGACAGGTTATTATCCAGAGTTTGTCTGTCCTGTCCTCACCCATTACATCTGCTTGAGCTCAGCTTCAGTACGCACACACAACAAGCATGAGGACGTAGTGTCTCTTGAGGCTGTGTGAACTGGTGTGTACGCAGTTCTCGAGAGGGTAAATGGGGTTAAACCACCTTTGGGGAGCTGCTAAATAAAATGTCAGTCTGATTTAAGGTTAACGAAGCATTTTCTCCTGAGACTTCAGGTGATCCATCCCTTTACTTTTCAGAGCAAACACTAAACACATCACTAACAAACAACTCATTGCACTGTCGCATCCCCACAAATGACTTGGAACCAAGCCTTGTGTTATGAGAAAGACTCCCACTGCACCTCTTCTCTGAATAAGTCACTCCTTTCTCTTTCCATCCATTTCTCTACATATCCATTGCTCTTCTCTGTCCCTAGAGGCAGCAGCACGTAAATTATTGATAGCACAAAAACAGCTTTTCTAATGGACACTAAATAAACAACCCCCTCAGCCCAGACTCGTCTCCCTCTCAAGTCTCTCTCTTTAGTAGGGGTGGCACGGTACATGAAAAAACATCCGAACCGTTCGTTTCGCTAGTCTCGGTTCGGTGTGTGTGTGCGTCGCACGGTTCGACGCATGCGCAATGTAACCTCGTGCCTGTGACCTCAGACGGTGTGTTTACTTTTCGCGCGAAATAAGAGATGTGTCGACAATGGACATACATATGAGGCTTGTTCGACTTGAACCGGCGCTGCACAGGCCGATCGATGAATAACATCAAAGTACCGCGAGAGCAACGGCTTCGTATGCTTTTCAATCACTCTCGCGGTACTTTGATGTCATAAACCGATCGGTCTGTGCAGCGCCGGTTCAAGTCGAACAAGCCTATAGACAGTAAAAGTGCAGTATGGAGTGCTGCAGGTCTCGTCACGTATAGAAATGGCAAGTGGGAGAGATAAGGAAGGCTAACCGGAGTTGTAGGATGCGCCAGCGTCGTAAAGCTAAGTCCGGTGTGTGGGAACATTTTGGATTTCATGTTACCTATGATATTTAAATATATACAGTGACACTAAGTTTAGATACGAACTCCAGTCATATGTTTCCAAATACTGCACTTTAATTTCAAGTGAAAAAAAACTATCCTCGCTCTCAGGGAATAGAAGCATTGTAGATACTGTTTTTGTGTTGAGGTTGAACTTATGTTCCACTTTATGGTTATGGCCTTTGCAATTGTTATAGCCTCATTATCGGCAATTATGTGTAACATTTTGACTTATTTAAAAGATAGTGCTTTAAGAGTTCTTCTCTTTTTCTTTTATAAGATAAACATTTTGTAAGAGCTACACTGAAGTTGACAGTTTGATAAATGCAAGTTAATTTTAATCTTTGTGTGCTAAAAATGCACATAAGTCCCTGTAGAGATAGCAATACACATTCTCCTTTTTTGCCAAATAAACAAAAGCATTTCATCAATGTCTTCTCTCTTGCTGTATCAAAATGTCACCTAGCTTTCCTCAGAGATGGTCTCAATAATGTGCTTAAAGTCAAGTCAAATTCAAGTCAAGTTTGTGCATGATTACATGATATAAATTTTTTTAATACGGTATCCTGAAATGTGGATAATTAAGCTATAGCCTAGGGTGAAGTACATTTCTGGAGTGTTAAAGATTATAAGAAAAAATAACAAGAACCGTACAGAACCGAAAACCGTGACCCTAAAACCGTGATACGAACCGAACCGTGTGTTTTGTGAACCGTGCCACCCCTACTCTTTAGATAGGTCCAACTATACTCACAATTGTCAGTTCCGGTGTACGCGTCTCTCGTTCACTACTGAAACATTAAAGTATGAAAACATACATAGGACAATACCTAAAAAATGGCAATGTTAGATCAGTTTAGAACAGTATTTTTCTCTTCACCATCAGGGTTTATTTGACAAATATCACTGCCTGTTCTAACTATTTGGCCAGGTTCTATCCACTGATTGTTGATTCTATAGAGGCATATCTAAATGAGAGCTTGCAGTTGACTGTACGGAAGGGATGATTGGAGGAGATTCACAGGTACATCAGCCAAGAATCAACACTTTGGTGGAAAAGGATATGACCGAGTCAGTCAGGAGACTATTCTGAGAAACTCAGTAAGGAAGCAGGAGATCTCAATCTCTGTGTTAATTAGTTATCTAGACCAGGGGTTTTCAAACTGTGGGTCGAGACCCATTTGTGGGTTGCAGATTGGGAAGAGGTGGGTCGCGCAGTCACTATTGGCTGCAGCAAAATTTACATTTCATGAATCTCTCACACACACACACACTCACACACACACACACACACACACACACACACACACACACACACACACACACACACACACACACACACACACACACACACACACACACACACACACACACACACACACACACACACATTACTCCAATCACTGCTCTGCATTCTGCATGAGATTCCCAAAATGGGATTATTTCCCTACGTTTCCCAAAATCATCGTGAGCTAAGTTGATTGTAGAGACCATTTGTGGTAATGGTTTTACGATCTACTTAGGCATATGATGCTTTTGGAAAACGTATTAGGGCCTGTTAACACATAGCGCCTAAAAATCGCGTAGAAAACGCTAGACGCGCAGCGTTCTCCTTTTTCCAGAGTGCTAGGGCGGTTGCGCACCGCGTTCTCCTTTTTCCAAAGCGCTAGGGCGGTTACACTCCGGAGGCGTCTGTCGTTGCTAAGCGCAACCATCAGCTGCGCTCTCTGTTACAGCAAGGAAAATGCTTGCGGCATTCTGAAAAGTTGAGATGTTTTTATCTCGATGCGGCGCGGACGCGCTTGGAAAAAACTAGCGCATCGCACCGCGACCACGGCGCTTCCATTATGAGCGTGCCTACATTTGAAATAACGAACTTGAGCGGGCAAAAGACGCGATATATGAACAGGCCCTTAATCTGTCGTCTGTTCAACACAGCGCTGTTGTCTTTCAGAGATATGGTCTTCGTAAGAGTGCGTTATTTGCATTCCCTTGTATGCATTTTGCTACCTACCAACAAATAAGGAAAATATTTATGTAAAACGTATTTCACATGTACACACACGAGGACGAAAGTGTTTTCTGCGCTGAACAACGTGATGAGTTTAACAACACTTGTAGCAGGTCATGGGCCTACTGTCAAATAAAATAATTTAGAAAATGTAAATTATTTGTTGTTATATCAAACCTTTGGTTAAGATTAAGGTTACTTAATCTTTAATTTCTTTAAATTTGTTCTGCCGTGTCTGGGTAAATTAGTTGAGGCAGCAGACAAGAACTACTCAGTATTCTTCACTTTATTTCAACAGCCATTAGGCTGCTATTTTAATTATACATTTTTTGATAATGTACCATAAGTTTGTATTGCAATTAAACTAATGTGTCTTTCATACTATGACAAGGAAAAAACTAAAGAGATCTAACGCCTCCCACCCCACCCCACATTCAATTAAATTCAATTCAATTCAAATTTATTTGTATAGCGCTTTTCACAATACACATTGTCTCAAAGGAGCTTTACAGAAATTGCATTTCGGAAATGTACATAGAAAAATACAAAATACATTCATGCTTTAAAGTTATTTTGGTGGGTCTTGAGATAGATTATGCTTGTCTAGGTGGGTCCTGGAATGGAAAAGTTTGGGAACCTCTGATCTAGACAACAGCATTCAGCAGGGCAATTGAAGACATAACCACTACAGAAATACTATAATATAGGAAATATAACTTCTTTCTAGGATTAAACCTTTTCTGCATCAAGGCCTTTAGTCCACACATGGCTTCTACAGAGGGGAGCAGAGCTGGGGCCCAGGTGTGTGTGTGGTAATGCTAATGCAGTGATGGGGATTTCCTGATAAAACGGCTCCACGGGGACGCTGACAGAGATACAAAGATAAAGACTAGACCAGACAAATGTTGCTGATTCCTGGCAAAAAGATCTCTGTGGGTTGTTCAAGACTTTAGAATTAAATCAGCTCAGTTGCTTACTACAGAATCAGCCATTTCTTCTGATTTTTCAGCATGTATTGCTGAGCAGATACACGTACAAATGCCATTTTGCCCAACCCCTTGAGAAAGTCTCCGCTAGAGCTGACGGGGCAGTACTGTTATGTCTCTGTGCAACATAACACCTGAAGCCATAATTTTCCATCATTCAGGCTTTAGCTCTTCCTCTGCTGATCACACAGTGGGTCTCTTCTGACACTGTAGGGGAAGATCTGGGTCCTAATTTCTAGTGCATCTACTATGTGCTTTTGTTCTCTCTGACACTCACACCACAGCCAGGCCTGAAATAGAACTGAGCCTCAGCCGGAGTGCTGCGAGCTAACTATGAGTGTGTGCTGGAGAGAGAAAAAAAGACATTGGACAGAACAAATGAGCGAATTGGCTCATTAAGGACAAACTGGTTCCAAATGGCAAACTTCAGCAGAATGCTGTCTGTGAAGGAGGAAGAGGTGGTTGAGGAAGCTCCGAATTGTGACTAAGTGGTCACATTTGTCCATGCTTGTCCAACATGTCCTATTGGTGTCAATTTTGTCATGCTGGGGCCCCACCTTATTGATTATGTGGTGCCATTTTTTCTCAGAATAAACCATGCAGCATGGAAAATGGCCCAATGGACAGTGCAGATAAGAACATGCAACAGGCAAATTTGAACAGTGCTGGTTGCTGCTGTGGGAACCACCTTGAAGCATGGGTCGATTAGTTTAAATTAGGGCACAGTACTATTTAAATGGGCCTAGTATAAATTAGGTGTTAGTTAACTTTTTACAGATGTTCTTATTGATAATATGAGTAAATGTACAGCTATATCTCATCTCAAAATCAAATGTTTCTGTGCATCTCACCTTCTTTCTGTCTCTCATGGAGCTCCTCCCTCTCACCATGATCTTGCAGCCAGTCTCTGCCTCCAGTTGCTTTGCCGTGAGTCCACGAGGGCCAAGTATTCTCCCGACAAAATTATACTGGGAAAACAAGAGTACGATAGAGAGGGATTACAATGCATTCAGAAACTTAAAACATATTTTTTTATAAAACGATGTTGCACATACACACGTATTGCTTCTTAAGTCACTAAGAAGAGGTTCACACTTTAACGAAGTAGTTAATCTATAAATACATTAGTCAGCATTTAATCACCTTTCGGTAGTTTCAAAATTGTATAACTTTAATTGGAACCTAAAAGGAGTCAGTATTTACTTTAAACTGCAACTACTCTACGTAACGAAAATAAGTTGTGGTTAACACTGTCATTCTGTCTAATTTTGTCATACAGGTTAGGAACGACATGGTGGTGCAGCAGCATTCCTGACCACCCACACACACACACACCAGAATAATCAGAACAGCAGTAGTATTAAGAATCACAGAAAATTGTATGTACTGGAACGATAATTCAATTAGCTGCACAATAAAATCCTCAGAATCCTCCATCTGACACTGTGAGCATAGTGTGTAATTATGTATTTCAAGAAATAAACAAAAAAGGCTTCTCTCTCCCACACTAATAATTCAATTAGCTCTAATGTAGCTTTTTGACCAGCAAACGTCAAGACACTAATTTGTGGGGACATTCAAAAAAATAAATAAATAAATTAAAAAAAAAAAAAAAAAAAAAAAAAAAAAACTGACGTGAATACCTCAACTGACCAGGCGGCTAATCACTCTTCCCCTGGCAGCCGCTTATGAGCTACGGCCTCGGCGAATCAGGAAGACAGATAGAAAAACGAGAGCTTGAAAACATCTTCTAGCTCATGTTTGCCAAACAGAATGCTAAGCAGCGCCGTAAAGCCTCTTTCTTGCTTTTCCACCTTCCTGATCTTCATTTTGTATGTCCTTCATAATTCTCTCTTTCAGTTATCGTGCTCGGAGGCATGGAAAAGTGAAAAGCTGGCAGTATGTAATGTAAATAAGAAATGAAACAACGGGAGAGAATTAAAGTAGGGGAGGGGTCTTATCGCGGCCCTGGTCCCTGACGCTGTGCTTCAGGGCTTTGTATAAGAGCACGCTTTATTTACCTCGGTAATCCTACCAGCTTTACAGCGCCTCTCTGACAGCACAGCTCCAACTAAAAATAATAAAATAAAATGCACTTTTTTTCAATCTCTATCAGTTTACTTCTCTGACTCAGGGTAAAGACAGAGACAGTCATCCTGTACGAGATTAATCCTGTCCTTTACGAATACAGGCCACATACACACTGCAACTTAATTTGGTTGTCGCTCCTCTTCTGAGTACTTAATCCAGTTCTGCACCCAGACGGTTTGGTTTGTTTAGTTTATGAGAGTTAAAACCATATTCTTTATCCCTCCTAAAAAGTTCAGGTAGCGGCGTTCAGAACTGAAATAAACAACTTGTCTTGTATTCATTTAAAATGTAAAAGAAAACTTGTGTTCACCAAGGCTGCATTTATTTAACCTAAAATACAGTAAAAAAAAAGTAATATTGTGAAAAATGACTACAATTTAAAATAAATGCTTTCTAATTTAATATCTTTTAAAAATATAATTTATTCCTGTGATGGCAAAGCTGAACTTTTCTGTAACCATTAACATTCTTTAGTATCACATGATCCTTTGGAAATCTTTCTAATATGTCGATTTGGTGCTCAAATACTTATCAATGTTGAAAACGGTTGTGTTTTTCTTAGGGCTGCAACTAACGATTATTTTAATAATCGATTAATCTGTTCATTATTTTTCCGATTAATCGGATTAAAAAAAACAGAAGAAAAAAAAGCATTAATTTCCAACACTTTATTCAAAAACAGAACTGACAGTGCAAATTCACAGTGCAAAAGATCTTCAGAAAGTGCACAAACAGGTCACTCCTTGAACATCCCTGAGCTGTTAAAGTAATAATAATAATAAAAGAATGGACTAACACAAAAAACATACACATGTATGCTTTACATCTGCCAAATATATAGGCTTTTTTAAAATAGTGAACAAAAAGATGTATATTTTTGTTAAAAGGGACCTGAGCTGTTAGAACAATAAATAATTTGATTTTAAAATGATTTGTTTGAACGTCAGAACTTGTTCTCTACACTACACTCACAGACGCACACACTCACAAAGTCTCACACTCACAGACGCACACACTCACAGACTCTCACACTCACAGATGCAAACACTCAAACTCACACTCACAAACGCGCACACTCACAGACGCGCACACTCACAGACGCGCACACTCACAGACGCGCACACTCACAGACGCGCACACTCACAGACGCGCACACTCACAAACTTGTGTTGTTTTGTTTGTCAAATATGTTGTAATCTTTAACAAAATGTTTGACATTATTTGACAAGCACATGCACACAAAAGACAAGTCTCGTGCAGTCGGATAATAGGTAACAATAATAGCAACAATAATGAATACAACAGAAGATAATATCTCTAGTCTATCCTAATATTAATTATAAATACAATGTATATAAAATATAAATACAATGGATTGACCACCTCATATGGTGTGTAAGGCCTATTTTGCAGCTCATCCATTCAGAGCATATAGTGAAGTTTCTCGGAGTCATTTAGAATGAAAAATTCAGTGCTGCAAATTGTGGAAAAAATATTCCTCTTGTAGTGGTACTTGGGACAGACAAGAAAGTGTTTTCATCTTCTGTCTATCTGATTGAAATCACAGTCTGCTAATTCAGTGGTAAAAATTTAATTGGTTTTATTTATTGTTGTCCATTTATCGAACTTCCATGCCTCTTAATAATTACATTCCTATGTACCAATTTACTAATGCTCGGACACACTTGGTCTCTCTCGCACACAGAGACACTCGGTATCTTTTGCACACTGTTGCTCGCGCACTGACACACTCGGTCTCTCTCGCGCGCAAACACACTCGGTATCTTTCGCACACTGTCGCTCGCGCGCTGACACACTCGGTCTCTCTCGCGCGCAAACACACTCGGTATCTTTCGCACACTGTCGCTCGCGCGCTGACACACTCGGTCTCTCTCGCGCGCAGACACACTCTGTATCTTTTGCACACTGTCGCTCGCGCGCTGACACACTCGGTCTCTCTCGCGCGCAGACACACTCGGTCTCTCTCGCGCGCAGACACACTCGGTATCTCTCGCACACTGTCGCTCGTGCGCTGACACACCTGGCTCTCTCTCGCGCAGCGTCCAGTCCGGCGCCTCATAGCTCTGCTCCGCGCTGAACACATTTTTTTTTACTCAAACATCTCCGCGACTTATTGATAGTCGCGCGACACAACGAATCGATAATGAAATTCGTTGCCAACTATTTTAATAATCGATTTTAATCGATTTAATCTATTCGTTGTTGCAGCCCTAGTTTTTTTGGAAACCGTCAGAAACCCAAACAAAAAAAAAATATTTTTTGAATATGATAAATGTCTTTGCTAGCCGCGTTTCCAAAACCTTTCAAAATTGCGCAAATTAAGATTGCGAATTGAAAATACGGCCAATGGAAACAAAATGGAAACAACATATTGTTTATCGCAAAAAGGTTTATGCTCGCATGAGGTGGTTTTTCATTCAATTCGAAACAGAAATATTTCTCAAAACTGCAATGGAAACAGTTTTTGTGCATTTACAGGTCACCTGACGTAGATGGCGCGGTATGTTTGAACAGAAAACGAGAGAGTTCTTTATTAAATTCATAAAAGACAAAAGAATTACAGGACTGCTGGATTCTAAACCTCAAAGAAATGCCACAATCAAGACATCGAAGCAGATATGAGGGAGAAACGCCGAGAAACACTTCATATGTGCCGCTCCAAGTATAAGGGTCTTTCCTTACCATTAATGCTTGGATAACACACATAGGTCTCCTTCGATTAATAATAACTGCCAGTGCAGTGGCTGGGATATACGTAAACCTACCAACATCCGTCGCCATGATTTTTGGAATGACTTGTCGTGAGTGGAAACAAATGACGTTTTAGTTGCATAACATCGGTTAATGGAAACACCGTCATTTCGCAATAGTTTTTTGTCGACATTTAGAAAGACAGAATTTTTTTTAAATAAAATATAATATTCGCACCTACTGTCACTTTTGATCAATGTAATTCTTCCTCCCTGCTGTAAGAAAGAACTAAGATAAATGATGTTATAATCCCAAACTTTTGAATGGTAGTGTATATCTGCATTATGAGAGGCTTTGCAAGCTTGTTGTGTGGAATTTACCTGCTCTGGTAATGTGAAAATGTTTAAATGGCTTCTGTAGAAAAAACATTAACACCTCTTACACTGAACACTAAATTTCATTCACAAAAGTAGGCTAGCCCATGGGATTAAATAGGTTTCAAAGAACAAAGACAAACAAAAATTTGGACAGCTTGTCACCAGTTGCTACTGTTAGCTTGGTAATGTAACCACTAACACAGGATAAACTTTTGATAGGTTTCTTTTTACAAGCCATAGATTCCAAAATGTCAACCAATAGGAGTGATTCCTATGTGACGTACAGGATTCAATACCCACAATTAATCACAGCAGTACAATTTTGCATTGTGCATTATAAATCAACAGAAAGAGAACTCAAAAGACTGACTCACGATTAGTCAAACTCAAAAAACAGACGGCATGACCTGCCTAAATAAATAGGAAAACAATGCTGTTTCTCTCTAACGGCTTATTGTTCCAACACAGATGACACGGTGTAATCCGACAGCTCCGACTGTGTAGGTGGATCAGATACGCTGGAGTTCTTCACATACATTCCAAATGCTCTCTCATGAGACGCTGAGCAGGATACACGTGCAAAACGGTGAACTAAAGCAGCAGTGCTGCACACCACATCACATCATCTTCATGAGACAGCCAGAAGTGACAATGCCTTAGGTGAACATGTGCGCTGACTGTCCGTCACCATCACTCAACTGTAAACAAACGAGGTGGTGATAAAACAGCAGCAAAAATACATATGCAACACCACCGCACACAGAGCAATGTCAGGATGAACAGATATCGTCAGAAGTTCATCAATCCCTCTCTTCCACAGGAGCGCACCTGCACAATCTCTCTCTCCATGCAGATGAGAGAGGATTCTCCACTGTGTGTATGCGTGTTGATGTTGATTGGACATGGCAGAGAGCAGCGGCCTGATGCGGTGGGGGAAATTGCTCACTTTGAATACTGGAACCAGACAGTAATTACAGCCTGGAGGAGATGCCACCATTTTACTTCCTGTAGAGGGAGGAAGGGAGGCACGAGGGCAATGATAGAGGAGATAGAGAGAAATACTAACGTTTTAAGAGGACAGGATGAGAAAATGTTTTTACTTTATGGTGGCATATCGTGTTTGTGAGAGAGTCTGAGAGGGGCAGAGATGAACCACAAAAAAAGCCTGGAAAATTCCACCCTACCACCACACAAACATCTGACATATAAAACAGGGCTCTGTGTGTGTGAGTCACAGATCAGCTCATTTAGTGATCTCACCAACAAGGAAAATCAAATAAAATCTAGACACAAGACAGAACAACAATTTGATCGCTGCAGTTATTTATACAAGTTGAAATAACTCACAGCAACCAATCCACATATGATCGCTCAATTCAAACTAATATTTTATTTCAGACAGGCAAGGGGAAGACATTTACAGGAATAGCTGTGCCACCTCAAAAAAAAAAAAAAAAAAAAAATATTTGCCACACTCAGAGCTTAAAACGTCCACCTCATTACATACAAAGAATGTATTTAATCAAGCTCCATAAACAGCTCATTTGGATATTGGGGGACTTGTGACGTCACATGCTAAAACATTTGCAAATGACTACCTCATGAGCCAGACATCGACGAATACTTTAACATCATCACATAATAAGCCCCTCCCACAGGCATCCAGTCGCTTAATGGCTGACACTTGCATACACCGGATGACAGCGTCACATCAAAAGCAAATAGAAACCATAATAATCACTGAGCTTGTCTACACTGGATGCAGTACACAGACGCCCATTCACTTTACTCTAAGCGCTTGAGTCTGCCAACAAGAGAAAAAAATGGAAGAGTAAATAGAATAGTAAAGGAACGTTTGTTTTGTCGCTTCCTGTTTAACCCGCTTGTTTGGGTCTCCCTACAGACTCCAGAGGGATAACAGCGTCAAAAAAACAAGTGGATGGTTTATTTTTAATGGCGTCCTGGACCATGTCAGGGGGATTATATGTTTGTTCAGAGAATCTGACTGCAGATTGCTTTGTAAACGAGGCACCATGTAAAAGAGTTTGCAAAGAATTTTTTGTTGATAAATGAAGCAGTCAGCTGTATTGGATCTGAGAGCAGCTGCACCTCAAACAAAACTAAACGATTTCATAATGTTTTGTCTGTAAATGACTGTTTTACATGGATAACATTTTCAAAACACTTGCATGCAATAATGAGTGGGCGTTGATTCAATGTCCTATGCAATGACTTTAGGCCGTTTACTGACAAGCCTTAAAGGAGCCGCCCCTTAAAAACAGATCATTTCAGATAGAGGGTCAGAATGAGGGATGAAAATATTTGTTTTTCCACATATAGCCTATGTTTGGAGGGTTTTTTGTGCAAAAAACTTTAACATAAGTTAACCTCAAGGGACATATTAAAATTATAAATAAATCTGTCATAACCTCTTTAAATATTATTAATAAAGTATAGCGTAATTACTTGTAATTAATAATCACCATCAAATTAGACTAATTATAATTATAAAATAATATTGGCTAACCAGTGTAACATAATGGTGATGATGATAATAATAATAATAATAATAATAATAAACAAAATAACAGTGTTTTGTTTTTATTATGCTAAAAAAACAGATTAGCCAATATTTGTATTAATAATAATAATCACTAATTAACCATTATTATTATTACAACAACATATTGTTAAAACTTTAATACCCACCATCATATAAGACATAACTAATTGGAATGATTCTGAATTATTTGATGAACAGGGGTCCTAATAGAGGGTAAAGAGAATCAATGCCTTTCGTGAATCGCGCGGAGGAGTGTGCGCGCAAGGCTGTCAGTGTTAAGCTGTAGGTATGTATAACAGAACAGCCTAAATGTGAGAGCAAGCGGAGAGTTGAGCAGTTCAGGGACGCAGCCAAGAGACCTGACAGAGACAAACGAGCAGCAACGATAACGCAACATTATACCTCCTACACACCCGCTCCCTTCTCGCTGTCCTCCATCACAATCACTCCACCCTGCTCCTAAGGTCACGACTCTTCATTGCTGAACATTTAACACGTACTGGTAACATCATAACCAAGAACACACATATGTCCTTCTGAAATTTGGTGAGAAAAATAATAATAGACGTGGAGGAAGAGAGGAAAATGTGAATATCAGAAAGTCTGTCACTCATCTGGGATGGAAAAAGAGTGGTGAGAGGGAGGGGCAGAGAAGAAACTGTAATATTAAGATATGTGAAGGTCAAGGTTTAAAAGCTCAAGTGCTGAAGATCACAGAGGGGCATTCAGAATAAAATGTGCATCTGCGGTCAGTTTGTCTAGTTTAACCGTAGGCTGTGCCTCGTCTGGAGTCTGTTTCTAAATTAGGTTGAGTCTTTTAATAGGGTGCATTCAGACACTCTCTCAGTCACTCTCTCAGTTTCTCCACAGCCAATCAAAATGCAGCATTCAGCATTCATGCCAATTCAGACTGCACCTGTCAACATTTATTCAAATCAACCAGTAGATGTTGAGATTACAAATCAACACACAAGGCCATAAGGTCAAACAACGTAGCAAATAATCTGCATGGTCTTAGAAGTTAAGCTCCATGCTGACCACTCAAACATTTCATCTTAAAAGGAAAAAGGAAATTCAAAGGAAAAAAGACCAATGTTTCTACTATAAAATTGAACAGACAGTTGATACCCCAAGCTGATTTGACCCACACACACACAAACTGAGGGGCTACAGAGACATTAAAATCAGCATAAAATGGAAATGCATACTTTTTTCAAAATTCATATAATAAATCTTATTGTAAATGATTAATCCATGCATGTTTCAATTTTTTTTTAAAGTGCAATAATGTCTTAACTAGATCCTATGAAGTGACAGATTTGTCTATTGATATATGTCAGCCTTTTTAAATAATTTTGTCCACATAAACCACATCTCTTTCTTTCAGCCCAAATTCAAATCTGCCTCAATCCAATAGCACAAACAATTATTTTATAATCGGTTTCAATCAAATGTATATCACATTACATGTAAGAAAAGATGTCACTACATCAGTTACATCGTGCAAGGCACTGTTGCTTAAGGGTATCAATACAAATTTGTTGATTTAATTTGTTTTCAGCATAATTTACAGCATTAGTCCCTCAGCTAATGCTGTAAATCACACAGGGACATTCTAACAAAAATATGAATTAAAAAAAAAAGACAACAAGGACCAAACCATGCAACTGAGTAAGGTAGTTCAGCAGAACTCAGAAAATCAGCCGTATTTGCTTACATCAATTTATCAGCTGAGGGCAGACGGAAATAAAAAAGTAAGGAAAGTGCAGTACTGCATTAAACGTACTAGTTGAGGTTCTGATCAGTTGTGGACATCACAAGAGAAAGAGGAGAGAGAGCTCATGTGTAGAGCGGAGCAAGAGTGCTGAAAACAGCTAATCCAGCGTGTTGGAAAAGAAATTCTGAGGTAATGCATCCAACTGTGGCCTCCCAGTGGAGTGATACAAGACACGCTCTTCACACACACACACACACACGCACACACACACACACACACTAATCTGCTTGCCACAGTGTAAGCACATCTGTCACCATTGTGAAGAAAAGCATCAGAAAACAGTCTCTCTCACCACATCACTTCTGTATTCGAATCTGTCCTCCGTTTTTCAGTTCATTCTGTAAACAAGTGTCGACACACAACGTCACCTCTGCCGCACCTCCCTCCTCCTCTGCAGCTTTACACATCCTCTATTCAGCACTTAATTTCTTACCTTAGTCATCCCCGTACACCACCTCACTCTCTTTCTCTGCCCCATATTTGCAATATCTCTTACTCTCTGCATCACATTTAGTTTGATCCTCCAGAGGGGAGAAGGAAAACATTACAACCCATGATCATTCTGCTGCTGTCTCTGCAGTGTCTGCATGGTTTCTGAATTATTTCATCATAGAAATGATATCTCAAAGGATTCAGTATATCATTCAATTAATCTATATGCGATATATCTAAAAGAGAAACTGAGTGTAAGAGAGTGAGGGGGAGAGAGAGAAGCAGAGATAACCTATTGGACGGCCTTGCTAATTACTAATTAACCTGTTTTAAGCAAGCGTGTGGTGTGGTAGAGCTGAGAAACAGTTTAATCTCCATTGGCAGCTGTGGATCTGAGTCTGGTTAGGAATCAAGATCCAGTTCTTTTTCAAAACTTTAAAAAAAAAAAAATTGACAAAAACAGAACTAACATTTATGACTATTACATCAAGCTGGAGTTGTGAGCTTGCAGTCTGAATTTAATGTGATGATAATACAAAGATAATAAATGCACAACATATCTCACAAATTAGCTGTCCTCGCTGACTGCCCACAACAAACACAGTGTAGTCCGATTCACAAACAAATGACTTTTTCCCATGAATTGTTCAAACTAATAAGGCTGGAATACACTACTTGACTTTTGTACCAAATGGTACATGTGCTAACTTTATAAATGACTACAGAGAAAAACTGAACACCATACACTAAACAACTGAGGATCACACACTACCAGAAAAGTTGTACGAACAAATTCACGCAGAAACATGCACCTTGTTGCAGAAGACTAATGATGATGTGTGTTCTAATAATAATGTGTGTTCTAAAATCAGCTAAAAATAGTTTGACATGCCCTAAAGCAATGGTTCTCAAACCTGTCCTAGGGACCCCTGCCACTGCACATTTTGCATGTCTCCCTCACCCAACACACCTGATTCAACTTAACAACTCATTAGTACTGACTGCAAGACTTGAATTAGGTGTGTCTGATGAGGGAGACATACAAAATGTGCAGTGGTGAGGGGTCCCTAGGACAGGTTTGAGAACCACTGCCCTAAAGCATACACTACGTGATTGTCAGTAAAATCTATCAACTCTGCCCAAAATCTGGACTGATTCTCAAAATTAAAAACACTAAAATAATGAAACCATTCCACTTTACTCCGAATGAATTCTAGCCAGTAATGATTTCTGCCAGACACACAATATCATCATCATATAGGACGGTTTTATGGATACTGGATACCAAAAATGTTGAGTATCGACCGATACCGATACCAGTGCAGTTTTTTTGAAATCAAGTAGAATTTCTATAACTTTGTGTTGAACTGATAATCACTATTTTATGTGTTAAACACAATCTAATTAATAGACAACTTCATTATAAAGAAAAACAAATCAAAAAATATATGATCATCTATGACAAAAATGCTATTATAAACTAGATTAGTGGATAACTCCGCAGTAAATTTTAGTCTATAAAAATCATGAGTGCACAATAATTGTATAAAATCTGAACATTTAGTGAAAAAATCATTTAGTGGGGAACAAAGAGACAATAAGTGTAACACTAAATCTGGTAAAACGTAACATTGCTCTTTGTATTGTAAAATACATTCATGAAAAACAAGATAACAAAAATCAAAAAGATGAATTATTTTATATATAGCCTATCCTACTATAAAATTGAAACATGTTTTAAATGTAAAGCACAGCTGTTTAATGAGGTAGCAACTTATGATAGATGGGACAGAACAAAAAAGGCTATTAATAATCTTTCATTGCGTCGCTGTATTATGATTGAAGCAACACGGAGACACAGAGCGCAGATCTTCGAGTCCGCATTGAAAAGTTCAAAGCACAAAGGAAAGACATATTGATGCGTAGTGTATTATACAGTATCTATCTATGCAATAGTTTATTGAGCCTTTTCTTTTAACAGTTTTAAATTTCAGTTACTGTGTGCATGAAGAACAATTATAGTGCTCTGACTCTAGTGTTGTGATCTAACAGACAATTGTTGTGTTATGTTAAGTTACAGCAATAAAGTCCAGCAAGAAAGTTGTTTTATGCGAAAACACAGACCTTTATCTACAGATCAAGTATAATAATAGTAACATTGAATCATCTTGGAGAGAGTTTCATCGTGTTGAGCGTCGTAACCGAACGCGACGCGCTGTTTGAATGCTGAATGAAGAATGATTGACAGCCGCAGCGCAGGGAAAAGTTTACGTGATCTTGAATTTAATGATTTAAATGTTAATTTCTATCTCACCTTATACTATATAATGGCTTCAGAACACTTATAATATAGTGCACGAAAACTTTATAGTGCTTCATAATGTTTTTGTGCCTTTTGTGGGGCTAAACAATAACACAGAATAGTATACGCACAATATCGGATTTGGATCGGCCTCGTCTGACCCATACCAAATCTGGCAAAAAAAGGCAGTATCGGAGCCAATACCGATACTGAGATCGGTGAATCCCTACAAAAAATGGCATTATCTGGCAGAAAAACAATTCAATCTGATATGGTTTTTGCACAAACAAATGTGAGGCTATAGCAGAGTGACAGGAAAGAGTTTTCATGGAGATTTGTGTTGAGTTTTACAAACAAATGAGCTATATAGGATCCGTTGAGTATCACTCCTTAATGCCAGGTCACACTAAAAGATTGATAAAATGTGAGAGACCAAAAACATAGATTTAACTGTTTGCTCCTCTAGTGTGTGGAATGCAGTGTAGCGATCAAGAGAGCACACCACACACTATCAGATTCCATTCACAAACAACCAGAGTCCTGACTTTGAATACGGGAAATCTCGCAAAATCTCTTGCATCAAATGTGATTTTTATCCCAAATCATACTTCTGTGTCAAACTCACGTCGTAGCTACGTCGTAGGCTGTGTGAAGCACGCGTACCCTACTACGTACCTTGACGGCCACCTCTCTAAAAATTGAACAATGTGGCAATCCTACGTGAACTGCAAGCACTGTGATTGGTCTGCTAGAACATATATATATATATATATATTAGGGATGCACCGATCCGATACTCAGCATCGGTATCGGCTCCGATACTGCCATTTTTGCAGGATCGGGTATCGGTCAGATGAGGCCGATCCAAATCCGATATTGTGCGTCTACTATTCTGTGTTATAGTTAACCCACAAAAGGCACAAATATTTGCCCCACAAAAGGCACAGAAACATTATAAAGCACCATAAAGTTTTCGTGCACTATCTTATAAGTGTTCTGAAGCCATTATGTAGTATAATGTGAGATATAAATTAATATTTAAGTCATTAAATTCAAGATCACGTAAACTTTTTCCCTCTGCTGCGGCTGTTAGTCATTCTCCATTCAGCATCAAACAGCGCGTCACGTTCGGGTACGACAGTCAACATGATGAAACTCTCTCCAAGATGATTCAATGTTAATATTATTATACTTGATCTGTAGATAAAGGTCTATGGTTTCGCATAAAACAACTTTATATTGCTGGACTTTATTGCTGTAACTAAATCATGTTACTTTCTACCGTGTGTCTGTTAGATCACAACACTGGAGTCAGAGCACTATCATTGTTCTTCACGCGCAAAGTAACTGATATTTAAAACTGTTAAAAGAAAAGGCTCAATAAACTATTGCATAGAGATAGATACTGTATAATACACTACGCATCAATATGTATTTCCTTTGTGCTTTGAACTTTTCAATGCGGACTCGACGTGCTGCGCGCTGTGACTCCGTGTTGCTTCAAGCGCATCATTCTACGCTCGGGATGCGCATAAGCGCTTTGTGCCGCACTGTACTGGAGCCTTTTGCGCAATGAAAGATTATTAATAGTCTTTCTTGTTCTGTCCTATCTATCATATGTTGCTGCCTCATTAAACAGCTGTGCTATACATTTAAAACATGTCTCAAATTACATAGCCTAGGCTACTATAAAATCAACAAAAAAACAATCTTTTTGATTTTTGTTATCTTGTTTTTCATGAATGTATTTTACAACAATATAAAGAGCAATGTGTAACGTTTTACAAGATTTAGTGTTACACTTATTGTCTCTTACTTGTTCCCCACTAAATGTTTTTTTTTTTCACTAAATGTTCAGATTTTATACAATTATTGTGCACTCGTGATATTTCTAGACTAGATTTTACTGCTGAACTATCCACTAATCTAGTTTATAATAGCATTTTTGTCATATATTATGATCATATATTTTTTGGATTTGTTGTTTTCCTTTATAATGAAGTTGTCTGTATTAAGTAGATGGTGTTTAACTCACAAAAGAGTGATTATCAGTTCAACACACAGTTATTGAAATTCTACTTGATTTAAAAAAAAAAAACTGCGCTGGTATCGGATTGGTATCGGTATCGGCCGATACTCAGAATTTTGGGATCGGATCGGATCGGTTTTGAAAAAGCGGTATCGTTGCATCCCTAATATATATACATCATTTGTAATGATCACTGAAATGTGGTGATCAAACACTTGTGTGACAAAGATATGTAATGGAGGCAGGGTGAATTATAGAATGATACATTTGAGCTGTAACCAAACTAGTTTGCATTGCATGTTCTATTCTATATTATCTTCTAAATACTGTTGCATAATCTTCACAAATGACTTTGTCTTTTAATTTAGTCATGTTATATAAAAAATAACATCTAGTCCTCTAGTCTCTACCAATGGAGGAAGAACTCAGATCTTTTTACTAAAGTAAAATACCATAATGAAAACGTGTTTAATTACATTTGTACAGTACTTTTGTACATTTTGCTGACTACTTTAAAATAGTATTAAACGTAAAACTAGACAATCTTAATGCAAAATGGCCCTGTATAAAGTGTTATAATTACATACATTATTGCTTGATGTTGTAATGTAGCGTTATATGCAGAATGAGCTTTTACACTGTGTCTATACCAGACGCGGCCGCTGTTGCTCACGTCACAACAGCTGTTTACCCTAGACGCGAAAAAGCGCCCGTTACAAAGTAGAACGAGGCATCAGTTTACTGTCGGAGATTTGCCGCTCGCGCCACATCCAGTGTAGACCACATCTCTGGATTATAATGGGTTCAACTGTCTTTTGTCACATCGCGCCACTAGCACCCGGTGTCTTGTTCAGGCAGCCGCAGACAAGCGTTGTCTTAACGGTAAGTTGCTAACTACAGGGATTAAAGTGAAAAAAATTCTTCTGACTGAACTTTTTTTCAGGCCAAGTCATATTCCTTTAACTTTATTTAAATTGTCGAGACCAATAGCGTTTTAAGGGGAGATGTTTTAAACCGCTTTAATATTGCCAGTTTGCGTATTTTAACAGCTATTTTAATCTATGAAAAAGAATTACTTAGCTTGACAAATAATCAACCATCTACATAACTTTTCAGTGTATGTTTTTATTTATTTTATAAGACCAAACATGCTGTATTAATATATAGTTTGTTCCATGGCAAATCGTTTTGGCTGAGGGCAAAGTGAAGTTTCATAACTTTATATATTTAGGCTATTTAACTTTAGTCAGCTCTCTAATAGGGTACAATGTTAATGTTTGACTGAATTGTTTGCTTTATTTCTCATTGTATAGCTTCTTATAGCCTACCTATTAGGCTACTTATACTTTTATACTGGATATTATTGATCATTAAAACTGACATTTAACAAAAAGAGACAGGGTTGTGTAATGTTATATATTCTAAAATATATAAAATATTATTTATATATATTTTAATATGCATTCTCTTCACTGTATGTGTAAATGTATAATAAAATAAAACTATACAACCCTGTGTTTGTTAAATGTCAGTTTTAATGATCAATAATGTTTGATATTTTTAAAATGAAAACAAAAAGCAGCAGGGTTGTGTTTTATATTTCGTGTTGTTATAAATATATGCAGTGAAGATAATCAATGTGCGTTGCCTGAACCACATTTGTTTGGCCAATATGTTTTAGTGATCGACCGATGTATCGGTTTACCGATATTTTTCCCGATATTTAAGCATTTTCCCATAATCGGGAATCGGTTTTGTAATATCGGATTTTCCGATAAACGGCGCCATCTTGTGGCCGTTTTGAGAATTCCGCCATTGCAGCCCGCGTCTGAGGAGATCAGTCAACAACAACTCTGTGCACAGGTAAAAGTATATGTTCTACTGGCTTTGCTTTAATTATTCAACTTTATTTAACATAACAGACATGCAGAAATGAGATTTAAGACATAAATGCCTGATATAGTTTATTTATGCAGCTTGGTTCTAAAAAATTGGGACGAACTCATTGAGCCACGTAGCGTAATCCGTCACGTCCTTCCCCAATAAAGACGTAACTTTACACTAATTAAATAAAACAGACATGAATGAGTGCATGTTGAAAATAAAAGCGCTGAATTTAATTCTCTATCTGTTGTATTTGCTCACCATTAGTCTCGAAAAAAAAGTTCGTTCATATTGCTGAGCACTCACTGGGTTGATGATCAGGAATGCTCAAGCACGGCCACTGAATGAAACTTTGACAAGATTATCTTGTTTAAACACCCTAGATTATATTATCATTTACTACATAGCAATTATTTCGCTAATACACATCCAAATATACCGCTTTGTGGAAATTAATTATTTATTATCTGCACGCGCGATCGCGGTTGAGTAACGTATAGCCTAATGTTATAGTTATGTGTAAATGCATAGATAAACAGCACTTTGTCATAAAGCATTTCATGATCTAGACCGACAAAAATATTAATAATTAATAACATACTAGTTGGAAAATGCAATGTATATGCTGTTTTGTTTGTTACTTTCCTGATGTTATAGGCTATTCCAGCTAATATTATGCAGTGAATTAATATTACCCAGTGAATTATTCCTCACTCTTAGTTTAAACCTATTAAACGGCACATAAACCTTCTAAAACTGTTTAAAATGAATAACATTTCTGCAAAGGTGATATGACTCCCCTGTCAAACATTACTTTTAACATTTATTTTGCCTATTGTTAACATTGTTGCTGCTGATGCTTATAAATGATATGTATAATTTAGATATAAATTATATAATGTAATAATATAAATGTTTTTATTGTAATTTGATTAGTTTACCATTTATGAAAACAAATAAACATATCCAAATACGTTAGAATAGTTTTTGTGCTTTATTTTTTTACCTCATCAAAGCTTTTATTTTTAAACAAAGACACTTAGTGCACTTTATTTTTTGCACTCAGACCCCTCTATTTATTTGTGTATAAATATCAAGGTTTTTTTTTTGTATGCAAGGAGGGAGTGATTGTTATAAATAAAATGGTTTGTTCAGTTCATTTATTGTTGTAATAATTGTGCCAAAAACAGAAGTATAACAGTAAATAAATATTGGTTCTGCATATCGGTTATCGGGCACATACACATGCAAATAATCTGTATCGGTATCGGTTATAAAAATCAATATCGGTCGATCACTAATATGTTTATGATAATATGTTCATTTATAATGAAAAGAGGTGTTTTATATAAGTTACATTTCGTTGTATTGTTGATGAAAAGAGGCAGAGTTGTATTTTATACCATATTTCGTTTTATTGTTGCCTAAAATATACATAAAGACATAACCGGAGTAGCAGAGCGAGCTGAGTGACGCGATCAAGAACGCGCTGTTCCATTTGCAGAATAACCGGACTCGCGTCCTCTCGTCCTCGGGAGTTCGTTCTCCTGAGTCGAACTTGGCAAGTCTGAACTACCAAGGACGCAAGTCCGAAGTTTGCGTAGGTTACTTGGTATTGAGAAACGGCCAATATTGACCCGCGTTCTGTTTTCTAGCATGCGCCAAGTTGAGTGTGAAACAAGACCAACGCTGCGGGGGGCTCCGGGAACAAACGCGCTCGAATTCGGACCGCAGCAAACCAGCTGTAGCCTGACATGCACTTCTCCAAAAGTGAACACGGAGCAGTTTTTCCGTGCGCGGGATTTGAAAACCCGGAGTGGACCAAAAGCGAAGCGATTACAAAATGCTTAGAGTGGATAGAGGAACGTGCATTCGCTCCAATCCAGGCTTTATCACATCCTCCTCAGCAGGGTGAATACACCTCATCTTTCCTTAATTTAAGACCTCTGCAAACTAAAATTAAGACATTTATCACACTATTTGAGAAACGAAAGCCTATTTACGGCCTTAAAATTATGAAAAGTGAATTTAAGGCATGGACAGACAGGAACCCTGCAATTGACGGAAATCCGTCATAGACTCGCTGCAATTAACGGAAATCCGTCGTAGCGACGGAGAACTTTAATCCCTGTAACTAGTTACCAGTGCGGTGGCATGTGTCTGTTGAATGGTGATTTAACGCTACATTGTCACCTGGTGAAACGAAATGCTTTAAAGTACATAAACAATGTCCCCTTCTACTCTCACAACAAGCTTATCATACTCGTTTTCTACATTAGCTAGCTAGCCATGTTTCATACCTTGTCAGTGGAGTGGAAGCTAACGGTAAGTTGCTAGCTAGTTACCAGTGCGGTGGCATGTGTCTGTTGAATGGTGATTTAACGCTACATTGTCAACTGGTGAAACGCAATGCTTTAAAATACATAAACAATGTCCCCTTCTACTCTCACAACAAGCTTATCATACTCGTTTTCTACATTATCTAGCTAGCCATGTTTCATACCTTTTCAGTGGAGTGGAAGCTAATGTGTGTGCATCTTACACAGTGTCTGAAGTAGAGACCTCCTTTTACTGAAGTGAAAGGGTTGACTGGTGTCCCTACAGTGACATGGGTCGCCATTAGCAAACAATGGAGCGCGCTCTGCTGGACAAACTACGTAGTTACACAATTTACAAGCATTTTATCCGCATTATATGTTCCGTAAAAAAGAAAATTCTAAATTTGGCGGCATATCTGCATCAGACACGCTAATACCGATATATCTGCAACAGGCTCATATCGGCCGATAAAATCGGTCGGGCTTTAGTGTATGGACTGGTTTTTACAATAACTTTGCAGGAAAAAAAGTAAAATGTTTAGATTAAGTCATGGAGACTGTGTGAACATTGACTTTACACGTTACAGAGCGACCTGGAGGTGAGTCTTCCGTCAGCTCACTTTCTGATTAGGTATTTTTGGGTTTCATGTGATAATCTCCAGAGTTTGCGCACGTTTAACACATTCGATTTGAGATTGGGGCGGCAAGCATCACACCACAGGAAAATCTGATAAGGTAATCTGTAGAACGATCATGATAATCGGGACTTTACCTAGGATTGTTGGAAGGGGAGAAATCGGTCCAAAATCACCTGAATATCTTGTTTATGGCAGGCTTTACACAATTATACACACCAAAAGAAATGCACTCTCAAACTCCAAATTATCTCATCCAACAACACATAAAAGTCCCAAAACAACAGTCCACCAGTCCAAACCTTGAATAGCTGGTCCAAATTAGACTTCTATTCTCCACTCTTCTACATCCCTCACTCTCCTTCTCTATACACGTGTGTGTATGTAATAATTTGGAGGGCAGAAAATCCAATCTGAAAGATTATGACACAAGTCCTTTGAGAGCAAAGTAATTACTCTCTCTAAAGAGAATGAGAGATGGATATGAGTATGAGAATATGAGAGAGAGAGCTAGAGCGCGAGAGAACGAGAGTGAGAGAGGCCTATGTGTGTAGAGAGAGACAGCCCGTTATCCCTAATATAAATCATATTTTTTCATCTAGTTACCTCTCTTTCTTTTGTTTAATCCTTTCTAAACACCAGGAGCAAAATCAATCTTTGTAAGCTCCAAGCATTTAGTTCTGACACACAATAACAAAATATAAGCAAACAAAAGCCACATGAGCACAGGGGTGGTGTGGTAAACAGGTGGTTTAATAGATGACTAGAGTTACTAAAAGCTGCAGTTCCATTAACATGTAATCATTTAGCAGACACTTTTATCCAAAGCGACTTACAAATGAGGAAAAGCATTAGCAATTTATCATTCGAGAGTCAGCAATATTGGTAGTACCGCAATATGGAATATAAAGAGCAAGTGCAGACAACTATTACAAAACAGAGCAGAAGTGTAACTTTAGAAAAGTTCGTTTTTAATTAAATTGTTTATCAAATACTAAATGCAAACAATTTACAACTATAACAAAATATCCAGACAAGGAACAACAGGTGAATACAATTGCTATTATTTACAGGAAGTGCCTTATCGACATGGATCTTGATTTGAGAAGAACCAGAGGATGAAACCTGTCACTTTTTACTTTGCCTGTCGGTCCTGCCCTCTTTTTTTCTGAGCCAAATGTAATTTGTGTCTGAATTAACACAAGCAAGCTGAACAGGGCAAAGGAGGCAGAGACGGTGTAATCTCCTCCTCTCTCTCACTGAAGAGTCAGCCCACTGCACTGGACACACACAATTTCATATGCATCCCTGTTGGCTTCTAGTCCACCTGCCAAGACTGTCTGCAGAGGCCCCCAATTACAGTCTCTGAAATTCATCAGCCTTACACAGTGGTTTAAAACCCTGCAAGTTGCCTATAGACTTGTGTTGTCACGGTACCAAAATGTCAGTATTTGGTACCAATACCAGTGAAAATCCACAGTTCTCTGTACCAAAGCTTAATTTAGATTGAATTTATATATATTTAAGTGTATATCATTGTTACAAAGATGTAAACTGTCGTATTAAAAACACTTTACAATAAGATTCCATTTGTTAACATTAGATAAAAATGACCTAACAATAAACAATAGTTATATACACTGTTGCATATATTCTCCTTGGGGTTCATTTAAAAATTTACTAATACATTTTTAAAATCAAAAGTTTTATCTGCACAATGAATGAAGTAAACAAACATGAACAATCAATTGTTTGTATTAAATAACATTCACAAACATTAACTAATGTTGTAAAAATATTTTGTTCACTCAATGTGTTGATATTAGAGAATGCATTAAGTAATGTTAATGAATGGTATCTTATTGTAGTGTTACCAAACTATAAAGGCGATAAAACAGGTTTTATTTGACTTAACGGTACTTTTATTTAATCCAAAACTGCGAACTCATATTTAGGCTAATTTTAAAAGGGCTTTTTAAACCTGCTAAGAGTTATCCAGGCAAGAATAAGCCTAGAACTGCTTTTCTGACGGACTGATATTAATGACATAAATAGGGATGCACCGATACCAGTACTCGGGTGTCGGTCCGATACTGTGCTCATGTACTCGTAAAAACTACCCCGATACAACCACACATACCACTTTAGGGGCCGTTCACATACCACGTTTTTTGCACGTGCAAAATTCGGTATTTTAAATGTAGGCTATGCTGCGGCGAGATGAAGATCTCCTAAGTACCCCCTGAAGTACTGGGTCTTTTGACAACACTACTATAGACAGTGTTTTTGGGCATCACGGGCACGTCTGAACACACCCATGGAAATCTGCCATCTTGGCACTAGACACGGCAACTAGTCAAACAATTTGGTAGGTTGAATTCTAATAATTTTTTATAGCTTGTTTTAACTTTATTACATTCGGTTTAAAACTGTTTTTGAGACCTAAACTGTGAAAGGACCATGTCGCTTTTCCGACAATTGTAGAACGTTTTCCTCTCCCGAGTTCTGCAGAACTGACATTAAAAAAAAAATTCAGAATGAGCAGCGCCGCTATAATTTTTTAAACTGCACTTCTGAGAGCACGCAGAAAATATGAAACATCTGCATGTACAAATGGCAATTAAGAACCAACGTCAGGGAAATGAAAAGGCGCGCATCTACAGAAAAGCATAAGTGGCAAATGAGGGGTCTGTGTGCGGGCGGGCCTCCTCTGATGAATCTGTGAGCTTTTCAGAAACAGCTCGATGTCATTTGCGAGGCTCAATTGGAGTCCTTTGGCTTCAAAAGCCCCAGTAATAACCTGCAAATTAAAACTGGGGGCTTTAGTATGATCTCCAACCTACCAAACCTTAATATTGCCTCACATAAAAAACAGCTTCCCATCCCCCTATAAGCCCATCAGTCAGGGAAGAAAATAACTATGAAAAACCTTCAATAACAATCCCGGCATTAGACAGGAGACCCATCCGTTCTCAGTTCAAGGATGACTTTATTAATAGCTTGTTGCTTCGGTGAGCTGATTGCAGCAGAACAGCCGCGTGCGTCTCTACCGTTAAGCGAGCCAGAACTCAGAGGTGACCACTTCCTGAATCTCAGAAGAGATCAGATGGTTCAACCACACACATATGGCCTGAATAATGCCGTTGTGCACCCATGAGATAATTTAGCTGAAATGAACTGCCGGATTTCACCACAATTGATGTGTGCTTATGTAGATGTGTCTGTGTCCACTCATAAAGGTGTTTGTATGGCATGTGAATGAAATTACAATGTAACCAGCTAAAATAATCAGAATTATTCACAGAGCCCTGTGGCCACATACACTACACCACAGACATACATATTCATAACAGTGTGTTTGGCCTGCAACACACACACACGGACACACCGCAATGTTACAGCAGAAAGCAGTTTGTAGACGACAGGTGAAGTAATAGGATTTTGTCCAAGGAGAGAGGGAGCTAAACATCTTGCTGAAACACACTGGCAGCACAAGAGGAAAGACAAAGATAGAGCAAGAGAGGGGGAGGAAAACTGTCACTTCCATATAGACCTGGTCTGTCTGCCACCTTTTTTCCTCCCAGACATACCAGTCAGTCTATTCCATCTGAAAAACTCAGGAGAGAGACTGTTACTGTATATAGTAGACAGATGGTTATAAACAGGACTACTACTAGTAACGTTTAGAGATGTTTTGAAGGTCATGCCTTGACCCAGATGTTTGATATAAGGTTAGATTCTTTAGATTGGCCACACAACTGAGCGCAAGCTCACAGATACACACTTGTAAACCAACATTCACGTTCACAGGACAAGCTATTTTTATGAAATGGACATTCTGTGCTAAAGACAAAGGAACCAAGACCTAATTACCCATAAGTATGTGTTAGAGTCCTGTTGAGAATACTACACACGTATACATACATAATATTTATATATATATATATATATATATATATATATATATATATATATATATATATATATATATATATATATATATATATATATATATATATAAATAAATATAAAACACAGAGAGAGAGAGAGAGAGAGAGAGAGAGAGAGAGAGAGAGAGAGAGAGAGAGAGAGAGAGAGAGAGAGAGAGAGAGAGAGAGAGAGAATCTTTTTTCTACACCGTGTTGTAATTCTATTTCTGAGAATCAGTTATTCCGTTTTTTTTTCCTTGTATTTTCCATTTACTCCATGTTCCTTTCTATGGCTCCTTTATTTTTATTTATTTTTGTTTTAATCATATGTCCTTCAGAATTATGGAAATGTGACAATATTTCATATTTATAAAATCACACATAAGTTTGTTTCACTATATGGGGCCAAAATCACACATAAGTTTGTTTCACTATATGTGGGCAATTGTGGCCTAATGGTTAGAGAGTCGGACTTGTAACCCGAAGGTTGTCGGTTTGATTCTCAATACGACAGGAAACAAGTGAGGTGCCCTTGAGCAAGGCTGTCCACTGCTCCACGTGTCCACGGTTTAGTGTGTGTGTGTGTGTGTGTGTGTGTGTTCTCACTACTCACTGCCCTAACTTGGATGGGTTAAAAGCAGAGGACAAATTCCAAGTTTGGGTTACCATACTTGGCCTTCACTTCACTATATTAGTGACGCCATTGCTTAGACTTAAATTGATTTTATATCAGGTCAATGATATTTTATATCACCTAAGTCAACCCCTACCCCTAAACCTACCCATCACATGTGCATAACACTAGGTTTAAATAAAAACATGTTTTGGATATTTAAGAAGCCTTTTTGTGAGGACCAGTTTGACTAGTCAGTTGTAACAAGATGTCCCTATATAAGTGAGGACATTTGGCCTTCACAAGTATAGCCAAACCTGGAGAGACACAGACAAAAGACCAGGACTGGGTCAGTTTACTCTAAAAGCAGAGTCTGTTTTCTGTTTATTCTCAAAGCAGTAAAGCACGAACGGACGTTTAGTCTGGAATGAGGGGTCTGACCTAGGCAAATAGCACGCTTTTACCTCTCTAGTCCGAAAGTCTTCATTTTTAAATAACCTTTTACCATATAAGTGCTAGAATCATTAATTGAGCTCAATGTAAAGCAAGCTCCCTTTCTTCCTGAACTGTAACTAGATCAGGTGTCAAACCACAGTGCGTTTAATATACAGCAAGTTTACATTATAAAACACAATAAAATACTTTCCATCCAACTGAGAGGAAACTGAGAAAGCATTATTTAAATATCAACATCTCCGAATTACCAATCATGGACACTTTATTCTCAATCAAGCTGTAGATTGGATGACCGAGCCAACTCTCCTGTCTGAAAGAGCAAATCAGATAGACTTTGACTGAAGTGGATGCTAGCATTGCTCCGCTCAATAAACTAGTAACGGCTATAATTATTCTTCCTTTTCCTGCGTGGTTAGAACATTCGGGTGAAAACGTCTATGTTTGTGTTTTGAAACAATGACTCATGCTAACCACCAGGGGGAAGAATAATGAGGCGAGACTTGCAGGGAACACAGTGAGAGAAACAGTTTTGAGGGGATTCTAATGTACACTGATGTGTGTGTGTGTGTGTGTGTGTGTGTCTCCTCCCACTTGCGTTGCTCGAAACACACAAACAGTTACTCTATATTTTCCATGGCATGATGGAGCTTAGGTGTTCATTCTATACTGGTCAGCCGTGTTTCCCAGTAGCTGTTCCAGCTATTCTGAGACGGAAGGTCACAAGAACACACTCCTAAGGTAGAGACACACCAAACCGACACCAAAGACTTAATGCTGATGAAAGCCAACTGTGTTGTCGCCTCATGTCACCTGCGTCGGGGAAGAATAGTCTGCTTGAACACACCGACAGGACTACAGCCAACTGTCAGCTAGCAGTGCGTTCTGCTCATGCATGTAAAGGAAATAAGCAGATATATTTGTCTATTTTCGTCATTCCAAAGGGGAAAGCAAAACTAAGACTGCAGGTATACAAACCATAAAGCAGCACTTGCTTACCGTTTTGAAAATCAATCATGCTGATCCCGTTCTTTGTCCCATTCCGCTCATGTTATTATGAAAATATTTGCTTTAAACACCATGGTGTTTTTTTATTCAGCAAGGATGGGTTAAATTGATTAATAGCAACAGTAAAGACATTTCTAATGTTACAAAATAATTTTTTAACTTAATTCAATGAATCCTGAAAAAAAAAGTATAAATGACTTTCATAAAATTATTAAGCAGTTATGTTTTCAACATTGATATTAGAATGATTTCTGAAGTATCGTGTGACACTGAAGACTGGAGTAATTGTTGTTCAAAATTCAGATTTGACATGATATAAGGATAAACAGAAAAAAGTTATTTTAAATTAAATAATTTCACAATATTACTATTTTACTTTATTTTTTATCAAATAAATGCAGCCTTGGTGAGTGGCAAGACACTCCTTTCAACCACCAAAACCAGCACCCCACTCAAATTTGTCAAACATTTCCTAACAATAACTAGTGATCAACCATTATATCGGCCGATATTTGGCTTTTTGTTTTTTTTTTAATATCGGCCGATACGTTTTTCTGTTTGGCCGATGTGGTGGATGCGGGACTTTTATTTTTAATGGGGCTGAGAATGTATAAAGTACATATATTATATATATCGGCCACCCTGCTCCCTAAGATATTGGCATCGGCCAATTTATACACAGAGCTTTCGGGTCAGACAGAGGTGAATATATTTCTCAAGTAAAGCAGCAATTCATTACACAAAGTGCTTATAAGTAAAAGCCAATTTAAAAAAGTAACATTCTGCACAAAATAAAGATAAGCTGAGCAGTAGTCTCCTTCATAATTAACTCGGCTTCAAACTCCGAGAAACCTGGGGTTACGTGTGTGTGGGGGGGGGGGGGGGGGGTCCGCTGGGACGGATGGGGTGGCCTTTATCGGGCCGTCAGAGGGAAAACGCATTTCATGCTCTGCTGACCCACCCCCCTTTTCTCTCTTCCCCTCTCCCTTGTCCACCTAGCAGAAAAATTAGGCAGCAAAATTGCTCCCCCTGTGTGACACGACCACCGATGTGTGTGTGTTTGTGTCAGAGAATATGAGAGAAATATCAAACAAGACCATCTAAACGTCAAGCTACATTATGTGCATCTCTCTTAAGCTTCTCAAACGCACAAAACAAGCTAAAAAGATCCTACTTTACTACTGGAGCATGGCCTGTGGCATTCCGGCACCATTCCCAGCTCCCTACAGGGGACTGATACTGGAAAAACTACTATAGCTGGACTAGCTTATGACAGGGAGTCCTTATTTACTCCCAAACGTCATGTTTTCACCAGGAGTAAAAATTCTCACTTATAGATTTCATCAGTCACTGTAACTGTCAATCACCCATCACTATAGCAACAATCAATCACTGTGCTTGATTCTAAAAGTATGGGTAACATCTAGAGTTGTCAAAAAATAGACTTCGGTACTGAAATTGTGACGATACCAGCATTTCCCTCTAGCATTTTGAGTGCTGTTGAAAAGATTCTTAAACACCTCTGATTTGCCATTGTGATGACACGCTCAACATATGTCTGTGATTGGCAACAATGATCAATTCTTCAAATACATGTTGTCTTTTACGCTCTTAAGCGAGCGCTTACACAGATACAAACGAGAGCGTTTAAAATGAGACGTCTATCAACAGATAAACGGATAAACGGATCAAACGCTCCGTGTGTATCTGTAAGCGCTCGATGAAAAGCGTCAAAGACAACATGTTTTTGAAGAGTTGATCATTGTTGCCAATCAGAGACATATGTTGAGCATGTCAACAACGGCCAATCAGAGGTGTTTTTAAGAATCTTTTCAACAGCGCTCAACATGCTAGAGGGAAATGCTGGCATAGTCAAATTTTTTAAATTTCAGTACAGACTTGATACCAAAGTCGATACTTTTGACTCCAGTAACATCATTTGACAGAAAAATGTACAAAGTAAGTGAGACTCACATCCGGGTACTCTTTGACCGGTACAAAGAGTTTCTCCTGCAGATGTACGATGGCTCCCGCTGGCTCAGGTAACTCCAGTGGGTGCTTGTCCACCAGACCGTTCACTGTGTCGTTATACATGTCTTTCCTCACTCTGGTTATCTCTGCAGGTAGACAAAAAAAAGACAAACAGATCAGAAACTGCTGAATGAGAGAGATAAAAAAAGACAAAAAGGCATAAAATGCAACGCTCCCTTCATTAACATGAGATTCCAGCGCATATCCTCGTAAAAAATTCAGTTGCCAAATTTCATGGAAAAATTTACAATTTTTAAATTTCACAGTAACAGGAACTCACATGCACATACTGAGATCTTTTAAACAGAGACTCTTTCAAAGCTACCAGTCCCAGATGAGGTTAAACTGCTGCTGCCAAAACATGATTAAGCTCAGGATGGCCATTCCTGTCACTCACACACGACCTCCCCCCCATGATCATTCCCTTCATCACACACAGAGGCGTGTGTGTTTTAAAAACTAATGAGCTAAATAAGCAAAATGCAGGAATTCAAGTCTGCTGCTCTCAAATGTCATTCCTCACTCTACAAACTACAGTTCAAAAGTTTGCTACAGCACTGACACATGTTGACAGCCGTCTCAAAGCAATATCATGAAAAAAAGTGGAATCACAGCATCAGTAGTGCTTACACACACGTTGACAAGATTGTTCAACAACTAGGAAAGATCCATAAAATCCAGCAAATTGGATTTAATAAAAAAAAACAATTGGAAACTCACTGAAATTCTCATTGGTTGATGGTCTAACTGAGATTGTTTTAAAAGTTGTGGTCACATTTCTACTGATGCAAATCCTTGCCTTTTTACCTCTATGGCAGTCCTTATTGAATTGAATGGATTTGCAGCATTCTCTGATAAAGTGCAAACGAGTGTGTGTATGTGCCTTGAAGGTGACTGTGGAGAACTGGCATGAGGAGGCCTATAACACTGAAACTGTGCGTGTTTCATGGGGCCCCAGAATCCTGGAAGGGGGTTGAAGGGTGACGCAACACCCAGATCAGAACAACAGCAGCTCATGGACCATGTAAGGGTGAAACCTTTAACACAACGTATCTTGTCTCACACATGCAATGAGTCCCAGAGGAGGTGACACAACCGCTACAAGTATATTAGTCACATTTACAGAATTCAGTCCATCTTTCGCTCTCGACCCGAGAGCAACCTCATATTCCTCCACCCTTCTCTTTTTCCATCCCTCGGTCTCACCCTGTGTCTCTCCCTCCACCTTTCTCACACTAGAGAAGCAAGGATTTATCTCTGGTTCTCTTGAGTAAAAGTGCTGCATGTTTAATATTCTTGGACTGCAAGAGTAGGTTAGAGTAAAGGCAGGAATTAAAAAGTTTAATTATCCTCGACTGAACTAGAAATGTGCTATGAACAAGAACGTGTTCATTTAAATCTTCTCCCAGGCTCACACAGTATACATCCCTGACCATGGGACCTTTCAATAGACATCAGATATAAACAGTGTAAATGATAATCTAAAGTGTACATTAGGCATAAAAAAAAAAATTAGTTTGGTTCCGGTTTCCGACCGACCCTGTCAATTTATGTGCGACCCAAATTTATTTTATGAGCTTGGGGAAGAAATAATACAAATTAAATAAATACACAAATAAAAAACTTTGAGGCGAACTATAATTTATGTTTTTGTACAGCACCGTATTTGTATAGCCTGTTGTCCTCCAGCAATGCTAAAAAACGAGGCAGCCACAGGCGTTCACACATCGTCGTTGTCATGTAGATGCACTGCTGCGGCTCGTGACAGGGCGCATGAACTGAACGAGCAGAGAGAGAGAGAGAGAGAGAGAGAGAGATAGAGATAGAGAGAGAGCCCCGGTCGCGCACACGCACTCTCTCTGCGGAGTCAGGCAAAAGTATAGGCTTCACCGTCTCAAAACTAAGCGCTGTCTTGCTCTCTCTCCCTCGCACATATTAATGAAAATAAATCGACACGATGGCAAGGTCGGAAGACTAAAGTTTAGCCTAATGTGGAGCATTCGGAGATTTATTTTTTCCTGAATTACCGCTGGGTGGGAATTGTGCTAAAATACGTTGCCTTATCTTCTCTGAAAGGCGTTCATCACATTCAGCTGACATATAAACCACACTTTAAATAAACGAAAAAACTATCCAGTGATGAAATGTTTTCTGTGATGACACAAATCTTGTGGTATGTCCTAACCGCCAGGGATAATCACACAACGCGCACACGTCCGATAATGACACGTCTAATTCGCGAACTAATGACTCATTTGAACCGATTCGTTTTAATGAATGGTTAAAACAACTGATCTTTCCAACACTGAACTCACGAGACGTCTGAATCGGTGTATAACTAATCGGAAACACTTTACAATAAGGCAACCCCGTTTGCCCCCGCGCACACATTTAAAATCAGCGTGTGTGTGTGTGTGTGTAACATGCTGGGACACACAAGGTGGTAGAGTACATGTACATGTAGGCTATGTTATGAAAAAATAGAGTAGCTTATCAATCGCTACTGTAAATAAAAATAAAAAATAATCAATAATTTCCTTCCCATCCCTTGCTGCCACTAAAAAAAAAAAAAAAAAAAAAAAAAAGTCCCTACATGACCTCAACTGACAACCAACCGGAACCAAACTTTTTTTTAATTTCTTAATTTGTCACATTTTATTTTTGCCCGTCTCTGTCTTACAGACATACACACACAGTCAAACCTCTTCTAAAAGCACCTCTTCTTTTAGTGTGCACTTAAAAAAAAGCCAATGAAAAATAGAAACTAAAGTGTTTCTGTCCTTTGGCTGAACGAGAGAGGCACAGTGAAATGCCACATTACCATAAAGTAGCAGCAAGAGAGTGAGCGTGCGATAGAGCACATGCCATTATAACAGGCACAAACTCTGAGGCGAGTCCTAATTTCAATGTCCAGGACACTGGTAGCCTAATGGTTAAGTACCTTGTATGCCAGCACAAAGGTCACAGTTTAAACTCAACTAAGGGGTGAGGTAGGAATGTGGAGAAGTGGTGAGATCAGATCCGGTTCTATTAAGCAGGACACTGCTTGCCCACAATCACTCAGTGTTCAGGCTGCTGGTCTGGGGGTGCAATAGTTTACTTATTTGATTTACATTTTTATGTATTTGGCACACGCTTTTATCCAAAGCGACTTACATTGCATTCAAGGTACACATTTTACAATTTGATTATTACTTTACTCGTTTATTTGATTATTTTAGTGATAACAAAACTCACGGTTCCGATCACATTACAGTTTTTGAGACACAGACCGGACTGGCAAGAAAGGTTTTTTTCGGCGTAACTTTGTTTTCCATTTATTACTTAAAGGGGACATTAAGTACTGCGATACCACAGCAAAAACTTCTTGCCTATCTAATAAAGTTCAAACATTATTAAAGGCAAGTGAACAGTCAATAAAAAATTAAGAACAAATATACTGATTACAAGCATAGATAAATACAATTCAACAAACTTAAAGTTACAAATGAAGGTAGGTCTAGGTCTAAGTGTAGTATTCATTTCAGGAACCTTAATGTAATAATTACATGTAAAATAACTAGGGGTGTTAACAGTACAAAAAAAATGACGTTTGGTACAGCAGGGGGTAGCAAACTAAACATAATAGGGCTGGGTATTGTTAGGAATTTCACAATTCGATTTCGATTCTTTTGGCTTCAATTAGATTTCGATTCAATATTGATTTATTAGCTTCGATATCGATTCAATAATTAGTAAATACACAAGTAATTAAGTACCTGAGTATATTTTTAAATAATGTGTGCAGTATTACTAATGTTTAAGAACAAATTGACCCCAGCATGTTTCCTGTCATGGTTTATTTAGCAGAACAAACGGTACAATATTGTACATGTGTTGAATACACACCACAACTGTAACAAACAGGTGCTTCATTAACTCCACTAAAGTGCATGTAACTGTAATAGAAAGTATATTTCTTTCTTCCTATACATTCAAGTTATAAAAGAAATGTAAACAGAAACACAAAATGTGCATACTCATAAAAAAATGCACTTCGTGAGGCAAACGCGCGCACATTTGCGCGCGCACATTTGCGCACACACACGCAAGGACTCTTTCTCTCTTACTCTGTGCTGTGCGCGCGCTACTCGGTTTGGAGCTCGCGAACTCTAGATTTCGGGAGATTTGAACTAATTTGCGGACATCATGGAGCCGCGATCAATATGCGGGAGACTCCCGGAGACTTATTGTTGTTCTTATGATCATTTAGGGGGGCTTAGGAACATTTTGGGGTAGCTTAAGCCCCCCTAAAATAGGCCTAACGACGTCCCTGGTTGGTGGTGCAGGCTTGAACGGAGTGCAGCTACTGCCCGTCATCTTGCTGTTTTGGTAAAGAGCGTCTTGTACAACGCTGAATGCTCTCACTAGAGTGTTGCCCACAGCGCCGCCACTGGCCGGTGGGCTGAGTCGATTCATAGGGTTTGATGAATCGATATTGAATTGAGAAACAAATAACTGCAATGCATTGATGAATCGATATTTTTACCCAGCCCTAAAATATAACATTGCTTTTTTTTATTAAACATTGGTTTACTAAACAAATTGTGTCTGTCTTTATATTAATTCAGCTATAATATAAAGTTTTTTAAGGATAAAAAAAAAGATCTGCTAATGCTGTAAATTACATATGGAGCCTTTACTTGCACATTACTATAATATTAAAAGTTAAAAACAGAGCCCAAACTATAGCCAAAATTCAGTTGCTATTTATTTTTAGATATAATAATCAACACTCAAATAACAAATTGAATGCAAACAGTAGGCTATTTGCAGTATATTAAATCGTTTTTGACAATTATTTTGCACTGAAATGACACTCTGTTGGCTCTGACAGCGTTGCATCACGTGCAATATAGCCTATGATTTCCGAAAATAGTACTATGTCAACTAGTGATATCAGCACAAGAACTGTTGAGGAATATGCAACAATTTAGACAATCATTTTTGTCATAGGTTATAATAAGTGACAGACAGTCACACTATCATTTCAGCCATGCAAGGCCATGCACAGAGCGAGGCTGAAGCTCAGCCTCGCGGCTGAGACACAAATTTAAGTTTATTAACTTAAAGGGATAGTTCACCCAAAAATGAAAATTCTGACAGTATTTACTCACCCTCATGTTGTTTCAACCCCGTAAGACCTTCGTTCGTCTGCGGAACACGAATTAAGATATTTTTGATGAAATCTTAGAGCTGGATCACTCCTCCATAGGCTTCTTAAGGGATTGAAACTTGCCAGCCACGAAAGGTTATTAAATATATTGTTAAAATAGTCCAAGTGACTACAGTGGCTCAATCTTAAGTTTATCAAGCGACGAGAATACTTTTTGTGAGCAAAAAAACCCAAAATAACGACTTTTTCAACTATTCATTTCCTTCTCTGTGGGCCTCTAGTCAGTTAACGTAGTGTGATAGCGTAGAGCTACATCACACGTAGGCTCACTATTGGGCGACGCTGGTCATGTGTGTGATGCGTGTGACGTACAACAACAGAAGAACTGCACTATATCACAAGTGAACTGACTCGAGGCCCACAGAGAAGGAAATTAATAGTTGAAATCAAGTTATTCATTTATTTTTCGCGCACAAAAAGTATTCTCGTCGTTTGATAAACTTAAGATTGAGTCACTGTAGTCGCTTGGAATATTTTAACAATATCTTTAATAACTTTTAGGGGCTGGCAAGCTTCAATCCCTTAAGAAGCCTATGGAGGAGTGATCCAGCTCATAAAAATATCATAATTCGTGTTCCGAAGATGAACGAAGGTCTTACGAGGTTGGAACAACATGAGGGTGAGTAAATACTGACAAAATTTTCATTTTTGGGTGAACTATCTCTTTAAATCTTTTATTCTTAAACACACAAGGCACATCCACTTTAATATTAAAAAGTTGACAATTCCTTCCGTGATATTATTTTTGAGTTTGGATGATAGAGGCTTAATGGTGCGTTCACACCGGACGCGAATAGAGCGTCTAGCGCAAGTGATTTCAATGTTAAGTCAATGCAAAGACGCGTTACGCGCGTAAAAAAATCATGCGGCGCGAATGAGGCGTAGAGCGCGGTGCGGTAGACGCAAATTCATTTCATTCACGCGTCAAGTTCACGCGAATGGCGCGAATTGGGCCTCTGGCACGTTCCGCGCGAATGATTTATTTAGTGCTTTTTGTGCATTCACACGTTTGACGTGAATTCGCGTCTGCCGCCCGAGTTGAAAAATCTGAACATCTGCATCAAATTCGCGCCGCGTTAACCAATCAGGAGCCAGCTTGCTGCTACTTGATTTTAATATGAGACATTAATTTTGTATGCTATTTATTCCATATCTAATCTAGATTATATGAAACATTATTATTATTCTAATGTAAAGAGAACCAACATACTTTAGTGCAAGAACATAGTTCGTGGACAGTGTTGTGTGAGGGAAAAAAAAACACAGGACAGTTTAATCACTTTTGTAGTAGCCTAAGCTGGCTCCATTTATCATCAAAACAAAAATAAATTACAGATTAGGTGGGTGAGGGCGAGAGCAAGGGTGATCCTCGCTCCGATGCGGGACAGCAGGTCATTGAACTGGGCGCGGGACAGCCGGAAGTACCGCTGAAAGCGGCCGCCATCCAGGCGCAGCTCCTGGAGCAAATGATGAAACTCGTCGAACTGGGTTCGCCTCCGAAGGGTCTGGTGGACCCAAATACGGCGATGATGATCCCTACGCCGCTGTTCTGCTCTCCAGAGCAAATAAAGAGCGGTGACTCTCTCGATAAATGACCCATCAAAAACAGACATCTTGTAAAAAGATGGCCGCCAACGGGGTTCAAAACTTTCGCCTCCGATGCGCGTGAGGCGCGTAAATTTCACTTCAAACTTTTGTTTTTACGCACGTCAGTTTCACTCTTGTCGCGCAAATTAACACAAAGTGGTCAAGCGTAAAACTAGACGCAGTGGACGCGAATTTGACGCGCTATTCGCATCCGGTGTGAACGCACAGTAACTTCCAGCGTGGTCTGGGGGATGCTACCTTCGTTGCAGCCTACTCAAAACAGACGGGGCAACCTAACGCAGACAAGTTAGCTTACCGTTTTTAGGTGATATGCCATGTTTGTAGTCGAGCTGTGATATGCAACCTGTTGCTTACAAACTTTGCATTCAACTTTTTTTCCATTATCTATTTTTCTAAAATGCTGCTACACTGCCAATGTCTTTGACAAGGTAAAGGAGGATTGACTGTAAATCAAACGCTCACAATTAAATAAATATTCAGCAAAGGACCAGACCAAGGCCTTCTAGTACTTTCTTCAATCTGTCTCCAGTGGGTTGGACTAATCCAAAAAAAGTGAAAACAAGGGGGGTGTTCTGAAGACAGACTGTTACCTGTGAAACAGGGTTGCTCTGAAAACACCCCCATTAGCAATTAGTGATTTCCACCTCATTGAAATTAACGCGGCAAAAAAAAATCGAGCAAAATTTTGGTAGAGCCAGAACGTATCGACCAAAAAATCGACTAGTCGATTGGCAGATTACAGCCCTATTGCATAGAAATATTTCACCCAAAAGGCGAGCCTGTGGATATCACAAATGCAATTTTCAAACTTGCATTAGAGTTATGGCTTTGAAGGTGTCTCAAACCAGAGTCAATTATTCACCGAAAGTGGAAGAAAAAACTGACTGAGCTTTGGGCATCTAACTATTAATTCTCTCACAGACAAGAGCTGAATCTACCTTAATGCTGATAACGGTATATCAATTATCTTCATTTATTGCGCTTCATAAGGCACACATGCACATTTGCACACACGCAAGGTCTCTCGCTCTATCCCTCTCTGTCACGCGCTACACGGTTTGGAACTTCCGGGAGACAGGATGTCAACTCCATTTGGCAAAGCGCGCAAATAATGACACCTTTACGTTTGGGACAAAATTTGATTTGGTGCGAGCTGTTTTTTTAGGACTTTTTCTTTTGTTGGCGCTTTTTGCATGGCTTTGTTGGGAATTCTGTGAAGAGGTTGCCGTTTCGTCCTCCATTCTGCAATGTTTCATGTAAAAAAGGTTAAAAAAAATGTAAACTGGTCACTATTGATAAATGTATTGTATCCTTGTTAAACAAATAAAAAAACTTTTGAACAGTAGCGTATGAAGGGCAACACAGGGTGAAAGTGGTAAGAAACGTGAAGGAGGAGAACTGTATGTGGCAAGAACAAAAGAGAACATTCGCTGATCTAACACTGCACAATATTAGAAAGCAAGGAGGAGAGACAGCCTTTAAAAAACAAAACAATCCTCATCAAAACTGGTGAGAAGGTAAACAATGTTAAACATTTCGAGACCATAAGATGGAGGAATATCAGAACAGAACCCTCATGTAATTTCAAACTACTTTCTCCAGATAAACAATATATTTAAAAAAAAAATTAAAAAAAGGACAAAAACAGGGTATTTATTTTACTTTACATTTTCAACTTTCTTTACAGTGTGATGTTGCTGTTTGAACATGAAAAATGTCAAACTACTAAGTCCACTCCAAAAGGGAGTTATCAGTAAGCACTTTCTGAACTCCCCGAAACGCCTCGAGTTTTCTTCTGGGAACGTAAACGCCACAATATTCCTCATTTAAATATGGACTCTCTAATAATATGAAGAAAGGGAGAATGAAGCAGCGCGAACAGCAAGAGTTTAAAGAAACGCTGATTTCACTGGAACTTTAGAAGATGCTATACAAAAGGATGGAGAGCGCTCAAAGCTCTTTAAGATTAAAATAAAAGAGAGAGGTGCTTGAGATGAAAGTCTGCTGATGTACAAGTTTTTCCACTTTGAAGCAATGCACTTTAGCTATCATAAAGCACAGCTAGCCTCTGCAGCCACATGATTCCTGCTTAATGCATTTGCAGCTTTATTCAACCTGCAAACGACTATCTCAACAGACAATATAATTCTGCACTTAAAACTTTCAGATAGTGAAACAAGAGGATTCTTTTGGGGGGGGGGGGGGGGGGGGGGACAGTATGCTTGAGATAAGGCCTTCAGTCTTATCAAAAGTCCACACCTTTTTTTTAAGTGTAAAATCCTTTGCAATTCAATACATTTCACTGCTGACGGCCAGCAACTAAAGCTTCCTTCAGAAATGTTTGCTTCATGCATGAATTCTATGAACTCGGCACTGCATTTCATGTTTTGGAGATGAGAATATTTTCCCGCAGCAATTATATGGCTCATCCAGAGAAATATGCTGCGGAGTTTAAACGAGATGCAACAGCTTGTCAAAAACAGGTGATGGGAGCTTGTTTGCGTACCTACAACATGCAAGAGATTCAGAATTTCCTTGAAGCACTCCCAAGTTTCCCGTGTCATAAATAAAGAATTAAACGCTTGATAGGTCAAAAACATCATTAGGAAATATGCTATACAAAGCAATTTGGACAGTAAACAAGAATATAAAGAATTCTAATATAATAAGAATATAGTATATAAACTGCAAGGTTCTCTTTGTCCATTCCTGGACTGGAGAGAGAAAAAACATGATAGAATAGAGTACCGTATTTTCCGCACTATAAGGCGCCCCGGATTATAAGGCGCACCTTCAATGAATGACCTATTTTAGAACATTAACTATATATAGGGCGCACCGGATTATAAGGCGCATAAGATACTGAAGTCAAACGTTTGACTGGGTTTGCGTTATGCATCCACTAGATGTGCCAAAGGGAATGTAGCGATTGCGCGGTGCCGGAGGCGAGGCATTTATTAGTAAGCGTGAGCGCGCCGGGGCGGGCACGTAACTTACATTCGCAGCCTGACTCATACGAGTATTCATGTGCGGCGGCTCGCTGACAGCAACAGCTGGCTGTTTCGAATTAGACGACCCGGTAACTGTGAACGGGGAACGCTTTATGAACATTCTGTGACGCGCAAGTAGCGCCGGGGACAGTGTGTCTGTTCGTATGTCTGTTAGTAAGAGTGAGCGCTCGTGAGCGGGCACGTGAATTACAAACATAATGAAATACAAACACAACCTGCCAAACTTCCATGGTTACAGTTAGTGTTACTGCATTAAATCCATGGTGAATGTTGCTGATCTGTGGACTTAAAGCCTATAACTAGTTAATTCACAATGTTTCTCCTGGTCTCCACGTCAGCGCTGTTTGATCCATTAATAACGGAAAAAATTGAATGTTTCTCACTAGATTTCGCAGCGATGTTATTACTTCTGTGGCGAATTCAAATGCTTTTTTTACTGGATCTCTTAGCGCATCGTAGTAACAGTGATCAAGATCGGCTCACGCTGCACAGACATTGGTCCAAACTGAGCGTGAAGCACAAAATAATGAGTAGCGCAGTTTCGTTCCGCTTTCATTACGTTGGCCATTTTATGTTGAGCAACGTTGTAGTGGTCAAGCCATCTTTAACTTCGCAGTCCACTTACGGAACGGAACGCACCTTCAGTCAACATGACGTGGAGATGTGTGAACTTAGATCTAAGGTGATGCGCGCATTTTAATGAAAATATCGAGAGCTATATTGAACATTTTTTATATTGTTACCAAAATTGGTGTACCGTCGATAAATACCGAAACTGTTTTATCGCCCAGCCCTACAAGAGGCCTAGAGTAAAAACTACTCAAAGAATCATATTTTCACAGAGACTGTCCTAAATATTAGAGCTGAATTTCATGAATAAACATTCATTATTTTGAGCAGTGCCTCAGCTCCCTGTCAGGATACAAAAAAGAAAACAGGAATTTAGCTTCTGAGAAAGAGGAAGGGAGAGGTGAAAAAAGTCAAACAGAGAATAAAAAAATACATCTCTCTATCTCTCTCATTCAGAGCTTACATGGTTGGTGCCACCAAGCACAAGTCAAATGTAATCAGTTAGCAGAGACCAAACTACAACACTCCCAACTGAATCATACAAAATGTTTTTAAATTAATTTAACAATTCTGGTTCCAGCTCCACTAAGATTTTCATATTTTTTTAAGGATTCAAATCAATAACTCATGAGTTAGACAATGATTGCAATAAATCTTAAGAGACAATTCATCAAAAAATGGAAATTCTGTCATTTTCTGCCCTCGTGTCGTACCAAACCTGCGTGACTTTTTTCTTCTGTGGAACCCAAAAGTAGATATTTTGAAAAATGTTGGTAAAGTTTTGGTTGCCTTTGACCTTAACTGGACGAGCAAAAGAGATTTAAAAAATATTATAATATTACATTAACCAGAAGAAAGATAGTAATACAGATATGAATGACATGAGGTTGAGTAAATGATAACAGTATTTTCATTTTTGGGTGAACTGTCCCTTAAGTATTTATATTAGATGTTTAAGTGAACCGAACATCATAATCAGTTAGGTGAAGAGTTTTTGTTTGTTTGTTTGTTTTTTAAATACTGAGTAAGATCCAGTTCTAAATTCCAAACCCTAATGTGACCCTTGCAGCCAGTGCCTGATCTGGAACAGTGCAGGCAGGGTCCGAAATTAACTTTTTGGCTCACCTGCCACTGGGACTGGTAGATGAAAAAATCCACCAGCCAAGCATATTTTTTACCGGCCAAAATAATAAACAGCCTTTTTGTGTCACATATACATTAATTTATAAAGGCTATATTTAAACATTTTTGGCATTATATTTCTGGTCTATTATTTTCCGTTCGTACTTTTATTTACACACACATATTACACAATTTACACACATTAAAATAATATTTTTGTGGTGGTGCCTATAAAAATAGTTCTGTACAAATGAAATGTATTAATTGTATATTTAATAAAAAGTATGCAATAATAATATATTATAATTATTTCAAAAAAATATTTAGTTTTACTCTGCCTATTTTTTTACTCCATTTACTCTGACTGATCAGTAACTGAAGGACTGGAAATATCAGTTGTTTTTAACCCTTCATTAAAATGAATCGGTTCAAAGGAGTGAGTCATTAGTTTGCGAATTGGACGTGTCATTATGGGATATGTACGCGTTGTGTGATTATCCCGGCAGCTAGGACATCCCTCAAGATTTGTGTCAACACAGAAAACATTTAATCACTGGATAGGTTTTTTCGTTTATTTAAAGTGTGGTTTATGTCAGCTGAATGTGCGGAACGCTTCAGAGAAGATAAGGCAACGTATTTTAGCACAATTCACAGTTCACACCCAGCGGTAATTCAGGAAAAAAAATATCCGAATGCTCCACATGAAACTATGATCTTCCGACCTTTACCATCGTGTCGATTTATTTTGATGAATATGTGCCAGGGAGAGAGAGCAAGACAGCGATTAGGAGACGGTGAAGCCTTGTTTATACTTTCGCCTGGTTTCGAAGAGAAAGAGTGCGGGTGCGCGACCAGGGCTCTCTCTCTCTCTCTCGCTGTCTCTCTCTCTCTCTCTGCTCGTTCTTCAGGTGCGCCAGGTCACTTTCAATTCCCATCCCGCAAACACAACAAATCCGTCATGTCCGTAGCCATCACGCTAGATATTTTATAACATTACAAAATGGAATTGTAATAAACATTTTATTACATTACTATTTTGGTATGAACATTCACCCGCCAGGGGGGCGGATAGCCTTTTGAGATTTACTCGCCAAACGGAAAATCTACCCGCATTTGGCGCTTGGCGGGTGTTAATTTCGGACCCTGAGTGCAGGGTAATGTCTGCAACGTGTCACATTGTAATGGTTCAGCTCAATTCAGTGGAAATGCAGGCCAATTCTGAGAGATCCCCTGGATGAGCACCAGCATCAGTTCAGTGTAAAAGGGTAAGTGAAGGCAGTGGTGGGGGCCCTCAAATAAGGACACATTTACTGAACACTATAAAATGCATAAGATGCTGGTTAGTAAGGTAAGGGTTAGAACACACACACACACACACTTCACTAAGTAAAAGACCCTTATAAACTAAGATTCAAAAGCAGACAATACAAAACTCAAGTCCCACAGTCGCAATTTGATGTGGAAATTGAGCCCTTCAGTTTAGGCCAGATATTGCATGGAAACAGAGATGGATCCAAACAGAGATGGATCCAAGTGTGTCTGCTGTCCTCACCAGCAATGAGGAAACACATCAACTGTATTAGAAACTGCAACACGTCATCAGATGGAGAGGAAGGATGGAAAAAAGTCATTCCATAGGCAGAAGATAATTTCAGAGAGCAGCAACATGTCCAACAACCAACAGGTCACAAAGTGTAGAGATCCCTGCCAACAAAAACAGGTGTTTCTCAGTTATATGATATGAGAAAGGCTGAGGATTAAAAGATTAGAATGCTGGACATGTGTACTAGAATGAACCTGATCCCTGACCAACACACACTCCAATCTCGCTATCTTCTCCCAGCGCATTCCCAGATTGTCCTGCTGCAGTCCGGGTTTCCGCAGAGCCATTATGAGGAGCTAAATTTAGCAGGGAGGCTTGTCACACTTGATGATATGGTGCAGGGTTATAGAGTATCGCTGTTAGGGAGGGGGTGGGTTTGGGTTATCATTCAAGGCAAGAGCACAACAGTTACTGCGGTGGTTTAATGGCTGCCCAGCAGGGCACAGGGTCTAACCACAGCCTGTAGATTACTCTTACACCCAACCCACATGCTATACAGGGAATCCAACAGCGTCAAGAAGCCTCTGGTCACAAGAAGAGGCTAGTTACAGCTGGTCTGTTCAGAGGCAGGTGAGTTTGGGACACTGGGGAACAAAAGAACTGACACAGCCCAGCCGATCCAGCCAAATACACATGAATGCACAAGTGTTTCCTGTATCGCTACTCAGCCACGGTGCTGCTATTAAATCACCACAGCAAAAAAAAAAAGTATTTTGAGAATTGAGTTTAGTCTAAACTGAATGTGATTAAATAGACAATAAATATCATGAAATAACACCAACAATATAAATAAACACCACGTCTACCTATTGCATTATGTTTAATGGATGCATGACCAAAAAATATTCACCATGAACACTGTAGTCTGATTTATGAACAAATAACTCTTATGGGTTTGTTTGAATCTGTAAAAAAAAAAATATATATGTTTAACTCATAAACTAAATCTGTGCTTTCCAGGGCTTTTCAGCAGTGTCAAAATAACTCAAATTCCAAATAACGGCAAATATATATGGCAAGTATATATTGGTTGACCAACACAAAATAGTACTGTTGCTTAACATGTAGTTGAGAATAAACATGCAGGACGTGTAAAAACAGTAGGGAACCTTGATGCAGGAGAATACAATTTCAACAAAATTGGCAACTACAACCAACCTACTATATTACAACATCTTTACTATCCAAGAATTGCAAATAAACCTCAGCCAACAGACAGATCAAGACACTTTAGGCCACGTCCACACGAAGCCAGAGCTGTCCCTATCAGATCTATTTTTTCCTTGTTCTAAAAAAAAAATCCATAATCACGGTGCCGTCTCAAGAAATATCTGCGTACACACGAAACCACTGAAACCGACTCAAACCGACTCAAACCGATGTAGTATACATGCCAGACCAGTATGAGGAGCTGTATATCAGACACAGATACAGTAAAAACAGAGAAGACTTGCGCATAAACTTTCGTGGTGTATACAATATTTCAGTTAAAGCTGTTTTAAGTTATATACTATAAGTTATATAGTATGCAAGTTATAAAGCTATCTCATATGTGAATTTTCCTTTAAGATGTTATAATATAACCACTCTAAGCATCTAAGCATATTTGTGTATTTTGGTAGTTTAACGCTGAAGAAGAGCTGTAACGTGACTTCTTGTTGAACACGCAGTAAAAGCTGACGCACTTTTTGTTCCGTGCGTTTTAAATGAAAAATGAGTACTCCGAATCTTTATTAAAAACCAACAGGCTGGGGACTTTCATTTTTTGTTGTTGTTTGTAACTATTTGGCAAACGTGAAATACAAACCATGTGCAAAGCAAAGACTGCAATACAATATTTGTTCCTAATGCGGAAATTATTGTTTCGTGGCTACATAAAAGTTTAAGCATATGTGATGCATTGCTGCAATTGGTCTGACTGGCGTGTGTGTGTGTTTTGTAGGGGTTCTTGTTTTAGGCTATACTCTCTTGTAATTGAACCTGATAGTTACGTTTATTACTTAAAAATGTCATCAAAGCTAAAAATCATATCTAGTCAAACCGCATCACGACATCGCTACAAATACAGTATGGGATTAAAATCAGCGAACATCAATAGGCTTAGACTACGTTACCTTGTTTCAGCGAGTTAAGTGTATTAAGTGAATTAAGTGTGTAATAATCCCACACTTTAGACAATTTCTTCCGTTTATTTACATATTTATTCTCCGCCATCGCGCCAACTAAATTCAAAATATATGCTTCCTGAATAGGTCCGTGTGAATAAACGGTCCGTGGGAAACAATCAGATCCCTGCGCCGCACGTATAGTGCACGCGCATCATAGGATCATAGGAATTTAACGAGGCTCCGAGGCAGAGTTTTTGCCTCGAGGAATTTTTGTAATCGAAGTAACTCGGGTAACTCGAGGAATCGTTTCAGCCCTTGTATACAATAACATACAGTATGTAATATTAGGCACAGTAGCTTCTTTTCTTTTTTACCAAGAACTTTTTTGAACAATATGAAAAACCATAAATGGCCTGGTACAAAATATGGATGAGTCACGATATTCGATTAGTTAGCAGACGCATAAAGCTTGCCACAAAGAACCGGCAAATAGCCTAATCATTATGAATGTGTCAAATATAGCAAGGAGACATTTTAATTGTTTATTAATAAACTAGTGTTTTCTGTGACGATGCTGACTCGCCACCGTCGCAGTAGGTGAAGGTGCTTATAGAAATAAATGCACACTTCATACGGATTATTATACGATATTAGAGTTGTCTGTTTCTTTTCGTTTTGAATTGTTTTGTTTAAAAGTAGACATTTCAAACTTAGATATATTTCTGAGTTTCTGTTCATTTATGAGACAAGCTCTAGTTCACGTGCGATGCAAGTTATATTGCGTCGGCGCCTCCATGTCCTGATTATAGGCTATTGTCTGCTATATTTGCTTCTTATTTATTAAATCCAGGAAATTGGTTGATGAAACATTGATTAAAATTAAGATTCAATTTATACAAAACGAAATTCACTTTAAAGAAAGGCTTTATACAAAACAAAACTTAATGAAGTGGTCAAAAGGATGTGTCTCGATATTGCGCATCTTATGATTAGGCTACTCAAGCTGTTCACTTCTCATATAATCAACATATATGAAATGGAAAAAAATAACATAATATTTAAACATAAATATGAAACTAACTTTTCTTTAATGGCTACAACATGTAAGCCTACAGTACAGAGAAATTTTATGTCGGAGCGAACGCCGTGTTACCGGTGAGCATGAGAGGCGGAGGTGCGTTTTTTGAATAATAATCAAATAATTCCCAGCGATCGCCGAATATTATTTTTGCTTGAAATGCCCATCCCTACAAAATCAGAAATGTCTTAATCTGACAAAATACTAGCATCATAGCATAAGAAAGAAATATAAATAAATAAAGTAAAATAAAGAAATAAAAATACATTAAAGTAGGCCTAAATAATAAATAAAGAAATAAGAGGCTCATTAGCTTCTGCAGCATGAACTCAAGCAAGTAGTCGCAGTTGTTGTTGATGTTAGGCTACTGATTTAGCGCGTCTGAAAACGCAAAACGCCGGATCCGTCTGGACGAAACGCCGATCCGATAAAAAATTTGTACGTATACAGCTAAATGCGTCTCCGTGTGGACAGGGCCTTAATCTCTCTCTCTCACACACACACACACACACGCAGAGCAGATGTTTCTGGAATTAAACAGGTTGTAGTAGTGAGATAAGAAAAACTGATTTTATTTACAAATTTACAGAGAATAAACTCCATTTGCCATATGACTTGTTGACTGTACTCCATCTGTGCACGTACACACACCAACACATGCAACCAAACAACGGTGCTTCAGCAGGATGTGGATCGAAGGAATAACAGGAAGTAAACGGAGGGTTCTGAACTTGTGCAGAAAGGAAAAGCCATCGCTGTTTTAACGGACCATCAACAGTGCGCAAGACTTCCTGAAACCGTGTGACTGCTCAGAAAAGAGGATCCTGTCACATCTGTATGAGATACCATCTCAGATCAGCCACAGGTTACATGCAAAACATTTACTCTATTTTTTGTTTTGTTTTTTGCAGATGATCAAGTTCGGCATTAATTATCTATTAATTTCTCAAGAATGCTTTCACTGGCCACACACACACAGAAAATGCAGTAAACTTGCAGAACAATGACAGGAAGAACTGAATGCTCAAGCAGGAAGGAAGGAACCAGTCAGCAAATGTGCTAAGAGCAGATAACTAAACACCTCCTTCCTCCTGGACAGGACACCCGCCCTATCCTCATGAAACATGGTAACAAACTTGCTTAGTATGACAAACCAAAAACAAACAAGAACAAACTGTACATCTTTGTTCCCATCTCAATTTAAAACCAGAGCAAGTTATTTGAATAAGTTTGGTGGCAAAAACACCAATATTAGCACTAATCAGCAGTGGTGTGAAGGAGGGATCTGTGGTTTCGTCTCTGATATGAGTGGACAAAAGCTAGCACTGGCGAAACCGCCGGCAAGTGCGCCTGCATTGAACTACTCTTCCTTCTCATCATCTTCTTTTTTCCTGTCTTCTATTAGCACGAGATGGAGTGGCAGAGCTGCATTCCTCTGCTTTTAATTAGCAGGAAATGAGGGCAGCCAATGACAAGGACCATTTACACCAGTGAACGAGGGAAAAGAGAGAGTGAGTGAGATCTCAAGGTGCTAGTTTTACTATGTAACCGATCTCATAAGAGATGCCTGGGGACACAGGATGGCAGACAACACGAAGTGCCATCCTTCACGGGAGTAGTAATGACAGCAAAGCACTCTGGTTAACAGCACCTCAACAACAGAAGCTTTCAGACAAGCCTAAGCACGACCGTGTACGACAGGAAGAAGACTGTCTGCCAGTCTTGAAGACATGTTACACTAATTTTATTCAATTAAAGCATGATAGAGGACTATATTATTGAACTTATTTCTCACTCCGTCACTCTAATGGTTCATTTTAATGTTTAGGTATCCTGGGCCACCCATGTAACAAGACGAAACCTGTAATAAGAGCGATACAGTATATTTATCGAGAAACTTTCCAGTCATGCAGTGCAGATCAGCAGATGTGTAAAACCAGTTCATTGGCATTCTGAACTGAAATGCTGCTTCAAAATCCAAGGACCAATCAGAAAGCAGAGATACCTGGAGGTTCAGTCATTAAAATTAGGTTGCCTGTGGCATCTAGGGTAAAACAAATATTTACAGAAATTCTGTGCATGTGTGGGAGAAGGAGTGAGGGAAAATGTGAACTGATTTAAACTCCAGCGTAAGATGGACAACAGTAAGATGTGATTCTGCTCTTCACACACATTCATGTATGTGAAGAAAAATGAAGCGCAACAGAAAATATTATTAAAATAGATTTCACAATGTCGTGACCCAACAGCTGTCACAATGACTTTTGTCCACCACAAGCTTACAGCTGATGGTCTTAAGGACAGAAACTGAAAGATGCAAAGAGAATGGAAAGAAAGTTTAACATAGTAAAGCAGCGTCTACATAGGACTCTTGACTAATGCAAACAGACAGACTCTCTTATAGACTCTAAATGTGAGCAACAGTCTTTAGTTAAAGAGGAAATGCAGGCCTCAGGCAAAGAAAGAGAGAAAAGGAGGGAGAGACAGAAAAGACACCTGGTAGAGATCTGTCTGTGACGCATAGGAACTGCGACTAAGGTTCAAAATATTCTACGCAACTCTAGACCCAAAAATGGGTTGCATGGTTGTTTTTGATAGAGTTGTGGAAAGAAATGAAAACATTACTTAATGAAAATAAAATGCAGCTAACCATATGATGTAAAATACATGCAGCTAAATTTTAAATTGGAGTTAACTTGTTGACCGAGTTAATAAAAAATGAGCTGCATCCAACTGACTGCAAATTCATCTGTTACTTTGTAGAAGCTAGGCAAATTATGTGGATGCCAACATGGACATGTCCATCATCCACAAACCGTAAACAAAATTACACATTACATCAAATAGACATTAACAAATCACACTTCTGCTGTTTTGCATCCAATTAAAAATGTTTATGTTTTTCATAGTGTTGGCTCAATGGCCCCATGTAAACTAATGTTCAAACGTTTGGGATTGTTACATTTTTTTGTTTTTGAAAGAAGCTTTTTATGCTCAAAAAGGCTACATTTATTTGATAAAAAATACAGGAAAAAAAGATTCTGATGAAAAGCTGAATTTTCAGCAGCCATTACTTCAGTGCCACATGATCCTTCAGAAATATTCTAATATTCTGAAAATGTTGCTTTGGTGCTCATGAAACATTTATTATTATGATCAATATCAATGTTATAAACAGTTGCTCTGCTTTATATTTTTGTGGAAACCGTGAAACTTTTTTACTAGAAATTTCAAATGGACAGAAAGTTCAAAACAAATAGGCATTTATTTGAAGCAGAAATCTTTCTTTGCATTATAAATGTCACTTTCTTTACATTACTGTCATTTTTGATCAAAATGATGCATCCAAGCATTTCTTTTAAAAACATCTTACTGACCCCAATTTTTGGAATGATAGTGTACTACACGGCACTATTAATATTATTCAATTTAAGTTTAACTATAGTAATTTTTGTTTGTGTAATTTCCATACTGTGTTCAGACGCTTTACATTCAATGTGAAACCTGGATCCTGAAGCAAAACCATTTTGCAAGGTTCACCTTTAGGAAACAATCAACAGTTTAAATCAAAGGTTTTCAAACTTTTCCATGCCAATGATATACAAATAATGACCAGATAGTGAGGTAATTCCTTCCTAAATATTAAGGCAGCCACATATTTTTAAGTAGACAGACCCATTTCCATTGTATAAAAAGAGTGAATGTTAATTTAAATTCTCAAATCAAATGTATTTTATAGAACTCTTCATGATATAATTCTGGAACTTTTTATTAACTTTGAAAGCCTTAGAAAGTAAAAAAATATGTTTTTGTTTGTCCCACTGTGTCAAATTTTTCACCACCCCCAGTCCCAAGTCTGCAAACCCCAAAAAAAACACTTTAAAGAGAATCTTGCAGTTAGTGAATAAACTGTAGCAGTGTTTATTGTTAGCTACCTGAACAAAATCCATTTATTTGATCAGTCAACTGAAGGTATGTGGTGTGTTATCTATATCAGGATGGCCAAGAATGCATTTGTGTTCGTATACACGTGTAGAATGCGTTTATGGCTTCCTTTTACTGCAACAGGCTAAACCACTTTAATCATAAAGCCAAATTAATTTATGGTCTCGTTCAATGCTTTGTGTGGCTACTGTTGTGAGGCTTTCTGAACGTTTAAAGAGTGAAAGAATGCAATGCCTCACACAATCAGCATTGTGCTGGTCACACCGGGTGCAAAAAAATGCTCAAACAGGAAACTGTGACCGAGGGCACATCCCGTATGCCAAAGCAGTGATGTCATGTGTGTATGAGAGGGTTATGTTGAACGCATAATGCTTCATTGTTCGAGTGCAGACGTGTCTGTGAGCCCACCCCCCTCCATGCAGGCTGACCTCATTCACAACATACTATTTGTCTTTCCATGTCTCTTTCTCGCTATTTTCTGCCACCCGGTTCTGTTCGACCCTGCCATCGCTCTCTCTGTGCACACAATCAATCTGTTGACCCCACTAGCATGTTAAACCTTTTCACAAAGTGCAGTCATGACATGGTCTTTCTCTCCCATGATTCTCTTTTTTTGACACATTTAAGAGCTAATTGAGCACAAATGCAGCAGTGTAACAAGGAGCTAGCGGAAAAAGACAAAGCTTTGTGCAGCACGAGGGAACGGCAATTGCGTTTGACAGTGGGATTGATGGAGGCTGATATAACATCCACAGTGAAACAAATATCCCTCACACACACACACAGTTGGCTGTAGTGGAATATTAAAATTACAACAGGTGACTAATCTTCAGTGAATACTCCGTTTCAGTTTAGAACACACACAGACAAAACTCCGAAAGCTTACACAAACACACACGTAGATTCATCTGCCCAGAGTAAAACAGCTGTTTGTGTTTGTTGTTAAGTGCTCTATAAATAGACAATGGTTTGTTCTAGAATGTTGGTCTTGGTTTCACAATGTCAACCGGATTTTCTGAACAAACAAAAGGTGAAGAATTAGGAATTTCCCTTGCAGTGATTTTAAGTGTCTCAACATCACGATACGATTGCCATTTTTTGTATTTATCCTTTTACTTTAGGCTCTTACTCACAGATAAAGATTCATGTTTGTTTGACGTTCAAGAACCAAATGAGTTCATTCTCGTGTTACGTAGCACGTTTGGTTTGGTTGAGATTCTGTATGTTTGCTGATCAAAGATTATTAGGGCTGCAACAACTAATCGATAAAATCGATTATAATCGATTATGAAAATCGTTGTCAACGAATGTCATTATCGATTAGTTGGTCTGCTTACGTCACGCACACACACGCAAGGTCTCTCTCCCTCAGGCGCTCTGCCGAGCGCGCGCGCTACACGGTTTGGAGCAGTCTCTGTCTCGCATGCACGCTCTTGCTTGCGCGCTCTAGATTTCGGGAGTTTGAACTAATTCGCGGGCATCAGGGAGCCGCAATCAATATGCGGGAGACTCCCGGGACTTCCGGGATCTTGGGATGTCTGTATTTTGTCTCGAGCATCAGGTTGCGCAATCAGTTCGCTCGCAACGTAAGTGATGGATTAAAATAGCGCTACCGCAGAAATAGGTTAAATTAAAACGGTCTTTACAAAGCGAAGCACTAAATATAAAGGCAGTTAATAACAGCAGCAGTAAAATATTGTTTTTTAGTCACTGTACTCAGTGGTTTTCAGCGAATGCTTGTGCACTAATGCATAATTTCTCCTGTCCTTTACTCAAGCCTGTTAGCTTGCTGGTAACGTTACCTCCATTCCGTTCTCTTTTTATAGCATTTGTCTACTAAGTTTTAATTGTTTTTCAAACGCGATCTACTGCGGCTCTACATTCACACAATTGTTTTCAGTCTTTCTATATTTATTTAATCAATTTATCCTTATATTATATTCTTTTATATATTATATATATAATATATATTATATTCTTTATCCTTATATATAATTAATTTTAAATAAAAATTAAATGAATTATATATTTTAGATGTTTTTAGTTTGTTTTTAGTTCAGATATTCACATCTGAACAACATGTCTGTGTAAATTTGTTTTAACAAAAATTGTGTTAAAACATAATATGTTGGATATCATTTTTTTAACAATAATCATGTTTGTCAACTTGCCATCAGCAATTATCATTAAAAACAATGCAAATATTGATATTAGTAAAACTCAATGTGTGGCTTTTGCACTTTTTAAAGTACACGTTTACACATAAATACCCTGATTTACGGTTTTATTTAGTTATAATAAAAAAAAATCTAATTTAATTTCTATCCGATTAATCGATTAATCGAAAAAATAATCGTCCGATTAATCGATTATCAAAATAATCGTTAGTTGCAGCCCTAAAGATTATATGTCAATAAAAGCTTAAATTGAATCTGTTCATCATATAAAGCAATCATGTCTCTTTTTGAAGCATCAAAGTGGTAGTTGCGTAGCGGTCAATGGAGAGTACAGAACTGGCTCATATTTCATTAAAAATATCTTTTTTTGTGTTCTGAAAATGAACAAAAGTCTTGCATGTTTGGAAAACTACAAGGGTGAGTAAATAAAATTTTTTTGGGTCAATTAATTATTTTTAAAAAGCTAAATAAACCTTAGAAACTGAAGCTAAACAGAGCAGAGAAACAGGGACTAAAGGAAACAGAACAAAATGTCAAAATAAGGATCCACATAACAGAAAAATAAGCTTGTTGGGTTATTGTTATACGTATAAGAGTTAGTTCCGATCCTTGAATCGGACTGGATGAAAGGCTAATAGTAATAGAAAAGGCCAATAGTATCCAGCATCACCACTGCTTGTCCCTGCGTGCTCTAGACAGGCTCTCAGTCAGTGCAGGTTACATTGTTACACCACTAGGTGGTGGCAAAGAACTGTCTTTGAGTGAGTCATTAAACCGTTCATTCAATGGATATGTTCAACCATGCTGATTCATTCTTTAATAAAAACAAGGTGTTGAAATTATTATAACTTTGAGCTTCACATTACAAGTCTCAACCGACAAGCAATGCATTGCCGGGGTAATGCTCAGAACGACACTACACTACATTGAGACCATTCCATTGATTCAATGCATTGACCAGCGCTGAAGCTATTTATAGGAAATACACTTAAACGTTGAAAGGATGCTACGACAAAGATCGCTTTCCTCTTTGGACATGGATATTGGTAAACTTATTTTTTTCATGAATATATTCTTGATCTGAAGGACAGGCGCAGGTAATCGCACCAGTTGATCACTCATCTCTCTATTAGGGCTGCACGATATTGAAGAAAAATGCGATATGCGATAACTAAATAATGCGATATTCGATACGATAATGCCTAAAGTGTGTAAAATAAACTTAAAAAATTTAAAATATATATTAAAAAAATTAAACAACATTCGCGTTTCAGATTCTTTTTGTGACAAGAAAACATCCCTACAGCTTCTGAAAGTGACCAGCAGTGTTTTACTGTAGCATAAGAAGTGTTACTTTAACATCAGGGTAAACCACAGGGTTTAGGGTTTCAGGAAAGCCTACATTAGGTTTATTTAACAACAGAAACTGAATAATCAAATGTATTTTGTGATCATTATTAAAGCTACAAAAATCTCTCTTTCTCTCTCACAAAATCACAACGGTACACAGAATCTTATGTAAAAAAGAGCCAGCTAGTGGAAACAATGACATTCTTCACCCTTGTTATCATTAATAACTTATTTAACAGTCAATAAACATGCATGAAGTGTAAAACAAGAAGGGTTTAGCCCTAAGGAAAAAGACATTGGCGGTTGGCTTGTCAGTATCATGTGTTCTGGAATGCTACTGCGTGTTCAGAGGAATTATGCGGTCCTCCTAACCTTGCACAACAAGATTCCAACGGCAAGCAGTTTGTCTGTCCGCAATGAACCCAAATATCCTGTGTGACGAGACACAATCACACTTGCAATGCAGTGCTTGATCAAAGTTGCAAGTTGAAATTGATCAAAGGTACAAGAACCCTTCTTGTGAGAGAGAGAGAAATATTCTATTAGCAAGTGAGAATGGTGTCAAAAACGCAACTACAGATGATGTTCTGAACAGAATCAGTCTGACATCATTTACTGTAGAAAAGACACAGACAAATAACCCACTTATATCACAATGACATCTGTGCTGTCCCACGAGGCTTGGTGCATGGTACACTCTGATTGGCCCTCTATTAGCCAACACTCGAAACAGACAGAAACACATTGGTTTGGAGACACATATTTCTGCAGTGAAATAAAACCTGCAGTGTTGCCTATCTGCTGCTGAGAGTGAATCGGAGGTGAAGAGTTGAAATCGCAGGGTGAGACAGTCAAACAGAACCACCTCCGGCCGAGGCCACGGTCCACGTAGATCAATTCAAGGATCATTTTCCAGCCAAAATAAAAGTTATCATAATTATGCCTAATTATAGCATTTAAGGAGACAGAACAAACATTATATGGATTAAATTGCTTAATAAATGTGTAGATGAGCACAAAGGAATACTGCTGTCTGCTTTAGCCAAACAATTCCTCTGTTACTCAATTAGGGAGAGTGAGAACTCAAGGAAAACGCAACACTGTGTCTCCAAGCTGCTGGTTTTAAAACAGAAAAACAGCAGAGAAATTGCATGAAAGAGGAGTGTGAAGGGGTGTGGAGATATTTCAGGCAGTTGTGGAATGTAAAAGGGTGGGGCCCTTCCCCCACTCCGGAGTGAGAGGATAAACGCCAACCGCTCCTGGATAGATTCTCCACACCACATTAGAACTACTCACAGTAAAACTACAGACACGCACACGTTGCCTCGTGCTAGAAAATCATGACTTTTAGTTGCGAAACTTTTTTTGGTTCTTATGAAAAGGACTCCCCCCTTCCAAAAACACTGAATCAGCCTCTTCCGGTGCAAGCTAGCCCATGAAAGCCCTGCTGTTCTCCTACAGGGAGCACATGAGTGTAGTTAGGAATTTAGTGACCTATCAGGATCCTAGCTACAGTGGCAAGAAGAGAAGTTTTAATCTGGCTCAACCAGAGGAAAATGTTGCAGCTATACCATCTAAATAAATTCTTCACTGTATGGAAAAGTTGTTAAAGGGTGTGTGCCAGTGTCTATGCGGCGTCAGACAGACAGCGGTACTGGCAGGGCCGAGCCTGATAAGAAACCCCTGCACTCGTAAGAGAGACCCCCTGATAACAGGGCACAGCCTGACACACACAGACATGACTTTATCAGGGGCCACACAAGGGCCGAGTCAGGGGCCAGTCCACACACACACACACACACAACGCCACTGGGGGGGAAGGGAGAGAGAAAATGAGCGAGACTCCTCTGTTCCCAACGCTAACCCTGTCAACCTCTTCCTGCTATCCAATTTATCAGCGCCCAGCAGGACACAGAAAAATAGAGAGAAACAAAGATAGAGAGAATAAAATGGTCTGCACACTCACTCTACTGAGCCGCGGCTTGAGCCGAGCACCCGAGCTAATGGATCCAGCTAGCTAATTAAACTAGATGCTGTAAAGGGGTCCCATAGGTCCAAACCTAAAAGAATCACTTCCTGTTAGCACCTGGAATGACCTCAAACATGCTGCATCTAAATTATTGTACTTTCTGAATACTGAATCTAAAGAAGAAATTAATTCTTGATCGCTGATGAAGAAGGAAATTTGTTACTTAAATGCGGTATACAGCTTATGCACTGACCAATCAGAACCAAGTTTCTTATAGGATTATATTTATTCCAGAGAACTAATTAATATAGCTATACTACCATTGAAAAGTTTGGGGTCATTAACATTTATTGAGGAAGGATGCATTAAATTGGTCAAAAGTGACAGTAAAGACTAAGGTTTCTATTTCAAATGCTGTTCTTTTGAACTTCATATTCATCAAAAAATCCTGATGCAAGATTTATAATAATAAATTTATATTTTTCAACATTGATAATAACAAATGTTTCTTGAGCACCAAACCAACCTATTAGAATGATTTCTGAAGGACCATGTGACTGAAAAAATATATTAAAATAGAAAATAAAAAATGTATATAGGCTGGGTGAGCATAAGAGACTTTTCAAAAACGTTCTGATCACCCTAAACTTTTGAACGGTGGTGTACGCATTTCTAAGAGCCAGAAAGAAAACCAAACAAGTTCCAGATAGAATAATTTCCTAACAACCTGTGTGAGTTTGAGAAATCAAGCTATTTAACCTTGACTCATTCCTTCCATGTCTGTGTCCATTTCTGAACACCCATGCATTGAGCTCTGGCACTGGACTCAGCTGCCACTGCCTTATCAAAATCAGCTCTAAAAACACCCGCAGGGTCACCTCTGAAGATCACAAGCCATGCTGCAAACCTGTCTTTCTCTCGTCAGCCTGACACACACTTGCGCAGTGCAGGGAGAGCAGTTGTCTTGTGCAGGGAACAGAGAGGGTGACGAGGGAGATGTAAGGGTGTTGGTTTTCCTTTGCCATGACAACAGCTGCAAACACACACAATCCATTTGAGTTATGAGTGTTTGTGCGCAGCTGTCACAAGAACTCTTACAAGACGACAACTCCGAGAGCGTTCCCACATTTCACCTCCAAACCCCCACACGCCGTCTCTTTCATCCAGCAGAAAAGTGTGAAGCTGCAATGAAAATGTTTTAAGTCTGTGCTTTATTTACACATTAAACACTCCACAATAACAATAGCAGTGTTTAATGAAATACCTGAGATACTATCATCTGTCTAACCTTCTGCCAACAACCTAGTGCCTTTTTCAACTGATCTGCAACGTACCTCATCCTGTGATGGCACAGATTTGGAGTGAAACCTGATCTTGTATCAGTCAAGATGGAGCACAAGGCCCCCGTAAAACTCGTGACAGACCAACACATCAGCCAATTTTTCCATTTTGCGATTACTCACATCAATAACTGTGTCCAGTAAACAGAAGATATCATTCTGTCTAGTGTCAGCTCCATAATCTACCGGCAGCTTTGCCAGCCAATATTGCACATTCAATTTCATCAAATATTTTTTTCCGATTTTAATAAATGTTTACTTAAATGTGTTTAAAATGACATTATATCACCAGTATCAGCCATTTAAAACCCCATATCGGTCTGATGTAAAGCAGAGGTCAGGAGAGATAGCAGACGCTGTGTGTAGCGGTACAAATTTTCCTCCCCACGCATTAAGTCTTGAGTATTTACTGTTACAAATACATGACTGGCCCACATCACCCTGAGCTGCTCATTTGCATAGCCAAATCAGTATGCAAATGCGGCAGAGATTTTACACCATCCAATTCATGTGTGTGTTCAAAGAAATGTGTCACAGGGGGAAAAAAACGAAGGATGAAGTTGTCCTCTGCGGTTTCAGCATTTTTGAGTGGATTGAGGAGAACAGATTACAGCAAGAGAGGAGCAAAGTTCAGGTAAACAGAGCAGAATGAGAGCAGATACACAAACATGAGGCTGAAGGAGAAACTAACACCTCGCTGTTTGGTGTCAGAGCACACAGCTTCATGAGAAATCTCTCAAGGAGACACTAAGGGACAAAGTAGAAGACTTCTTAAGAAAACACATCTGTGCCATTTACGTATAGAGACAGAGAGAAAAGAAAGAGTCTTACAGAAGATGTAAAAACGTTTGTAGTTTGATACCCCACCACTGTACACACGCTAAAACATCAAGATGTTAAAGGAACAGTTCACCCAAAAAATAAAATATCCTTTTCTCACTCGTCTCATCCCAAAACTATTCTAGATTTTCTTCTATGAAACAAGACATTTTGGTCCATATATATGGAACTCAATGGGATCCAAAACAGTGTGGTCTCCAAAGATCTTCCAAATATATTCTTGAGTAAATTATGACAGATTTTATATTTGTGGAATTATACCTTTAACGCATGTTTACTCGTACCGTAAAAAAAAAAAGTAAATTCGCATTGAATATTTAAAAAATTAATCTCTGAGGACAAGTCTTGTCATGAACTCAAGCAGAAAAAGCTTTAGCGGTGCAACTGAACAAAGTCAAAATCAAACAACCAATCTGAAGTGTGGTTTCTGGGGTTGTGTCGGTATGTGGAGTTGTGATCAGTCAAAAACCAAACTAGTTTATCCAGTAACGCACAGGGTGATTTGGCAACACGCTGAGATAATACTAGCGCAAACAAAGTTGATATTGCAGCAGATTTTGCGGCTGCTCGTTCCTCTTTGTTACAAAACAAACAGAGCCGGGTGTATGCAAGTCAATAGAGCAAGCATGGTGCACTTCATGAAACTAATGCAGACGGATAACGTGTGTGCGTGTTGGAATTCAAAACTCTCCGCATCGGAACAGAAGGAGATTAAAGCCTGACAATAAACTACATGATATTCAAACACAAACAGCGCGTGTAAATAAACGTGTGAACTGAAGTGAATGAGTGACGATGCAAATACACAAGCTGCAATCCTGAGAGAAACCTGCTGCATATCACTGCCACGAAAACTCTTTCACCCTCTCAGATTGCATGGTAAAAATAAAAGAGCTTTACAAGCTATGTCAACGTCTAGAATAAACAGTCGTTCATGTTGTGCTATTGACACAGATGTGTCTAGGCATTTAGACATGTAGCACAGTGCCTCTCTCACTCTCTCCATAGAGCGCATTCATGCAAAACTCATCTGAATGCCTCGAGGGGAGGAGGGAATCTTAATCTGCAAACAAACAGCTAATTGTTCGGATTAAATCCTATGTGTTCAGTACAGATTCGAATATTTTAGTATGTCTAGGTAAATAAACACATAAACATTCATTCGCAAGAATAAACGTTAAGTTTACGTTATTGTGTGCAGCTAAGTTAAGTTACCAACTTAAGCTAACCTCACTCACACCCTAAAATAAGTTAGGAACCGTTCAAACGCCTGACTATATGTCATTATTTACAACACGTGACAAACAGTTAGAAGAAGAAACTCTTAAAAGATCTTAAAGTTAATAAAGAAGTAAAAATGAGCGAATATGACGACATGTAAAAGTTGTTGATTTAGCAGACTGCTACCAGCGCTAGCGACCCACACACGAAATGAAGGGAAGGGGTGAGGTGGGGGAGAGGGGGGGGGTGCTTTTCAAATTCTGACTGTTAAAAACGGTCCAAAGCAGTTTAAACGTTTAAAATTAGACATTAAAAGTAAGTCAACTAAAAAACAGAAACCCCAACCGTCGGTTTGAGTCTCCTTCGCTGAAGAAAAATAGTTTGTGAAGTTGTGTAACACCACATACACACTCGTGGTTCAAGTTTACACACACACGTACCTTCGTCCAAGAGTCTCTCCAGGTGTGTGAAGATGCCGCACAGGTTCGGTAAACTCGTCATGAGCTTCTTCTCGTTTAATAACTGCATGAGATAGTCGGGACTCGGCCTCGGTCTCTCCTTCACCTCCATCTCCCCGACCATCATCTTTGCACACAAACGCTCACAATCCTTCCCCCAGAAAAGAAAAGAAAAAAAACACAAAAGAAAAAAATAACGGTGCTGATCGAATCCCTCGTTCCCCCTCCAGGCTGCGGCAACCCTCTCCAAATATAATGTCTGGTTTTAAGGTGCAGTCTCTCTCTCGCTATCTTCCTTTCTCTCCCTTCGATAGAGTCGCGCGATGTGGACTCGTCGGGTTCTCTTCGTTGAACTGAGCAAGCGCTGCTGCTTCGGACTCCCACTAGTGCGCGTTCGCTGAGGAACCTCCGAGAGCGCCCGACCCGCCTCCCGCCCATTGGCTGCGTGCACGACGTGGATGCGCGGGGTGGCCAATCAGCGCATAGCTTTGAAGAGGCGGGACTAGTGCCTTAACCACATGAATCAGTGCCTGAGATGATGGACAGAGATCAAAGCCAATAGTCAGAAGTCACCGCCAGCGGAGATGAGATTGTGAAACGTTGAAAACGTGAAACAGCATGTCTGTGAAACAAAAAGTTTTTGGCTTTTTTGTGTTTTGATTGGGTTTGGTATTGTTACGTGTTGTTTTGCTTTTGTAACTATATAGTGTTATGTGTGCTTTAGATTTGCAGTTAGTTTTGTGGTATGTATTGTAATGTGATTCTCTGTGTTTAAGCCAGGAAGGCACTTCGAAAGTATGTTGCGTTCCAAAATGTGTCGGAGCGCTACTCATAAACGAACGCGTAGAGTAGGCCAGTTTCTGGCCTTAAAACGAAGGTAGCATTTTTAAAATATCAGTCTTTTAGGTGTTATTCAATATACAATAGTCCTCAAGTTATAAAGACTTATCATTCTAGACCAATGGTTCTCCCAACAATGAAAAAGTGTCATTGTATACTCACCCTAATGTTATTCCAACCCTACATTTTATTTTCTTCTGTGAAAGACTCAAGGAAATCAGTGAATAATGGCACAAATTGTCACATTTTCCTCACAGATTCATTTTTATTACCGTTTTATGGTAGCCTATTTCACTAAGTAGATCAATCCAGTAGGAAGGTCATGTGGTGCATTAACCTTCAGCAGTTGTTAGACAGTAACTTTTGGTTCTTTTGACCAATCTTGACCATTTATCAAGCATCTCATTATTGAAAGAAAAAAATGGATATCACATCAGTTTCACATTCAACAGTAAGTGAGACACATGTGAACAGACGCTATCAGGTTGTGACTTCATGCCTGGCTGACCTTCTCCAGCTCCTCCGTTATCCACATGGAAGATAACAGGTCACATTCCTTTAACTATTGACAACACAGCAGCTAATAATATCAGATTTCTAGGCCTACTACCAGAAAAGGACATTATCATGATGACGTTTTCCTGCGGTTCCAAAGAGATTGGCTCCAAATACTGTCCAGAACTGGATGCACATGAGCAAAAAATAGCTGAATGCAGGTTGCATTTTGAGATGAATGGGAACGATCCACTTATTATAGACCTCCTCATTTGTTGCCGCAAACAAATATATCCATATGATTCACTATGTATCCTTATATTCACTTGACTCATCCTTTCTTCATTTAATCTCATTTTTCAGCTCAGTCACCCATGTAACAGACTGAAAAAAATCACCAATTTCTCAAGGCAGCACAAAAGATTTAGCATTTATCTCAGATAAGAATCCTTATCAACACTGGCACATACATTTTCATTTTAGGCACCACGTCTAATACAGCTATATATGTATATATGTGTGTTTTGTAGTGCAAGATATTAATCCCCACCTAAACCCTATATTTTCCTCTTCTGTTAATAACACAGGTTTAATTCTATAGAATTAATCCAATTAATGACGGTCTAGATACAAACTGAATATGAAATCAGATGGTTGTGAAGCAGCAGCAGGGAGCAGAGAGACGTGAGCTTCATAGGGGGCATCAGTCCTGATCCCGTGGTCAGCTCCGACCGGCAGATGATTAGAAAAGCAGTAGGTGGTATGACTGTGTCTGGAATATAACGTGAGCTCCCTTAAAGCACACACTCTCTTGTGTGATTTTGTTTGAAGAAAGCTTGAATGCTTTGAGTTATAAAATAAACAACACAAAAGCATAAAACAAGAGAGAGGTGCAGGAACACCAGAGAGTGAAATCTGGGTCAATTGTGATATCTAAAGAGAGAAATCACACACTGTTGAGGTGAAGTGAAGAGTGGTAAGGGAGCATGTGTGTGAGTGTCATTGAGTATTTATGGGAGTGAAAGTAAAAGCATGTATAAACCTAAACTAAGAAAACAAGAAATGGCTTTCTCTTGCTTAGTACGTGCATGGTCAGATGTTGGGCAGTGACAGCACTGATGGATCCTGTTCTCTCCACCCAGTCCGGTATAATCTCACAGTGGACCGCCACGTCATTCATGGTGAAGTGAAGATTACAGCAAACACACCGTCCTTCATCACTCACACAGGGATCACGGTCTTTAGACCACACAATTTCTCCAAGACATACTTGAGTCAATGACAGATAAGAATGTATAAAACACATGTAAACACAAATTCTTAGAAATGTACTCTTTGTATTCATGTTGGTTTATTACATTTGAAAAGAATTGTACCATTTTCAAGAAAAGTTCAATGTAATGACAAAGTAATAAAAATGCCATGTGGCGTAGCCATCAAGTAAAAAGTAAATCATTGTCTTTAAAAAATGTTTCAAACTATATTTTTCGAGGTACATTTTTTGTTTTGCAAATGTCATATATTAGTAATTCATAAATGATATTTTAACCAAGTTTTTTTTAAAGTACTCAACACACCCTCATGTGAATACATAACTATTTTATGTTTTGATTTGTTAATGCAGAATTGTATTGTGAGTTCAAGTGATTAATTTAAGTAATAAAATGGAATTCAATTCAAAGACCTTCGTAGAACTGCTGGAAGTTTAAAAAAATTGCAGATGAATGTGTATGTTTATGCGTGTGTGATTGGTTCTCACGGTGGTCCACAGGATAAGGACAGTGGTTGTACAGGCATTTGTGTGTGTGCAGAGTAACAGCAGATGTGTTTGAGTCTGATAAGAGCGTCTGGCTGAGGAAGAGGAGGAGCGAGGATCAGACAGCAGAACCCCACAGATCTCCAGCATGAGAGAGAAGAAGATCTCTCCAGACTCCCGCCGAAAAACCATCGGCCTCCTGCGGGCCTTCTTCAAAACACACCACGCTACACACCAGCACTACTAGAGACACCGTTTTCATAGAGTCAGATATTAGAAAAGACTGCTCAACGAAACGGCTCAATTCTGCTGCTTGAAGGCAATATGTTACAGAATTTTAGAATTGCTAAAATACACAGACATCAAGTTATAACAGCATACGCAACCCATTTTACTGCAATAATCTGATGCATGTCTGAGTGAAACTGGATTTCAACTGAGAAAAAAATAGAGTAGGACTTGATTTAGTCCACTGCAAATTGATTGGATTGTGAAAAGTGGGCTGTACGTATGTACCAGAATGGATCCAGGTGGTTGTTTTTGTTTTAACGTTTTATTACATTTGAATAAAATACAACTTTTTATTTGGAATAACGAGCAAAATAAGACCAGGGATGCTAGGTAAATTTTTATACCCTTAGCCAGCATGAAAACGGATTAGATGGAAAATTATTGTAAATATATACACACACACACACACACTTTTTTTTACCTTCTTTATTACAGCTCTGAGGCCAAATCAATAACAGTTTTTAAGTCATTTTTTGGAATAAACATCAGAGCTCCTGTCCGTTCTGTGGAGTTGTGGTCTGGGGTTGAGAGGTGCGGGTGACACCTAAAGCATGAAGTCACTCTGAAATAAATCTCCATTGAGCTCAGGGCTTTGCACATGCTCACTGGCTGGCGTTGGGGTTCGTTCTGCCCCTGGCAGATGCGCTGAACAAGAGGAATAGGTCCCAGAGGGCTATTTATTCCTGCTGCTCCCTTCGTTTCCCTCCCTCCCCTCTGCACTGTTGCTCCTAACAATCTGGCATTCTTACAGTCCAATGTTTTTCCTTTCCTCTGCACTCACACTAACGTCTCCATCCCGGTTTTATACCGTATATGCCTGGATTTTTATACAATTGACTGAATTAGAATATAATTAGAAAGGAGCCAAATCAGGCAAATGAGAACAGACATAAAGGAATAGTTCACCCAAAAATTCTGTCAACATGTATTCACCCTCATGCCATTCCAAATCCTGTATGACCTTCATTTTTCTGTGAAACTAAAATGTCTCAGTGTATTTTGTCCATTCAATGAAATTTGTTTTGGACCCTAATGGCTTTCACTGTATGGGCAAGAACAGTTGAAACACATATCTTCTTTTGTGTTCCGCAGAAGAAAGTAAGTCATACAAGTTTGGGGGAATACAAGTGAGTAAATGATTACTGAAGGTATTCCTCTCACCATCACAGTTAGGACTCAAGCTGGGACTCCAGGTCTCTTTATTGACCCTGATTGTTGCAGTAAAACTAATTTGAGGGCAAATCCCTCCTCAATTCCCCCTTGTGTCTGTTCAGAGCTGTAATTTACAGGCGGTGGGATCAAATCTAGATTGAACTGAGTTCAAATGTTCCAGAAATCTCAGCTCACTGTAAACATCAGCTCATGGGACTCGCATTTAAAAAATACAACGCACACACTTGAGGCGTCTAATTTCACGAGTAAGAAAATCTAGAGGTTGTTAAGCATGAGGGAAGCCCCCGACTGTCTGTGTGTGTGTGTGTGTGTGTGCGCATATACTCTGATAAATGAGCGTTTCATTCAGTTCCATTCAGCTCAGGTTCATGGCTTTCAAAAGCACATAATGTTGCTATCTGAATACTTGCTATCTGTCATGTGTTACTCTGTTCACTCTCTATGTCACTTCAGGTTCAAGTGTGCTCTTCGTCTGAATGTAGATATATGTGTGTCAGGTTTCTGTGCTTTATGTTTTTTATTTTGAAATTTGGTATTCATGATTTCAAGATCTTTTGAAGTTTTGTTTTTGGTCTTTGTAGTTCTTTTGTTATGATTGTCTTGTCTTTTGTGTATTATTATTTTGTTGGAAGTAGCTGTGGCAATCGAAGTCTATATGTGTAATTTCATGTGTTTCATGCTCAAGTCATGGATTATGTTTCTTGTAAGGAGCCATTAAACATATTTTATCTGCATCTAGATCCAGTATCCTTGCTTCATTTCAAGGCTATGTTACAATGTAACTTGTGTTGTGCTTGGGAATCATCAAATTCATAGCTCAAACTCATAGATTTTTGGATCATTTTGGCATAGTCTAGAATCACTTTAACATCTCCGCACACGCACTTAAAGAAGATACAGTCAAATAAAATGATGGGAACAAGAACAAAGATTTAAAAACATTCAAATATAAAATATAAACACCCAACAAAGAGCTGACCTGAAGAGACAGAGATAAAAAGAGGAGAACTAGATAAAGAAAGCCGGAAGCTTGGGTGTTGAAATGATCTGTTATTGGAAGTCATAAGTGGGAAGGCGTATTAAAAGCTCAAAGTCTTTAAAATCACAGTTACCACGGATACACTCTTATGAGAAACCATTTGAAAGCATGATAACTAAACTTCCCAGTAATGTCAGTATTATTAACCCAGTAATGTCAGGCTTTTTAGACCTAAAGTGTTGTTGGCTATGAATATAAAAATGCATATTTTAAGCCAATATTACCTTTCTCCTAGTGTGTTTACTTTCTGTGTTAACCATGCGTTAACCATGGTTTATGAATATGAATTAAGTGATGATCACTTGGTTTGTTGAAAGATGAAAGTTAACTCCAGCCAAAGAAGAAATTTGCACTATATTTATTATGTGGCAAATGTATTCCCAATTACAATAGTGGGAATAAATGGGTAGAAGAGATAATAAGAAAACAACAAAAACAAGTAAGAAGAAGAGAGTATCAGGTGGTGAGTGTTGGAAGGTGAGTGAACAGCCAGAGGGGGTCGCCGCAAAAAAAAACAAGGAAATGTTAATTATATCAGGAAACAGAGTTACATTAGATCAGTGACTTTCTGTGAAAACTACCAGTATGATTAGAAGAGATTCTGCGGCACGATGAAGCTTTTTAACACAATTAAAAGATTCATATATGATGAAAATGATATGATCATATCAATATTATAGTGTAGTTTTAATATAATAATATAAATTCTGATTTATTATAGTTATATATATTATAACAATATAAATTATAATACTTATATATATATATATAATGCAATGTAATGTTATTTTTGTAAATTTAGCACATTTTTGTAAATCATTTTTGTAAATAGGTCAATTTTAGGCAGATAATTAAATGTTTCTATGTATATCTAGATAACAGCTTGTATTGGATGTGCGTGCATTTTCTACATTTCTCTTTGGATAATTCCTTACAGAATGAAAATTAAATGCAGGTTAGTTGCCACCAAGAGATTTATTGACCCTGTGCTCCTTGTGTCTGTTTAGGAAGCTGTGTGTGTGAGTGTCTTCTCCGATACAGACAGCTGTGGTGCACAGACTCTGCATTATGACTTTAATAAAGTCAGAAATTAGGAATGTAACAAACAGTAAGGTGGGTGTGTTTACAGTGTGTGTCTGTGTGTGTGTGTGTGTGTTGGCGAGTGTGTTCTCGCTCTTTTTAGTTGAGGAGGCAGGACTCGTAGGTGGGCACCATGTATTTGATGTTGATGAAGGCATCCTCGCCCCCGTAACGTTCAAACACCTCAAGTGTCTCCTGGATCAGATCTCCAATGTTCTCCCTTTTCTGCTGGCTGTAGTCAATACCGTCACCTGAGTTTCCTGCACACAACACACACATACTAGCATTAAATTAGCATTTGTGATGTTTAAAGGTCTAAAAGACCAAATAAAGAGTATAACACACACACACTTATATTCTGAATGAAGCAGCTCTGATGACTGTTCAGAAGGAGTGTGTGTACCTCAGATACACTGAACCAATCTGTAATGATTTATCAGGAGGAGGAATATGTGTGTCTGGTGGATGTTCTTGTGTGTATCTCTGCCGCTCTCTGATGTCACATTAGAGAAACCCATCAATCACTGGGTAACCAACAGCACTCACACACACACACACACACACACACACACACACACACACACACACACACACACACACACACACACACACACACACACACACACACACACACACACACACACACACACACACACACACACACACACACACACACACACACACACACACACACACACACACACACACACACACACACACACAAACAAATCAATCAATATATTCACACTCCGAGTCCTCCACCATCACACATACACACAGACTCCTCATAAACAAACAAGCCCCCCCCCCCCCCCCCCCCCCCCCGCTACCTACCAAACAAACTTTCTTCTGAGGTCACAGGCCCAATTACACCTGCACAAGAAGCTTGAACACACACACATACACCTTTCCGTCTCTCCTGCCTGCTCATTAAAGGAAAGGATGACAGGCACATGAAAAGAGAGCAGTTAAGTAGGGAGCTTCTCTCTTCTAGCGTGTGTGAGGGATTGTTGTCTGTCTAGAGTCTGTGTAACTGTATGTCTTCATCTGCTTTTCTTATTTACTGACTTGTGGATCATTTCCATCTACTCCGTACACCAACTCCTCTAACACAGGTCTCAAAACACACAGCCGTCAATAAAATATTAGTACAAAAGAAGAAAGTCTTGTGGTGTGTAAATATGCTCATCTGTACACAGACGGACCTGTTTAAGCAGCTCGGTGGTCTAGTTATGCCCGCGGGCAGTTGCCCAGCTATTAGATAAGGTTCTCTAAAAGTTATGAACAAATATATGTTTCCAATAACTTTAAGAAAAATGTTTGTTCAAAGTTATCTGGTCTTTAATGTTCTCAAAATATTTTAGAACAAAAACTATTTATACATCGTTCATGGAATGTTTTTTTTTTTCTGAAACGTTTAAGTTGGACGTGCTTTAAATGTCACTAATTGTTTCAGAATGTTCAGAGAATATTCAAAAGTAACCCATAATGTTTGCAAAATGATAAAAAAGGAATGTTTCCTTAACATTCGTATAACCAAGGGGAAAAAAACATTTTAAAACATTTTAAAAACTGTTTGTTTTCAGAAATAATTATTCATAACTGAGTGAAAACTATCAAAACGTTCTTAGAACATTGTTTTTGTTAGTTGGATGTTTACTAGGTTAGCTCAGCTTCTGTCGACTTGAATGGGAAAAGATAGAAAGCTGTAAAATCAGATATAATATTTTGTTTTTATAATTAGCTTCTTATCTAAAATCTGATAAAAAACACTGTAAAACAGTAATAATGTAAAATATTATAAATAAAAATGTTTTCTATTTTAAAATGTAGTTTATTCCTGTGATGTGATTTTCCAGCATCATTATTCAGGTCTTCAGTCTCACATGATCCTCCAGAAATCATTCTAATATGATGATTTGGTGTTCAAGAAACATTTATCATTACACACTCAGGTACAAAAGCTGTCACTGGGGTGATACCCTTTCAAAAGGTACACCTTTGTACCTAAAGAGTGGATATTGAATGAAGAAAGTGGATATTGAATGGACCTAAATGGTACATATTAAAACATTTTTAAAGGGTACCATCCTAGTGTCAGCATTTGTGATGAATAGAAATTTCAAAAGAATAGCATTTATTTGAAACAGACATATTTTGTAACCATTGAATGGGAGTATATTCATAATTAGGTATGTTTGGAGTCACAAAATAAAGGCTGTAAGGCTGCATGTGGTCCTCCTGTTGACTAGATATTCTCTACATATAGTCAATCTGGATTGGATCCAAAAATAGATGCAACAGACCACCTTATGCTGTCTGGACCCCAGACACTTTTTTCAATGGTGTGACCGACTGTCTGCTGTGGATCTGTATAGTTGTAACCACCAACAGGCTGCAAGTATCCTGTTCTATCATGCTCATGGGCCACACCAGAGAAACCTGTCAATCACACTGCAGGCCCTGCATCATTCGCACATCAGAAACAGAGTAAAATAAAATCAGCTCTCTCCGGTAATCCTTCCTTCAGGCTTTCTTCGCTTTCTCTTCCTCATTCAGCATCTTTTCACCAGAGCAGGAGGAGAGAGAGAGAGAGAAAGTAGGGGGTTAGAAGGAGCTGAGTTTTTAAAGCAAAGAGGTATATGGAGAATGCTTTGAAGAGGTAGGAGAGCTTCGTTTGCCATCTGCACATAAACCGCACAGATACGCTTCTGTTTGGAATCATGTGGAGTCCAGGCTCCGATCTATAGGGTTCAGGGGTGGTGTGAAGTTCAAGCAGGAAGGAGGATTCTGCATCTTTCAGAAACCGAAATCATACCAATAACCCCCCGGGTAGAGGAAAACAAACAACACGCACATAAGTAAATACACCTATTTCTGTATCAGTTATTAAGATAATTCTCAGCCTCAGATGGCACATCCACAGATATGGATTGCTCAATAACCATCTGATACAGATTGGACACAAAATGGCAAAAGCTTTCTGAAAATAATTACAATCTGATTCATGCGAATTCTGGGAATCAGAGTCACAGATTTGTATCAGTCTGCCAGGAACCAAAGCTGTGTTTACAAGTTTCCATACATTGAGCATCTCTGAGCAATAATTAGATGCTGGTTTTGAATTTAATAAGGTTCATGGCATCCAAACAATTTAGTTTGTAATTCCTTCCACAAGATATCCACGATTTATCTTCTCCATATTCCATTTTGTTCTCTGTGTTATTTTAAATTTTCCTGGAAGCTTTCTCCTGTTTAAAGATTAAAAATATACCATTCAAAAGTTTGGGGTCAGTAAGGTTTTGTTTTTGAAGTCTCTTATGGTTACCAAGGCTGCATTTATTTGACAAAAATACAGTAAAAACAAACCAATTTGGTGAAATAGCATTACTATTATTATTTATAATAACTGTTTTTTTAGGATTCTTTGACGAATAGAAAGTTTTAAAAACAGCATTAATTTGAAATAGAACATTATAAATCTCTTTACTGTCACTTTTGAACAATTGAATGTGTCCTTTCTTAATTTATTACTGACTCCAAACTTTTGAATCGTAATGTATTTAAAAAGAAAATTGCGTGATAAAGATTAAAATAACAACTGAAGTCACACTGTGTGATATAGAATCGAAATAATAAGAAATAAGGCCTAAGGTGTGAGAAAGAATTTTCCCCTCTGAGGTGGAAAACAAGCTTCTTTATATATTACAGATTTACTCTCATAAAAAAAATCCTTTGCTTGTTTTTGTCTTGGCTTGTTCACGTTAAATGGTCAGACAGTCACTTCCTGTGTAAGTGGGCAGCTCTTGGCCAGATTAAGTTGAAATATGGACCAAATGTTAGTCACTGGCAAAGCAACTACATTCAAATTTTGAATCTGGGTGTAAACGGAGGGATGTTATTTTGTCTTGAACAAATGTTCTCTTTGATTTCTCTGTAAAATGTCAATCATAAGGAAATCCACTTCCATCTGTGTGAGTATGTCTACGCTCTCTCTTTTTTCTCTTGCATCTGTTCATTGTAAATGTGAGATGAGTTTCAACAGCTGTCTTTTTCATCCCCCCTCGTCGAGACTTTATCCACACCTCAATTCTCAACCCTTGCTCAATTCTTTCTCTCTTACTCTTCCCTCTTCGTATCTGCAGCCAGGTTGGCGACAAGAGGGTTGCACCGCCAGAGCAACTAATCCTTCTCTCTTTCTCAGTCTCTCTCTGGACATGTTCAGGGCTGGAGCTATGCTCCAGGGCAGCAGCTGGAGAACTGATGGTTCTAGTGTTTGGGTTTAACTGGACTGATCCACGCACAGAATGTTGATATTGGATTACACTCCCGCTAACAGGCGACAGGGTGTAAGGAGAGTACAGTTCACTGAACAGTTCAGCACTGTGAGGCAAGACATTTCCCAAATGACCAAGTAAATCTGTCAAATTAAACACACGATTCAGATGACTGCTCATCACATAAACATAAGTGGAAAGAAGCAACTGTACTCTAAAAAATGTAAAAATTCCAGTAAAATTTCAAAAACCGGTATTATCATGTTTTACAGTTAAAAATCTTAACCTAAGACTTATAGACCAATTTCGAGCCGACGTCACAATTACGTCACGCGCGCTAGCTGGAGGCAAAACAAAGGGAAAACTGCAGGTGGCCAATACAAACCAGCACAGATTCGGCTACATAATAAGGAGCTTAAATTGCTATTATTATTATTAAATGTCATCTTGTTGTGTTGTTGGGTGCAAGAATCAATGAAAAATGAATATGCTGTATCTGGAATTTTTATTTCTAGAAAATATTCACATCATTAAAATTGCACCGTAATGTCACTCTTTACATTGACGTCTTCTTGGCGCTGGATAGGCAGAACTGCGGATTGTACCACACAAGTCTTGTACATGACCATTCATCACATAGTTATAGGCATCTAAAGATTTATATGACCCCAGTATGTCTTTACGCTCGGTTTCTCTATCGGATAGGTGTAGGACTGAGCCTAGCGTTAACGTTAATCCTGTCAGATCGTCCATCCATTGCCTGAGTGTGTACGGGTCAGCCAATCTGGTTCTGTCTGTTAAAATTAACTTTGGCAAATAACAATCGTGGTCCTGGACAGTGAGTGACCTTGCACATTAAGATAAAAAATCGGATTTTCTCCAGTCATTGTTAAAAAACACGCTAACAAAACTTGCAAACTAACGTTAGGGAAGCGGCCAAAGGGATCGTTCTGCAACCACCTAAGCTCCGCCCACAGAAAAACGTCACCATGTTTACCAACTGAAAAGGGATCTATTTTCAGAATTTTAATATTTTAAGTAATTTAACTCCGTAAAATTGGGTTAGGTTTAAGCTTAAAACAAAACAACAACAAAACATTCGCCAATGGGTTAAAAAAATACATGAAATTAATTTTAATACATTTCTTTCAAGATCATTATTATCTTGAAAACACTGGCTTCTCAGGAAAAAAAATCTCTTGTTTGAATGGTGTTTCGATTTTTTTTACTAGAAAACAAGAGAAAAAGACGATGATATTTGCAGAAAACCTAGTCTGCAATGGCTTGTTACGTAGCAAGAAAACAAGTTTTAGTTTTCTTTTCTTCAGTACAAACCAAAGGACTGAAGCATTAAATTAAATGAGCCACCATTTTATGTGTTTGTGAGACTCGTACACACTCAAGCACACATCATCCACACTAACTCAGCACTGCATCTCTGTCTCTGCCATCTATAATTAGCACCTTATTAACAGATTATGTAGCTCACACATACATTCATTCTAATAAACACTTGTTGTTCTTTACATACATATGTACACTACTCTGACGTACCCATCACAAACCAATATACCATCCTGTACTCACACACACACACACCAGGTGAGAACAAAGATGTCAAATCAGCGGCTACTCTAAATAATACATAAAAATGTCATTATTTTTTTCTTTAAAAATTCTCAGCGGTTCCTCTCACAGGTCCTGACCTTGCGTGAGCTCTGCTAATGGTGGTAGCATTAATATTCATGTCCAACAGCTTGATGAAATGTACCTTTGCACCGTGAACAGGTGTGCATGTGTGAATAGCTCATTTACACCTCATAATGGTGTGAGCAATTGTTCATGCAAAACAAAAGTTGTGATTCATCTCAGGTTCCATCCACTATAGGTTTGGTTCATAAAGAATAATTTAGTAACACTATACAATAAGGTTTCATTTGTTCACTTTAGTTACCAATCATTAGCTAAGATGAACTAACAAAGAAACATACAGCATCTGTTAATCTTAGTATAAATTTCTACATTTACAAATACATTTTTAAAATTAAAAGTTGTATGCTAACATGACAATGCACTGTAAACTATTTTATTTTTATTAACTAACTTTAACAAAGGTTAATATATAAGCTAAACTTATATTGCTTATAATTAATGTTCTTGCATTAACTGATGTCAACGAATGAGACCTTATAGTAAAGTGTTACCAAGAATTTTTGGAAAGCCCCGAGGAGAAAAAAAAGGAGATATTAATGTTTGAATCGTTAATTTTGAGGTGTTGAATTTACAGAAGCAATGAAACTTTAAACCAATTATTTTGATATTGAGCTACAAATTAAATGTAGAGCAAACATGTGGGCAAAATAAAGAATGAAGCAATGGCCTGACGCAGCAAAGAAATAGGGGGTGTTGCTAAGCTCCCTAGAAAAAGAGGAGTTGAAAAAAAGCTGAAATTCACACAGGCACATACAGACAGAAATGGGGAAATGCTCCACATGTAACATGAGTGCTGAGAGATTCTCATGAGTTGCTGTTTGTGAAAGATGAGCTGGGGGCCCAAGACAGCTGGGAATGAGATGAAGAGTTTTTACACCCAGACTTGACCCATCGTACTGAAGTGTTGGGGAAGAAGGAAGGTTATTTCAGTGTTATTTAGTCGTTTGCCCTGGCAACAGCTTTAGCAGATGATACTTCAACTACAGATCTTAGGGCATTTTCACACCTAGTTTGTTTAAGCACTCCAGGCAGTCTCGGGCTGATATAACATGCATATGTGAACAACCCAAATGATCTCACACCCCTTTCCCAGCAGTATGGTTTGCATTCTAGAGCCAGAGCCTGTCTTTGGCCAGGAGAATTGGAGAGCGTCACAAACCGGCCACGTGATTTTCACAGACTTGAGGAGAGAATGGTGACGTAACACTGTTATGTGTTGTTTAGAAAAAACAAGCAGAAAAACAGAAAAAACAAAACAAAACGTTGAACATCCCATGTGTTTATGCAGGCAGTGCGGCACTTCTGTTTTGCTGTTCACATTACTGGGAGTGATTCTAGCAAACCGGGTGTTCTCAGCTGTCCTTTTCAGAGGTAAATTGACATCGAAACCGTTGATTCACTTGCTCTCTCGCAAGCTTGCTCTCTCTCTCTCTCTCTCTCTCTCTCTCTCTCTCTCTCTCTCTCTCTCTCTCTCTCTCTCTCTCTCTCTCTAGCATAGTTTTAGATACATATTTAGATATAAAGAGCAATAGTGCAACCTTATTAGGTTTTTCAGCGCCCTGCCCTTGTAGTGTTTTTATTTTTGTTTTAATTTTTGATTTCTATTCTAATAATATTCTACTCAGCTTGTAGTGACCTGTTCCAGTCAGATGTAAGATACTGTATATGTAATATGGTGGTGCCATAGTATAATGATGTTTATTGCGATTTTTTTCCAAGTAACATCCAGAAAAGGAATCAAACTTTCCCTTTAAAAAAAAATTCCAAACACTGCTGCAGACAATCATATATCAACATATGTTCAGTTTAGCATCTGGGGCCTGTACCATGATGGTAGTTGAACAAACTCAGGGTTACAGGATTAGTTTTGAGTTGACAAAACCAAACCAATCCAACCAGGCTTTGTTGGTACCATGATGCTGATCACCAACTTTCTCTGTCAACTCAGGCTTTGATCCTGAGTTTAGGAGTTTAGGTGTGACATCAGTAGCGAACAGCCAATCACATGTTGAGAAAGAATGAAACTGAGATTAATTTATCGCGAGAGAAGCAGCGCAATTCACTTATTAAATAAAAGTATTAAAATAGGAAGAATTTAAAAAAATGTACACAGCAAGATGAAAACAGCTGTCTATGAAAGAGGACAACTAAAAGAAAAAGTCTCACTACTGTATATCAGTGCAAGTAAAAGTTGTGAAGTTATTTTATACAGTTGCTATAGAGAGAATTGGACATTTAAGCTCACATGTAGTCATTTTATAGCTTCATCTATTGATGCTAAAGCGTATTTATATTATCTTTATATATTTATTCATTTAAACTGCGTAATAATAATTGATGAACTAAAATTGTACATGCGTGATTGATTAAGGGTATAATAATTACATAAATAATATCTAAATCATATAAATGTATTATTCTAAATAAGCATCACTAAAAACCAGACGATTTTGTCTTTAAAAATCATTTGCTATGTAGTGACCTTTAATTTGGAGTAGAAACTGGTGGAGTGACTTTATCGCATCAGGCATGTGTCACTTTGCTCACAGGTGATTGGTCCAAGTTCAGTTTGCAACCTCTTACCTGGAACATAACCTGCCCCGGACCAGGGTAGCCGTGGAGCGTAAGTTACTATGGTGATGAACCCTGCTAAAAGCCAAACCACTTTCATGGTCCCTAAAACCCAGGGTTGTCGCAAACTAAACTGAAATATAGCTGGCTAGCAACCTAAACCGGCTTCATGGTATAGGCCCCTGGTCTATCCTAATAATTGAGGCATCACCTATATGCCAGTATGCCACACTCAGAGTGGTTAGCCAATCATAAAAGAAAGTCTTTTTGGACAACTTTTAAAGGTAGAGCAGCAAAACCAGCCTGAGAAAAGGTCATATAAAAAGAGACTACAACATTAAGACTAACATTACAAGTGAGGTTTAAAAAAAAGATGGGCCCTTTAAGCCCATTAAGCACTTTCCTATTAAATTGTATCCTTTTGCTGAGATGTAATAAACACTGAAATGCCCATCTTTTACTCTCCCTGTTTGCTGTGATTGGTATTTCCTTACAGTGATCAGTTAGCTGCATGTCATGCTAATGAATTAATGGGCTGTAGTACTTATGAACCTCTCCTTGTATGTTCAAGAGTTAAAATGCTCTCTGCTCCCTCCATTAGTGGGATGAAGAGTCTTTAGACGGAGCGTCTGATCAGTTCTCTCCACTCCTTTACCTCCCCCATAGGGCCTATTAGCATTCCAATCCATTCCACTCCAGGGGTTTTCATTGGTGGAGGTTATTCATTTCTTTAATATGATTGGCTGTGGGGGAAAAGGGAGGGCGAGAAAGGAAACCATGGCCTGTCAGAGTGATTAAATGCACAACCCAACCATGACACCAGCACTCTGATAAGCTCTGACTTTCTTTGTCTTTTTTTCACTCCCTCTTACGAAAATCCAAAGCTATGTGACACAAAAAATTCAGAGGGTTCGTGTTTTCTCTCTCACTATTACGAGAAGAGGTGCAGCTCTCCAGTAAATGAGCGTTTTATGGGTCTTCGGGCAGGGGCTCAGTGTGTTTATAGACAACACACCTCCTTAAAAGAGTTTACATACATAAAGCCCAGTGTGTGTGTGTGTGTGTGTGTGTGTGTGTGTGTGTGTGTGTGTGTGTGTGTGTGTGTGTGTGTGTGTGTGTGTGTATGTGTGTGTGTGTGTGTGTGTGTGTGTGTGTGTGTGTGTGTGTGTGTGTGTGTGTCTGTGTGTGTGTGTGTATGTGTGTGTGTGGTTCGTGTATAAATGATAATTAGTGTTCTGTAAAAAAGAGGCTTGGTGAGCAGCAGCTTTCTAGGACCACATAGGAAATCATGGGAATGAGGTAGCTTCTGAGAGCAAAACAACATACTGTATGACTCGACACAAACCAGTTACACTGACAGCTGCCACATCACTTGATTGATCAGAGATAAGATGTTTTCGTTCTCATTCATGCAGACCAGATTCAGTAAACCATCAGGCTAAATTCCCTAAGCAAAAACTGCTAAAACAAATATCTTTAATTCTGGGCGAGCATGTTGGGGAGTTGGTGAACCATTTCAGAGTGTTAAGCGCATATGTTGGTGTATTGCTAGCAGATGCCCTTTATTTAAAAGGAAGAGGAAATTGAGGTTACTCCCATTGTGGTTTTCTATAAGCTAGAGTAGTACTAAGTCTGTACAGTTATCATAAATTTAGTTTAAGGAAACTTCATGTCATCATGTCTTTGCAAATCCATATGACTTTCTTCTGGGGAACACAAAAGTAGGCGTTTAGGAGAATGTTCACACATATTTAAAAAAGAATGTTCTCATATATTCTATTTTATTCTATTCCATTTTTTCCGGTCTTATTTTTGCTGCCATATATTTAAACTTGGCACTTCATGAGCAGTTATGAGACATTAAAGCAATGCTGTTCAATGCAAAGTTTGACATCACTGACATCGCTGGCAACACTTTTAAACTAAAATACGGACTTTTAGTGCTTATTTGACAGTGTGACAAAAATCTCTGTTCTCTTGAGCCCAGAAAGGTTATTGTGCGTAACAAATACTTTTCACTTCTAAAACTCAACTGAACATCATTACATAACAAATGCATGCACATTAAATTAGTTAATTTGCTGAAATATTGCAAACCAAGTGTTAAAAATAAATATATAGAGACAGAGAGAGACTACTAGCAAGACAATGAGAGTTTGGTAAGACAAAGAGAGCTAGAAAGACAGTAAGGGAGAGAAAGACTTGCACCGGGATGTGCTTTTTCACTTCGTCCCACATGACTACCCTCCTCATCAGTGGTGTAGTGGTAAAGGAATAGCCTCTCGCTGCTCACCTCATTACCGTCTGTATACACGACATAGACTCACTTCTTCCTCTCTCTTCTCCCTCAGGGTGGATGCTTAAATGACAGCTATTAGCCAAACACAGGGCTATTTGTTTTCATATTTCCTGGGCCCGTGCTATCTGACATGATTCTATTTGTGCCTGCAGTGTTACACTGCATGTGTGATGACTGATGGCGCGCCAGGCAGAGCAGGTTTTGCTTGGCTGCTAAACTGGGGCATTCGCAGAGGTGGGAGGGCACAAGACACTGATATACCTCATTCATCATATGGAAAGATGGCGAGAGAGACAATTTATACATTCCATTTTTAGGAAATATTGTGATTTGTATAGACAAACTAATAAAACTAATATAATTTGATTTTGACTATAAGACAGAAAGAGATGCACCAAAAAGAGAGCCACAACATGGTAGACATCGACATCATTACAAATATTCATATAAGTGGTCTAACGATATTAAACATGAAAATATCATTAAATATGTATATGCTACAATTCAAAAGTTTGGGGTAGCCTAAGTATGTTTTATTCAGCAAAGGTCATTCAATTGATCAAAAGTGAGAGTCAAAATTATATTTAAAAAAATGCGGTTCTTTTGAATTTTCAATTAATCAAAGAATCCTGAAAAAGGTGTATAATGGTTTCCACCTAAATCTTAACTCTTTCACTGCCAGCGGTTAAATTTTTTTTTGTGAATATTTTGCGGTTAGAATATTTTGTTGTATGGATATCTGGACATGCAATACATCAAAAGAAAGAACAAACCCTCTGCTTTTAAACAAAGAACACTTTTTTTCCATCAACACTTGAATTTGGGTAAGTTTAATAAACAAATTCTACATCCAGATCGGATTCAGAACGATGATCAAAACTCAAATGGAGTAGATCGAGTCCATCAGCACCCCCAAAGCTTGCACAGTCCTATACCTCGACCAGGGTTGACATTTCAGTATATTCAGTAACATCAGGCAGTTTTGATTTATATGATGTTTATTGTTGGTGATAGGTCATTTCTGCATCTTCTTCGCATGTGTTTTGATCAGGAGATGCAGTACTCTTTCAGAAGATGCAACACCATATAATAGTGAAAACACGGAAAGCCGGAAAACTCCGTCAATGACGGAAGTGTTTTCTCACAAATGACAGAAATTTCCATCAATGGCGCTGTTTTCAACATTGTTTCTCAAGTTTCTTGAGCACCAAATCAGCATATTAGAATGATTTCTGAAGTATCATGTGACACTAAAAGACTGGGATAATAATGCTGAAAATTCAGTATCGCCATCACAGGAAGAGAATAAGTTAGATTTTAAAAAAGTTTTTTTTTTAAATGAATTAATATTTCACAATATTCAATGTTTTTACTGTATTTTGATCAGATAAATTAAGTCTCTGTAATCATAAGAGACTTCTTAAAAAAAAAAATCTTAGAAACCCCAAACTTTATAACGGTAGTGTATATAAATATATAAAAGTAAACAGAGAGTAATATATATATATATATATATATATATATATATATATATATATATATAGATAGATAGATAGATAGATAGATAGATAGATAGATAGATAGATAGATAGATAGCCTATATAAAAGTAAAATAAAAAGCAGTGAAATTATATTAAAATATGATCAAAATTAAATAAAAATGCTTTTATAAATAAATATGTATGCATTGTGTTAACATTATTTTATTTATTATTATTAGCTTAATTAAAATGGCTTTAAGCTAGAAAATAACATCAAGGTTACTGGCCACTGGTTTTATTTCCTCACCAAATCCCAGTTTTAATCACAAACAGCACTTGGCAAGTGTTAATTTTGACCCCTGCAATTGAGGCACCGCATTCACACTTCACACAAGAACAAAACACACAAACTCACACATTTAAACATGAATGCATGCATTTACGGACAGGTTCAGTAAAATGATCTAGCGTCCAGTGAACTGCAGAGCTTCCCTGAGTGAACGCCTGACCTCTGTAACTCTCTCAGGGGTCACATGACTAATGTTACCTGTCATTTCATGCTTTCTAAACTTTAATGTTTTTTTTCTTCCTGTATGTGCCTTATGAGTGTAATCAGAGCTGCAACATTAAACAGAAGCCTGAATAAGGAGCAGTCAAGTTTATTACATCAGTCAGAATGAGAATGAGAGAGACAGATGGGCCACCAGAGGCTACCACACACTTCCTCTCTATCTCTCTCGCTACACTTACTCACCTCTCTTATCCACTCTGTGTATGTTTTTTCTCTTACATCACATTCCTCCTTTGTCATGTAAGTGTGTGAGAGCAAGTAGGTGTGTGTGGAGGTTAATGTGTGTGTGGGTAGCACGTGGGTGTTTCTTTAACTATGGGCACATTTATGTCACAGGGGTTGGTTTTTAAGAAAACTAACAGATTTAGCCCATTTATAAATTTTTTTAGTTATGAAAGTTACATTAAAATAACATTAAAATTTTTAGCATGAAACATTACAACTGCACCACAATTGTGTCATCATCTCCACAAGTGACAAGTTAGTGCATGTGTTAAATGTGATATCCCTGCTGAAAAATCCAGAGCACAAACCAGAATTCCATGTTGGTTTCCATGTTGCATTCCAGCATAGTCATTCAGTTCTCAAGCAAAAGTGAGCCGGTATAGCTGGTCCAACAGCTCTCCCGCTTCCAATGCTGGTCCCAGCATGCAAAAGATTATGCTATTTTTCAGCAGGATTGTGAAGAAATCGAAAAATCACAGAAAATAGCACCTGTCAACTGAACCTCAAGCATTATGCAAAACTGTGAACGTCTCTGGTTACGTATGTAACCCTAGTTCCCTGAAGGGAACGAGACGCTGCGTGACAACGCTTTGGGAACGCCCCTGCGTGAGTGCGTCATGAAGCACATATGAAATCAGTCCAATGACGAGACGGAACGTCATAGGCGGGTGACGTCATCGACCAGGAAACTATATAAGCACCCCAAAACACAAGCGTGTCAGCTTCTGATAAAACTGAAGCAAGTAATCACGTGCATGCTGGGAGTATGGCACAGACACGCAGAGTCTCGTTCCCTTTAGGGAACTAGGGTTACATACGTAACCAGAGACGTTCCCTATCAGGGAACTTGAGCTGCGTTACAACGCTTTGGGAACGCTAATACCAACGCCGCCATAAGAGCAAGTGTCCGTCGTGTGAAGTCAGAGCGCACATTCGGACGAAAGCACCTGCGCCCCTGGAGTGGAGCTGAAGTCAAGATGATAAAACTTTACAAATATATGCGGTGAGGACCATCCTGCCGCATCGCAAACGTCCTGAATTGATACTTCTGACAAAATAGCCTTAGAGGCAGCCATACTCCTGGTTGAATGAGCCCGGACAGCCAAAGGAGAAGCTCCGACCACCCACTTGCTCAACCTCTGCTTAGATACTGGACAGCCCTTCTTAGGGGGTCCAAAGCAAACAAATAGTTGTTCACTCTTTCTCCACAGGGCAGCTCTGTGCACATACGCATCTAGAGCCCTAACTGGGCAGCGCAGATTTAGTTTCTCTTGGTCCGACGTCAAAAATGGAGGAGGACAGAAAGCCTGCAGTACAATACTGCCGTACAAAGCCAAAACGCAGTAACTGAATATTTGGTCAAAACTGAGTTTAGATTGGAAATGGACTTTGAAACATTTCCTACATCTTGTGACAAAATCTCCTGGTTCAACTGTATCCCGTTTCAGAGAAATCACTATGTCAAATTTGCAGTAACTACAAAATCCAAGCTAGTACCAAAGCAAACCGCAGTAAGTGAAGCTACTGCGTTCTGCCTTTGTTTACTCGGCTTTGACGTGGTAGCTAGTACCAAGGCAAACCGCAGTAAGTGAAGCTACTGCGTTGTGCCTTTGTTTACCCTGCTTTGACGCGGTAGATACTGCGGTCTGCCTCTGTAGCAACATTCGAATCTACCAATCAGTCCGCCTCGCGCACAGCATCCTTATCACAGAGTCTGATAAGGAACGCCATGCGCAGGGGGACACTGTGACACAGACCACCAACAAGCCATCAACATATAATTAACCCAGAGAAACATGGCACAATCCCGAGGAAAACATATGGTGTCTCTAGCTTTAAAACGCAAGTATCCGGACAGCGCGCCACACTGGAAAGAAACTATATGGGGATATATGCACATATATGAAACCTATATGCAGTTTATATGCACATATATGCTACATATATACAGCATATATGCACATATATGCTAATATATATGCTGCATCAATGCGTATATATGGCACATATAGGCAAAACTGAGGTGCATATATGTGCATATACAGGCCATATAGGTCTCCTGTATTGCTTCTTTATATCCACATATAAGCCCTATATGTGCATACATGTCTCCTAGCTCATAGCAGGATCTGGTCATTTTTTAGCTCATACCTCACTTTGGCAACTGTCATACATGATGCCTAGCTCATATTTTCTATTATCAAGGCAATAAGAACTAACTAAAAAAAGAAATTATGCAAGAACTGTATGTGCAAACATGTGAAATTGGTATCACATGTAATTGGCATGTTATGGAATTTAATTATGGCAATTAAGTGAGAGGAGATGGAAAGCTATGGGAAAGCCATTTACAAGGTCAATTCTTTCTTGTATGAAGATAGTGGAAAAGAAGGAAATAACAAAATTGTTTGTCGTTTTTTTATTTTGTCAATCAAGCCCTTTTTCCAATTTCAGGTCACTTCCAGATTCACATTACAGCTCATAGGCCTACACATCCACACATTCACCGTTACATCCACCAAATGCAATGCAAAATGCAATGTTTTCTGTATTGTCTTAATGCAGTTTCTAGATGAATATGGCTGAAAGGTCATTACAGTCTAAATGTAGCAACAACAAAAAAAGAACATAGAACATACATTCAAGTAATCATCATCATCATCCCATCTATCTGAGCATTTCACTGTGGTTAATGAATTTGAAGACAAGCATGTATTTTAGTCTGTAAAGTTTTTAAAAAATCGAAAAGCCCAAAGATCTGTATCTCTGCTAAATGAATTTAATATGTTTGCGATGCCATTTATCTTTTCTTTTCATTTCTTTTCTTTTCTTTTCTTTTCTTTTTGTCCAAATTATTGTTGTTTCAAGTTATACTTATCAAATGTGAAAATGTGTAAAAGAAATGTGTCAAGAACTTGATATCAAACTCTGTAATTTTGAAAATTAAAAAAAAAAAATCTCCACTCTGCTGCTACCATGGCTGCTACAGCGCCGCGTAGTTGATGAGTCATGACGTCACCCGCCTGACGTTTGACGATTCGCGCCGAAAGATATCGGCTGGGGGTGAAAATGGCGATGGAGCGTTGGAGATCTGCTATGTCCTACTTATCATCAATCGTAAGTATTCCTAATTTTAATATTTATTAGCAGGGTTTTTTCTGGAGATGGATATTGCGGTGGCAGAGAAGTATAAACTTAGAAATTGTATGGGCTGAAAGTTTAACACGTGTTTGGCAAAATAAATGCTATGTTGTTAGCTGGTAGTGTGGGTGCTCATATAGCCGTTGATAAGATTCAAATTAGAATTATATTTATTTGTCTCTTTCTGGAGGAATTCGTAGAGGGTTCACAAAAGTCATGGCCTAGAGAATACAGTTCATGAGTACACACACTTCTCTGCCTTCAACGGCTCAAGAAGGCAATCGGCTCTAGAAAAAAAACCTGGGGAATTTGAATTTGGGAGAAATATATATATATGTTTTAATTGCGTTCACAAACAGGTTTCCTCTGCAGAGCCTTATGAATGGGCTTTGGAGGGTTGTAGGTTGCGTTCACAGCTGCAGGAAATGTCTTTCGAAGAGTAACGTTATAGTTGCTGGGTGCTATTTTGATTTAGTGATTGTAATTGTTTTTTTTTATATATAACCTCTTTCTAGAAATCCCTCAAATGAAAAGTGACCTCGCCATTATTGCTCAAAAGGTAAGTTCCTCTGTTTTTCATTGCTTTTTAAAATTGTTTCTCAAGCAGATCTGTAGAGACTTGTGATGTTGGGCTGATTGATAGTGTTAATTATTTGATGTATTTGCACTTTAATTTATTGAAGAGAATAACTATATTTTTCTTCTATGAACAAGACTGGAAGGAGTCCTGTGGAGGATCTAGATTCCCCCTTCTCGACTTTTGGAGAAGTGCAACCGGTGAGTAACCCCCTTGCATTTGTATTTATTTATTTAGTTTACTTGTTACTCAAACAGAGCTATATGGATTTTTATGATGTTTGGCTGATTACTTTTGCATGTAACTTTAATTTATTGACATGTTTGATGTTTTCCAAGCCCCCCCTGTAAATAAGAATCTATAGTGGCTTGCTTGGATGAATAAAAATTGTTGTGGAGTTTTACTAAGTTTCTTTCTTCTCTAAGACTCCAGAGAGGAGACCGAGCCATTTAAAGAGAGTCCCATGGTGACTGAGTGCTTTCGAGAGACACCACAGGTGTGTGTAACCCTTTTATACCTCAGATTTTTCTGTACTTATTTTACTTAAGGCTCCAACTGAGCTATAGGGATTTTTATGTTGGGATAGTTAGTGGTAATATGTAATTTACTTGCCCCATATGCATAAAATTGTTGAAGTTTTACAATTGTTGAGTTTAACAATGTTTTTCTTCTCTAACAAGACTGCAGCAACAGCTGAGACATCAGCGAAAACACAGGTGAGTAACATTATTTAGTAAGGATGGGTATAAACTGTCTGTTTGTAGGAGCCAATTAGTGTTATACGAGACAATCATCCTTTCCTCCTGCACCCCTTCACTCCTCTCCACCCACTGTCTTTTCTCCTTCCCTACTCTCCATCCAACCTCCTCCTCCAACCTCCTCCTCTCTATTATTATATTATTATTATTATTAACTATTGGGAAGCTAAAAATAAGAATCAATATGAAACATAAAAACCTTTCTAAAAGTTGCCAATAAATTAATATTGTGATGTGAAATTATTTTTCAGATTGAAGTTATAAAGGGCTCTGGGGTGTTTTGCCAGGCCTTGCCACCTCTGCTACTGCCATGGTGTGGAATCTGCTGCTGGGCACCTTTAGATTTGGAGACTTTGCTAAAAAGCAACCTGAATGGTACAAAACAACATGTTCCTAATCTCTTCTGTCCTTGCAAAAAAAAAAAAAACAAGTCAGTCATATTCTGTGGAATAAATTATGTTTGTGTGCGGGCATACCATTGCTTTTTTACTTGCCATTTTTGTATTTCCTTGCGCCTCAAATAAAAGTGATGTGTATATAAAAAATAATCTCTTGTTTTCACCACCTTCATTTTACCCCCCTTTCATAATAATTTGGAAATATTACTTTAAGGTGGAAAGCCAACCAGAGGGGATGGGGAGCAGCTGGTCGCCCTTGACCAAATTAAAAAGGCAGCCATTATTGGTGAGTAAATGCATAATGCGTTGAGAAGGGAAAACAAAACTTTTAAGACTTTATAAGTTCACTACTTTAACCATAGCCTACTTGTATCAATGTTTATTAGGTATCAATGGAGACTGTATTAGATAGGGCACCCATTATTGTTACTGTATCTGCTTGTAACCTATAATACTAATTCATTGCTTGCTCATTTCTTGATCCTACCTTTCCTTTTCTAAAGCCACATTTCTGAATTTTTCCTATCCATGAATTTTCTCTGCCTTGGATGCACATGATTGACAGTGTGACTGTTAACAATGCAGTCCCCATGACGGACGTGCATATGAAAGAACGATGCCGCTAGAAGAAAGGGGGGGTGATGTTTCCAATCAGAATTTCTTTCAGATTTAGCAGAATCCAATCATAATCTTCCAATTGACGTGTTTACATGACGCATTTTTTATTATGATCAGCCCTTTATCCAAAATATGTGTCCAATCGCAGCTGTACTGTAAGCACTTTGGGTTCCTGATGAAGCACTATATTATTATTATTATACTGTCTTATTATTTTTGTCTTCTCTAGATGCTACATTGAAGAAGTGGCCGGCAGCCAGCTGAGGACAGATAGGCACATCTATCAATTCGAAGCTCACAGAGCTGAGAAGATCAACAAGATAAATTGGGTTTTTTTCTGTTCATTTTTTTGTCTTATTTTTGTTCTTGTAATATTTGATTGTTCTTAAGTAAATAAATAATTAAAATTTTTACATCTTGGGCTATTATTTATGTTGCCTAGTAGCTATGGATTTTAATAATAATACTAATATATAGCTGCATATATGCACCTATATAGGTATATATATGCACATATATATATGCACCTATATAGGTACATATATGCAGCTATATATGCACCTATATAGGTACATATATGCACCTATATAGGTACATATATGCACCTATATAGGTACATATATGCACCTATATAGGTACATATATGCACCTATATAGGTACATATGTGCACCTATATAGGTACATATATGCACCTATATAGGTACATATGTGTACCTATATAGGTAAATATATGCACATATATATGCACCTATATAGGTACATATATGCACCTATATAGGTACATATATGTACCTATATAAGTACATATATGCACGTATATATGTGTACATATATATGTACACATATATGTACATATATGTGCATATATGCACATATAATATAGGAAAACGGCCAATTTTATATATGTCACACATATTAAAATCCTATATCAAAACCTATATTAAAACATATATGTTTATATAGGTTTTTTCCATGTGGGGAGGAACATGTTAAAATATGAACACCTAACCTGGCAAATAACACCTGAATCAATAAATTGCTGTTACCAGCTAGCGAGCCGCTAGCATATAAACCATTTTAGCTTACCTGCTCCCCTTGAAGGCAGTAACGTTAGCATCTATCCACTCTGGAAACGCTGATATAACTGTTTTGTTTCTTGTTGTCTTCATTTCTTAAGCTATTGTAATGTATTTTATTGGGTAATCTCTCAGTTGAAGCTCAAGAGGAAGTTGTAAACATAGAGCTTTTATTTTGACGGGAAAAGGGAAGTGGAAAAAGCGTTGTATTCTGACCATTGTCAGTGGTTGAATTAAGTGAGACATGCAGTGTGTGTGTGCGCGAGAGAGAGAGAGAGAGAGAGAGAGAGAGAGAGAGAGAGGCGCAGGCGCAATCAAACTGTGTGTGTGTGTGAAGTGGAAACATAATAACATACTCCGTCATTTTGTTCAGGACATAATTCAAACTGCAAAGTGTTTACTTATATTTGTGTACACTCGCAATAAAACACAACATTGTGCTTTTGTCAAACTATAAACTTGTCAAAATGTAACCCACACACACACACACAGTTTTAAAAGCAAAACATATGTATCCAACCCCATTTCAAAACAGTCTGTGGGTGCCATCTTTGGGATATTCATCATATTGCATTGGTTTTCATTTCTTGTCCTCAAACAGAGCACTAATCTGTTTATTTTTAAGTTACACATTCTACATTGATTAAAAAAGAAAATCAAATATGTTTTTAATGGTAGTATTATTTTATACAGAAGTCAAATATTTATAATTCAGATGAGAATAAAGTTAGGGTTAATTAAAATTAAGGAAAACAAATATATTGATCTGAAATATAGCAAATTAATTTTAAATTCATTCAGGTTCAATTACCAAACATATCTCAAGGTCTTTTTGTCTTTTTTATTAATTTAATTAATACACTAATTATATAAAACTATTGTCAGTGCACTACAAATAAACTGGTTCTATGCCTTTATTAATAAAACTTATTTAAAAATACAAGGCTTAAGACATGCATTCTCATGCAAACATAATAGCTTAATTTTTCTATTCTATATTTGTATTATGACTATACATTTTCAATTAAAATAAAAATCCCAAAAAAAAAAATACCAGCATTTTGATTGTGTGTAAAATTATAAGGATGTTTTGGGGAAAATAATGAGAATGACAATTTAATCATTTAAGACTGATGTGACAGGGACATTATGACAAAATACTATTCTTGAATACAATGGATGAAGGTTACTACCAAGCATTTTCAACACTCAACCTATAAACATCCATAACAAAATATAAAACCAATTAAAACAAATGAAAAGGTATAAGGAATAAAAAAAGAAAGTTGTATTAACACATTTCAATTGTAGATACTGCACTCTGCTTTTGTATTAGTGTTTTAGTTGCTTGAGGTTAGGCAAAGGCAGAGTGCAGTATCTAAATTTTTATGGTCAAAGGTCATATCAATGGTCTTTTTTTTATGTATAACATTTTCCTTCCTGTAAAGGTATTACATAAAAGTATCAACACTATTGTACCTACAACATGTTTGGCTGGCCTGTATGAAAACTTTGAAGCCATTTTTCTTATTTTCAGTGTTGGCGTAGTTACTGCACTTTGCCTTTGTAGGGCAAAATAGGCCTGACCACATTAGTAGGAACCTTGGGAACATACCCCGGTCAAGGGAGGAGGAAAGCCTTAACCATGCCGGGTGAAAATTCCAAGCACGAGGGAGAGACCGACAGAGCTTGAATATCTCCTATTCTTTTTAATGAAGATATAGCAAGAAGAAATACAGTCTTTAGAGTGAGGAATTTCTCAGAAACTTCTTCAATGGGCTCGAACGGTGCTAGAGAGAGACCTTCTAGAACAACCGCCAGGTCCCAGGTCGGCACCCTATTGCGAACTGCTGGCCTCAGCCTCAGAGTGCCATGAAGGAAACGAGTTACAATTGGGTGTCTCCCGAGAGAGGCTCCACTTAAAGGGACGTGGTAAGCAGATAAGGCCGCCACGTACAGCTTCAGTGTGGAGTGGGATAACCCTGTGGAGAAGCGCTCCTGAAGGAATTCCAGCACTGCACCCACTGGGCAGTTAACTGGGTCCAGCTGGTGTTCTCCACACCAAGAGGTGAACATTTTCCACCTCAAGGCATATAATTTCCTAGTGGCCGGAGCTCTGGAGTGGAGGATGGTCTCCACGACCTCAGTCGAGAGACCAGATTCTATGAGCTGGGCCCCCTCAGAGGCCAAGCCCACAACCTCCATAGATCTGGGCGGGGGTGAATCTCCAGGGGAGAGCCGTCGAGGAGAGAAATTAGGTCCGCAAACCAAACTCGGGCCGGCCAGTACGGGGCTACCAACAGTAGACTGACCCCATTCCGGCGAACCCTCTCCAGAACTCCTGGGAGCAGAGCAATCGGGGGAAATGCTTACAGGCGTGACCTCTGCCACTCCTGTACCATCGCGTCCAACCCCAGAGGGGCTGGAGGACTTAGGGAAAACCACAGTTGGCAGTGTGATGTTTCCCTGGATGCAAATAGGTCCACCTCGGGGTGGAGTCTCCATTCCCCGGGCCTCGCCCCCTGCCTCAACAGGATGTCTGCCCCCTGATTTAAATACCCCGGGATATAAATCGCCCTCAATGAAAGAAGCTTCCCCTGGGACCATAGAAGGATCTGGCGAGCCAGCTTGTATAACGGGCGCGAATGCAGACCCCCCCTGATGGTTTATATAAGAGACCACCGATGTGTTGTCTGACCGGACAAGAACATGATGACCTCTCAGGTCTGGGAGGAAGTGTTTCAGAGCCTGAAACACCGCCAGCATTTCTAGAAAATTTATATGCCATTGAGGATGATGGTCCTGCCACAGACCCTGAGCTGAGCGACCACTCATGATCGCCCCCCAGCCTGTTAGAGAGGCATCCGTCGTTAGTGTTACACAACGACACGGAGCCCCCAACACAGGCCCTTGGGACAGGAACCAAGGTTCTTTCCACACAGCCAGGGCACGGAGACAACTTGCGGAGCGGGTTTCCCCTCGGGGAGAACCCCTTGGTCCTGAGCCACCAATGCAGTGGTCTCATGTACAGCAGGCCGCAAGGTATAACGTTGGACACTGCTGCCATCAGACCCAGAATTCTCTGATATTCTTTTATAGTGAGTGACTGGCCTAGCTTTGCCTGTTTGACGGCTAAGAGAATCGAAGCTATACGAGCAGGAGACAGACGTGCCTGCACCGTCGTCGAATCCCAAACCACACCCAGAAAAGTGGTCCTCTGTACTGGAGAAAGCACACTCTTCTTGGTGTTGAGCCTCAACCCCAACTTTTTTATATGGGCGAGAATGACATCTCGATGCCGAATCGCCTGATGCTCCGATTGAGCCAGAATCCACCAATCATCGATAAAGTTTAAAATGCGGATGCCCTGGAGTCGCAGCGGAGCCAGAGCTGCATCCATACATTTTGTGAAAGTTCGGGGAGACAGTGCTAGGGCCGAACGGAAGAACCGAATATTGGTACGCTTTGCCCCCGAGAGCGAACCTCAGGAACTTCCTGTGTTGTGGAAGAATGGAAATGTGGAAGTATGTACGTCCTTTAGATCTATCGTGACAAACCAGTCCTCGGACCTGATCTGTGACACGATCTGTTTGAGAGTCAGCATCTTGAACTTGAGCTTCCCTACTGAGCGATTTAATAGGCGCAGATCTAAAATTGGACGCAACCCCCCATCCTTCTTTGGAACAATGAAATATCGGCTGTAATAACCCAACTCCCTGCTGGGAGGAAGAACTCGTTCTATAGCCCCCTTCAGCAGAAGAGTTTTCACCTCCTGTTCCATAACCAGAGCCTGCTCGGGGTCCACCACTGTGGGAAGAACCCCTCTGAAGCGAGGCGGGTGTAATCTGAACTGAATCGCGTACCCATTCTCGATAGTCTGCAGGACCCATTGAGATACATTTGGAAGGCATTTCGACTCTGCTAAAAATTCTACTAAGGGTACCAGTCTCTCGAGACTGGTCTTTGGAATATTTTGAGTGGCAGACACAGTGCCCTCTAACGGCGCACTGGCAGGGAACAACTGGTCTGACCGCTCTAGACCACTCCTCAGAGTGGGCGAGCGTCCCTCGGGAAAGCGCTCGCTGGGACCGTCCACGCCCCGGCACGCAGGCAGGGTTGGTAGAACGGGCCACTGAGGGCACCGAGAGAGCGTTTCTTCAGCCTTAGGCATCGCCCCATAACCATAATTCTTAGCCCCAGATATATTTGAATAAACAGATGTTTGCTGGCTAAATATTCTGGATGAAACTGGTCTTTTCCATGACCTCGACACCTCGGTGTGGAGGTCAGGAAAGAACGGAAGACACCGGCGTGGAGGTGCAGCACGAGAGGGCAGAAATCTTTCATGGACAAACGCTCGCAATGCTCACAACCAGCTCCCTCGAGAGCTGACTGGGCATGCTGCACTCCAATACAAACAACACACAGATCGTGAGTATCCCCACCCGTGATATAACGTGGGCAGGGATGAACACACTTTCTGAACTGCTGTTCGCTCGCCATATTATATATATATATATATATATATATATATATATATATATATATATATATATATATATATTCGTCTCTTTATAGTTTTTTATATGTGAAAAACTCCTGCCTAGCAATTTCTAAGGACAGACAAAAACACTTTGAGACACAGACTGATATATTCACGCACAGAGCGCTTGCTGAAGACTCAGAAGCTGACGCGCTTGTGTTTTGGGGTGCTTATATAGTTTCCTGGTTCGATGACGTCACCCCCCAATGACGTTCCGTCTCGCCATTGGACTGATTTCATATGTGCTTCATGACGCACTCACGCAGGGGCGTTCCCAAAGCGTTGTCACGCAGCTCGAGTTCCCTGATAGGGAACTTAAGATACATTAAGTGTTAGCGAATTAGCCTTAGCAGGAAAACGGAATGTGACACTTTATTACGAAAATGTTTAAAATGTCATCATCATTGTTAGTGAATGTAATAGAGAATGGAAGCACTGATGTCTTTGGAAACGAAAAATTAATAAAGTAAATAAAGATAATAAAAAAGATGAAACCTCACCGCTGTTCATAAAATGATCCTGTCCATCAACACCACCAGACAGTGAAGTGAAAAAATAGCAGAGAATGTAATAGACAGAGAAGGAAAACATTTATTGACAGAAACGAGAGGATCAGAAGGAGGACAGAAGAAAAGCAATATTCTTGTGAGTAAACAACACACAATCAAACACAATGACACAACATCCTCTACTGAACACACTTAAAAGCGATGTTTTTAAGCAACAGAACACAGCAAATATCCACTTCTATCTCACAGATCTACAACCCAGGCTTTAGCCATTTTTATGCAAAATGATATTATGTTGCTTCATGCATGTTTCGTGACACTTTTAAAGTGAAATGTCCAATGAGTGGATCTAAAAGCATGTCTAGTTTTATCGGAAACAAATAAATGTAAATCTGGCAACTTTTTATTAAGTTGGTTGTTGTATGTATCGCGGCACATTTAAAGTTACCTATGATCGCGCGCGCACACTCGAAAATCGACTACTGTGGACTTTGACCGAAAACAGGAAGTAAATACAGGTATGTGAGGTGGCTGATTTAACATCACTTTTATTCATATCTTTCACATCTACTGCAGTCAGTTTCACCGTGTTCACTCTGAATAAAATCACTCACATGGCTGTGTGCACTTATAATGACACATCAAGGATGTTAAGAGGCTAAAAGCAGGTTTAAAACTTGCCCCATTTAAGTCAACAGGGTGCAAATTTTAAAAAGAGGATAACATGGTGTAGGCAACACCGATTTTTGTCATTGTTCTCTGTACTGACATCTCAATGTTAAAATTGCCCGAAGTTCTCCTTTAAACACTAACTAACTTTTCTGGACCGGCAGAATAAAATTGCCAAGAAGCCTATGAAGGAGTGAGCCAGCTCTCAGATTTCATCAAAAATATAAATTATAATAAATATAATTTGTGTTCCGAAGATGAATGAAATTCTTACGGGGTTGGAACAACATGAGGGTGAGTAATTTCTGACAGAATTTAAATTTTTGGGTGAACTAACCCTTTAAACCAAGACTTTTTTTGAGTCCGGGTCACCGGGTGTAAACCAAGACTTTTTTTTTTTACCACCATCAGTGAGTCCGTGTGAAACAGCATTTGACTCGCATTAATTATCGAACCCAACTGAAATTCTTTTTCATCACCCGTGAAACCTGTTACAGAAGCATTTGAAATGTGTGCCAATCTACATGTTCATACACACAAAATTTATGGGGAATGTTGATTAAAGTGCAAAGATAAACACACACTCGCTACTCACGCTTCAGAGTCATTAGTATTCAGCTCTAACCATCTACTCCCTAGTGTATGTCTCAGCAATGGCTACAGGTAACAGTTTTATGAAAGTGAAGGATGAGAGAGAGAGAGAGAGAGAGAGAGAGAGAGAGAGAGAGAGAGAGAGAGAGAGAGAGAGAGAGGGAGTTAGAGAGGGAAATGCTTGCCTCTTTTTTTCTCCAAGTGAGAGAGAACAGATTAATCCTGTGATTTCAGCTGCCTGTATCTGCTCAATAGGGGAAATTACGGCTGGCACAAGGCTCCATTTTCATTAGAGTCCAGACTACATATATATTCAGGCTCTAATTGAGGCCAGGGCCCTCCTGCTCTATAATCGGGCCCTCCATAACTGTCTGTTTAGTTCTTTCTGCTCCTTTCCCTGCGTTTTAATGATTTCTGTGTGTAGCTGCCCATGGCTGTTTAACGGATCACTTCCTGCTCGGCTTGCCTGCTCGTTCCAAACAAAGTTCGACGGAATGGAGACGATTCATCACTTTTGGATTCGTCTTAGAGAGATTGAAAAAGGAGAAAGAGAATGTGGATAGCTTGCACATCACCCGTATGCCAGATTTAATGAGTAATGTTTAGCGGAATGGGAGAGATGCATGCTGGGAGAATTTTTTTAAGGTATGTTTTTGTGCTTTCAAGACCGTGTGGATGTCAAAATGATTAGTTCTAGTTAAGCGAAAGACTCAACATACACAAAAAGCACACATCGCATATACTCACTGTACAGAAATACCAAGGAAAGAGCTGAAAACCAACCAAAGCTGTAAACAGACAAGGACAGGACTCAAGAGAGCAAGTGTACCTTTGTAAATGTGTATGTGTGTGTATCTGAGTGCAGGGGTCATGGTTTGAGCTGTGTGTACACAGCTTGGGGTGTGCCATACCACCAAAACCTCTCTGAATCTTCAGAATCACTATCCTTTAGAAATCATTCTAATATGATGATTTGGTTTTATAATGTTGTAGATAAAGCGTTCACAGGCTTTGTTTGATGTATTTCCCAGGCATCAAAATCAGGTACATATAAATGTCAGGAAACCCGATTCCTGGCTTCATGTCAATGTCCATGGACCATTGGTTCTTTGGTAAGTTTTAAGGAACACTGTTGATTCCAACTGCCTTTAATTTAAGAAGATAATCGTTTGTTTTTCTCTAGTTTTCACAGTTTCCCCTAGTAAATCCAATTATATTCCAGTATGTTTTGCCACTCGGCATGTTCCGGTGAGAAAGTGACATCAATGCATTCCCTACTAGCAACAGCACTATAAAGCTAGAAAAGACTGGACTGACATGGTCTGACTAACAGTAAAGGTCCTTTCACACTGGACGCGATTTTGACGCACAAATAATTGGTTTTATTTTTTGATCAGCTGTTTGTGTAATGAGTGCTTCCTCACCGAACGTGAATGTGCTGTGGCGAAAAAACGACTGCCAGACGCTGCTCCGGATTGATTGGTTCCCTTAAGTTTGTGGTTTGTCTCATCAGATGCGCACCGCATCTTCACTGTCTGAAGGAGCTCCTCAAATTGTTCCACAGACATCCGAAAGTAAGTGCGGAACCGGCCATGATAAAGTTTTAGCTCCTGTACAAGATTAGCATACTTTCATGTTACTGCTGGTTGCCAAGGTAACATAGAGTCTTAGACCTAAGTTAGCCAGGGGGTAAGGTGTCTAATTTTTTTGCTCTAAATTAAGTCAGTCTTTATTTTTCTGAAACAGTCTAACTTGCATTAGACTAGTCTATGAGCAAATTTTAGACATGTCTAACATTATAGACCGGTCTAAAATAGCTTTGTGAAACCGGCCCCAGATGATCAACCGTAACGTAATCATCCACATCACCAAAGAGCGCTTGAGTTGAATTCTTTTACAAAAAAGAATGGCTTCCGCTGGAGAATTTAGATGTGTAGATTCAGCCATCGCGTCTGTTATAGAAGATGTAGACAGGGGCGGTTTCTTCATTAGGGCGATTGGGCGACGCACCACCAAAGTGTGAAAGGGACTTTTTCAATCACATTCACAATCTCATTCAACCACAGAGTTACGCTCATAGACCATAAGAAAATAGGTTACGCTAGCAGTCACTGTTCCTCTGGATATAGTCCAACCAGCGTCATGTCACGTTCTGTGGAGTACCGCCTCTTTTTGGGCGATTTCACTCTGGCTGAGAATCGCCCAGAGTGTTTTCATAGACTTACATTGAAAGACGTTTTTTTTCGAACTGCAGGCACTGCAATGCATTCTCTATGGGTTTCGGGAGGGCTCGCACTAACGTGCTTACGTCATCATACGTATCCTTAACTTGTGCAGCGATTAGTGGGAACAAACATAAACTATTAAAAATCTTTAAGATTAAGTGACAAATAATATTTGAAAACAATTTTGAATTTGAACAACAAGAAAAAATGAAACACTACTTTAATATCTTTATCAAATGTGATTAAAAAAAAAAAAAATAAAAGAGAACGAGAGCGAGAGAGACTGTTGGGACATCTCGCGAGTTGTTGAGGCCAGTTGAACTTGAGCGTCATGGCGAACACAGTTAATTTTATCGTGTCATTAATTCAGCCATCGTAGTAATCAGGATATTTCAGGAGCAAGTAGCAACAGGAACAACAAGATCTAGGAGGGCCTTGGGAGAAGAAGACAAGCAGAGGCTGTCTAAAGAGGTATTTATTGCTGACCATTTAAATACTCGAGGGTTGGAAAATCTCACTTTGTTTTTACTATCAGTTTAGGAAAGGATGGTAGCAGTCTTTTTTACTCCTAGCATTGTACTTTGAAATTTAAGATAAGCTGTTAATTTATCCATTGCATGGGTGGACCTTATCCTTATCAATCATCCAAACATTTGCCCCCCCTGAGAAATTTTGCAGGAGCCGCCACTGGATGTAGACATTTTAAAAGAGGAACAGAGAACCGCGATCAAGGCATTTGTCGTTCCAATTGATTACAAAGGCATTTTCTTTCCTGGTTCGGTTGAAACACGCCCCATAACCACAGCCCAATGGAGCAGTATCAGACTCATATTCTGACTAGAATCTGAGTATGACGACATCAGGCTAGAACATCACAGACGTCGCAAATTCGCGTCGCGGCTGATGTGAATGGTTTTGATGCAAACTATTCGCACACGAATTATTCGCTTTTTCATTTCACTTTTTCGTTACGCGTCCGATGTGAAAGGGCCTTAACTCTCCAAAAACAGACTTTATTAAAGTGACCCAATTATTTTAAAGGTTCCTAATTTTGTTTCTGAGGTTTCCTATAATAGATTTACATGCATTCAAGGTAAAAAAAAAAAAAAAAAACTTTAATTTTCTCATAATATATACTGCACCTCAGTGTCTGAAACGGCTCGTTAGAGGATTTGGTCTCTCTTTAAAGCCTCCTTTCTGAGAGCCTGCCCTGCTCTGATTGGTCAGATGGCCCAGTCTGTTGTGATTGGTCTTCCACTTAAAGCACATGTCAGAAATGAAACAGCCATTCCCTTATATGAATTTCAGCCTCTGTCTAAATCAGAACTTGTATACACAGTGATACAAACTGTAAAAATTGTGTTCCTGTAATTATGTTTACCTTATCAAGCCAGAGTCCTCATTCTTTAGAAGAGCATGTAAAGTGGATTAGCTTTCGCAGCGCAGAAAACAGGGTCTTCTTGACATATCAACAACAGGAACCAAACTTTTCCAGGCTTCAGCTATAACTACAATGTTCAAGGCCGGGTCAAAGTAGACGTTTTTTCGCAGGCAGTCAATAAAGACCAAAGGCTGGCATTATGCAGATTTGTTACAAACCTATGTGGGTTTGTGCAAGAAGTAAGACTGGAATTACTGACAATTCGTTTCAGGAAGTTGCAATCATTCCTTTATTTTGGGGGGAGGGGGTTCACAATAACTCCATTTATCGTGCACTTTGATCTTAGAAACTTTGCAGACCTTTTACATTCACAAACAGCTACATAACACTACATGAAACGTAATGTCCGAAAAAGCATGGTAGGGGTCCTTAAAGTAAACTTACAATTTACAACTTACAATTACAAATTTAAGTGGATTGAAAGTGATTATATTAAGTTGTAATATAATGTAGTTTTAGCTCATTTTAATTAGGCAAACTGAACAATCACAGACAAAACCCTGGGTTAGGGGGTTGTGGGAGATGTAGTTTTTGTGATCAGGTGACGCGAGTGCTGAGCTGAAATAGGAAGGAAGAGAAAAGAACAGCAGTGTCTGCAGAGCAAAAAAGAAGAGGAGAAATGTGTCAAATAGTTTGAGGCTGTAACAGGTCCAAAGATGCAAACCATACACCAGCCTGTTCACAGTAGTGTGCAGCTTCACACGTGTGTGTGTGTGATTGTGTGTGTGTGTGTGTGTGTGTGTGTGTGTGTGTGTGTGTGTGTGTGTGTGTGTGTGTGTGTGTGCGCGTGTGTGTGTGTGTGTGTGTGTGTGTGTGTGTATGTGTGTGTGTGTGTGTGTGCGTGTGCGTGCGCAGACGGGAGGCTGAGGGATTGGTTGCCACGGAGATTCTGACACATTGGACCCCACTCCCTGCTGCCCTCAGTTTAGCCTTGACAAGGCAGAGAAAAAGCTTGGAGGCTAATTTACCATCCCTCTCTCCCTTTTTTCTCCGTCTCTGTTTTCCCCCCACCTTTTCCATTTCGTTCTCTCCTTCTCTCGCTCTTGCTGTGAGGTCTCGTTACAGAGTTAGAGGGTACTTGAGTAATTAATGTGGAATTCAAATGAGCTTATCAGGTCAAAAGCAGCTTTGCTCCTTTAGGATACTCTCCACTCATGAAAAACAGCTCTGACAAGCTTACAGTACAATACCACATTGTGAATACTGATGACAGCTCCAGATTCATTACAAAACAAAACTTACACACATTCTTTCTTCTTCTCAGGGAAAAGGGGATTAACCAGCTTAACTTTATAGTGTAACAAAAATGCGTTATTAACTGACACAGGCAGAACAACAGCTGAAAATAACACCCGACAACTCTCGCACAAGCCTTTGGGACAACTTCAGGTTTATCATTTAATCGGGTTTGTTCTTTTGAAAGATTTATGGTATGACAGCAGGGTTGGGCAAAATTCTCTTTCGATTCATGAGCTGGAATTTGAATTGGCTACACTACACAGGATGCTGAATTGGAATGAATAAAAGAATTGACAGAACTGCCACTTACAGAAATTCAACAGTAAAAAATCAGAGGAAGTTTATTAGTGCAATGCAAGCTGCAACAAACCACTGATGGATGCATATTTTGACTGATTAGCCTATTGATTCACTTACATTTTGTTTTGTTATTACGGATATTTACACTAACATTCAAATGTTTGGGGTCAGAATGATTTTTTCATGTTTTAAATGCATACTTTTATGCTCACAAAGGCAAAACAGTAAAAATAAAAGAGTAAAATGTTAAGTTTGTGAAATATCATTACAAGAACTTTCTGTTTTAATATATTTTAAAATGTAACTCATTCATGTGATGGCAAAGCTGAATTTTCAGCATCATTACTCCATCATTACCTTCAGAAATCATTTTAATATGCTGATTTAAAATAATACATTCTTTAACCATAAATTTAAGTCCATTTATATATTTGTGTATAGACACACAAATTTGTAATGTTATGATTATGGAATGTTTTGCCAGCAAAGATTTACGTATGGAAACACGTTTATGGGTAAATCATACTGAAAGATTATCCTTACAAATCCTTACCTATTTTGTTACCTCAATTCAAATGACAAATTTAATCTGGCATTCTAAATTAAATTCTGCATGGTACACAACTCTAAGCCATTGAAGTAGATGGTAGTAGAGATGGTTCAGACAAGGCATCTATACTAACTGTTTATCACACTAACTCTTGACAAAACTATTGGTTCGTCCATTCTGTGGAAGCTCAAGCTGTCCAGAAAATGCAACAGCTGCAGAAATAGGATATTTCATTACAGCATGAGAATGTGTGTAATAGTGAAAACCGGCGATGGGATGAGAGAGGAAAATGGGAGTTGTGAGGGAGGCAGAAAATGAGAGAATGACAGAGAGGGTGGGAGGTAGACCCCTCAAAACCTCTGCTGCATGCATTTCATGTTTCATTGAAGCTTTCCATCTGTTTCACTGCTTCATTTGAAAAGCCGTCATACAACTTGATTTAAATCCAATCGGTTAGAGTGTGTGAGTGTGTGTGTGTGCGTGTGTGTGTGCTGCGCTTTCCCAGGAAAACAAAATACATTTCAGACACATCATTTACTGTCATCCAAAGATCCCAAAGAAAAAATGTAAGCCAATATTCCTTTTAGTCAGAAAACACACGTGTGTACACACACACACACACGCAGACGCACATACACACACGCAGACGCACGCACACACACGTCTGGCTCGCTATCTTTGTGGGGGTTCTCCATAGATGTGGGTTTTACACTGTACAAACTGTATATTCTGTCTCTTTACATTAACCCTACCCATCAGAGAAAACTGCATTTTTCCATTTTTAGAAACCTTTAATTACTTTATTTTTATAGCAGATTTTCAAATGAGGACATACTTAAAGGGAGGTTTCTGGGCCCAAAATACATATATAAAGGCACATACATTCACACACACAGACACACACACACACACACACACACAAACACACAAACACACACACACACACACACACACACACACACACACACAGAGAGAGAGAGAGAGAGAGAGAGAGAGAGAGAGAGAGAGAGAGAGAGAGAGAGAGAGAGAGAGAGAGAGAGAGAGAGAGAGAGAGAGAGAGAGAGAGAGAGAGAGAGCATTCCTCAAGGCAAACACGTACAGGGCACCTTTCACACAAAAATACAGTTTGCAAAACAGGAAGTTAGCCATGACCATCTTGGGACGGAATTGTGGGACTTGGATTTCTTTTACTGATCAAATTGCATTTTTTCATTTCAGCTCCATTAACTGCTGGTGTCGTATCAGACGAGATCTGTTTACTCTAATCAGAGCTGAGGTTCAGCCCTATTACTCACCGAAATCAAATCAGCCTGTAAACACAGCAGTACAGTACCTCATAAATGGCAGTGTTTAATTACGTTACTTTGTTTGTGAACGTACAGATGCTGTCTCAACTTTCAAGCAGCCACATATGGCGTTGATTAATTAATCTCTCCCTCTCCCATTCTCTGTAATTTCCTCGTTCTGTCTGTGCTTAACACCTGTCAAAAGAATCTGAACCTTCATCTGACAACCTCAATATAAGATGGCACGTGGACGCGGCGATGGCACCCTCAGCGAGCACAGGCAAAAGTTGGGCATGCACGCAAACAAACATATGTGCTTGTGTTCCCTGCCAGAAGCAGATTTTACCCCGAAGTTTGAGTGCAGAAAGTGCAGAAAAAACAAAACTACAACAGATGTCCAGCGCAAGGTAAGATGGCCAGAACGGACCGTCTTTCTAATTGATCCATTTATCATGAAAATAGTGGAAAGCTCAGATTGAAGTTGTCGGTGGAGCACACGCACTAGAGAGCCTGAGGGGTTGTGGCAGTTTGGCTGGTTACTAAGAGACATTATAGTGTCTGAGACAGCAGGAGTTTCCCCTCCATCCCTCCCTCCCTCCCTCCTTCGTTCCTCTCCCCACAAGGGTTTCCCGTCAAACTAAGATTGTGAGCCAGAGTTTAACCCAATCTCCATTCATGTTCACATCTGGAATCAGGAGTAGTTCTGTATTTAATTTTCTCAATATCACCCCTAAAAAAGTCTAATCATGTTCTCTCTTGTATTAGCAGACACAAAACACTCTATTTTCTCCATTTTTGGTAACTTTTAAACATTCATTTGATGTCTGATTTTCATTTGGCATTAAAAGTAAGGCAATAAAAGAGGCATAGGTCACATCTTGAGATCAGAATAGCAGAGTGACTTGGAGGTGGGAACTTTCCAACTGCAACAGCAAGCCACCACTTAGCAACCTCATAGCAGACTCAACACTTCGAACACATTAGCAACCACATATGAACATTCTGGCAACCAGCCAAGACAGCATTTTAAATGTGCACAACAAACCTTACTTCACCAACAGGACTCAAAAGTAAGGATTTCTGGTCAGGCAGATAGTTTAGATTTCATGACCAGAAATCCTTGTTTTTTAAAAAGTAAATTTTTATGAATTTAAAATAATAATGTTCAATTTATATTTTTAATATTTATCATTTAGACCTAATTTCAACTACTGTTAAAATGTTTAATGTTTATAAAAGTCTCTTATGCTCACCAAGGCTGCATTTATTTGATCAGTAAAAATTGTAATATTGTGAAATATTATTACAATTTAAAATAACAGTTTTTATATTTTAATATATTTTAAACAATTTATTCCTGTGATGGCGAAGCTGACTTTTCAAAGCATCCATTACTCCAGTCTTCAGTGTCACATAATCCTTGATCACTCACCTGATTTGGTTCTTTTGAACAGTATTGTATATTTTACAATTATTTAAAATATATACATTTTCAAAATCAAATTTTCCTAAAAAAATATGCAGTTATTATAATTATACAGGAAACTAAAGAGTTTGCACTTTCACTATAAAACACATGTATAATGTTCAACCTATTCCTAATGATGCTAACAAGTCATCACAAGTCATTACTATTTGAAAAAAAAGAGTTAAGAGTATTTAGCTAGTTAGATCATTTTAGCTGACAAGTTATAAAGTTGACGTGCAGAATTCAAAACAATAGTTCTGTCAACGTACTGTTACAGTAAACAGCATTATTATCAGTTCCCTGCTGATAATATTTACACTAAAGTCATAAATATCTCACAGTGCTTTATAACTGCACACCAGATGGTTCGCTACACCTTATTTCAGCACGCTCTCCCTTTCTCTTTCATAATTTGTCAATCCAAGTACATTTAATGAGCGCACATTAGTTTATGATTACAAACGTCTCCCGCATGTTCAAACCTCAACCATAGAGAGAGAGAGAAATAGTGTGTGTGATAACTTAATTTTTAATAGAATCATGATTGAAGAAATATCAAGTAAAAGAAAAGAAAAAATCTATGTCAATATTCCCTGAAAGATGTGAGGCGGAGTGGGAAAATGTCACAGGCGACAGCTAATGAAGGGAAATAAGTTAGATAAATTATTTAAAGGTTGTCATTAAAATATGTCCAGAAAGAACAGAGGGTTGATACCGGAAAGGTCAGAGCGATGAAGGAGAGATTCATTAACCTCCGTCCACCTCAACCATGCAATTATCACAGCGACTGATCTCTCTCTCTCTCTCCTTTTCTCTTTCTCTATGGTGTTATAGCAGAAAAATGCAAGCCAGATTGCTTCTCAAAGAGAAACTATCCTCAACTATCCAGTTTCTTTATGTGATCATGAACAAACCAGCCCTGACCTTTCCATATTGGTCTTTTCAGCAGGGAGGTCCTCCATCTTGAGGCTCTGTCAAAACTGGCTGGTTTAGAATGAGGAAAGGGGCGAGAGTATTTTATTTGCCCTTCAACCTGAATTCTCTTTTTTTCTTTACTCTCAGGGGTTAGTCTTGCATGCATGTGAGAGTGTTTTATGTCTGGATCAAATTGAAGAGCTTTGGGGAGGCGTTCCCAGTGCAGGAATGTTCTCTGGCATTCACGCTCAGCCCGATTTTGGTTTGTAATTGCCAGGCCGTTCTGCTAATTCTTCATTTGTGGGTCAGGGGCCAGCTGAGGGCCTCGGGGCATTGAGCTCCGGTCAGCTCTCACCAGGCCAGACGCACATTCCGAGGAAAATTCTTGTTTCTATTACCTTATTATTCTTTGCCCAGTCTCTCTTTCACTCTCTCTCTCTTTTTCAGAGAAAACAGGAAATGAAAGTGAAACACAGGATGGGTGGGTAATGGTACTTGTTTGAGTCATGTTTGTCCTGTTTTTATTCAAATATAGCTCCAGTCTTAAACAGAACATTACCAGAAACCGTTTTTTTTCTGCATTTTCCCTTAAAATCCTTCATTCTTTCTCTATTCTCTATTCAGTTTCAATGTAGTATGTTTTGTGACAAAATTAGTGCATTTCTATTGCCAAAGCAAAACAAACAAAATAAAATGAAACAAAATAAAACAAAAAAACAGCAGTAAACAAGGCTTAAACAAGGCCCAAAAATGAAAATTAGCCCATCATTTACTCACCCTCAAGTCATCCTAAGTGTATATGACATTCTTCTTTCAGAAGAATACAATCGGAGTTATATTTAAAAATGTTAAGTCCAAAAAGTTGTACTACTGATTGTGGCGAGCAGGACGAGGCCGAGGGACGTGAGAGAACGGCGCGAGGCCGGTGGCGTGAGTGATAATGAATGACACCTGGGAGATGCACCGGTCTCGCATCTCTCACGGAGGAGCGGAAGCATGAAAGGAGGAGCGACGACAGTGAAGATCGAGAAAGGAACAGGCCTGATTTTATGTTGTGTTTTATTTCTGTTTTGTGTAGCCAGCAGTCGTCCGCGAGGGGCTGCTGGCGGATACTTTTGTTTTTGTGTTTGTTTTATTTCATTATTAAAATTGTTTGCATGTTCGCCGGTTCCCGTCTCCTTCTTCCCTGAATCTTAAACATCGTTACACTGATATTTACGCTACGCCATGACACACTATGCTACTTCCGACGTCATAGGTTAAGTAAATTGATGGTTGCAATGCACTGCCATTATAAAGCTCGGAAGTTCTAGGGTGTTTATTAATATTACTCTGATTGTATTCGTCTAAAAGAAGAATGTCCTACACCTAGGGTGACTTGAGGGATAGTAAATCATGGACTAATTTTCATTTTTAGGTGAACTATCCCTTTAAGTTTAGTAACAGAGATATAGACATGGCAGATCTCTCAACTTCCCATACTGTATGAAGGAAGATAAATACTCAACCACAAGCCAAATTTGCCTAATTTTTCTGGTTTTATGCCACATGAGTCAGAACTCTTGATTCAAACCACACTGCTGTGTGACAGATGAAGGAACCATGCTGATTTTAAATGAGATCTTTCACGGCTCCACCGAGGCCTGGTCATCAAAGCACACTCTGAGACTCAGCCTTCTGAACACTATCCTTACCATACACACTCAGATTAAAAACTCATCTTGATGTATTTAGGTCAGATTCCTGTGGGAGTGGCACAAAGGTGAGAGATTAATTGGCTGTAATCTGTGTGATTGAGGATACAAGATGAGAACAAGAAACAGTGCTTTACATCATTAAACTGCTCTGGTATAATCTCCTCTGTTCCAAAACCTGTACTGCCTACAAAGGCAGCATTTCTGACATCATGGCAGTTCTAAATCAGAGACAGCTTAATTTTGCAGCCTCAGATAACTCATTTTGACCAAATTCTATTGCAGCGCTGCGAGTATCCTTCACGTAGGGATTGCCCTGCATGCACTGCAACAAGCACACTAAAAAAAAAGGTTTATTTTAGACCAAGTGAGAGAAATATCAACTATGTATTCAGTACTGACAAGTAAATAAATAAATTGGGGGGAATCCTCCATGGGGGAATTCTAGAATGCACTGCGATGAGCTCACTGAAAAAAAAAATCCAACATGCCAGACAAAGTATAGATTAAAAAAAATAGAGAGATATGTTTTGTGAAAAGTGATGTACAGACCATTAATATACTGTAACAGTGATGTTGTAAAAGAGATGTACTGTACGTAGTCTCAGTCTATTATTTCAATTTTTGCTAGGAATATGGGAAAACATACAGTTCCTACTGGCACACTTTTGCAAAATATATGTATAAGCATCTTATAGCAAATGCTTTTTTGAAGCATCAAATATGCCTAAGACTTTTGCACAGTACTAAATACACCAGGTTTAAACAGAGATCTGTCTCGACTGTCAACTTGCTATGAGATTTTAATAGCAAGTGTAAAGAGGGCCTATCTTCTCCAGTCACTATTACAGAGTCAAGCTCAGCTCCCAGCGAGGGTCTTGCATTCACCCGGGCTGGCGAGAGATCGGTAGTCTATTAAACCAAACTCTGCTCAACTCAGAAACAGAAACCACAGCATGAAGTCAATCCAGCCGATTAAAAGAGTCGCTGCTGCAGAGTACAGCTAGACGGAAAACTCACAAATCTAATCTACAGACCTCAACCCTGTGGATGAGATGCTATTTGCATTGAAATAGAACCATCTTCAGCTGCCTGGTGTCCGGGGTGTGTGGGTCTCAGGTGGTAGTGAATGAGGAAGCATTCGACTGGAGGCCTAACACTGAATTAAGGATACACACAGGTGCTGTAGAGTGGAAATGAAGCCTGGATAGTCGCACAGATTTAAGAGCTTTGTCACAGGAGACACAGCATCTATGTATGAGTGAGTGAGTGAGTGTGTGTGTGTGTGTGTGTGTGTGTGTGTGTGTGTGTGTGTGTGTGTGTGTGTGTGTGTGTGTGTGTGTGTGTGTGTGTGTGTGTGTGTGTGTGTGTGTGTGTGTGTGTGTGTGTGTGTGTGTGTGTGTGTGTGTGGTTTGTGTGATTGTGTACATATGATAGCATAGGCACAGATGGATTTGTCAGTGGTGAGCGATGAGTTCAGTAGCTGAACAGCAAGAACAGCAGTTGTCTATCATGAAGTACATGTGTTTCTGTCTGGTTGTGTGTGTTTGTGTGTGTAATTCTCTAGTGTGTGATCATGCATATGCTGCATCATAAGACTTAACATAAGTCTTTAGTAAAGACACTATAGGGATTTAGGGAAACACTACACATTGACTACTGCCATAGGCGCCGATTTATGTTTTCCTCTGTGGGTGCTCATGGGCTAACGCCCTTTAAAATTTTTAAAAAAAAATAACGTTAAGCCTAGTCAAAAAATGTTTGCATTTCAGAACCGAACGAGAAGCGCAGCGCTGCGTCTATGACAACTCGAGGTAGCCTTATGGCCAGCAATATTGTAATGTTATGTTTAAGGACATTATGGAATTAAGATAATGTATGTTGGCTACTATGTTACGATTGTACTGTACAATTAAATACAACCGGGGGGTCCGTTAACTGAATGAATTGAGAATATCACCTGAAAATCCGATAACATCAGCAATTTTCATTCAAGCAGCTGATTTCTGTAAATTAATGTAAAATAAATGTATATTGCAGCACAGGTTGAAGTCAGTACATTAACGACGATTTGAGACAAATAAATGTAAATTTAATATAAAACTATGTAAATCGCGCTCTGTGGCACGGCAGGATTTTGAACAAGGTCCGATAGCCGTAGCTGGGTGCCGCCGGCGTGTGTAAATTACACTCATAGAGAATAATGTGTTCGAATTTTAAAAGCCTTGGTACTACGCGGCGCGGCGCTTCTCGTCCGGTGTGCGACCCCTTTTAGGAATGGGCAGCCGCCAAAACGAACGCACACACCGCTGTGATTGGTGGATAGGATATGGAGCAGGCGACTGACAGCGACATAACCAATCTCACAGTGTGACAGACGCTTCACATAGCACCAACTGCAATGTTTAATTTTAAATTAATGTAGCCTACTGGCAGTCTGGCACACACGTGGGTGCTCGGTATATTCCGTGGGTGCTTGAGCCCCGGAGCACCCACGATATTGGCGCCTATGACTACTGCACTGACAGGAAGGAAATACTCATGTAAGTAAATCATGTGAAAATGACATTTGATGCTTCATATGGGGTTTATAAAGTGAAATATTTCTTGAGAACCAAATCAGCGTATTAGAATGATTTCTAAAGGATCATGTGACCCTAAAGCCTTGATTAATGACTGCTGAAAATTCATCTTTGTCCTAACAAGAATAAATTAGATTTTACAGTTATTTTATATGGTATTCATATGAAGGCAGGTCTGGTCAGGTGTCTGTGCTCGCACAGAGGTGGACAGTAACGAAGTACATTTACTTGAGTACTGTACTTAAGTACACTTTTGAGTATCTGTACTTAACTTGAGTATTATTTTTTCTGGAAACTTTTTACCTTAAAGGGGTGGTAAAACACGATTTCACTTTTCTAACTTTAGCTTGTGTGTAATGTTGCTGTTTGAGCATAAACAACATCTGCAAAGTTACAGCGCTCAAAGTTCAAAGCAAAGGGAGATATTTGCTTTTAAAAAATTCAATTTCTAAGGACTACAGCAAACAGCCGGTTTTGGACTACACGACATTCATCTGGGGTTGCTGACGTCAGCAAATCCCATTATTCGGATTGCAGGTCCACCTTGTTCAGCCTTCCTAGGGACGAGGGAGTTAGGGATCAATGGTTAACATTTATTTTTAACTCTGTCCCTCATAATTATGACCCAAATCTCGCTTTATTCTGCACATGTTACGGAGGAAAGCTTTCACAATCTTCGCAAGCTCAATGCAGGATTCGCACATCGACTTGTCCTGAAAGATGGAGCAGTTCCAACTTTAAGAACAGAAGCTTTTGTTTACGGGCCACAACATGTAAGTATGATTTAATTTTCGTCGATGTGTTTTCCTGTAATAGTTCTTATTGTTAATTGTACGTTGTAGCAAGGAAGTAAACAAATGACAACGCTGTTTTGCTCTGCTGGTTTGTTAAATGCTCATTCATACTTAACGTTATCTGACAAACACCTAACGTTACAAACTTTTTTTTAATCTCAACAGCGAACTTGGAATTAGTGTAAATTATTCTTTGATTAGAGCTTTTATGTTTATATCTACATGCTTGTTTATCTACAGGCATGCTAAACATGCTTCTGTGTTTGATTTGGCAGCCGATGTTTAGTGTTCGTTTTGGGTTAATAGTTCTGTCGACAGATATTTGTCTACAATCGTTCTAAAAATACAAATGTAACGCATGGCATACAGTCAGAAACGATCACTATAGATCCGCAGTCTTTGCTCAAAAAAATCCCTTTGAGGACTGTTGTATAATTTGTTAGAACGATTATATGAAATTCTTGTTTATGAAGCTTATTTTTTGTAATTCTATAATAATTAGTACAATTAAATAACAGCGTATCTAAAAAGTAATGAGAGAACAACAAAAAACAAACCTTTCTGAAATGTCGTTTAACAGCCGTTCTTGAACAGGTTCTGCTCGATCATCTTCACTAACGTTTCCCCGGGTCCGATTGGTTTTATTGACGCCATTGTTTATAATAAACCAAAGTGCAAACTACCGGTTTAGGTACGGGGCGTGACGTTTCCGGGAGATGTGCACTAGACGGTTAGCGAGTCAGAACACACTGGGCCAGCTAACCAATCTGAGCCCATTGCGTAGTTTTGAGGGACAGGCTTCATAGAACCAGGAAACCATCAGACCGTTTTTACAAGGAGGGGCAGAGCAGTGTAGAATAAAGGTAAAATATATGAAAAATAATGCAATTTTTAAAAAACGAAGCATGAACACATTACAGTGCACCCCACAAACACAATCAAGCCTTCGAAAAAATGCGTTTTACCACCCCTTTAACTTCACTACATTTGTAAGACAAATATCATACTTTTTACTCCACTACATTTCAGTCAAGGTCCTTGAGTAGAAAGTAGTAACGCCAGTCAGGGGATGATTTTTTTTTTTCTTCATAAAACGTGATTGTTTTTTTGCAGGTGATAGACAGCCTATCAGTAATCACTCTTTTAGGGTCACGTGTCATGAAGGTCAGCGATTTCCCATAATTTTCTTAGAACACTAATCAACTGGTGGCAAAATGGACAAAGATAGATCCTCTGCGCAGTGCGCGCATCCATGGCAAATAGGTCTTTTTGTTTTGCTGTTTGTTAACGCAGTATTGCTGTAGGGCAGTTATACAGCTCTGTAGCTGGGTTTTAAAGCAGGTTGGATTTTAACAGACCACTTTATTCAAATGTGTATGAATGGATACACATGTGTATTTCTATAGGTTTTATGACATTCTAAAAGCTCTTAAAGGGTTAGTTCACCCAAAAATAAAAATTCTGTCAGTATTTACTCACCCCCATGTTGTTCCAAGCCTGTAAGACTTTCGTTCATCTTCGGAACGCAAATGAAGATATGTTTGATGCAATCTGAGAGCTGGCTCACTCCTTCATAGGCTGCAAGGTAATTTCATCTGCCGGCCCAGAAAAGTTAGTAAAGACATCGTTACAATAGTAACGCAGCGTAGGCTCACTATTGGCCAGCATCACATGCTGGCCAATAGTGAGCCTAGGTTCTGACGTACAACCCAGAAGCGCTCCACTGTTTACACTACGTCAACAGCGTAGGAGCATGACATGGAAGGGAAGAGATGGTTGAATAAAGTTTTTATTTTATTTATTTTTTTACAAAAAGTACAAAAAAAGTATTCTCGTCGCTTGATAAACTTAAGGTTGACCCAGTGTAGTCACTTGGACTTTTGTAATGATGTCTTTAATAACTTTCTGGGCCAGCAGATGAAATTACCTAGCAGCCTATGAAGGAGTGAGACAGCTCTCAAATTTCATCAAAAATATCTTCATTTGTATTCCGAAGATGAACAAAAGGCTTACGGGGTTGGAACAACATGAGGGTGAGTAATTACAGAAATTTCATTTTTGGGTGAACTATCCCTTTAATTCCGCAGATACTACTAACTGGTAGCTTTATTTACTAGGTTGCTTCAGAGGCATAATGTACTGTAAGTATTACATACAACAATAATAAAACAATGCATTGACATTTACTTTTTACTTTTGATAATTTATACTTTTAAAAACGAGTCCTTCTGTACTTTTACTTAAGTAAAAATCTGTCTGTACAACTTTCACTTGTAACGGAGTAATATTTGACCAGTAGTATCTGTACTTTCACTCAAGTAAGGAAGTTGTATACTTTGTCCACCTCTCTCTTTCTCTTTCTCTGTGATGCCGTGATTAGCTGTTATTGGGTCACTGAAGAACTCAAGTTTTACTGTGTCTGCATCAGTGCGTACATAAACTGCAGCCATCCCACCACACCCTCACTCATGGAAATATTTTTCACACACATACACGCAAATTAACCTACTGTCGACACTAAATGCCTAAGGTAAATGTAATGCTACGTGGGATATTATTCTCAAGCTGTTTTATTGATATCTTTCTGCAGTTGAATCACTGGTTGAGAGATTACATGTAAACATATCGATCATCGTGTCTTCTTCTTCTGTGCTTTTTACTGGTAGCAAGCAGTGTTGCAGAGTGTGGATCGCTTGTGGCTGACTGTACGTTGTGTGACTGCATGCACCGAACCGCGACGTCCGTACCGTACGGTTCAGGAAGAATACATGTACCGTTTCACAATAATGATTATACATTTATAAAATACATAAATAATGTTATCCAGAGGCCATAAATTGTTATTTTCCTAAGGTTCTTTCTCTCAAATTGAAAAAAAAGAAGAAAATCCCAAGATTTTTAACTTTCAACTTTAAATAATAGTAGTGCATGGCCTCTGTAGGCCTCCATATGAGCCATTATGAACTTTAAGTCTTTGTAATTTTAGTATGTGGTCTTTATCTTGCAAATGCATCAGCCCTGTTTCCACACAACATTTCTCACAGCCTTAGAGCCGTACTAAAAATCAATGGACATGCAAATAGACTCCAGTTAAAATACTGCCCATTTATTTCACTCCAATTCTTGAAAGCACTAGCTATTTCCCCACATATATTTGAGTCTAAATGGGAGCTACATCAGATGTACGTGGTCATGCACAGGCACAGCTTAGATGGAGCACTAAAGAAGAGGTGTGAGTAAAATGAAAAAAAAAAATAGAAGCTTTTCGATTTATCTGTGATAAGATCAGATAAAGGCATAAGGAGCAGTGTTTGTCTACTGAATAAGGAAGCCCAGCTCAAGAGGAGCCAAAAAAAAAGAGCTGCTACAAACATTAGGGTTAAAGCATAACAGTTGATGGCAGATCACTGTTTCTACTGATTAATAAACAGACAGATCACAAGTCATATAGACTGGAGCGATCAATAGAGAGAGCGAGAAAAAGTGAATTAGGGCATCTGTCATTTCAAAGATCGTAGAATTTAAGTCTGTGTTTGAAAGTCTATTACAGAGAATGTTTAAGGCACACACTCCACTCAGTCCTGTAACTAATCATCCAGATCCAGACATAATGCCTGTCAGAACATTGGACAACTGAGAGCCCTGAAGTCACAATCAAGAATAATTGTAGAATAATATCAACTAGAATGGATTTAATCTGTATGCTATAGCACAGCTAACTTAGAGAGAACAGTTAGCACTAGGCATTAACACAATTAATCTAATGATGTGCCGATATTCAAATTCTGGCCATTATATCTAAAAACTAAATTCACAACAATAAATTGTAAAGTGTGAAAAATGGTAAAGATAACATTTAACAGTTTTATTAAATCATTAGTGTTATAACTGGAAGTTAACTTTAGATGACAGCAAAGGTAATCTAAATGTAAAAACAGAAAATATGCATGAACAATGAAATATACAATTCCATTCAATATATATCCAAAATGATACGATACAGTGGTATATAACAGGTATATCCCTAATTGAAAAACATTTAGGCTATTAGTTACATGCCAAAAACTATGACCACTGTGTGATCTCTACTGTGCCTTCGCTGTCCTTTGAAAAACACTCTTTGCAAAGACTTTCATGGACAATGTCTGAAAAAAGAGAGAGAAATAATATAAAAGAAAATAATTAAATTCAGAGAGGCCATGCAGACACTAAAAGGATAGTATGGAGGAGAGAGAGAATAGAAATACAGGTGCATGAGGTTATCCGTGTGTATGTGAGTGATAGCCAGACTTATGGAGAGAGAGGCAGGCGGGAGAATGTTTTAGGGTATTCATGAGCCTGGGCCGTTATCAGTTGACCTTTAAATTGGAGACGCTGCTCGGCAGGAAACCCGAGGGGCCCGTCTCAAATTTGACTGATTCGGAGCCCCCAACCTGCTGATGATAAACATTGCGGAAGCCGGCGGGCAAATCCACACCGTATGCTTCTATGACACAACTTTATATATATATAAAAATAAAAATAATATATAAATATAAAAAACTTGCTGTTTGGATTTAAATAGGCAAATGGTCTATTTTCTTAAAAGTTGCTTAAGAAATAAGTAAGCTACACACTCCCTCAATTAGGCTTAGAAGAACTGTTGCTAAACATATAACATGCTAGAAACATAATAATCACTGCAATAAAGGCAATAATTTGCCTATTTAAATCCAAACAGCAACTCTTTTGGCCAGGGAGTGTATATATATACACACACACAATACAATATACAAATTGTCTGTCTGTGTGAAAGCAGCGTCATTAAGGGCATATTAAGGATGTTGAGGCAGGACATGGGGGCACAGAGAGAGACGTTTGTACAATAGTGGGCTTCACAGAGCTGTTCTCTTCTCTCTAGGGGCAGCGGTGGATGAGGTGATGAATTCATCACTGCTTTAAGAGTCCTGCAGGCCTGATTGGCTCAAATCCCCCATGAGAGGAAGGCATGTGACATCGACAGAAAAATGACGAGCCCAAAAGGAGCAGGGTATGAAACTTATATTGCGTTGCATTCTGTTTGTGCGAGCATGTTCTTATGAATATACTTTTACAGGAGAAGAGGGTCTCGTATCAGCAGTGGTAAACCAGAATTTATTAAGAAATCTCTCAAAAACATGGACTAGCACAAAGAGTCTGTAGAAATATGAGCATATGTTCTCTAGTGTACAAGTTTATGCATACTGTACACACAAGAGAGTGATTGGGGGGAAACTATCTGTGGCGCAGTTCAGATGTTATGGGAAGAAGGAGGCGGGAAGGGGCGAAAATTTAAACAATTTAACAACAAAATAAAACAAATACAAAACGAAAGTAAGCCCCTCACGGATGACTGCTGTCACATAATAAAACATAAACAACACACATAAATCCAGGCCTGGCCTCTCTCGATCTCCACTGTCGTCGCTCCTCCTTTATGCTTCCACTCCTCCGTGAGAGATGCGAGACCGGTGCGTTGCGCAGGTGTCGCTCATTAGTAATCACACCACCGGCCTCGCGCGGCTCTCTCACGGCCCTCGGCCTCGTCCTGCTCGTCACACTACCGCAGGAAAAACTAAGGCCCACTTAAAGATCCACAGTAAGTAATTAAATAAATAAAAACAATTCACTAATTTAATACGTTTTTTATTTAATACATGTTCTTAAGATTCTTAAGACTGGTCAGAAATTGTGAGATTAATCAAATATTTCAGTGTTTCAGTGTCAATGTAATAAAATGTAAATATTTTACAGATATTATTTCATAAATATTTATAATACTTTTAAAGTATAAATGTCTTTTAATACCTTCAAATATATAGCTTTTGTCGCAAGTGGATCTTTGAGTCCGTGGCATTAAAAACCCGTGGTCTATCTTTTAATTGTTTGTCACATCTTTTGAGTATGTGTCTAATTAATATGATCACCTGTTTCTATAAAACTGTTGTTGTTTATTCGACATGAGTATTGTGCCTGACGAAGACCTGATGGTCGGAATGTTGCGCTATCAATACAATTTGTTTGGAGCTGCTATTTTCAGTGTGTAGACTTCACGCTTCTTTTTTCTAAACCGCTGATTTAATTATATAAATTCCATTCCTAAGCCATGGCAGTTTAAGTGACACTCCTCTACATTACCCATACACATCCCATTCTACACTTCACTTGTCCCTTTTGTGTTTATTAAATATTTTGGCTAACTTGAATACACTATTAGCTTGCAAGAAAATTCTGTCCGGACCTGCTTATCACTTATGAATATGTGAGTATAAGGCCACGTCCACACAGCAGCAGAATATGGTTGCCAGTCCTCTATTTGAATCCTTAATGGTTACTTCACACACAGTACGGATATTTACAAGAGTGATAACACATTCTATAACCGAAGTCAGAAATTTACAACCGCATTCTGAGGGGTTTCCGTGTGTGGTTTTGATAACTTACGGAGATATGAGCTGTGTGAGACGCTAAGTGGAGGTACAAAGCGCAACTGGCAACGTGATAAGGAACAACTGAGGCTAATAGCACCTCTGCCATGGAAACACAAGGAACAACATAGCCAGATCGCCACGACAATACCACCTGACCTCGCAGAACTAGCACTCCACGGACACAAATAGATTTTTGGTTTCAAATAAAATGCTTTAAAAATCCCTCCATCTGCCTCGGGTATATGTTTCTGTGTGGGTGTGTCAGCGCTTAGAGATGTCAGCATTCCCATCAGGAAGATTCATAGGACCAAAAGGAGTGTATCACAGCAGGTCTGGTGCAGATTAATGTGGAAAGCAGACTAACAGCACAAAGATAATGCAGGCCAATAAAAAGACTCGCACACGCACACGGAGCACATGAAGCAGGGGCTAACGGCAGAACAGCTCGGGGTCGTTAAGCATCATTAGCAGGACATTTGTTCACACACATTTGTCAGGAAGCGTCCTGCTAAGCAGGAAGTGTGTTTTCTCCTCAAGGAGTGTGTACTGGACAGAGGCAAGCAGGCAGGAAATGAAGTTACTGCCGCGTGTGTATGTAATCTACTGCATGATGGAGCAGATCTGTCCCTTGTATGAGACGTCACCGTGTTTGATTAACAACAGGACTCATCCCAGCCGGAAAACAAGAGAAGCGTGTAAACTGCATCTGTGATTCGCATGCATTTACAGTTCCAGCATATTCAGTAGTTTCAAGTACAGGAGCACACAAACACACTCACACAAGTGCAGACACAAGCAAAAATGCAGCACGACTACAATCATGAAAAAGTTTATCTGAAGCTCAAGAGACCACAAAAGCCATAGAAAGTGGGAAAAGCAGTGCTACATATTGATTGAATTATGAGAGGTTAAACCTCCTTACTCTTAATGATTTAAACAGACTGAAATAACATTGGGGAAACTGCACATGAAGCAGTTCATTTATGACTACTCCAGGGTAAAAGAGTTCTGTCTAGAACACATTTACCACTAATTTTATATTTAAAGGAATAGTCTACTCAAAAATTGTAAAGTTCATATAGCCTAGCTCAGAATGCAAGATCATTTGGTTTGATTCCCAGGGAACACAAATTGATAAAATGTATACTTTAAATTTACTGTAAGACACTTTGGAAAAAAGCATCTACGAATGAGAAAAGTGAGAAAACAGTAGTTAAGAAAGCATCTGATCAAATTCACCGGCATCATGTCAACAGATGAGATCATTAAAAATACAACACTGTAATGTTATTTTTTTCGTTATTTTCCTAGTTTTTTAAGTTTCATTACAAGCTGGTCACACATTGGCAATACAAAATGCGATTAATACATGAAAATTCTTGCATATAGCTCCTTTAAGAAACATTTCTTATGATTTTTCATGATTCATTGATCTATAGAAATGTCAAAAGAACATAGGCCTAATTTATTTTAAAATAAAAGTAAAATAAAAGCCATTACTGTCAGTTGAATAAAAATATTAATGCATTTAAAAAAGGAAGAAAACTTACTGCCCCCAAACTTTTAAACAGAATATTAGGCTATTTAAGAACAACAAATGTCGACAAATGTGACCTTGTGGGAAAAAAAGAATTTGAAAAGCACAGAAAGCAGGACGAATCACAGGGACACACAACACCAAGCGCCAACAGCTGCATCCTGGGGAACAAAAGACCACTATGTAGACACAAATTCCCTCAGGCCACAGTACCACAAGGCATAAAAACACATACACACACTCACACACACACATATTCACATTGTACACATATGTGGCCCATGACATACTCCGGTTCAGGATATTCACAACCAGCATCTACCCCCAGAGGAATCCAAAAAAATGTCAGATTCTTTTGAGCCCAACGTCAGTTAACTATAGTTGTATACAACTCTCTCTCTCTCTCTCTCTCTCTCTCTCTCTCTCTCTCTCTCTCTCTCTCTCTCTCTCTCATACAATCAGACTATTTAAAGGGATAGTTCACCCAAAAATCAGTCATCAGTCAGTCATCATTTACTCACCCTCAAGTTGTTCCAAGCATGTATGAATTTATCTCTTCGGCTGAACACAAAATAAGTTATTTTGGAAGAATGTTGGAAACCAAACAGTTGATGGACCCCAAAGACTTCCATAGTATTTTTTTCCATACTATAGAAGGCAATGGGGTCCATGAACTGTTTGGTTACCCATAATCTTCAAAATATCTTCTTTTGTGTTCAGTAGAAGAAAGAAATTCAAACAAGTTGGGAACAACTTGAGGGTGAGTAAATAATAACAGAATTTTTGGTGAACCGTCCCTTAAATACGCTTTAACTATGAAGACTAACATAGCAGCTGCTCATTTCTCAAGTTGACAAGATGCACAATGATTTCTGAAACTGATATTTGGATCTAACCAGTCCTGACCTGGGCCTGTAAACCAGGCATTAAACACTTAAGAGTCTTTACCTACCGGCAATTCACAGAGGAGATTAGCATAGAGCCAGTAGCTAATGAGAGGAGCTTTCTCTGTTCCTCCAGTGCTCCTTCTTTTGCTCAAACAAAACATTAGCAGATAATGTAACGGAATTAAGAAGACAAACGATTCAAATTGGATATTGATCAGAGGAGTGAGGTGGCGGCATTTCGGCTGGTTAAGCCTGTGATGAGGTGATTGATCCACAATGCTTGTCCTCACGTCTGAAGATGTCTGGCAGGCCTATAGTCTGCCTGACAAAGGCGGTGAAAAGAACCGTGAACTTGTCCGACACCAGGACACAATGAACACAGAATGGTCATGTCAGTCCGCAGAACCATATTTGAAAGGATGGCAGACATCAGATGACAAAGAGAGGCAAATAAAATGACACAATCAATGGAAATAAAGGCACCAGTAGACTTGTATTGGCATTGGCATGTAAAAAGTCAGCATAAGCATTCAGCAATGATGTAGAATGTTCAATAAGAGTGATTCTGAATAGTGCCGATGCCTGCTGATCTGAGAACAGCTTTAAAGATCAGAGCTGAAGGCTTGGATCGTAAAAGACGAGTACTGATCTCTAGCAAGACAAGGGCCGCAGGGATCAATGTAAAATCAATGTCAATTGCCAGTGTTTAAATATGTCAAACCAAAGCAGCAGAAAAAGTAAAGAATGCAGTCATTAAAAAACATACTATAAGTTTCGACAGTTTGGACATTAGATTGAATGAGCCATATACGAAACTGGCAATACATATACCTGTAACCGCACAGCTGAATTCTATACCACACTCATGGTGCATTCTTGTAGTGTTGGAATTATCTTAGTTATGTATTTCAGAAACATCTACTGTACATCAGAAACAGCATTTATTTTAAAATAGAAAAATCTTTTGGAACGTTATACATGTCTCTACTGTCACTTTTGTTTGAAATAACGTTTTATAACAATCCAAAGTTGTTGTAGATGTGTATGAGATGCTTACTGTTCATGTTCTTAAAGATGTTCAGGATGGGGAGGATCTGTCTGTAGTACGGGACCAGCGCCTCACCCACCATCTCTGCTGAAACAACCAGGTGCTGCAGAACCTTCAGCGTGGTGCAGATGACCTGTCTGCACCTCGTGTTGAGGGCATCTGTAGACAAACACAGACAGATGTACAGACAGAAAGAGAAAAGTCCAAAAACCCTTTGAGGTCATGAATATTTTGACAATGTGTGAAATTTTTTGCCATTTGTTACAACCCTTACTGGGGTGTTATATTTGCACTTTTTTGCTCTCAGACTATGTCCAAAACCTGAAATATGCTTTCTTCACTTTCTTCTCTAAATGGAAGGTATCCATTCAATTCTTGAAAAAAGACTTCATTTGCATCTTGCATGATTTCCACAATCCTATGGTTCAGTGGTAAGTGGAAAGAATGTCAGAGTATTGAATTTAAAGGGGTCATGAATTGAGAAATCAAAACTTTTGACATACAAGAGGTTATTCTCATTAATATTCCTAACATTAAGAAAGCGTGGATGAAGTTAGAGTCAGATCGTGTCAGTAAGACACTGTTATAGTTTGTTCGCTTCCTTTTACTGCCGTTTTTTAAACAAGACACATTTGACACAGGCCTTTCAGAGGGACTGAAAATAAAAGTTGATGCAGTTTGGACTACAGGTCCTTCTCAAAAAATTAGCATATTGTGATAAAGTTCATTATTTTCCATAATGTAATGATAAAAATTAAACTTTCATATATTTTAGATTCATTGCACACCAACTGAAATATTTCAGGTCTTTTATTGTTTTAATACTGATGATTTTGGCAAACAGCTCATGAAAAACCAAAATTCCTATCTCAAAAAATTAGCATATCATGAAAAGGGTCTCTAAACGAGCTATTAACCTAATCATCTGAATCAACTAATTAACTCTAAACACCTGCAAAAGATTCCTGAGGCTTTTAAAAACTCCCAGCCTGTTTCATTACTCAAAACCGCAATCATGGGTAAGACTGCCGACCTGACTGCTGTCCAGAAGGCCATCATTGACACCCTCAAGCAAGAGGGTAAGACACAGAAAGAAATTTCTGAATAAATAGGCTGTTCCCAGAGTGCTGTATCAAGGCACCTCAGTGGGAAGTCTGTGGGAAGGAAAAAGTGTGTCAAAAAATGCTGCACAACGAGAAGAGGTGACCGGACCCTGAGGAAAGGAAGATTGTGGAGAAGGACCGATTCCAGACCTTGGAGGACCTGCGGAAGCAGTGGACTGAGTCAGGAGTAGAAACATCCAGAGCCACCGTGCACAGGCGTGTGCAGGAAATGGGCTACAGGTGCCGCATTCCCCAGGTCAAGCCACTTTTGAACCAGAAACAGCGGCAGAAGCGACTGACCTGGGCTACAGAGAAGCAGCACCAAAATCATCAGTATTAAAACAATAAAACAATTTCAGTTGGTGTGCAATGAATATAAAATATATGAAAGTTTAATTTGTATCATTACATTATGGAAAATAATGAACTTTATCAAAATATGCTAATTTTTGAGAAGGACCTGTATATTGGATATGACAGTAAAGTCACAACACACTAGAGTGAGTAACAATGTTTTTACCATGTCTCACTATTGCTTTGTCTGTTACAGATAATTTGAGTAGTTATACTATAGTGCTGCAGTCAAATTTAATAGTTGGATTATTAAACATGGAAGAAAGCATGTAGAGAATGCAGCTTGTGTTATTGTTTTGATCTAAGCCATTCACTGTAATCCTGAATAAAAGCTTCAGTGAGCAGCATCTTCGGTTTTGTCATCAGTAAGACAAACCATTACATCACATTTCATTTGATTTAAAACACGACACTGCACATGATAATGTAAATGTTTTTCACTTTATCAAAAAGGATGAATGGCGAATAGCCTATAAGAACGACAGTGCGACCAACGATGGTTCATCATAATTACATTTCCACAAAACATTGTAAGTCATCCTTTGTCAATAATAACTGTGGTAACTCCAAGAACTTGAACTTTATTTGCCACAACCAAGACTTATAAAGTATATGTAATAAATGTTTCATATTGTTGGCAAATGTTTCAACTATGTAATAAGATATTTTTCAACAACGGAAGTTTATAAAATGTAATAGCATTCGAAAATTATTTTTATATGCAAAATTAAAATCTTATTATTTAAGTCTTGAATGCAGCACGCCCATCAACACAGTGTGTTTTAAAGAGAAGGTCAAAAATAGGATGGAAAAGCCTATTAAACCTCAGAGAACATTATGAAATAATACATTATTAGACATGATGTTATGATGTATCTCAAGCCTGTCTGAACAAGGTTTTTATGAGGTATCTTCATATATAAAAAAACTATCTGTTAAAGGGGGCACTTCACCCAAAAATAAAATGTATTTACACACCTTCACGTCATTTCAAGCCAAGCCTGTATAACTTTCTTCCTTCTGTGGAACATGAAAAAAAAAACTATTTTTGTGTTTCGCAGAATAAAGGCATTTATTTTGAGTGGCAGCTGTGTGCTGTACTTTAACAATCATTTCCATTTACTTCCTACTCTCCTACATCTGAACAGCACACTATGAAATTCTAATTACCAAACAAACACGGCAAACTGTTTTCCAGCGGTGTGACATTTGCACCGAAGGAGTGTTCAATAATGCATGATGTGTGACGCGTCTGGAAGAGTGAAGATCTGTTTCTAAATCTCTCTAAATAAAGGAACCATTAATTCCTTCTTCATATTAGGCTCTAAAATTGAATGACCTCATATACCTTTTCCTTCTCTAAATACCACAGGAGCATGACATTTAGACACTTCAGTAATTGCGTTAGTTTAACTCCTGATACAAACATATCTGCAGTCATTCCTGTGAGAGAAAGGGGGAAACTGTTCTCATCTATCTATCTATCTATCTATCTATCTATCTATCTATCTATCTATCTATCTATCTATCTATCTATCTATCTATCTATCTATCTATCTATCTATCTATCTATCTATCTATCTATCTAGTTCAAACTTCAATCAAGCAGGAGGAGGATTGTTTTATTTAATCATCCCACAAGAGCTCATTTATTTTTTGATTCTGGGCTTTGATCGGGCCAGTGCAGAACATCGACCTTCTGGTTTTCACTTTCTTCAGTGTGACCATTGGTTGTATGTGTACGGTCAGTTTTTTCTTTTTTTCATCCCTTTTTTTTATTAGCTTAATTCATTCTTTTTTCTATCCATGACCTTTTAGTGTATCCAAAGTTTTACTGTACTGTGTTATTTTGTCATATTTTTTTGTGCTGACAATAGGGACGGTTTTAGGGCCATGCATTATATAATACAATTAAACTAATAAAATTTTTATGAACAGGAAGACAAGCAAAAAATAACCATTAAAAAAAAAACATACAAAATGACAAATGTTTTAAAATGTGGTATTACATTAACTTAAAAGGGGTCTTTTTGCTTTGTTGCAAAAACATTTATGTGTTTCTTTTACAGTAAAATAAAAATATAACAGTTAGTTGTACTCGATAATTGTAACAGCTTCACAACAACCCTTGGCTAACAATAAAGCATTAATTGCCAATATTGCTCTCATCATACTGCTTTCTCATTTAAATTGTCATTTCCTTCACATGACTTTGGCCAAACTCCAGCTGTGATATATATTTTCAGCATTTCAAGGATTGCTTCTTACCACCATTCTATAGACCAGATTTATTTAGTGTAGGGTAAGTGTACCTATTAAACCCACCAAAATCTAAGTCTAGGTTTTTTTTCATAGATATTGACATAGTTTAAAAGAAAAAACATTTGGTAAAATGCAAGATTGGAAAATGTAATAATTAGTTGATGTACATTTTAGATTATAAAATTAAGATCATTTAGGAATAAAGTCAGAAATCTGGCATGGGCTTAATTGGTACTTTGGCACCCTTCAAGCCCGCATGTGTTCCAAATAAGCCCACATCATCATTGATTCATAAAATATAAAAATTTGCTGATTTAAAAAAAAAGTAAAGAATCAATATATTTATTCAGTGACAGGGAATTATTGAAAAAAATTATTTTGGTAAGGTTCGATTAGAGCATGGGTGGGACCTGGGATGGGTAGGTGTTAGTGGCCGGTGGTCTGGAGCCTTAAGCCGGCTTGTCTGGAGTCAAGCTGGAAGTTTGACTGGGTGTATCAAGCCAAGCCGAGTTGGGGCTCCATACTCTGGGCTTAGGGGGGCCTCCTAGTGGGCCCCCCACACCAGGAGTCTGGAGCCTTAAGTCAGCTTGGCTTCCGAGTTATGCCTGGTCAAAGGTGGAAGTTTAAACGGGTGTATCTCGGGAAGTAAGCTGAGTTTGGGCTCCAGACTCTAGAGTTTCGGAGGGTCTCCTAGTGAACCCCCCCACACCGGGAGTATGCAGCCTCCAGTCGGCTTGACTCTGGAGTTATGCCCGATCAAAGTTCCACAGGAAGTGACCATATCTCGGGAAGAAAACCGAGTTACGGCTCAAAACTCCCACTGAGTCCATTGGGTGACCCCTCCATGCCTGGAGTCCGGAGCCCCAACTCGGCTTGGGTCCCGAGTTTTGCCTGGTCAAAGCTGGACAGGAAGTGGCGGTATCTCGGAGCCGGACGGTCCCAGGGGCTCAGGACTGTGTGGAATGTAGGGTCCCTTTGGGACCTCTCCATGGCCGGAATCTCAAGCCTTAACTCGGCTTGGCTCCTGAATTATGCCCGGGTTATACATAAAGGACTTTAGGACAAAACGGGCTTTCAAACAAAACACTTTCAGAAAATGTATCAAAGTTTGCATTTAGAGGGATTCCTCATTGAAACACATAAGGTGGACACAGTGAGTAATGGTGAAAGAAGACAATGTTTTCCTTTAAAAATGTAAGAAAATGTAATGTTTAGAAATACATGCATGGGACTTAAATATACAGTGGAGTAAGTATCATAGTAATTTTCATTGTGCCCACTTTGAGAAATGTTAAGTTAGCTTGTGTTGGCTATAGTTTGCCTGCGTTTTGTGGCACTGTACCATTTAAGCCCATCTTTGAAAAAAGTTAAGTTATGAAAATAATCTTTTCTACAAAACATGTATTTATTTGTAAATGAATGTAAAATGTATCACAAAACATTTATTGTTTGGAGTTCACATGCTTAATTCTTTGGCAGTCTAGCCTTTATATAAGGCTTTGAACGCAAGCTAATAAAACTCATCTCTCCATTTAAAGGAAAATTATATCAAATGATAAAGTACTATTTGTTCATCCACAAAAAAACAATACATTTATCTCTTATTTGACATAATATCAATGTAGTTACCAAAGAAATGGCTGGAAATTGCAGAAATGTGTTGATTTCTGAAGGGTCCCGAAACACCAAAGTTTTGGGGTGACTTTGTGTGAGGTCCCCTGAGACAGCATGCACATGGATGGGGCTAACTCAACATTGCCAAATGTGATTGGTATGCAATAAAAAATGCCAGGGAAGTAACAAATCACTGGATTGGTTAAAATAATGAGCAGGATAAAATATTATTTTCTCTTTTTTTAGTTTGACTTTAGAGTTGAAAGTAGGCTTAAAGGGTACATGTGCTTAATGGGTACACTTACCCTAGATATATATTAATTCTTATTATTTTTAATGTTTTCTTTTTATTTTATTTATTTTTCGCTTCGGAAAGCTTTTTTCTATATTCTTCTTCCAAGCTGTTTGGTTTCTTATGCAGATGAAGTGCATGCAATGTACCAGGGACAGATTGACCCCCACTGTATGATTTTGTGACTAACAAAAAAAAAGAATGAGTTACTTTGGACAGGAATTAGTACTAGACCGGGAGTAGGTGTCATCTTAATGCCACTCACTCTTGATGGGTATGATGAGCTGTGGAATAACAGGCAGGACCTTACTGCCACCGTGCTCCAGCATGTCATGGATGCCCTGTCGAGCGAAGAACTCATAGGGGTGAACTGTCTCGCACAGACCATCAAAGAACAAGGGGAGGTAGTGATGGTAGTCCAGTTTTTCAATCTCCACCTGTTAAAAAACACACAAACACATATGCAGGGTCAGTGTTATTCTAAGCTATGGAAGGCCAAAGGGTTTTGTGTGTTTTTAAATAACCCCTCTTTGCGTCTGTCCTTACATTAGCCTCAACAAATACTCACAGGCTTCAAGCCACATAAAGACCAGCCCTCATTTTAGTGCCCCCAAGCATGCCGACACACATTCTGGAGGGAAGACTGGGGGGACAGCTGTTCAGGGGCTTTAGAACACTCAAACATGTGACTTCCTGTTGGATCACACATTCGCACCTGTTCTCCTTGGGTTATGAGCATGGAAACAGACGTAAATAGACCAGGACTGTTTCCTGTCCTTGAGTATTGAACATAAAGTCACACACACACACTGCTGTCTTTTTCTTTCTTTTCTTCTTTCTGTCACAAGTCTCTGTCAAGTAGGTTTCATGATGTTGTGTTCACACTGAAACAAAAATTAGTAATAATATTATATTTCCTTTTTAAGCACTTCACTAAATATGTTAGATTTCTGTTTTAAACATAACAAAATTGACAACAGGGTAAAAAGAAATCTAATTCGTAAAAAAAATATTTTATAATTTTTAAATATTTTATTAGGGGAAAATATATATTGATTAAGAACCTAATACATATTTTTTTTTTTCAATGCATTGTGGGGTTGTTTATTATGTTTTTCTTCTATTGATTGATTTAATGATGGGATAGTTGGTGGTGGGGTGTGTGTGTGTGTGTGTGCGTGCGTGCGTGCGTGCGTGCGTGCGTGCGTCTGTTTGTGTGAGCGTGTGTTCTTTGTAGTTATTGTGTCACTGATACCAGGAGCTGTAAGGTTGAAAGTGGCCAGACCTCATCAAACCCCTCCTCAGACATCAAAGCACGCACGCACGCTCACACAGAGAGAGAGAGAGAGAGAGAGAGCGAGAGAGAGAGAGAGAGAGAGAGAGAGAGAGAGAGAGAGAGAGAGAGAGAGAGAGAGAGAGAGAGAGAGAGAGAGAGAGAGAGAGAGAGAGAGAGAGAGAGAGAGAGAGAGAGAGAGAGCATCATAAGCTTAGCACGAGGGCAGATTGCTTGGAGCCAATTTACTGGCTAACCTTGACCTTTTCTGACTTGGTCAAGATCATCTTTGTGAGTCATACAGCAAAACTCAAGTACAAAAGCAAATATGTGCAGTGCGCTGGTAGAGAGATGATACTCACTCACACACACACACACACACACACACACACACACACACACACACACACACACACACACACACACACACACACACACACACACACACACACACACACACACACACACACACACACACACACACACACACAGAGAGAGAGAGAGAGCCATAGCGATTTAAAACATGAAAAGCAAGAGACTCATGCAGCTAACCACAGACAGATGTCTCACATCACTGGGGTGATGTCTGTGGGACACAATCTCTGCCTGTAGCATTAATCACTGGAACACTGCGAGTGTATGCGTGGGTGGATCAGGTTTTGCCTACATTGTGAGGAATAAATGTCCCAACATGGATATTAAACACCAACATTGTGGGAACCAGGCAACAACAATGGCTTTACTAAATTGTGTAATAAAAATCTGAACATGCTGAATCATTACTGTGAGGGTTATGTTTAAGATTAGGGCATATAATTAACTCAGTTGAAGGCAATATCAGTCACTAAAAAGTCTCTAACATTATAGAAAAACAGAAATGTATGTTTGAGCAGATATCCAAGGAAGTTAATAAGGCTGTGTTGAACATGAATGCACATACACCTGATGTGGGTCCTTAAAGTATATTATTATTAGTTATTTGTGAATTCAGTGCCAACAGATATATACTGATTATAGAACAGTGTGTTGAGTCATCTTTACAAAACTCACACCCCTGCAGAGAAAGACAAACAGCCCTGCAAGAATACACTTTATGTGTCAGCGTCACTTGAACCTTAGAATTATTTTCATACAGACAGCCGAGTATGTATAAAATATTAAGCCACAATTGCAAAGTGGTAACTTATTTTATCACCATTTTATATTTGTTCATGATTTTATTAAACATTTTTGTATTGTACACTAGCGTTTAAAATTTTGGGGTTGGTCTCTAATGCTCACCGAGCCTGCATTTATTATACAAAAAAAACAGTATTGTTGTGAAATATTATTACAATTTAAAATAACTGTTTTCTATTTTTATATATATTTTAAAATGCAATTTATTCTCCTGTGATGGCAAAGCTGAATTTTCAGAGTCACATGATCCTTCAAAAATCATTCTAATACAGTAATTTGGTGATAAGATTAATGTCAAAAGAACAGCATTGATTTGAAATAAAAATGTTTAAATATTTAAAGAAATATTAATTTCTTTAAACAAAATCTAATGGTAGTGTAGATTACCAAGCCAAATGACAAAAGTTGTACCTTAATTATTTTATTTTATCATCATTTAATTAAATATGTATGTATATTATTTAATTTTTTGGAAAATGAATACATAAAGTTATAAAAATAGAATACACTTCCTGTCACTCAATCTCCCTCACACTGCCTCGATGTGTCATCATCATATCTTCCAGCAGAGCATACTTGATAAATTTGCCTAATAAAATGACATCTTAATCAAGTATTGAATGTTTTCTTATTATGTAGCATGTCTAACCATCTTATAAAAGCAATAATGCTCTGAAGGCTGTCTTATACTGTGTCTGCATCATGCCTATAAAATTTAGGCCTGTTTCACGAAATACAACACACACAATAGCAGAGTTTTTTCATTTTACCGCGCATACTAAAACATTACAGTATTCACACATATGTTCACTAATTCAATAAATTCCACTAGCTGTTATTCATTTTGCTTTTCAATATTCGGTGGGATGTGGCAAATTGAATTCAATTGAACTGAAAGAGAGACAATTCAAAAATGTTGAACTGTGCTCGTTCCTGGTGTGTGAGCACTTGTCCTTTAGAAAGATTTTGATAGCTCTTACGTCTGTGAAACTATTTGTGCAACATATTGATTAAGGGCTGCCAAAGATGTTAAAGGGAAGACAAATGATTTGTCACCAGTGCAAAAACAAAGAAATATGAGTGTCACACATGCCGCGTCAAAAACCACAGAACGATACTGAAAGGCAGAATGGATCAGAAGAAGCACCATTGTGTTTCTAATGCAATCTGTAATATTTATTTCTTACTAATTTTTTACTATTTGTAAAATTATTTCATTTGCTGTCTGTTCAAAAGACATGAGTGAAATGTCAAGTGGGATTTGAAGAGAGCGAGTCTGATCATAATGGGTCAGACAGAGGCCAGAGTCATATAGCAGTCACTATGAAGACAGTAAAGATTTCAGTGGCAAATAAGTGAGCACTGAAACTACAGGTGCAGGGAAATAGTCAAATCTGGGAGTCAGTGAAACGTGTAAAGTGCTGGTCTCACTGAAAGAGTTTCTGTTGAATGGTTGCAATTACGATCCTTTTGGAAGCCATTAAAACTGTATCTGCCCATGAGCATGGCTGTTGAAAGCTCTTAATGCCTGACGGATTGGGCAGAAAGACAGGCAGGTGTGGTTTGAGCTTGTATGGCTGCAGTGGAACGGATGAGGCAGAGCTGAAACTAACTGTCGGCAGTCCAGACACGCTCTGGCATTGTGGTGAGACATAAGGCTTGATGTGAGCGCCAGCAGCACATTTCTCCCAGCGTGCCGAGCACATAGACACCTGTAGGGGGGAATGTTCAACCCGTGGTGTCTATCATGAAGATGAATGACCAAACTGGCCACTTGAGTTTATACCATCACAGGCACTCACTGTAGACAGAAGGAACTCAAGGACACTTTCTGAGTACCTGAGGACGTGTGAGATTGTAGTGAACGCAATATAGACATGAACTATGCAAGAAATACTACACAAATTTCAAGTTGGACAGTCAGCCTGACACACATTATGACAGTTTGAAATTTGCCCTCCATGTGAGAGGAGGTAAATGCTCAAAGCAATGTCCTGGCTATGAGAGTGTGACCTGTGCAATTGAAATATGTCATTGCATTTCAGAGGAAGGAAAATAACTTGACATTCTCTCTTTCTCAGACTGTGGCTGTAAGATAGAGGAGTGTTTTTTCAAGCATGAGAGGCGGGGGTGTATACATTTAGAGCCTCATTCTGAAAGGAAATCAGAATGGTCTCCCCCCCCCCCCCCCCATTTTTTCTGAGATGCTTGTGATGAAATCACCAGCTGAAATGCAGGGCATATGGAAGGACAATGGAAGGGCTGTGTCAGTCACATTGTCAGTACTGTTTATATACTGTATGCTATATGTAATGGATAATCCAAGGCTAGCTGTGCATTCAATTATTTTAATCCACGATGATTGCCTCCTCGTAATAATAATAGTTAATTATTACCTTGAGTAATGATTTTCATTTAAATTGCTTTATAATAAAATAATATGTACACACATACATTCTGTATAATATAATATAATGTAGTGTAATCTAAAGTAATTTAATAATATATAAATAGTTTCTCTACCTTACTACTAAAGCTTTATTCACTGAGCAAACATGAGCAGAACAATAAACCATTAGGACAAATAGGAACAAGAAAATCGTATTACATAGAAGAGGCACGCTTTTCTGCTTCTCCGGTCACCTAAGGTAAAGAAATCCAAAGCCTGTGATAATGTGCGTATCATACAGCTGGCCTGGATAACTGTAATTCTGTGTGACTCACCCTCAGCTTTCCATCACCAAACAAAAACACTTCTTCATGTACTTAAACTAATGTCAAGAGAGACCACCGGCACACATCAGCTCTGAAGAGCTCTAGGATGGTGATGGTGTGTAACGGCAGTGCTCCAGAGCAGACACGCTGGAGTTGCAGCCATGAGGCTGTGAGAGGTAGGAGAGAGCTGACAGCTATTGTCAGGAAACTCAGTGAGCGGCCAGCAGACGGAGACGAGTTTGTCTCTGACGGGTTTACTGAAAAAGCTGCAGGCGCAAACAGCTTGAGACAACACGGCTCTACAACACACGTACAATACATAGACATTCTTATTTCTCATCCTGTTTCTAAGTCACTTTTTTCCTCTCATTTCTTTAGGCACTAAATACATTCAGAAGGGGGAAGAGTATGCACACACACACAGAGAGAGAGAAAAAAGAAACAAATACGTAAATATTGACTGGCTATGGTCTATTGATTAGTATTGTGCTCCAACCTATTGAACTGGTCAGTAAAGGTCCTGACTCATATAGTGTCCTAAATCAGATAAAAATTGCCATTAAAAAAAAACTATTTTCAGAAAGAAATTGCTGGTAAATTTTACAAATAACTCCAAAGAATCTGCAAATAACAATGAATTAAACGGGGAATTTTAAAGTACAAATACTGAAATGTTGTTGTTGTTTTTTGGGGTTTTTTTTTTTTAAGAAGAAACGTACTCAAGTAATCTTTGTATTATTTATAAATTCAAAAAATCTTTTTTAAATGTGTATCCCCACCTAGAAGAAACAATTACCTATGCACTATACACCTAAAATAAAACAAAAACACTAAATTAAATGAACTTTGAAAATAACATATGAACAAAACATAAGAATTCAAGTTTCAAACATCTAGTAATACAATTAAATACAGTTACATTGAGTTTAGATCTGAGAGGAATATACTTTTTAATAAAGCAAGTAAATTCAAAACTTTCAACGAGAGGGGCAGGCAGAACGGAGAGCGTGAAACTGCTGTGGATGAGTGATAGAGAAGTGAGGTGCATGTTTGAGAGCTGTGCGCGCAACACCGCTGCCCTAGGCAACTGCCAATATTACCAATGCCAGGATCCAGCTCTTGAACTAGTACTCATATGGGCCATGTGAGTTTAAATATGGCTTAACATTTCTCAGCCCTGTTCATCCTCTTTCTCCATCATTTCCTGTCACTTCTTTGTGTCTGTCTTCATAAGTGGAGTTTCTCTAGCTGAATTGTTCACTGAAACACGTTTAGCAATGATTGGTAAAACCCAAACTTTTTCTCTTCTAGTAACTTAGAACAGTGCCAATCCTGTCTATAGTCAGGAGGAAGATAAAGAGAATAAGGAGGGTGCGGAGAGAGGTGGAAGTGGAATTCACTTTTGGGCTTTGCTAATCACTTTTGGGCTTAGGGAAAGATTGGCAGAAATGGAAAAGGAGTGAGTTAATGAGAAAATATGAGGATTCTTGTGAGGCCTTTGAATGAAATATGGCTGATATTCTCTCTGTGTGCGGTGGAGACAGGGCTGTCTGTCATTAGCACACTGAGGGCAGAGAATCGAGGCTAAGTGTTCAGGCCATTTCTGTTGCCTTTCCAACCGACTGCGTAGATATGAGGATTTCACAGCCTATTACACATGATAATTGGAGAACATATTGAATTGGAGGCAATTTTCTCTTCTTCATTGTATGCATAAATGTTTACAGTATTCACAGTAAAGCCTGTTCTGGAAGCTTGTGACAGAGCATGCTATATGACGGATCCAGTCACGTATCCAATATTTCTTTCTATAAATGCGGTTGCCACTCTGTCAAATGATAAATAATAATAAAAAACAGCATAATAGAAAAGGCTTTTTAAATGATTAATGTTTTGTTTACACGGTGTATTAGTAATTCCTGGCACGTAGGGATATTCAATAACAGCACTTTACTAAAAGCCTACCTTTATCTCATTTCATTGTTGAAACTTCTCTGAAATCAATTAAGAGTATGCATGTATTAGCTGACATAAAATTGCAGTTACATTAGCGAAATTTTGCAGGAAAAAAGGGTCTATTGACATTTGTGTATGATGTATGAATCATAACTCACAAAGAAGTCACTTCAAACCCGAGTAGCTTTCTGTAGGCCAACACAGTGATATCTGAGGAAATCTCTTTGTCCTTATTGCGAAATCCCCTTTCACATGAATACCAATTAAAATGACCCACCAAATTTGGCTGAACAATGGTAAATGTGACCGCACATTAAGACAAGAAACTAGACCTTTCTGTATCTACTTCTAAGTTTAACGCTGCCCTCTTCTGAACACGGTACATCCCTCGGTTTAAGGGCTCTAAATCAGTGTCCAGTACAGACGGAGGACACTGATCCCTGGCTGAGGTGGCATAATCATAAAACAGAAGAAATAAAAAGAAAGATGGGAAGACATGAAAGAGTGTATAAAATATTAAGTACTGACTAAATGTCATCATCACATCCATCTGTCATCATTATAATCAGATGTAATCACAGTTGTCAGTCGGCTGACACACACATCCGTACAACTGACAGCACTCTGATCACATCTAAGGAGTCTTGATATGGAGAGAGACAGACAGGGAGACCAAAGAGACATAAACCTGGTTACCGAAAGATTTAAAGCACTGAGATTTCACTAGCACAGAAGCTATATCTCCTTTGAACGTGACTTGAATAGTGAGCAAACTGCTAATGTAAATCATACAAACAAAATAACAATTTCAAACCCGAGTAAGCTTGCTGCCTACATATGCAGCATTATAACCATTATAATTAAGTAGGATGTGATCGATTTGGAACACTACATAATCAAACGCTACACAAAACTTTTCTGCAGGGGAGTCTTTCCTCCTCTTAATTAATCCACATAATTAATTCCAATAATTTTTTGTTAGCATGATGCTAAGCTAAAAGTTAGTACCAGCAAAGAGTATAGAAGAACAAGAGGCGAAACTCAATAGAACGTTCCATTGCAACACCAGCGCCCAGCAGCAGCGCTACGCTTCCGCCATTTTGGGGTGAAAGCGACTCGGCAGTCCAATAGTGCTGATGTGTCGTTCGCGAACGAGCCGCTCTAAAAGCGGATTCTTTGAAAAGAGCCGGACTTCCATCACTATCCACTAGCTTTTTGCTGTCGCTATGGCAATATCCGCTGCTTTGTAATTTTTTTTTTAAAGTAGCCTACATTAAAGATCAAATCCAAACTGAATGATGACAACACAGAATAACGTACAATCACTAGACTAGTACATCAAAGCCCTTTTAACAGTTTATTTCACAGACTTAAACAAGTTTTCTACTTTTTTCCCACAAAACCTTTAGTATTAGCATTACAAACACGGAATTAATACCAGCATATAACTGTATGCTATATCAGATAATTGGGAATGTTGGACAATATTTATATATAACAGCAATAGAATAGCTTTACAGTCAACTGTTTTTTTTTTTTTTGCAGTAGCTACTATCTTATATTAATTACTGTTAAAGCAAGACTATGTAAACAAAAAACACAGCCACTGTCCATCATGTTCTATAAGATCATCATGTTTGTAGCATGATCCAGGGGATTACCATACAGAAATGTAATATATGTCAATATAAGTAAATTACATATATATAGCCTAATGTCAGTGCCCATGTCTGCTGCCTATATGAGAATATATGCAAAATTCATATAAAACACATAGACATATATGAAACAATATAGCAAAATGGCCGTAAGTGCCATATATTTCCCGTATATGCACATAAATGTTAAATATATGTAGCCTAAGACGCATATATGTTTGCATATATGTACTTATTTCAATGCATCAGTATTACATGCATGCATGTTTACATACATTTATTAAATATGTGGGAAACAAATATGTATGTCACATATTTATACTTATTGTCCATATATGCGAGAAATACTATACTCTGTAATATATGCAGATATATGGTATCATATACAGTAGATTAACTAAAATATTTTCTTCACATGTTGGGACACATAAATGTTCATATATGTTGCAGGCATAGGCTATATTGTGTCCTCAGATTAGTCAAATATATGTATAGATATATGTCATGCTATTTAAAATATAACATATATGGCCATACATTACATTTTTGTATGGGTAAAAAGTACATAATATATTTCAGGCCTAGTGGAGTTGGTAACTAATAATAGTAATAAATGTGTAAAGTTGCATAAAATGGAAATACTCAATAAAGCAAGAAAAAACTACCTCAAATGTGTATTTAATCATTGGATTAACTGTTATCTGTGCTGTTGTCAAAGTAACTCCAGTTGGAATTTTCACCCCAAAATGGCGGCCGCGCTACCGAAGCGCCAGCTAGTGGCTGTTTCCAAAAAAGCATCAGAGTTTCGCCTTTTGTTCTTCTATACTCTTTGGTACCAGTAAATAACCATGCCAAACTATTTTAATGCTCTTCAGTGTTGAGTTAAATATTAATTCAATTTTTTTCTCTCCTCATCTGCCATAGGTTTTGAAACAAATATATGCTTGATTAGTTGCCATGCTAAAGCAAGCAACTGCCCCATGTATAAATGTAAATACAATTATCACTTCATTCCTGATTAGGTCTGAGTTCATTAACAACAAATGTTAACTCTCTTTAACAAAAAATAGCTTTTCCCTGAGCATTAGCAATGAGGAGCGTTAAGAGGTCTAGACTTAATTCCCTCAGTGGCTGGTTTAATGCTTAGAGGCAATAGGTATACTGAGTTATCAGTTCTGTTCTCTCCCTTTGAGGATGTTTTTAATAAGTACCGGACCAGGAACGCCCGGAGACTCTAGCCAAACACATTACACATGCTGATCTGATTGCCTTCATTCATTATTAAATCAAAATGCTGTGTGGCCTTCATGTCGGCCTCTTTATGAGTGTGATGTAACTCAGGGTTCGTGTGTGGGTGATGGAAGGAGACTCGGGGTCGGCAAGTAGTGGAGCTCGTGCACTTTATTAAAGGTCCTCTTTGCACAGCGCTTTCTTGCGCTCTCAAAATTAACTCAAAACAAAAACAGTCAATTTGCACATGTAAGGCAATACTCTTCCCGCTGTTCACAGCTTCATAAACATCCAACGAGGCAGCACTCTTTCCACTGTTCACAGCTTAATAGACGTTTCGTCCCGACCGTCAGCGTGCACGAGCTTCCAGTCTCTCTCCTCCGTTATCAGCACAGCCCGCTTATATGCGGTCTCCTCACGCCAATTACTGAAATCACAAACAGGTGTTCGTCATTTGAACTTGACCCACTTACTCACCGCTCGGCTCCGCCCTCGCTCTCCCGCTACAGAGTCCGCTGAACCACGCCCCCCTCGCCACATACCCCCACCGCCCGTCTCAGGCCGGGGAGCCGTCCGGCCTGCAGCCTCCCCCCCCCCCCTGCGGGAGAGGAAGTCGGCCACAGCCATCTGTGCACCCGGCCTGTGGATCACCTTGAATTTAAAAGGCTGTAAAGCTAGATACCAACGGGTGATCCGCGCGTTGGTATCTTTCATGCGGTGGAGCCACTGCAGAGGAGCGTGGTCCGAACAGAGGGTGAACTCTCGCCCCAGGAGATAATAGCGGAGAGTGAGGACGGCCCATTTGATGGCCAGGGCTTCTTTCTCAATGGTGCTGTACATAGTCTCTCTCTTTGAGAGCTTACGACTGATGTACAGCACCGGCCGTTCCTCACCCTCCATCTCCTGGGACAAGACGGCGCCCAGCCCCCTGTCCGACGCATCAGTCTGCAGGGAAAAAGGGAGAGAAAAGTTAGGAGCCTGTAATAGCGGCCCGCCACACAGGGCAGCCTTTATCTGGGTGAAAGCCTGCTGACACTGCTCCGACCACTGGACGGTATCTGGTGCCTCCTTTTTAGTTAGATCAGTCAGCGGGCTAGCAAGGTCCGAATAATTAGGTACAAACCTTCTGTAATATCCTGCTAGCCCCAGGAACTGTCTAACCTCCTTTTTGGTCTTAGGTCTTGGACAGGTCGCAACTGCTACCGTCTTATCAATTTGGGGACGCACCTGCCCATGACCCAAGTGAAAGCCCAGATACCTGACTTCCACGCGCCCAATCGCACACTTCTTTGGGTTGGCCGTGAGCCCCGCCCCTCGCAGCGTCCTGAGGATAGCTCGCAAGTGCTGCATATGCCGCTGCCAGTCATTACTATAGACGATAATATCATCCAAGTATGCCGCGGCATATGCAGCATGCGGCCGGAGGATTCTATCCATCAGGCGCTGAAAGGTGGCAGGTGCCCCGAACAAGCCGAAAGGAAGGGTAACAAATTGGTGTAATCCAAACGGCGTCGTGAAAGCGGTTTTTTCTTTAGTCATTGGAGACAAGGGGATCTGCCAATAACCCTTTGTTAAATCCAGTGTCGAGTAAAATCGAGCCGTGCCGAGCCGATCAAGCAATTCGTCCACCCGTGGCATTGGATATGCATCGAACTTCGATACAGCATTCACCTTACGATAATCCACACAGAACCGCACTGAGCCGTCAGTTTTAGGCACTAAAACTATCGGGCTCGCCCAGTCACTGTTGGATTCTTCTATTACTCCCATATCCAGCATAGCCTCTAATTCAGCCTGAACTACTTTCTTTTTATGCTCAGGCAATCTATATGGCCGGCTGCGTACCACCACACCCGGTTCGGTCTCAACATGGTGCTGTATGAGGTTTGTTCGACCAGGGAGGGGCGAGAACACATCAGCAAACTCTGTTTGTAAGTTTCGAATGTCAGCGATCTGGGACGGTGAGAGGTGATCTCCGCAAATGGCCAGAGCGGAGGATTGAGACTTTAAATTCGCCTCTGGCCCGAGATCCTCCTCCCCACTCACTACCGTCGCCAGCAACGCTGACTCCGCCTCATTCCACTTTTTTAACAGGTTGAGGTGGTAAATCTGATGTGCTCCGTCCCTATCTGATCGAAGGACCTCATAGTTGAGATCCCCGACTCGCCGTGTGACCACAAACGGTCCTTGCCACTTAGCGAGTAATTTAGAGCTGGAAGTGGGAAGCAATACAAGCACTTTATCTCCCGGTGCAAATTTACGCAGTTTAGCCCCCCTGTTGTACAGCCGACTTTGTTTGTCCTGGGCCTGTAACAAATTCTCCATAGAGAGCCGCCCCAACGTGTGGAGTTTTGTTCTCAGGTCCAGGACGTATTGAATTTCGTTTTTGCTATCCGAAGGTCCGTCCTCCCAAGCTTCCCTAAGTACATCCAGCACCCCGCGGGGCTGGCGACCAAAGAGCAGCTCGAAAGGGGAAAACCCCGTGGAGGCTTGGGGGACCTCGCGTACAGCGAACAAGAGGGGTTCTAACCACTTATCCCAATTTTTGGCGTCTTCCTGTACGAACTTACGAATCATGGACTTCAACGTGCGATTAAATCGTTCTACCAAGCCGTCCGTTTGTGGGTGATAGACGCTGGTACGAATCGATTTAATACCCAATAATTCGTACAGTTCGCGAATTGTGCGTGACATAAACACCGTGCCCTGATCGGTGAGAATCTCTTTCGGGATTCCCACCCGGGAGATTAACTGAAACAGTGCACTCGCAACACTTTTAGCAGAAATGTTGCGCAGCGGCACTGCTTCGGGGTATCGCGTTGCATAATCCACCAGAACCAATGCAAAGCGATGCCCCCGTGCGGATCGTTCTAACGGCCCGATGAGGTCCATGGCAATTCTCTCAAAGGGGACCTCTATTAATGGAAGGGGGCACAAAGGTGCTTTTCGGTTGGCCGGTGGATTCACCAACTGACATTCCCGACAAGACGCGCACCACCTGCGCACATTCTCGTGAATGCCTGGCCAGAAAAATCGGGTCATTAGACGATTCAGTGTAGCTGCTTGCCCTAAATGCCCAGCCATCGGATTACAGTGAGCCGCCTGAAAAAGCATTTCCCGGCGGCTCTTTGGAACTAACAACTGAGTTGTATCTTGTTTTGTCTGGGTATCCTGGGTCACCCGATACAACTTATCTTTTATCACGGCAAAATAAGGATACGAGAGCGGTTGGTCTGGGTGGACAGGCTGTCCGTCGATCACGCGGACCTGATCAAACGCATTTTTGAGCGTATCATCTCGGGACTGTTCCAGAGGAAAATCATCGCGTTCAAAAAGGATTTCCCTTTCTGAAGCGCTCCGTTCCTCTGAGACAGACCCCGAGGGTCCCGGCACAGCCTCTCCAACCTGAACCACCGCTCTCTTCTCCTGCCTTCTTTTAATCCCAGAAGCACCCGTACATAAATAAGCCAATAGTGTTTTAAACCCCGGCCAATTGGTTCCCAAAATCAACGGGTGCTGGAGGTGCTGGTTAACTGCCACCTCTACACTATGCTTTTTCCCCCGAAATTGGATAGTGACTGGCACTAAGGGGTAACCCACCACCTCACCGTGCACACACCGCACCTTAACCACGCGGCTCCTATCCAATGCCACTGGATGAATCAAACTTTGATGGATGGAGGTCTGGTTACAACCTGAATCCACCAAAGCTTGATAGGTACCCCCCTTTACACTTACTGGTATCTGGTACAACCCAGCTTGATCGGGGGCAACCTGTGGCGCGTCGGGGACCCTGACCAGCGTTCCGACCTCCATCACCGGGCACCTATCCACGAAGTGCCCAGGGTCCCCGCAACGCCAGCAGGCCGGCCCAGGCCTCCCCGCCATCCCAGTGGCGGGAAGTGGGTCAGGTGATTGACGTGAGGAGACTGCAGGGGCCGGGGTTGGCGGACCGCCAACCATCGATGGGGTTCCCCGGGGCGGCGCACGTGATGCAGGGGCCGGATCAGCTGCAGGGCTGGTCCTCCAGCGGGGCGCCGGGCGTGGTGGAAAGCCACCTCGGGACCTGGGAGCAGGGACAGGGCGAGAGAGAGAGAGAGAGGGAGAAGGGAGAGAGAGAGAGAGAGATGTCGGTAGGGGTTCGCCGACCCCTGGGCACGCCACCAGCTGGTCCTCTGCCAATTGGATGGCCTGGTCCAGCGACGTCGGGCGGTGGCACTGGACCCACTGTGCGGTCTTCTTTGGCAGACGGGCGATGAACTGTTCCAGTACCACCACCTCGATGACTCCATCGACGTCGCGGGCCTCGGCCATCAGCCATCTGCGGCACGCGTCCCGGAGCTGTTGCGCAAAGATAAAGGGCCGGCCGGATTCCCCGAACTCCATGGAGCGGAACTGCTGACGACTCTGCTCCGGGGACCGGCCGACCCGCTGAAGAATGGCGCGTTTCAGGTCTTCATAGACCAGGAGGTTGCGGACTGGCAGCTGCTGGGCGGCGATCTGCGCCTCGCCCGAGAGCAGCGGGATCAGACGCATGGGCCAGTCCGCGGGCGGCCAGCGCCCGGCCTCGGCCGACTTCTCAAAGAGGTCCAGGAACGCCTCCGGGTCGTCCTGTGGACCCATCTTGTGGAGGGGAAGGGCCGTGGCCGGGGCCGACGAAGGAGACGCCCGAGCCTCCTGGTCTAGCCAGCTCCGGAACTGCTCGCGGTCCTCATGCTGGGTCTGGAGGAGTGCCTCGAAACGGCGCTGTTGCTGATCCTCCATCTTCAGCAGAGCCTCCTGGTGTTGTTGGTGGAGTCCCGCGAGCGCGTTGATGATGTCCGCAAATGGCGTTGACAGAGTGGTTCTGGCGGCGGCCTCTCCTTCCATCCCGGGTTTCGGCACCAGTGTGATGTAACTCAGGGTTCGTGTGTGGGTGATGGAAGGAGACTCGGGGTCGGCAAGTAGTGGAGCTCGTGCACTTTATTAAAGGTCCTCTTTGCACAGCGCTTTCTTGCGCTCTCAAAATTAACTCAAAACAAAAACAGTCAATTTGCACATGTAAGGCAATACTCTTCCCGCTGTTCACAGCTTCATAAACATCCAACGAGGCAGCACTCTTTCCACTGTTCACAGCTTAATAGACGTTTCGTCCCGACCGTCAGCGTGCACGAGCTTCCAGTCTCTCTCCTCCGTTATCAGCACAGCCCGCTTATATGCGGTCTCCTCACGCCAATTACTGAAATCACAAACAGGTGTTCGTCATTTGAACTTGACCCACTTACTCACCGCTCGGCTCCGCCCTCGCTCTCCCGCTACAGAGTCCGCTGAACCACGCCCCCCTCGCCACAATGAGACTTTAAAATTTAAACACTTGGAAACTGACGGGTAATTTTGACTAAACCATCCAGTAAAAGGAGCATAAATTGCTACACCCATTCCACGCCCAGATGCTATTGGTGATGCTAACACTTCGAACACAACCTGCTCTCGTCAGCAATAGCTCAGAGACTAATTAAAAACTGAGCATGATGCTGACCAAATATACACAAAACAAGCTCATTAGAGCACTGTACGCCTGTTTTATTAATAACCCCATTTATTTCCATAATTATCTCACTTTTATCTGTAAACATCAAAGAGATAAACTGTGACATCTAATATCTATTTATCTTAGAGATAAACCGACAGATAGATAGATAGATAGATAGATAGATAGATAGATAGATAGATAGATAGATAGATAGATAGGTGTGTGTAATGTGTATTGACCTCAGTGTGTTTCCCTGCTGTCCACCACAGTGACCCTTATTAGTGTGTGTATGTCTGTGTGTGTGTGTGTGTGTGTGTGTGTGTGTGTGTGTGTGTGTGTGTGTGTGTGTGTGTGTGTGTGTGTGTTATTTGTTACACTGTTCATTTAAATTCAAGTTATGTTATAAAATGGATGGATGGATGGATGGATCTCACTGTAAATGGATGTCTTCCTATTGCTTCCCAGCTGCAAATCAGTGTGACCCCCCTCCAAGTCTGACCACTTTAAATAGGCCTCAATTACGTGTAGCAGTTTTAATGAGCAGATGAGTGAGAGTGCAGCTGCAGGCAGAGGCTCAGAGAGACCTGCTCTCCACCACTCCAGATTGTCCAGACGGTGACCACTGCTGTGCCCGGGGCTCAATCTGCACACTCAGCTGCTCTTAATACCCCTTTATTAGACTCTCACTTTCTGTCTGTCTGTCTCTATCCCTCCTCCTAATCTCTCAAGGCTCTTCTGCAATGTTTTAATTAAATCATAATCAGAGGAGAAGTTTTCTGACAGATGTTTGTGCTAATGTGTAAGAACAGCTCGCTGAGGTATTGCACTGAGGTCACACCTCAGCTGCTCGCATACATCCTAGAAGCGCAACGGTTTCTCAACGTGACTGATTCAAAGAATATCTAAATCTGCAGAAATTTATAGCACACATTGTATTATGAATGCTACTGTATCATTTTTATAATGCTATATAAAAATTTAAATGACAGCATGGAGAGCAACATTGTGCCTTTTTTCACAGTCTGTGAATCCGTGAGAGATCTGTGCTCTCTTCTTCCATGCCACATAAAGCCTTCATTGTTCCTACAGGCACCCAGCGGCACATGCATGATGTCATTACTCCATAATTTCCCCTCTCTCTATCTTTGTACCAGTTATTTATTGCATTTTATGGCACACGTAAAACAACAAAAAGAATCAAGGTGATAGGATGTGAATCAGGTCTATATACTGTATTGTCATATATCAGATGTGTAAAAGATACCTATATTTTGCTTCATAACTTACAGGCTACAACAAATCTATTCATCATCATTTGGTATAGGAAACGTATATCACCAGTCAGTATTTACATTGGGAAAGACTAGAAAATAATAATGAATTATAATGCAATATCACCCACTTACAAAAGAATGATATCATTGTTTAATACTGATTAAAATTCAAGTTGGATACAGTATGGTTGTTTTGGCTGTCAGGAATATTTATGCATTTAAAGCAAAAGCAATCATTTTGACTAACTTATATTGATCAGCTAAGCAAAACTCAATGATTTCAATCATTATGATTTGAACTGATTGAAGATTACAATAAGGGCACATGAATTAAAGAAACATGTGCAGTTGTGCACGGATAAATCATTATTAATAAATACTACAATATTCAATAAAAAATAAATTTTTAAATTAGCATATACATATACAATAAATTAATAAATAATTTTTCAATCATTTAAAAAAAGAATTTGACAATTACTCAATCTTTACTTATTGTTTTTCTTAATGTCTTCACTAATGGCAACAACCAATATATGTTTAACTTTCAAATTTTAAGACACACCCCCTTTCAAAAGCAAAAGCACAATGCAGATCTGATTAATTAGAATAGAATAGAATAGAATAGAATAGCCTTTATTGTCATTGCACTGTGGAGGTACAACAAAATTTAGGGTGCTCCCACAGAGCCACCCTTGCACCACACAAAAAAACAAGAAACAACATACATAAAAGACAAATAGGGCTAAACACGATGTTCTCTCATTTAAATAGAGACAAACAACAAAAATATAATAATATGTACAAACAGAATGTAAAATATATATATATATAAAATAAAAAGATAAAATTGTAAAGTGTCTTATATTTAGGGTGATTGGAGGTGGGGGCTGTGTGTGAGTTCCCATGGGTGTTGGCAATGGAGTCTAACAAGGACTCTTAAAGCCTGTTCACAAGAATTATAACTATTATCCTAATTATATTCGCGTCCACACCAATGGGCGATAAAGTTACATTTATTTTAAGCGCGCATTGCAGTTGTCATCTGCCACTTTAAATGTTCAAGGTGATTCTGATCGGCTGTCAATTTGGCTGTTTTTATTGGATATTTGGATTTAGTTGGAAAAATTTGCTCTGAAGTTGATTCCGATGATATTGTTCCTCTGTGTCGTTATCGTTATAGTTGTGATGTGGACCACCCTATTCTCACACAATTAGAACTATTGTTAAAACTTTATAGTTATTGTTATAGTTACCTTATCATTCTTACGAGCAAGCATTTACATTTCTGATGTATCAGCAGCTCAATTTGACAAATGAAGGCTGTGGCCCATACAAAGAGAACGTCTCTGGTTACGTATGTAACCCTAGTTCCCTGAAGGGAACGAGACGCCGCGTGAAACGCTGTGGGAACGCCCCTGCGTGAGTGCGTCATGAAGCAAGTATGAAATCAATCCAATGGCGAGACGGAACGTCATAGGCGGGTGACCTCATCGACCAGGAAACTATAAAGCACCCCCAAAACACAAGCGGGTCAGCTTCTGATAGACTGAGGCAAGTGATCTCGGGCATGCCGGGAGTATGGCATAGACATGCAGCCTCTCGTTCCCTTCAGGGAACTAGGGTTACATACGTAACCAGAGATGTTCCCTACCAGGGAACTAGAGCTGCTTGACAACGCTGTGGGAACGCCAATACCCACGTCGCCATACGAGCAAGTGTCCGCCGTGTGAAGTCAGGGCGCACATACGGACGAAAGCACCTGCGCCCCTGCAGTGGAGCTGAAGTCAAGATGGTAAAATCTGACGAATGTATGCGGTGAGGACCAGTCTGCCGCATCACAAACGTCCTGAAGAGAGACTCCTGACAAAAGAGCCTTAGAGGCAGCCATACTCCTAGTAGAGTGAGCTCGTATAGCCAAGGGTGAAGGCTGACGAGCCGACTGGTAAGCAAGAGAGATGGCCTCGACCACCCACTTGCTCATTTTCTGCTTAGACGCAGGACCCCCCATTTTGGGTGGTCCGAAGCAAACAAACAACTGTTCAGACTTTCTCCACAGGGCAGCTCTGTGGACATAAGCATCTAAAGCCCTAACTGGGCAGAGCAGATTAAGCTTCTCCTGGTCAGACGTCAGAAAAAGAGGAGGACAGAAGGCTTGCAGTACAATAGGCCTAACCACATTAGTTGGGACCTTAGGAACATAGCCCGGTCTAGGATGGAGAAAAGCTTTTACCATGCCAGGTGAGAATTCCAAGCATGAGGGAGCCACCGAGAGAGCTTGAATATCCCCAATTCTTTTTAAAGAAGAAATAGCAAGCAGAAAGATAGTTTTGAGAGTAATGAATTTCTCAGAACCTCTTCAATGGGCTCGAAAGGAGCAAGGGAGAGGCCTTCTAGAACGATGGCAAGGTCCCAAGTCGGTACCCCCGTGCGAACTGTTGGCCTCAGCCTCAAAGTGCCACGAAGGAAACGAGATATAAGTGGGTGTCTCCCCAGAGAGACTCCACTCAAAGTGACATGGTAAGCAGATAAGGCCGCCACGTACACCTTAATTGTGGAGGGGGATAACCCTGTGGAAAAACGCTCCTGCAGGAATTCCAGCACGGCACCCACCGGGCAGTTAACTGAGTCCAACTTGTGCTCTCCACACCATGATGAGAAAAGTTTCCACCTCAAAGCATATAATGTCCTAGTTGCTGGAGCTCTGGAATGGAGGATGGTCTCAACGACCTCGGTCGAGAGACCAGATTCTATAAGCTGGGCCCCCTCAGAGGCCAAGCCCACAGCTTCCATAGTTCTGGGCGGGGGTGAAGGATCGACCCACTCGCCTGAGAGAGAAGGTCCCTCCTGATCGGAATCTCCAGAGGAGAGCCGTCGAGGAGAGATATTAGGTCCGAAAACCATACTCGGGCCGGCCAGTACGGGGCTACTAACAGTAGACTGACCCCGTCCCGGCGAACCCTTTCCAGAACTCCTGGGAGCAGAGCAATCGGGGGAAATGCGTACAGACGTGACCTCGGCCATGCCTGTACCATAGCGTCCAACCCCAGAGGGGCTGGATGGCTTAGAGAGAACCACAGTGGACAATGCGATGTCTCCTTGGATGCAAACAGGTCTACCTCGGCACGACCGAAATGATTCCATAGGAGCTCCACCACCTCGGGGTGGAGTCTCCATTCCCCGGGCCTCGGCCCCTGCCTCGACAGGATGTCTGCCCCCTGATTTAGATACCCTGGGATATAAATCGCCCTCAATGAAAGAAGCTTCCCCTGGGACCATAGAAGGATCTGGCGAGCCAGCTTGTATAACGATGTGTTGTCTGACCGGACAAGAACATGACGATCTCTCAGGTCTGGGAGGAAGTGTTTCAGAGCCTGAAACACTGCCAACATTTCAAGGCAATTTATATGCCATGAGAGATGATGGTCCTGCCACAGACCCTGAGCAGGGCGACCACTCATGATCGCCCCCCAGCCCGTGAGGGAGGCATCCGTCGTTAGCGTTACACAACGACAGGGAGCTCCCAGCACGGGCCCATGGGAAAGGAACCAAGGTTCTTTCCACATGGCGAGGGCACGAAGACAACATCGCGTAACCCTGATCACGCGGAACGGGTTTCCCCTCGGGGAGAACCCCTTGGTCCTGAGCCACCACTGCAACGGTCTCATGTACAACAGGCCGCACGGAATAACGTTGGACGCTGCTGCCATCAGACCTAACAATCTCTGAAACTGTTTGACAGTGAGTGACTGGCCTAGCTTTGCTTGTTTGACGGCCGTGAGAATCGAAGTGATAAGAGCAGGAGACAGGCGTGCCTGCATCGTCGTCGAATCCCAGATCACACCCAGAAAAGTGGTCCTCTGTAGTGGAGATAGCACACTTTTCTTGGCATTGAGCCTCAAGCCCAGTTTCTTGATATGAGCGAGAACGACATCTCGATGCCGAGCCGCCTGAAGCTCCGATTGAGCTAGAATCAACCAATCGTCGATATAATTCAAAATGCGGATGCCCTGGAGTCGCAGAGGAGCCAGAGCAGCATCCATACATTTCGTCTTGAATGTTTGGGGAGAGAGAGCTAGGCCGAACGGAAGAACCCGATACTGGTACGCTTCGCCCCCGAAAGCGAACCTCAGGAACTTCCTGTGTTGAGGAAGGATAGACACATGGAAGTAAGCATCCTTTAGATCTATCGTGACAAACCAGTCCTCGGATCTGATTTGTGACACTATCTGTTTGAGAGTAAGCATCTTGAACTTGAGCATCCCTACAGTACGATTTAGTTTTCGTAGATCTAAAATTGGACGAAACCCCCCATCCTTTTTCGGAACGATGAAGTACCGGCTGTAATAACCTGACCCCCTGCTGGGAGGAAGAACTCGTTCTATAGCCCCCTTCAGCAGCAGAGTTTTTACCTCCTGTTCCATAACCAGAGCCTGCTCGGGGCCCACCACTGTAGGCAGGACCCCCCTGAATCGAGACGGACGAGACCTGAACTGAATAGCGTAACCTTTTTCGATTGTCTGCAGGACCCAACGAGATACATTTGGAAAGCTCTTCCACTCTGCCAAAAAATCTACTAAGGGTACCAGCCTCTCGAGGCTGGCCTCTGGAATATTTGGAACTGCAGACACAGCGCCCTGTAACGGTGCACCGGCAGGGAACAACTGGTCTGACAGCTCTGGACCCCTCCTCAGAGGGAGCGAGCGCCCCTCGGGGAAACACTCGCTGGGACCGTCTACGCCCCGGCACGAAGGCGGGGTTGGCAGAACGGGCCCCTGAGGGCACAGAGAGAGAATGGGCACCGTGTAGTGAGGTGAACTCCTTTCTCTCGCAGTGGGGACTACCCTCAGTATGCGTCAGGACTTCTGAGACGAAGCCTTCTTGGCGATAATGACTGTCCTCAGATCAGCCCTACCCCTCAAAGACCTCGTCTGAGAGCGCCGCGTCTCGTCCCAGTTTTGCTGAGGAAGTCCACGAGACGCGACACTCTGTTTCTGTTGTGTACGGTGGGAGGAGCTAGTCGACGGCCGGGGCTGCCCCCGCCCAGCAGCCCCAGGGACGTGAACCCGAAGGGGAAGGAATTTTTTGAGCGCCGCCACCTGCTTCTTTTCTTCCTGAAACCTCTCGATGACAGAATTTACAGAGTCACCGAAGAGGCCAGCAGGTGAGAGTGGGGCGTCCAGAAGGAAAGTTTTCTCTTTCTCCTTCATATTAGAGAGATTTAACCATAAGTGTCTCTCCGTGGCCACCAGGGCTGCCATAGAACGGCCCACTGACTTGGCCGTCTCCTTGGTGGCACGGAGAGACAAATCTGCTGCCTGACGAAGTTCACGAATAACGTCCGCACTAATCTCTTCCCCTTCACTCACATCTTTTAACAGCTCAGCCTGATAACCCTGAAGAATAGACATAGTATGAAGGCATGAAGCTGCTTGACCCGCCGCCGAATAGGCTTTGCCCACCAGAGCCAAGGTATTTCTTAAAGGCTTGGTGGGCAAAACCGGTGTTTTAAAAGATGATGCCGAATCAGGAGAGAGATGGCTGGCCAGAGTCTCTTCAGCCTTTGGCATCGCCCCATACCCATAAGATTTAGCCCCAGATATGTTAGAATATACAGAGGTCTGCTGACTAAAAATACGGGATGAAACAGTTTTTTTCCAGGACCTAGACACCTCAGTGTGAAGGTCTGAGAAGAAGGGCAAACACCAGCGTGGAGGCATAGCACGGGAAGGCAAAAATCTTTCATATAATTTAGTCTTTGATTTAGACTCCTGCCTGTCAACTGGCCACTCAATGCTTAACTTTTCAACAGCTCGAGTGAGCACCTCCATAAGCTCCTCACTAGCGGGAGACTGAAGTGACGAGTCCCCAGTCTCTACTGTCTCAACACTTTCAACATCCAGCTCCTCAGAACTGGATAGATGAAGAACAGGTGCCTCAGCCTGGGGGGAAGAAACCGCAGTGCGTGCTTCCACACCCGGGACTGAGGCAATGAATCTAGCAGGTAAAGGTTGAGATAAGGCAGAGCCCGTCTCAAACCCATCTGTTAAATCCATCTGCGATCCCCACGACAGGCGTCGCCGCTCAGCCTCGGCAGAAGCGGGACCCGATCCGCGGGGAGCGCGCACCGAACCGCCCTCCTCAAAGAGTGATCGGCGGGAGCGCAGTGTCCGTAGAGGTAGACGCTCGCAATGCTCACAATCAGCCCCCTCGAGAGCTGACTGGGCATGCTGCACTCCTAAACAACACATAGTTGGTGTGTATCCCCGCCCGTGATATAACGAGAGCAGGGGAAAACACACTTCCTAAAATGTTGCTCGCTCGCCATAATGATAAATGTTTTTTTATATATATTTGAGATATATAAGTGAAAAACTCCTGCCTAGTAACAACTAAGGACAGAAAAAAACACAGTAATCGACAGATTTCACACACACAGAGTGCTTGCTGAAGTAACAGAAGCTGACGCGCTTGAGTTTTGGGGGTGCTTTATAGTTTCCTGGTCGATGACGTCACCCGCCTATGAAGTTCCGTCTCGCCATTGGATTGATTTCATACGTGCTTCATGACGCAATCACGCAGGGGCGTTCCCACAGCGTTTCACGCAGCTCGAGTTCCCTGTTAGGGAACTATTTTACAAGTCAGACATGCCATACATGCATTCATTTATTACCTCTGGTTTATTGTAGGTTTATTCTCTGACAGGGGGACAAGGAACACGGAACACACATGAACGAGCCGTGATGGATCCAAATAGCTCTACATCACAAGACGTGAAGATCATTCCTCATAAAATCGTTGTGTGTGTATGCTGCAGTAATCCACAGATAGCTTTGATTGTAAAAGACTAACATTCCACACTCCCAGTTTACTAATGGCTGCCACAACCTTGATTCATTATTATCAAAGATCTGTTTCCAGAGTGCTGGTAGGGAAAAATTATGACTTAAAAGTGCAAACAAATCCGAATGCTTAAAGAATGTCAGAAACATTTGGGAGATAACGGCTTCAACACTAATAAAACAACAGCAATGAATGTGTGAAATTATTAGTAAGTTTATGCAAATAGAGAGAATGTGAAGGATAAAGCACAGTTTGAGATGCCACATGCAGTACTGCCAAGAAAGAGCAATAACTAAGCAACATTGCCTACATCACACACGTGCTAAAATGCCGGTGCGCAAAAACACCCAACAAGGAGCAATTCCTGCATCTTCAACCATAAAATGGTGGTTTTGAAAGCTGCATGGTCAGGCAAGCTTTGATGTTTTGGTCATTTGGATATAATTAGTCCACTATCAGCAATAAACAAGCTAAAACCACACAGCTGATGGCAGCAGAGTCGTAAAAACAACTTGACGGGAAGACTTTAAGATCTAAATACTTTTGTATGCTCGTAAATCTGCGCCTGTTCAATCCAGAGCATAGGACACACATAAAAACATGCACCTGCACACTGCACGCACATACTGCAGACTTCTATTGTTTTAAATAAAGCTAACTACAAGTACTACAGTAACCTTAAAGTGGTTTCTTCACCCAAAAACAAAAATGGTATCATCATTTACTCACCCTCATGCAATTCTAAACATGTAGGCTATGGCTTTTTTTCTTCTGTAGAACAGAATACTTCACTAGTATATGTATATAGTATGCGAAAAACAGTATGCCGACAAAGTAGTATGCACGAATATGTAGTATTCAAAAAACAGCAGGCGAAAAGTACCTGGATGACTACTACTTTCGTTGAGATACTGAAGTGTGCATTCGATGGAATTATGAATGGCAGTGAAGCGAGACAACTGACACTGTAGTAGGTCAACATGTGACAACATGGCAGATGTCCAAATTTCATTCATACTACTCAAATTCATACCATGTAGAACCTATGTTTTTTCACGGTTACAAAATAAGTTTCAAACAAAATGTATACCTTCACAACAGTATGTGATTTCTGATGCAGCGACCTAAAATTGTAATATCTTCTTTTGTGTTCCTCATAAGTCAAGTCAAGTCAGGTCAAGTCAAGTCACCATAATTTATAAAGTGCTTTTAACAGTATGGATTGTTTCAAAGCAGCTTTACAGTGATAATATAAATTACCGCAACAGATTGTTTAGGCTTTACCACAGCTCTAGGACAAAGTTATTGTCCAGCTAAAGATAGTCTTCATTGATTCACTTCCATTGCGAAGATCATTAGTTATTAACTTAGGGGCCGCTAACACCGTTCTAACAGATAAACCCCTAACGCGCTCCGGCCGCCCATCCGCACAATACAGTGCTTGGTGTCTCGAGAATGCCCTCCCTGAAATAGGTTCGAAGGTGAAAATGATTATCCATTTTCTCTGCGAATACCTTAAAGACACACTATGTCGTTTTTCAACCTTCATAATATATTTCCAAGACTGCTTTACGGCATACCTCACTTCCCCCACCACCCCCCACTTCCCCCACCATCCCCCACTTCCTCAAATTCTGACGTGAGAGCCCAGCTAGCGTTTGTTTGCCGTCTGTATGTTGTTGTCATGGCCGAAGCAGCAACTAAAATGAAGAAGGCAAAGGTTTTGTCCGAGGAGACTAGAAAGAGAAAAAAGGGAGAGTGACAAAATAAAAGGCCGGACGAGGATCAATATTGGTCCAGCGTTGGCTCGCTGGCGTGAGCTAAAGGAGGAGGAGGGGTGCAAACACGAGTAAACGTCGGAGCTGCGTTTTCAGAATGGTGAAAAAAACGAAGAAAGCTTGGTCGGAAGAGTCTAGAAAAAGGAAAAGAGAATCTGACAGCGCGAGGAACCGGACAAGAGTCCCACTCGGTCAGGCTTTCACTGTTAAAGTTGATTCCTGCGATTATCATGAGAACAGTTGTCAATATCTCAAATAATTATCAGGACATAAATAAGCCTACACGTTGTAAATAGTGTAAATGAGCGCAATTTGTAAACTATTATGATAAATTGAAATAATCATGTCTAACAACATCATAATGGACATTTTTACGAAATAATGCAACGTACATGTAACTTTATGGATGTCATCTGGCATTTAGGCTCAGGTAAGCCTAACGCGGTAGGCTACTTTATTATTATAAAGTGCAGAGGCCGTGAATGCAGTACGCTCTGCGTGAGTGGTGTTTACAACAGTAACGTTAAATACAAGTACTCTATAGGGACTCTAGGGGTCGCTGTTTGACAAAAATGGAAATCCTGCATAGTGTGCCATTAAAAACGGGAACCCCCGAAAACGCACACGGCGTGCACATGCACGTGTTCAGTCGATAGGTATATCGTAAGAACTAAATAAGAAAAAGCCATAGGGTTTGGAACAATGATGCTCAAATGAGGGTAAATAAATGATCACAGAAATGTCATTTTTGCATGACACCTTGCTATCTACAGTTCAGACTACAAAGACAGCATCCTAACTAAAATGGCAGATTTGGGGCAGACTACATGGGCAGTAACTTGTGTATCCTACCACCTCAGATCACAATCAAATCCAGAGTTTGCTGCTAACATGTTGATAAGCTAAAAACACAGTACTCTAATAAGCAGCACACATACAGGGCTCTCGAGTTATGAACACAGGCAAGAGTGACACCTCGTCTTGGGGGGGGGGAGAGATGGTTGCTTCATGACAATTTTCATTTTTTTCATTGGTTGTTGCATTAAATCTTACCCAGATACAATAGTGCTATTTTCTGATTGGCTATTATGTAGCTCGACTAACAACACCAGGGGACACGCGCTTGTTTCCTGACGAGTCCATGAGAGCGGCACGGCCAGAGGAATTTTGGGCGCTGCAGCATATTAAATATATTATAATTGTATTATAAAGTTTTTCCGCGTGAAAAATACAATGTGTGGCGGGAGTGCGTGACAAAAGACCAAAATGAGTGACTGTCATGCTCAATGCGTGACACTTGAGAGCCCTGCACATAAATTCGGTGAAACTGTCTGATTACACTGAAATTTTACTACTTTTATTGACACTTTCTGGTATTAAATTAATTATGAGCAAATTTATAATCAACATTTGTCAAATGCAAATCATTTATTTCAAAAGATGCCTTAAAGTGCTGACTATGTCAACTCACTACATTTTGGAACAGGGCAACTGTTGTGGCTTGGGATTTTGTAGTCTTTTTGCAGTGAAACACTCCTCAGGGCCTTGGCTAGGAGGTATGCTGTGGCAGGATGTTCTCTGGTCCAGTGGTTGGAAAGACAATGCAGATAGCACTTTAGCGCGTGGACAGACAAAAAAAAAAAAATTCGATTGAAGGGAAGACCCAGATCAGCAGTCAAAAATCTGCATTTCTATTGGAATTATGAGGAAGGACTCTCACTCCAGGTGAAGCTCATCTTCTCTCATGTACAGCTCTCACATGAAAGTATTAGCAGGTAGCCTGAGGCCATACATGCTGGGCCGGCTCTGAAACCTTAATGTACCCACAAACTCCTTTCCTACAGCGTCCTTATCATCTTAATTTTCTAGCACACCCTCTCTCTCTCTCTCTCTCTCTCTCTCTCTCTCTCTCTCTCTCTCTCTCTCTCTCTCTCTCTCTCTCTCTCTCTCTTACAGACATACAGAGAGTTCTCTTTGTACTGATTTGTAATGGTAATGCTATAGTGCTCACAAGGAGTCATACAGATTTAAAGTTATTACGGCTGCTGATGATTGTGTGTGTGTGTGTGTGTGTGTGTGTGTGTGTGTGTGTGTGTGTGTGTGTGTGTGTGTGTGTGTGTGTGTGTGTGTGTGTGTGTGTGTGTGTGTGTGTGTGTGTGTGTGTGTGTGTGTGTGTGTGTGTGTGGGTGTGTGTGTGTGTAAATGCCCACACCTCATTTCACAGGAGAGTTTGACTCTTTCACCCCTCCAGCAGATATGAGGCGTTTCATGTTCTAAGAGGCTGTTTGAGGACACAGAGTGGTTTGTACCCTTGAGATTCAAACCCTGTGTTTTCATTATATTGCTTTCTGTCTCACACACATACTTGTTAAACTGATCTTGCACATGTAATCGGTTCTGTTTTGTTTCACAGCGAGAACGAGAACTTTAAAAGTTTGAGGTCAGTATGATTTTCAAATGTTTTTGAAGGAAGTCTCTTATTCTCACCAAGGCTGTATTTATTCGATCATAAATGCAGTAAAACGGTCAAAAAATTTAATATTACTACAATTTAAAATAACTGTTTTCAATATTAATTTATTTTAAAAATGTATTTTACTCCTGTGATGGAAAAGCTAAATTTTCAGCAGCCATTGCTCCAGTCTTGTCACATGATCCTTCAGAAATCATTCTAAAATACTGATTCGATTTGGAACATTTCTTATGATTATCAGTTCCTAGTATTTTTGTGGAAACTATGATACCTTTTTCCAGGTTTGTTGGATGAATAGAAAGTTCGAAAGAACAGCATTTATTTATAAATAGAAATATTTTGTAACATGTCAGAAAACATGTAAAGAACATTGAAAGAGGAACTCAATGCATATCAAGGCATTAAGCCAATAAGAAACTATCTAAAACGCCCCTTGCAACTGCTTAGCAAAAGCTAAAAACCACACAAAACACCTTAGCAACTGCATCGTAACACCTTGAAAACCATTTACAATATTGTGGCAGGGAGTTTTGTACAGTCAAATGCCACAAAAACTCTAATTTGGCTTGCAAATCTTTCTATAATGACAGCTTTGCATAATCATCGCATAATTTCCTCCCATCTCTGTCTTTCTCTCTCAATCTCACAACATCCAGTGACATAGCCAGAGAGCCATCCATGTTCAGCGGTCAATCTATGTGATGCATGTGCGTTTGTGATGCCTCTAACTGCATTCAGAGATCCAGCGACAGTAGTTTGCACGTTTGCATTTGTACTAACTGTCGTTTGAGGACTTAAAAGTGGCAGAAAAGATTACAGCCATTTGTGGAGCCCTGATGCTGTGTGGAGAGGGGTGAAGTTTAGTTTACAAAGCTTTTCAGTATGAAACAGGGCTGACAGCCCAAAAGCATGAAATTAAAAACGTCCTCAGCAATAATAAACGCAGCCTATGAGCAGACTCACAGATTGCAGTTTACAGTACGCTCACATCTAAAAGAGCTGCACACATGAATATTTATAAAGCATTGTTGAAGTCATGACTCTTTACACTCAGACGTGTGCATGACAAATACAGAAATGATTATCTCACCAGGCTGTGTTAAAGGTACACTATGTAATTTTCCGCCGCCAGAGGTCGGTTTTTCAAAACCAAAGCATAGCTTGACAATTAGCTTTTATTATGCCGCAGACAACATTTTCTGCTTCTTCCGGTCATATGGGTAACAGTTTGGATACATTTGCATGTGTTGAAAGTTACATTATAAAGTTACTCTGTGCGTTCGCTACTATGTGGCTACTAGACACTTGTTACATACTGCAGTGAGCTAGATTGATATTATAGTAAAACATGGTACTCACGGTAAATCAAGAAAACGAGATTTAAACAATAAGACTAACTGTATTGAGATATATAACAATGGTTATTTTTCTGTCAATAAAGGTACCCCTGTCTAATAAAACACATAATATATGAAAGCATCTTTGGTGTTTCCATGGTTTCGAGGGTAACGCGGGTATGATCATTGACAGGCGGCGCACGGACAGTCCGTGTCCTGGTTAAAATCATTTATTTCTCTGGATTTAAACATTCTTGGAAACATTTGGGATAATGTAAGTAAACAAGTCAATAAAATATATAACATTGTTCTAGTGGTTTTTGGTATTTTAATCCAACAATGTTACGTATTGTGCCTTGTCACAAAGCGTACAGACAGACAACAATAGCAATAAGAACACCAATAAAGACACCAATAATGTAACGGTCTGCATTCAGGGGGACTCGCTCCAAGGGTTAATAAGCCACCTGGATACAGGGTCCAAAATTGGGAGGTTTTGCAAAAAGTAAATTTTGGACCTTGCCTAAATGTATTCATCCAGAAATACTGTATGTCTGAAAGCACTAAAGGTCGTCTAATCCAGCTCTGGGCTTCCTGATTTCCTTAAGTACATTCCTCTCATGCAGGCTGCTGCCTCTGAGGGAAAGGTTATCCTCGTTAGCCAGATTAAACCTTTAAATGCCCTGTCATGGGCTTAATCGATGGGCCACTTCATTGCCGTGCTGTATTGATCCATGTCGTCAGGGGGTCGGGCTCAGCACGGGGTTATAACACAGCAGGCTGGGATGCTGTCAGCCCCCTCTGGAGACCAAACACCCACACATCTACACGGGACGCAGGATCTGTCTGAGTTCTCCAGCCAAGGGAGAGAGGGCGAGAATGTAAAGAGACTGAGTGAGAGCGAAGAGAAAACTAAACTCAGCAGAAACCTCTCACCTTTGGCCAGAATGTTGGATGCTGAAATCTCTGCCAGCATAGCTGATAAAGCACAGAAACAAACTACCTTAAAGCAGACAGTACTGTAGATGCGGATTCAGCCTGTCTACAAGAAAAATCCAATAATACAGTTTGTAATCTAGAACAACAAATGTCAAAAATATCAGAATCTCAGTGGGGGCCTGACGCCTGTACACACTTTTCTCTCTGCTGCAATAGATCAAAAAGGTCCAGAAAAACATTCTCGATTCGTATTCACTGTCATAGCTTAACTTAACTAGTTACCTATTGCATCCTCTGTCCAGTACCTATACAAAATTTGGAAACATTAACATGTTTCATGTTTTTGAAATAAGTCTCTTATGCTCACCATGCTGTAATTATTTAATCAAAAATACAGTAGTAATATTGTAAAATATTACTACAATTTAAAATAATGGGTACAAAAAGATGTCAATTTAATAAATGCTTTAAACAATGTAGTAAATAAATTGAATAGGCTAAATGCAAATAAATGATGTTTATTGAACTTTTGATTCATCAAAGTTTCCACACAAATTTCCTTTCCTAATAATAATAAATGTACCTCGAGCAGCAAATTAGAATGATTACTGAAGGATCCTGAAGACAGAAGAAATGATGCTGGAAATAAAGCTTTGACATCACAGGAAGAAATGACATTTTAAAAAATACATTAAAAAAGAAATCAGTTCTTTTCATTTGTAATAATATTTCATAATGTTACTGTTTTTACTGTATTTTTGATTGCAGCCTTTGTGAGCACTTCTTTCAAAAACATTTTAATGTTTCCCACCTTTTGACAGGTAGTGTATCTAGAATGGTCCCTTCATGCATTTCGATTAAATATATGCAGCCTTGGAGAGCATAAGAGACTTCTTTAAAAAACATTAAAAATCTTTTCAACAGTAGGGAACTATATATTTTTTTTATTTAATGTGTATGCATGTACAAAATGTGCCTGAATCAATCAATTTCAGGGGCAATAACACACACAAAGCTCAGATCATTGAACAAATGCATTTCCTCTAGACCGCATCTAACCGTAGCTGAGCTCTTTACACAGCCAGACCCGGACTAGAGGGGCAATGCAGTGAAGAGGAACCATGTGCTGAAGAAAAAAACTCCACTGATGTGTCATTTTGCTCTTAATCAGAATATAAATGAGGAGGAGGAAGAAAAGGCTCCTGTGTGTGTCTGCTCCAGACACCTGCTCGGCTCTTGAGGAGAAAGGGATTGTGGAGGAAGTGTAAAGGAATGTGAGCACATTAAATGCTGTGAATGGAGCACTTTTCCTCCCTGAATAGACTAAAAAGCTCACTTGTGCTCTTTTCCTCTCTCTCTCAATCACTCATTCAACATCTCTCTCACCTCTGATAAAAGAACTGCAATATCATAGAACTAATGCAGGAATTCATTTACAAAGCTCTAAAATTTGACCTCATGCATATCTGGCAGTACCCAGCATAGCATTTAGTTTATTTTAACCTCTCTTGTATTAGGAGAATGAACAGCGATCAGTGAGCATGCACACGCGCGCACGCGCGCACACACACACACACACACACACACACACACACACACACACACACACACACACACACACACACACACACACACACACACACACACACACACACACACACACACACACACATGCTTTTTTATCAACTTTTAAGGAGTAGCTTATCCAAACTGTAAAACTGTTGTTGTTCCAAACACGTATGGGGATATTTATGGAGCACACAGGAAGAATATTTTATACAGTTCTTTTCCATACTACAACAAAAACAATTGCTTACATTAAAACGCATAAAAATATGAAAACTCGGCCAATAACTGATAACTGGTGCCGAAATAAAAATATACTACATAAATATACATAAATACTACATAAATATACTACATAAATATTCTGCAAAAAATCTTCTTTTGTGTTCCCCAAAAATAAATAAATAAATAAAATAAAACACACAAAGGTGAGTAAATAATGACAGAATTTCATGTGGATGTGCCAGCTCTCACATTAATCAAACATGTCCTTGTAATTGTCCTTATAATTTCAAGGTACTCTTGAGAAAAACAGCCTTGTGTTCAAGTGCATAAGCCCAAACTGCTAGCAACAAATAAAAACATCTCAACGTGTAGCAGCGCACACTATTTACCGTCAGAAATCAGTACAAAATTTATCAGGAGCTGTAATTGATTTGACAGAAGCTGATATAAATATTCAGTCTATTTGTGGGACGCTGGTCTTAACTTATCTCTCTGGATTTCCACCTTTTCTTTATTACTTGAATTTAGATTTGTCCTCGTCATGCCCTCTGATGGTAAATGAGCTGAGCCATGTCCTCAGCCCCAGTGCCTTTAATAAAATCACATCTGCATGGAAACATGAGGAGGGGATGAAAGACACGACCGTCAGGTGGACAGGCTGTCAGAGTCGGGCGTTAGAGGGGTCAACCTATCTTCATTTAGACTCAAAATAATACAGCACTTCATCTCACCTCTAACTGTCAGGGGAGGGAATGGGAAAAAGATGCTAAGCAGTATGGCGAACCACCATGGCTCAGGACCAGAACATTTCTGTCCACTTAAGAAGTGATTTAGCGTTGCTTAAGCACTGGCGCTGCCGCAGACCCCAGCCTTTGGGGAGGATGGGTAACAACAAGCGTCCTCACGTGAGACTCAAACCCTGCAATGCGTACTCTTGTATGGGCCATGGGTCATTTATTGTGAAAGCCATTACGGTTATTAAAGTGCTTAGACAGGAAGATGAAAGGGCTGCTTGTGACTCAGAGGTGGCACAGGAGATGCTGGACTATGGCACTGACGTTCATTGAGACAGAGGAGTAGACTATAAGATGGTAAACACACTCAATCCTCTACCGACCAATCAAGTGCAGCTCTGATTGCCCACCACTTGCAATAAACATCTTTATACAGCCCTACTCAATTCCATCCTACTTTGATTCTCTCTAAAATGCATCATTTGGCTCCAGCTTAATTTCATTAAAGCTCAAATTTACTTTAGTTTGTTTTTATTGTTATTATTTCGAGACGGAAAGCAATACTACAATGTTTCTCATAATGGAGTCTCCCTTAGTGCGCCCATTTCTTATAAACGCCATCACCTCCCAGACTGACAGATTGTATTGAATTTTGTCATAAATAAAAGCCCTGACAAAGAGCCATTATGAAAGGTCATTAAGACTGTGGAAAATGGAGGCCATTTCTCCAAGCGGGGGAGAGGGCGGGCCGGCTCTGAGGACTGAATGAACACTTTGGCTCTAATTTTCCTCCAACAAATTCGAGCTCCAGGGTTTCCTGTCATCCCATCAGAGACCAGAGAGAGTGAGAAATGATTTTGTCTAGGCTCTGAAGCCCTTGCGCATCTGAAAAGTAAACCGAATCAGGTGTGACATCAAGTAACTGCTCTTTAACTAGTCACCCCTGCTCTAAAGGACCTGATCAAAGATGAAGAAATCGAGGATGACCAACAGATGTGTTAGAGCACTTCAAAGTCTCGGATGCAACATCAAAGTGCTTGCTTCACAAAGATACACAATTTTACATAAATACATGGAGAGTCTAACTAAAAAATGCTGAGAGTTCACCGCAGGGGCTTGTAGATTCAAATAAATAGTTGAAAAATGAAGGAAAATGTGGAGCGTAGAATGGTTAATAATGAAGCTTAACTAGGGTGTGTAAAGCCTTGCGGGTTGTCGGATGCCACGAGGCACCCTTGAACGCGATTGTGACGGCGAGCCGGTGGAAAACATTTGTAGTGCTGATGAATTGAAGTCGTCAGAAAAAGCATCAAGGATGTGCAGTCATCAAAAAAAGGTCATTTCTTATGGATCAATCTAGCATTTCGCTTCACAGATTGTTCACAATAGCTGTACGTTCACAAAATCACAAAAAGTGATATTTCAACAAAACAATCTAAAGCCTGGTGTCTTTGCAGAGAGACATCAGATTTCTGAAATAAGTAATTTGCCCAACAAGCAACATGAATGGAAGGTACTGTGTTCACTGCGGATATGGACTGACAGATTGTTGTGTGGACAGTTTTCAGAGCTGCCCAGCACTATAACATATGAGACTACAGAGACTGCCTGCACATCCTAACCATATTGGGGCTGAACCACTCTTTGTTTAACACCATGCCAAAACACGTTTCATCTGCTCTCTCTGTTCCTGTTTCCATCCTTTTGTCTCTCATTTTCTCCTTTACATTGCCTTTTCTCTTCTGAAAAGGCTACCTCTCTCCCTATCATTTAAGGTGCGTTCACACCGCCGCCGACTTGAGCTTCCGAAGCGGCCGGAAGTCATTCATTTTCAATGGAAGCTGGCTTCTCTCAGCTGCAAGGAGCGTCAAATCCCTCGGCGTCGCGTTTTGGGCGTTTTGAGCATTTTGAGCGTCAATCAGAAAGTTGAAAGAAGCTCAACTTTATGGTAATGAGCTATGACGCGGTTCAGCGGCAAGCAGCGGCAAAACGCCAGAAACCAATCAGAATAAAGAACTCCTTCACTCTGGCTGATTCTGGAGAAACATACGATGTGAACATTCGTTCCTACCAAAACATTAGTTCCGAGAAAATGGAGGAGAAGCTGATAATCGCTGTTGCTGGGTTTCCTATCATATATGATATGACGTTGTTTGCTTACAGGGACCAGTTACAAAAGAACGAGGCATGGGAATGCAATTCATTTGCTCACGGTGACAACGATTTGACCAATTGCACTAATGCAAATAATAGCCTAATGCAAATAATAATAATAATAATAATAATAGGTAATTATTATTTTTTTCCCCGACCAAATGTGACCAAAACAGTTATAAAAATGCTGTCATTATAAAAGGTTTTTTCAATGTATTGCTTGTTTTTTCTGTTTATTACATTTCATGTTGTGACACTTCTCTTCTCCCTGCTACGTCAGAGCGTCCAAAGCGTCAACGAGCTTCCCCGTGCTTTTTGACAAACGTCCTTGACAGAGCGGCCAGAGCTTCTTTGACGCTCAAGTCGGCGGCGGTGTGAACGTACAGTCATTTAGCCTTTTTAATGGCTGTTGAAACATACCATTCCCAAAATTAAGATTTGCTACTTTTGAACACTTGTGATTTTTTGTTGCATTACTGCATCATGGGAAGAGAATTACAATAGCATAAATTAAGTTCCAAGTGCCCAACCAAGGGAACAATTATCGCCACAATGGTGACTAAAACATTTTAGGAAAATCAACATCAATTTATGAAGTCAGCTTATGTGATGTTCTCTCAAAAACTACACTCAAACTACTCAACTAATCTTAACTTGGGTTTTCTGAGTAAACAAAGCATAGTATGTGAATAGTACAGATTACTAGATTTTTACAATTATGTTAAGACATTAAGTAAAGTTAACTAAAAAGTATATTTTACAGTGTTCTAATTAGTAGCTACAAGCTGGTAGACCATCTAAGACTGACAAAAAAAAAAAACACACACACACATTGAATTTTAAAGTGGTTGAGTTGGTAGCTGGTCAGCCAAATAATGACAAGCTCAAAAACCATCTGTTTCCAAGTGTTTATGTTTGTGAACGTTAGTGTGCATTTTTGATTCATTCCCAATTGTTCTAACATCCATGGTCCTTTTTTCAACTTTAAGCTCTGTTCCAAAACCTAATGAGCTACGTATTTTAAGGCATCAAAGTCTGTTCCAAAACAATTATGCAAAGATACCTTGTTTTGAGCATTTTCTAAGGTAGCATAACATAACATACTCAGTGTTTTCATCCTCCTATTTATATGCGCAGTTCTAAAAATGCACTCAATTGAGGTGGATACACTTTTTATCTGATAAGAAGACATGCGCATAAACTATGATGGAAACACATACCGAATAAATCCCTTATTGCACAAAAAAGAACAAAATGTGATTTTGCCTCAACAGTGGTTGCGATTGGATAACTAGACTAACCAGCAGACCATTTTCATTGCACAACATCTCAACTGCTGTTTTGGTCATTCTGAAATGCCTGAGCCAATGTCTATCATCAGAATGACTTGATGATGACCTCCCCGAAGTGTCTCGCATGATTGCATTCCCTGACACCAGGCATTCGAACGCAAGATAACATGACAGCGTTTATTGTGTTTCGCCTGTGTGCTCTGAGATGCAAGTCATTTATGATTATGGGGGAAAAAGCCACAGTTTCTTCCCCGATTGCAGCGACTTCCATTTTTATTACAGATATTTTGGGCCAATTTGAACACATGGGATGGAAACGCTGCTTTTTTCGGAAATGTTTTGTGCGATTTTCCAATTTTGCACAAAAGTTAAATTCTCAACATTGGATGGAAGCATAGCTAGGGAAAGAAATCCAAGATGGAGAAATGCTATTTAACATCAGTACCAAATTTCAATGTAATGAAAAATGAATGAATTTAAAAGCAACATGCTAGTTAACGGCAAAATCTATTAAATCAACTGCGAGTCATATCAGTCATGTCATATCATGATTTCATATCAGTGACTAAATAGTTTCCATACCAGTTATGATGCTGCCTACTGTAGGTATCCAACAAGGCATTTCACTAGGCTTTGGAACAGAGATTGGTACTTGGTGCAGAGATAATGGAAACCCACACAGAGGCTGTTCAAACCTCCTGTGAACAGGCCTGTGGGGGGTCTGTGTCTCTCACACATGCCGTAAGCAGTTTAAGGGGGGTCTTATACACACACAAAAGTAAACAGTGTGTGTGTATGGGGGGGAGGGAGTCTGTGTCTCAGAGGACCTCTGTGACGAAGAGAAAAATATGCTGATATGTGGAATTTAAGGGAGACAAATACAACAGCTCAGCACTTTTAGGAACCTGGCTACTTCTCTGCCTCATGCTAGTGACAACAAAGCACACACACCCCTACATTATGAGACACAAAACAAACACTTACTGTATAGCCACACATCGCAATACAAATTCACATACGCTGGCCGTAGTCAGAGGTGCTCTGGGGCTGTAATAAGATTTAGTCACAGTGCTGGGTCAGTTCTCAGCCATATTGGGGTCAGAGATGTGGTTGTCACCTTGGCCCCTCATAAATAATTCAGCATTTTAATAAAGCGCCACCTCCTCTGCCCCATTCTTGCGGGCTTACAAGCCACCATTCGCGTCTCTCCCTCGGTTTTTCCCTCAACCTCGCTTTCCTTTTGTTTTGCCCTTTTTTTCTGTGACACAGACTGACAGTAGCTGTCCGTTTGTTGTGAGCAGTTGGTGTGAAAGGAGGTGTTTAATACAGCCGGCAGGACGTCACGTCATTCTCTGGCCTACCCAGTCGTTCTGCCTTTTATGCACGGCAAGAACAAAGCAAGGTGACACTTTGACAACATCGCTCACTGTCTCCTCCATCACTCTCACATTATCACAAAAGAAAGGAAAAGAAAGACGAACGCAGTCAGCAACTCCTCCCCTCTCTCTCCTCCATCCCCTCTCTATATTCATCTCTATTTCTCCTCTATCCTGCATGTTTGTGTGTGTTAGGTGGGGAGATAAGGACTCAAGGCAGGATCATCAGTTGTGATGTAGTGACTCAAAGCCACATCCATCAGGACACAAAGGCCATCAGACCCCATAATGGAAGAAAGTGTGACAAATTCGCTAATGAGCTTTACAATGTGACCTAGACAGAAATTCAGTGGCATCCACTCAGGATGAGACAGATCTATACAGCTGCTAAAGTAGGTAATCATGGGTAGGGTGGTGCAGTGGACAGATCTGGGCTGGAAAGCAAAAGGTTGAAGGTTCATGGTGATCCCAGTGCTTCTAATGATCTAGAACAAATTCAAATGAGCTGTAATCATGATCAAGCACATAGTAATTGACTACAATGCTTATTTCTAATTTGAAATAGGTTATAAGTCTCACACACACACACACACACAAACACAAATTATTTAAAGGGATTGTTAACCCAAAAATTACAATTCTGTCATCATTTGCTTAGCCACACCTGCATGGATTTCTGTCTTCTGCAAAACACAAAGGAAGATATTTTGAAGAATGTTTCAACACACACAATAAAGGCATCTTGTCAAAATATCAGGATCGGACATGCCTCAATGCCTTCCACCTCTGTATATTCCGTATGACATTTTTCAGGTTTCAGCATTTTTCAGGTTTCTCAGTCTGAACCAACCATACAATCCGACCCCCACACACAATAGCTAAAGTGACTGAAGATCAGTCACTGTTCTGCAAATGTCTGGGGGTTCTCAGAACACCCCAGAGCACCAGAAATAGGTGATTGTGCCTAATCCCATATACCTTCCAATGTCATTTGAGTGACAGAAAGAGAAAGAAAGAAAGAAAGACAAAAAGAAAGAAAAAAGAAAGAAAGTGATAGTAGTGAGGCCACAACCTACCTCCTCACACTGCCATCAGAAATTAGTGTCATGTGGGAGAGGGACCTACTGAGCCTGGAGAGATAAAATTATATTTCACTTTTTCATTCAGCATGTGGTGTTGCCATAGCTTTAGTTATCTTCATAATTAAATTCACAGAATAAACTAAAATGTATCTATAATCACCAAATGATGAGGCACTACTGTATCATCCAATATAGTCCATAAGGGTTTACACTGGATGGATGGATGGATGGATGGGTGGATGGGTGGATGGATAGGTAGGTGGATGGATGGATGGATGGATGGATGGATGGATGCTCCAGCAGATAGACAGGCAGGTGGATGGATGGATGGATGGATGGATGGATGGATGGATGGATACTCCAGCAGATAGACAGGCAGGTGGATGGATGGATGGATGGATGAATGGAGAAAAAAAGATTAATGGACCTAGATGGATGGATGGATGAATGGATGGATGGATGGATGAATGGATAGAGCGATGGATGGACAGAACGACAGATGTGTGAATGAAGACAGGCAGGCAGTTGGATGGATGGATAGATGGAGACATGCAGGTACTCAGAGAGACAGATATCCAAGCAGGCAGATAGACAGATGGATGGATGAAGACAGAGAGGAAATGGATGGCTGAATGAACGCAGACCGTCAGACAGATAGGCGGATTGACGGATGGATGGATGGATGGATAGATGGAAATAGATAGAAATCGTCAGACTGACAGACCAACAGTTCAGTATTTTTAGTTCAGTTTGAGATGGAACAGCGAGTAGAGAGTGCATGTGAGGACAGAGACCGCCAAGGCAGTTACAGAAAGAGAAAGACAATCAGAGAGACTGTAGACAGAGAAAACAGCTGTAAGGTGACTGGAGAGCGGTAAGACAGGAACTGCCGGGGGGCCGGTCAGTGAGACAGGCAGTCATCATCTGAGCAGCTGCAGGGAGAGAGAAGGTCAGATCAGTCGCAGAAAGTTACAGAGCAGCCATTTGGGAGACAGACAGGGAGAGAAGCCAGATAGAGAGGCGCCCATGGAAGAGGTGTCGCTACACCTGGGAGACTGCATGAACAGCCCTGTGGGTGTCTGAATTTGAATATGAATGTCTTTCCTGATTCACAACAAGGGCAGTGACAGGGGCACTTTCATCTGTGGCAAGCGCATATGTGCCTGCGCATCCTACAGTGCATTAATCACAGGGACGCCAATCCAAACACGCCGACCTTGAGGTTACAAGAAAGACATTAGGACCGTCTATCCTCTCAAAAGTGGGGGGAGAAAAAGCTTTCAAGGTAATGAAATTCTGCCATAAGTTAAATAAAACACTTGTGGGCACAGGCCAGGATGAAAATATATATAAAAAAATAGATTAAATTGGATTTCTTTCTCTCCTCCACCACCCACCCATCCTTTCTTTTAAATTAGGCTTAAGTGCGTGTGTGGCGTATTTCTTCTTTCTCAGGATAACAGCATTACGGTCCGGAATGAATAGAATCATTTCCAAACCAATTAACCTCTGACAGAACGGATGAGTGGACAGGAATGAGAGCAAGTGGGGAGAGAGAGAGAGTGCGGTGGAAAAAGAGGCTGATATCTTTTAGAAAAAAAGAGGAAAAAGGGGAACAGCTCTGTGCAAGGGGGCGGAGTGAGTGACAGGGGTCTTAGATAGTGACGAGACCAGCATGACAGCGACAGTTAGACTGCAGAGTGAGGCAGACAGAGGTAGAACATCAAATGGCTGACTCCCTCCAAGTCCGTTTCCCCTCCGCCAGCCCCGGTGTGCTGCTAGCATTAGTATTTGACATTAGTGTGTGCCCTGCTCATTCCCTATGCTGAGGAGTGTTTGGCATCCAGCTGCTTTGGCTCCATTTAGTTAATTAAAGGCTCCATTTAGATCTGCAGCCTGCTGGCTATGAGCATGTCAATCAATTGCAGCTCTGTGGCTCAATGTGGGGCAGAACGACTGATCCGACATCCACCCCACCCCTGTGTGTATCGCTCCATCGGCCAAAGTCTGGGCTCTCAAAGGCACCCATATTTAAGTTCAGATACATCAAAGACTGCAACTCACTGCAACTTCTAAATTTCTCCTTAAAGTGAATGCCATGGACAACTCTCTTTATTCAGGGCTGGAAGACAGAGAGTGCTGGAAAGAACATCATTAGTGATTCAGAAAATCCAATTTTAAACTTCCCAGCATTTCACATTCTTTTGCCTTTGCTTTAAACCCCAGTAGATCTGGACACTGTTGCTATACAAACATTGTACCAGTTTGAAGTTTCTGACATCCAAATCTTCAAATGTCCTTCTATAAATTGCCACAATGCCTTTCTGGAGTTATTCCAGGCCATTACATTAGGTAGGGCTACGAGCAAATGTACAGTAGTTGATCGATAAAACACATTTCTAGTAGCAGCCCATAAGTAAAATTAATTAAGCACTTACTCTCCATTCTCGAGAGAGTGGTCTTTCATTTTCATTCCTCTCTTTTAATTTTTTGCCCTCTCTGCTGATTGCTGTTGGGTTATGTGATTAGTTACAGGCTACGGTCTTAAGCAGGAGGGTCAAGGTTTGGCTGGTTAGCATGGGTAGTTAGCCACTGAAGGCAGATGCCATAAATACATCATTATGTGGGCAAAAAGCATTTTTCTCCTCTGAAGGCCATTCAAAAGTAGTAAACATATTATATTATTAATTATTAAAAATACAGCACCAACTTAAAACATAAAAAAATGAATAGATTATTTTCTTTCACTGTCATAAAAAAGTGGCATTGGTGCCCCTTTCACATATACAGTCTTTACTGTTAAATTACCGGTAAGAGATTATGTGTGAACAGGACCTTTTCAAAAATACCAGTAAATTGGTTCCAGCAATTTACCTGTAAAGGAAATTGTAACATTACCGGTAAATTTGTATTTTACAGTAAAATTACATAAAATGCTATGTTAAACCATGTGCAGTTTTTCACCATTCATTTAGGTTTTTACTGTATAGTTTGTAAAGAAAAAAGAAAAAGAAAAAATATATATATATAATCCCGTAACAATGGCATGTTTTACAGAAACAAAAGAAAAAAATTCTTCTTTGGTATTCTGCAGAAAAAAGAAAGCCTTACAGGTTTGGAATAACATACGGGTGATTAAATGAGGACTATATTCCCTGTCTGCTTCCTTTAACGTCACAACCCAGGACAGTCATTGTGCTGCCATCAACTAATCAAAATTTTCATGCAGAGTGATTAATGGCATGGCATTTATGGCTCAGTTGATTGACTCAAAACAGTGTCCAAAACTTAGTGCCCAAGCCAAAGATGGCATTGGCATTTTAAAATGACAATGGAAATATGCTGTCATCTTTTTCCATATCAACTCAATATCTCCCTTTGAAGGGCAAGAGGTTGTTATTGGACTGCCTGATCTGTACAAAAATCTATGCGGGCAACTACCAGTGACAGGGTGTTTTTGCAAAAAGATTGAAGGCATCCAGGAGGACCAGGTCTTCTTTTCTCTCTGTATTTAAAAAGGTGTACACCCTGCCAGGTCTATAATGAGGCTGATCTCGGATTCCAAAGTGGACTGTGGGATTAACTCCTGAGAGTAATGCTTCTCCTTGGATGGGTCATATAGCTGTCAGGAGAGGGTCTGTGCTCACATAAGGTACCGCCCATTAAAATGCTAATGTGCAGATGGAAATAAAATAGAAGGGAAATAAAAAACACCCCACCTCAGCGCTGTGTCTGCAGTGTACACTAATACACTTACGCATACAGGTCTTCTCCTCCCCCTCCTCATGGCAATTCAATCAGGGGATTGAATGAATGAGATCGCTTACCCTCTCCATTTCCTAAAGTACTTGATCAGATTAATTGATTCAAAGCACCCCCCCCCCCCCCTCACTCCACTCCCCCTCCCCAGTCAGTAGCATGATAGCAAGTTTATATTGATGTTTGCTATGAAATGCTTCTTCAATTTTACACCCATGTCACAACTCTTGGCAAACAATTTACAACATAGGACAGACTAAAAATAGAACACAGAGATGGATGGATGGATGGGTGGATGGATGGATGGATGGATGTGTTAATCAATGGATGGAGAACCTGTTCTTAGTCAGAAGAGTCAGTGGTTTGAATCATGAATCAAAAGACTCTTCTGAGCTAGTTTATCTCTTATAAAGGCTCAAAAAGTATAATGACTCAATGACAGAATCAGTTCTTGACTTGTAAACTGAGCCGCAAGTCATTCACAAAACAAACCATAGGGAACCATACTTGTTAAGTGGAAACAGAAACAGAATCATTAAATTCCTCAAAAGCCTGTTTAGAACAACACACGTTTGGCACAAAAAAATCTGTCAATTCAGTTACAAATCCTATTGGTTGGCCAGTATTTATCACAAGTGCAATGGCAAAGAGATTAGAACATCTCTTTGTAAAAGAATTGTCACATTCACAGCATGACAATTTTCATGTCAGTCTGAACAGATGCATTAACAGCATTAACATTCATTCAAATTAAAATGTATTGCACCGAATTTTCACACTGAATATTCGTCTTGGTGTGAAACAGGCATTAGCCTAAAGCTAGTTCACAATGCCCCAACCAACACCAAAATCCAGTGATTGCTAGCTGTTTTTAAATCAGTATGTTAATTGTCTTTCCTTTTGTTGCAGTCTGTTATAACATGTTCAATTGTTGTTTGTTGATGTTAAACTTTTCTTTGAAACAAGAACAAAGAACGGCTTTGCTCTGACTCTGACTACGTCACCTTCTTCGTTGCTCTGGTTGGTTGTAGCGCTGAAAGACAACCGTTTATCCCGCCCTTCGGAATGAGGCATGCCAATGGAGAGTTCCCAGACCTAACATCTTGATGTAGGTCTGGTATGCCAGGCTAGAAGTAATCTGATTTCATTGCTAATAATTGCCATGGCAATGAGGTAAGCGTCCTTGACTCCATAGAAACAAATGAATAGAAGTTCATACTCAGCTATTTTTTTTGTAGTGAATGGATTCAAGTATTTCGTTTTTTTTAAGTACAGAAAACAAAATATGGGGTCATGTATTTAGCATTAAACATATTTGATCACTAAAGCGCTTAATCTACAATCTCTTTCTTTGCAGAACAGCATGTAGAAACACTTTTTTGGGGGAGGACTGGGCAGATTCTCATCCCTATCAGTGACCAGGTCATCTCTCTCTCTCTCTCTCTCTCTCTCTCTCTCTCTCTCAATGGAGATCCATGAAAAAGCACCATAAAATTGATGGTCTGTTCTGATAGCAACAGGGCCAAATTGCGAGAGATGCACAAACACACAGAGAGAGAAAAAGAGTGAGAGATAGACCTCCTGCTTACTGTTATCAGTCTACCGCACATGTTCTTAACACACCACATGTCAAAGCTTTAACTGCAGAGACAGCACGAGAGAATTCTGAGGACTCTAAAAATATCAGGTCTCTACTTCACATCCCTGTGCATTCAAACACTGCCCTTGACATTTAAACAGCAGCGTCTGTCCTCATCAATACACACACACACACACACACACACACACACACACACACACACACACACACACACACACACACACACACACACACACACACACACACACACACACACACACACACACACACACACACACACACACACACACATCTCCTGCCTGAATACACACATCTGAAGGCTCACACATGAGCAAAAGTTTCAAACTCAATGTTTAAAGATGCAAACGCACACAGTAATAACCAACTCGAAGGGGCCTTCTAAAGGACCATGTTTACCATGAAGCAGAAAGTCAGGGAGGTACATTGGAGAGTAGAGGGGGAAACACTTTGAAACGCCTGCAGGAATCCACTGCTGCTCCCTGCTGCACAAAGAGGGGGATACACACTCAACAGGGGACATGAGACGAGATGAGATGACACGAGATACAGATACAGATACAGATGGTAAAAGGCATTGGATACATCATCTTTGGCCATCACAAAGGTCAATTCTTACAAATTCATTCACTCTTTTTCACTTGTTGGTTTTGAAAAACGTTTATACAATTTTAAAGAGTAGTTTAAAGTTAATAACTCTAAATGTCATTTGGTGTAACCATAAAGAAATGTAACATTTTCAAACAGAGCACATATCTTAACTATTTTTTTAATATATTTAAATATATTTTCCAAGGAAAAAAAAAAAAATCAATTATTAATTCATAAACATCATTATATAAATATCCAGATTTTGAAGTCACACCACATGACATTTACATCTTAAACATACCTCGCTGACCCCACTGGAGTTTTCCTTCATTTTTAAAAAGTGTTACCTTCATCTCATGGGCATAAGACTCTGTGACTTTTCCTACATAATCTATCTAAACACGCACAAAAAATATGGGCTTGATTTGGTTGTTCTAAAGGTGGGTACATTTTTTTTTATCGTTTAAGGTGTTAGGGGTCATTGAAAATTAATGGGGAAATGAAAAAAATTACTTTTTTCATTTTGTTTGTCAAAATAAATAAAAATTAATCGCGTATAAATCAGAAAATGTCTACATTTAAATCAAGGTATGGTCCTAAAGCATAAAGTGGAACGAACTTTCTATCTCATACACACACACGCACACATACACACACACACACACACACACACACACACACACACACACACACACACACACACACACACACACACACACACACACACACACGTGTGTGACTGACTGCAACAGAGAGCATTTTTATACAAATTGGCAAATAAAATCAACAAAACTGGCATAAATCTGAAAATTTCTACATTTAAATCAAGGTCTGGTCCTAGAGCATAAACACAAAGTAGAACGAAGTTTCTATCTCATATAGACACGCACACACACACACACACACACACACACACACACACACACACACACACACACACACACACACACACACACACACACACACACACACACACACACACACACACACACACACACACACACACACACACACACGTCTGTGACTGTAACAGAGAGCATTTTTAAAGAAATTGGCAAATAAAATCAACAAAACTGGCATATATCTGAAAAATTTTCATACATAAATGAAGGAGTAATACTAGAGCACACTTTGTGCAGAGTGACCTAGAGTTGTGTGTTTTTTTATAACACAACTCTAAGTCCAATTTGTTGTTCTGTGTACCCTTCACTCCTGTTCATTACAGTTTATTGGTGCTGTTGTTTTGTATTATATTGGTTTTATTTACTCTTTAAAATTCATATCTTGTTCTAAAAAAATAAACCATTTGTGATAAATAATTTTCTGAAATAAATAGTATGTGATTACAGTCAAGTCTTTTAGTGGTGACTTGTAACATTTCTGCAAATTTATGTATAATAATTTGCAAAAGCAGTATTGCAATATTCTGCAGTACCTCGAGTCAGTTCACGTAGTTTAACAGCGTAGCGCTTCTGTGTTATACGTTAAAGAGAAGGAAATGAATAGTTCAAATAAAGTCGCTCTTTTTGGGGGGTTTTTGCGCACAAAAAGTACCCTCGTCGCTTGATAAAATTAAGATTGAACCACTGTAGTCACTTGGACTATTTAACGATAGTTTCAATCCCTTAGAAGCCTATGGAGGAGTGATCCAGCTCTCAGATTTAATCCAAAATATCTTAATTTGTGTTCCGAAGATGAACGAAAGTCTTACAGGGTTGGAACAACATGAGGGTGAGTAATTACTGACGGAATTTTCATTTTTGGGTGAACTATCCCTTTCATAAACATCTGTCTCATTCTTGAATGAATCAGTCGTTTGAACGAATTGTTTGTTTGTATGAATGAATCAATGACTCACTCATTAAAAGTAGTATCATTCTTTCCAATGTTTCTTATTTGTATATTTAAAAAATTTCATAACATTATTTAATGCAATTGTAATTTTTCAGTCTAATTTGATCAGCCCCAGGGTAACAGTCCTATAGTGTCTTATTATTCTAAATAATTGAATTTATTGATCAAATGTAGGAATTTAAAATGAAAGATGAATCATACATTTAATAAGATTGCGGGAGGGGGTGCCCTTTAAAGGTGCAGATATTACAATATGCACTTATGTAGATTTAAATATATCAAAGCTGATTGAACACTGATGAGAATATTGCTTCAGAATAAATAATATTTAACACACACACACAAAAAATCTATACAAGTAACTTTTTTACTCGGACAAGTGAATGACATTAATGTCGAAATGAAAAGGCTTAATGTCGAGCTCTGCAAATTGCATTTTTTCTTGTGTATTTTTTTAAATAAATGAATAGATATGAATAGAGTGTCATATCATTGACCCAATGACAGATCTGCAGCGTGTTGGTCTGACATCATATGATTAAACCAGCTAGAAGAAAACAAGACTATTACTGCTTTCCCTCCCTCTATTTTAGACAGATTGATCTGGTCACCTCATCTTAAACTATTGCCCCAAGGGTTCCTCTGTGCTAACACTTCACGTAATAAACAAGCCTTTCATACGCACATGTGCTCCTACCACTTACACTAACCTAAACCTAATGAAACACTTACAAATGCTCTCAGCCTCAGCATGACCTCTAGGTGACCTGTTACCACGTATATCACAGGGGTCGATGGGGGCGTGATTTTACTCATGGATACGTGTTTTATATTTATGGATCGAAGGCGTGTAAATACTGCGTGTGAAAAGCAGAATCAAATCAACGGCAGCATGAGAAGGAAAATAAATAAGCATTACAGATGCATTAGATGTGACAGCTACAATTTCATACACCACTTCCTGTCGGCTCCCAGCAATTTCATAACGACACAAAGAAAAAGAGACATTATTTTTTCAAAACATAGGAAAATTCATTTTTAAATTTGCTTTTAATAATTCATGCCGAGGCTTTGAGTTTTTCAACCTGGAAAAAGAGAAATACTCATGAAGGAGAGAGAAGTGAACGTCTCGGTTACGTATGTAACCCTAGTTCCCTGATAGGGAACGAGACGCTGCGTCAAACGCTGCGGGAACGCCCCTGCGTTGTGCGTCATGAAGCACGTATGGAATCAGCCCAATGGAGAGATGAAACGTCATAGGCGGGTGACGTCATCGACCAGGAAACTATAAAGCACCCCAAAAACACAAGCGCATTAGCTTCTGATAGGCTTGAAGGAAGCGCTAACGGGAGTGCCGGGAGTATGGCGGAGCGACGCAGCGTCTCGTTCCCTATCAGGGAACTAGGGTTACATACGTAACCGAGACGTTCCCTTTCAAGGGAACTTCGAGCTGCGTCAAACGCTGCGGGAACGCGAATACCCACGTCGCCATAGGACCAAATGACCGTCATGTGAGACTAGCGCACAGAGGACGAGAGCACCTGTGCCCCAGGGGTAGAGCTTAAGTCTAGGTCATAGAACTTAATAAAAGTATGCGGTGAAGACCATCCAGCCGCATCACAAACATCACTCAGGGAAACCCCCGACAAAAGAGCTTTAGAAGCAGCCATACTCCTGGTAGAGTGAGCTCGGACAACCAAAGGTGAAGGCTGGCCAGCCGACTCATAAGCAAGTGAGATAGCCTCAACCACCCACTTGCTCATTCTCTGTTTAGACGCCGGACACCCTTTCCTGGGTGGCCCGAAACATACAAAAAGTTGTTCTGATTTCCTCCACAGGGCAGCTCTGTGGACATAAGCGTCTAATGCCCTAACAGGGCAGAGTGAATTAAGTTTCTCCTGGTCCGATGACATAAATGGAGGAGGACAGAAAGCCTGCAGAACCGTAGGTCTAACAATATTAGTAGGAACCTTAGGAACGTAACCTGGTCTAGGATGCAGAAAAGCTTTAACCATGCCAGGTGCAAATTCCAGGCACGAGGGTGAAACCGACAGAGCCTGCAAATCTCCGATTCTTTTTAGTGAAGAGATAGCAAGCAAAAAGATAGTCTTAAAAGTGAGAAACTTCTCGGGAACTTCTTCGATAGGTTCAAAAGGAGCTAGGGAAAGACCTTCTAATACAATGGCCAGATCCCAAGTCGGCACCCTCGTACGAACTGCTGGCCTCAGCCTCAAAGTGCCACGGAGGAAACGAGTTATAAGCGGGTGTCTCCCAAGAGAAACTCCACTGAAAGGGACGTGGTAAGCAGCTAGTGCCGCCACATACACCTTTAGTGTGGAGGGGGATAACCCTGTGGAGAAGCGCTCCTGCAGGAATTCCAGCACTGCACCCACTGGGCAGTTAACTGGGTCCTGCAGGTGTTCTCCACACCAAGAAGTGAAAAGTTTCCACTTCAAGGCATAAAGCTTCCTCGTGGATGGAGCTCTGGAGTTAAGAATGGTCTCAACAACCTCGGTTGAGAGACCGGAGTCTATGAGCTGGGCCCCCTCAGAGGCCAAGCCCACAGTTTCCACAATTCTGGGCGGGGGTGAAGTATCGTGCCCCCCGCCTGGGAGAGTAGATCCCTCCTGACCGGGAGCTCCAAAGGAGAACCGTCCAGGAGAGAAATCAGGTCCGCAAACCATACCCGGGCCGGCCAGAACGGGGCTACTAGTAGTAGACTGACCCCGTCCCGGCGGACCCTCTCCAGAACTCCTGGTAACAGAGCAATCGGGGGAAAGGCGTACAGACGTGACCTCGGCCACGGCTGCACCATAGCATCCAACCCCAGGGGGGCTGGAAGAGTGATGGAGAACCACCGATGACAATGAGTGGTCTCCTTGGAAGCGAATAGGTCCACCTCGGCGCGACCGAAACTCAACCAAAGGAGCTCCACCACCTCGGGGTGGAGTCTCCATTCCCCTGGCCTCGGCCCCTGCCTCGACAGGGAGTCTGCTACCACATTCAAATACCCAGGGAGATACATTGCTCTCAGAGATAGTAGCTTCCCTTGGGACCACAGGAGGATCTGACGGGCCAACTTGTAAAGCCGGCGAGACCGCAGGCCCCCCTGATGATTTATATAAGAGACCACCGACGTGTTGTCTGATTGAACTAACACATGATGGCCTCTCAGGTCTGTTAGGAAGTGTTTCAGAGCCTGAAACACAGCCAACATCTCTAGACAATTTATGTGCCACGAAAGATGATGATCCTGCCACAGACCTTGGGCTGGGCGACCACTCATGACCGCCCCCCACCCTGTGAGGGAAGCATCCGTCGTTAGCGTTATGCGACGACAAAGAGCCCCCAGCACAGGACCTTTGGATAGGAACCAAGTTTCTCTCCACATGACCAGAGCACGAAGGCAGCGCCGCGTGACTTTGAACGTGCGGAGCGGATTTCCCCTCGGGGAGAATCCCTTGGTCCTGAGCCACCACTGTAGCGGTCTCATGTACAACAGGCCGCAAGGTATAACGTTGGACGCTGCTGCCATCAGACCCAACAGTCTCTGAAACTGCTTGACAGTGAGTAGCTGGCCTAGCTTCACTTGTTTCACAGCTGAGAGAATCGAAGCGATGCGGGTCGGAGAGAGTCGCGCCCGCATCGATACCGAATCCCAAACGACACCCAGAAAAGTGGTCTTCTGGGAAGGAGATAATACACTTTTCTTTGCGTTCAGCCTCAACCCCAACTTTCTGATATGAGCGAGGACGACATCTCGATGCCGAACCGCCATCTGCTCGGTCTGAGCTAAAATCAACCAATCGTCGATGTAATTGAGAATACGAATGCCCTGAAGCCTCAGAGGCACTAGTGCTGCATCCATGCATTTCGTGAAAGTGCGGGGAGATAAAGCTAGGCCAAACGGAAGAACCCTGTACTGGTACGCCTCGCCCCCGAAGGCGAACCTCAGGAACTTCCTGTGTTGTGGAAGGATGGACACATGGAAGTATGCGTCCTTCAGATCTATCGTGACAAACCAGTCCTCGGACCTGATTTGAGACACGATCTGCTTGATAGTGAGCATCTTGAATTTTAGCTTCCCTACCGAGCGATTCAATATGCGCAGGTCTAAAATTGGACGCAACCCCCCATCCTTCTTTGGAACGATGAAATATCGGCTGTAATAACCTGACTCCAAACTGGGAGGAGGAACCCGTTCTATAGCCTCTTTTTGAAGGAGCGTTTTCACCTCTTGTTCCAATACCAGAGCCTGCTCGGGGCCCACCACTGTGTGCAGAACCCCTCTGAATTTTGGTGGACGACACCTGAACTGGATAGCATAACCCTTTTCTACTGTCTGCAGGACCCAATGAGATATTTTTGGAAGGCTTTTCCACTCTGCCAGAAATTCTACTAAGGGTACCAGCCTCTCGAGACTGGCCTCTGGTGTAACTTGAGCAGCAGACGCAGCGCCCTGTAACGGCGCACCGGCAGGGAACAACTGGTCTGACCGCTCTGAGACCCTCCTCAGAGGGAGCGAGCGTCCCTCGGGAAAGCGCTCGCTGGGATCGTCTGTGCCCCGGCATAAAGGCGGGGTTGGCAGAACGAGCCCCTGAGGGCACCGAGGAGGAATGGGCACCGTAAAAAGAGGTGAACACCTTTCCGCCTCGGTGGGGACCACCCTCAGCATCCTGAACGGCTTGGCGTCAGGACTTCTTCTTAGCCGAAGCCTTCTTAGCCAATATAACTGTCCTCAGATCAGTTCTACTGGGAGAAGGCTTCGGCTGAGAGTGTCGCGGCTGAGCCCACTGTCCAGCAGGGGGAGCACGAGACGCGACACTCTGCCTCTGCTGCGCTCTATGTGATGAGCTCGAAGACGGCCGGGGCTGCTCCCGCCCAGCAGCCCCAGGGACATGAACTTTAAGGGGAAGAAACTTTTTAAAAGCTGCAGTTTGTTTCTTTTCTTCTTGGAATTTATCGATAACTGAATTCACAGCATCACCAAACAACCCCATGGGAGAAAGAGGAGCATCTAAAAGAAAAGCTTTTTCTCTCTCTTTAATATTAGTCTGATTTAACCACAAATGTCTTTCTGCGGCCACCAGAGCTGCCATAGAACGACCCATTAATTTGGCCGATTCTCTGGTGGCACGCAGGGATAAATCAGCAGCCTGACGCAGTTCGCGAACTACGTCAGTACTGACCTCCTCACTCTCACTCATGTCCCTTAGCAGATCAGCCTGGTATGCCTGCAAGATTGACATAGTATGCAGACATGACGCAGCCTGACCTGCTGCCGAATATGCTTTACCCACCAAAGCCGAAGTGTTTCTTAAAGGCTTGGTGGGTAATGCCGGTGCCTTAAAAGATGATGCTGCTTCGGGGGAGAGATGGCTCGCAAGCGTCTCTTCCACACGAGGCAACGCACCATAACCATGAGCCTTGGCTCCCATAATATTAGCGTATGTTGAAGTCTGGGGACTAAACACTCTATATGACACCGGTTTTCTCCATGATCTCGACACCTCGGTGTGGAGATCATGGAAAAACGGCAGGCACCGGCGTGGAGGCTGCACACGTGACGGCAAAAATCTCTCATCCAACTTTGATTTAGAAACAGACTCCTGTCTAGTCACTGGCCATTCAATATTAAGTTTTTCAACAGCTCTTGTTAACACCTCCAAAAGCTCATCACTCTCAGGAGTGTGGGGTGGCGAATCCTCCACATCTCCCTCAACACTAACAACATCAAGTTCCTCAGAACTGGATAGCATTGGTGCCTCAGCCCGAGCGGAAGAAACCGCAGCGCGTGCTTCCGAACCCGGGACTGAGGCACTGGATCTCACAGGTGAAGGGAGAGATAAGGCAGAGCCCGTCTCAAACCCCGCTGTGAGATCCATCTGCGATCCCCACGATAAGCGCCGCCGCTCTGCCTCGGCAGAAGCGGGACCCGAACCGCGGGGAGCGCGCACCGAACCGCTCTCCTCAAAGAGCGACCGGCGGGAGCGGAGCGTCCTTAACGGCAAACGCTCGCAATGCTCACAGTCTGCTCCCTCGAGAGCAAACTGGGCATGCTGAACTCCCAAACAAACAACACAAAGATCATGTGTATCCCCGCTCGTTAAATAACGCGAGCAGGGAGGAACACACTTTCTAAACTGCTGTTCGTCCGCCATAATCTCTCAATATATATATATATAGGGATAAATTGTTTGTGTGGTGCAGGGTATGTAAGACAGACAATATCACACAGGGACAGATTCACATGTAGCGCGACTGAAAGCACAGAAGCTAATGCGCTTGTGTTTTTGGGGTGCTTTATAGTTTCCTGGTCGATGACGTCACCCGCCTATGACGTTTCATCTCTCCATTGGGCTGATTCCATACGTGCTTCATGACGCACAACGCAGGGGCGTTCCCGCAGCGTTTGACGCAGCTCGAAGTTCCCTTGAAAGGGAAAGTCTGTTTTTTGTAAGTTTTGCTTGTCAGGGGCTGTTCTGATCCCTCTGAATTACAGCGAACACAGCAGGTTAACACTGATAACACTACTGCAGACCTTCATGAAATAAACACAATGTCTAGCCTGCAGGCACACACCGACTAGTAACAGTCCACTATTAGGTCAACCAGCCACAAGCTGTAAAACTGCATATACAGTGGGGACAATGAATATCCCTCTGATTGATCAGAGCTCTTTCACATTTTTTTTCCTATCAAGATGGGGATCGTTTAAAAGTTTGGGGTCAGTTCGATTTTTTTATGCTTTTGAAAAACTCTCTAATGCTTGCCATGCATTTAATGGATGAAAAAAAGTAAAAAATAAAACTGTGAAATATTATTACTAGTGCTGTACAATAGTTTAATCGCGATTAATGACATCTAACATAAAAGTTTTTGTTTTGTGTGGGTATGTGTATGTCTATATATGACAGCCATGCACACACACACACACACACACACACACACACACACACACACACACACACACACACACACACACACACACACACACACACACACACACACACACACACACACACACATACACACACTCACACACACACACACACACACACACACACACACACACACACACACACAGACAGACATGTAATATACATATAAATATAATAATATATACACAAACATATATTATGTAAACAAATACATTTATGTTAGATGTGATTAATAGTGATTAATCGATTTGACAGCACTTATTATTACAATTCAAAATTTTCTATTTGTGCACATTTTAAAATGTAATTTATTCCTGTGATGACAAAGCTGTAATTCCAGCATCATTAATCCAGTCTTCAGTGACACATGATCCTTCAGAAATCATTCTAATTACGCTGATTTGTGCTCAAATAACATTTTTTATAATTATAAATGTTATCATAAACAGTTGTGCTGCTTACCATTTTTGTGGAAACCATGATTAAAAAAAAAACAGGATTCTTTGAATAATAGAAAGTTCAAAAGTACAGCATTTATTTGAAACAGCGATCTTTTGCAAAATTACAGTGCATTTATCACTTTTGGTCAATTTAATACATCCTTACTGAATGAAAGATTTTTTTTAAATCGTACTGACCCTAGACCTTAGTTTATATAAAAGGTGTGATAGGTGATCTGGGAAATGCAAACTTTAGCCTGCTAGCATTGTAAACATATGATCCCACCCTACCTGCAAATGCTGTCCAAAGCCACACCTCCTCCAAAACACATGAACCCGCACAGACCAGAAGAAAGATGACCAGAGACAACGTTATCGGACTATATCATATGTCATTCACCGTTGAGAAAACTTTACAGTGAGAGGAAAAAACAGAAGCGCTTGCTTGCATACATAAGTATGTGATTAGGAAATGACTCCAGTTCAGAAGTTGACAGAGGAAAGAATGCACTGTATTTCAGCTTCAGTCATATGTGATTTCAGGGCAGAGCGGCAACACAGTCGAATCTCACTGAATTATCTGCATAGGGCATAGTCAGCAGTGCATAAAACTGTACTGTCAAACCTGAGATGTAGATACTTGCCACTTGTCATTTCAGAAGGAAAGTTAGGTTGTTTGCCTGCCATTCCTGCTGTTCAACTTCGACTTTCAACCAGTATAACAAAAAAAAATCTTTAGAGAATCACCTATTGCACCTTTAAAATGCAATTCATAAAGTGACTTGAAAGCACCTTTTCTGTGATCAAATTGTGAATTACTAATTGAATTAGTGAAAAGAAATGAATTTTTCATTGTCATTTGCTAAAAAAATATTTTCACAAAACTGCTTATTCATATTTTACTTCTACAAAATCAAGGGCATGTGGTCCAACAAAAAAGCAGAAACAAAAAAGGAAATGTTCTCATAGAGAGGATCCTCTCATGACTGTGGCTCAAGGTAAATGAGTCAAGGCAAGTTCAGTCCATGTAGTAAAAAGAGCACTAGTCATATTTGACAGTTTGTTGCTTTAGTACAATATGTATTGAGAAAAGTGATATTCAAGTCAAATGTAATTGAATCATTCAAGAAAGTGGCATCTAAAAGAAGAAATCAGCTACATGTTGTTTAATGTGTGAATTTTAGAAGGTGTGTCTGAATATTTCAATAGAGATACATATCATACTAGAAAGATAAAAGAAGCACAAGTCATGTTTTATCTACCTTCCATGCAATGCGGTTGCCTTTAGAATCATGTTCCAGGGCGATGGGAAAGTCTCCACGCTCGTAGAACTTACGGAAGGCCGTGGGTTTAGCTGGCCTCTCTCTGAAAGCCCCTGCAGCCGGAGGGCCCACCACCTATAGAACACACACAGAGAGAAATCCTGTCAGATACTGTGTCATCAGAAGGAATGGCAGTCCTAAAACCATCACAGAAAATGAAATGTGTTTGATCCTCTTTCATCCCAATGTAAATCTGCTTTCTTTCTGATGTCGGAGGAATCATTTATCTGTTTTATAGCGACAAACAACAAACCATAAATTATTCACGATGCCTGCCTCATAAAATACAATCTACCAATCACACAAAGTATGTATTAGCAGCATAAATAAACTGATGTATTCGCCACAACATACAGGATACTGAGTACGTGACAAGCTAAAGAAAATGAAATAAGAGATGTTTATTCAGGAACAGTTGAACTCATGAAGGCCCCTGCAGTGAGAATGTGGCAGCCCGGGGCTTTGCTCCAGGCCTTGGCATTAAACTCTGACTTCATGTGAATAAAATCATGTAGCAAGTCACACATTGGTGCGTTTTTGCTTAATTGCAATGGATGTTCAAATTTAAATTAATGCATTAAGCTAATAGTTAACAATGCAAATATGCTCATGTGTTTATATGAGAATCATGCTCTTGGCACATTCATGCATCTGTGGCCACAAACAAACTTTTGCAGAAGGGAATCGAGTGGTCTGAATGAAATATTTTTTGATTTCATGTGACGTCACACAGTTATGCGGCCGCCATTTGTAGGACCGAATTGCAACATGCCGTCTATCTGCTGTGCTGTAAACTGTGATAACAGCAAATTTCAAAGAAATGTTGAGAAATTAACGCTGACCTGGAAATTTAAATAAAAGAAAAATTAGCAAATTACAGGTTAGCTAGCTAAATTAAAACATGTAGGCCTAGTTTACAATTGGAATACGAATAAGTTAATACACCGCTGAAGCTCCCAAGGCAGGGGCGTAATTTACGGGTGGGACATGTCCCCATCACTTTTTGCTAGGGTTGATAATGTCCCCACCACTTTTTAAACATATCACGGTACGGATCTCCCAATACAAATAAATAAAAGATCTTCAGGTAACTTGCAGAGCATTCTGAAATCTAGTGATCAAAGTGCTCGTTGACTCAGTGGTGCAGATACAGTGTTCTCTTGTGACTCGCGCACACCGCACAGTCTTCACACGGACGCACGCTTTAATCGGAGACTCTCTATTAGTACCGGTGAAATCACAAAATAAAATGGACACAAATGTGTCCCTGCTTGATATTTGACGTCCCAGCCGTAAATTACGCCCCTGCCTTGAGAGCTTCGCCGGTGTATGGAGAGGGATTGTGGACGAGGTAGATGTAAATGTCAGCAAATGTAAAACTTGGCAAGTGTTTACTAGACTTTAATGGAGTCAGCAGTTAGTTTAACAGTAAATACGGATCTATGCCTAAAGTATCTATTTTATTTAAATACCGTTGCTTTTCGTCTGTAGTGAGATGTGCTATTTTACTGTACGACATCTTTCCGATCACCAAAGAGAAGTTACGCAATTTAACGCAAAGTTTCATCCTAAAGATGGCAGCCACAACAAAGTCACGTGACTGAAACTCATGAATAGGAGTTGGACCTACTATCCTGAATTTGTGATTGATCAAATCGGATCAAGTGATTCATTGAAGAGATCAGATAACAATTAATTTACTGTACTTCTCTCAGGAACTTTCGTGAACGCTTTGAGATTGCATCGATTTCTTTTGAAATGACTGGATTTCAGCTGTGAAAATTCAGTGATCACCAGTAAATATGAATATGTTTGACCATTGCTCTTGTGTCCCATGTCTCGCTTCTTTTGCAGCATCTCACACATGATATTCTAAAGAAACATGTCTCTTTTTTCATTTCCCTACCATGCAGGAACTTTAATGAACCCTCCAAAAACAATTAGGACAGATGTCAATATTTGCAACAAATTTTCAGAAGACTGAATAATAACAGAATATTCATTAATGGGCAAACTATTTCATCAGAGAAAAAAAATCAGAAAATTTAATATATAGCTGCACCAATGCCTGTGAGAAGATTCAATCTAATACATGAGACTCACTAGTAGCCTACACAAAATAATTTATTTAGACGGCATTCAGCCTGTGATGACCAGGCAGGAAGTAAATGTTCTCCACACAGTAAGGGTCAAGTGAGCACTTCCTGTAAATAAAGGAAGATGATGATGACAGCACAGTCCATTCTATCTGCCGTTGACCTGAGAACACACACACTCATCTGGGAAATGAGTTGTGAGTCCTCAGCCATCTCTTTCTATGAAAGCTGTGTTTCAATCACTGAAAACCGCTCTACCTCAGGGAGAGAGAGCAGCTCATTAATCCTCGGGCTGACTTCGCATTGGAGAAGGTGTAATTCCGCGAAGGTGATCAATCACCTGCCCAAGCTGAGGCCACATCTCTCTGGCTCTCTCAGGGCTCCTAAACTGCTTCTGAGAGCATCTGATGGATGCTTGGTGAGTGGCTGCAGCTCTCCGCTTGGGCAGGTGAAACCTGCATTAACATTTCCACTGCTCTATCTCGCCTACTTCTCTCATAGGACACATTCCCCTGACAATATCATTCAATTTCTGATAGTGTGTGCGTGTGTGTGTGTGTGTGTGTGTGTGTGTGTGTGTGTGTGTGTGTGTGTGTGTGTGTGGCTGGTGACTCACCAGGTTTAGCAGAAAAACAGAGGCTGCTCTGATAAGGTCAGACTGCACACAACTGCTACAGGCAACTAAATTACCTACCTTTATTCATGGAGCATTCACCTCCACACCTCACACACATACTCACCGATCCACCCACTAATACAGGTGCAGTCACACACACACACAATCTAAACGGAAGGTCCTCAGAAAAGTCACCCAGCACCACACTTGTCTGTCTAATCTGGAATGAGTAGCTAGTGAAATTCATTGTAGAAGCAAATGGGGAAATATGAGTGTCAGCTGTTTAATATGGTGTTAATGTCCATAAAACCATAGAGGCTTTAATCTTATTTTACAACTTTCATAAATAATGATCCAATTTATACAAGACAGACAGACATTATATAACGTTTACACTGCAAGTGTGAGATTTTAAATAAGTATAACAGCCTTCTGTGATGGTGATAAAACTCTGAAATGTCACTGTCTGGTTTGTTCGGATAGGACGTCTGCTTTCGACTTTCTTCGGTAACGTGCTAAACATACACAACCATTCAAAAGTTTGGGGTCATTATGATTTTTTTTAAAGAAATAAATACTTTTATACCATGGTCTGAGTGAATACTCGATTCTGATTGGCTGCAGGGTGTCCATTAAAAAGTGATAGAGGACACCTAGTAAAGGAGTTCTGGTGAAACTGACTGTTCACCGTTCGAAATTAATAAATAAATGCACTGGCTACATCAGCTGTGAGTAACCATAGCAACAGGCAGTCAAAGTATCCGTTTACAATTTATTGTATCAAAACAAACATCTAATTAGCCGTTATACATAGCTTTACTAATACAACAATGAGCGACTTCGTTATTTCTTTTAACCTTTTTGGAGAATTTGACAACTTTGATGACTGGGATGCTGCTGAAGAAAGAAAAATTTTAAATAAAACGGAGAAACAACACAATAAAAAAAAAAAATAACTATGCCTACATGTGTGTTTTTAATTATTGGTAAAAACGAAAGTGTAATGCCCATGGCTAGACAAGCCTAACTTACATGAAAAAAAAATATGTTAACTTTCTGGCTCGTAAGTAGGGATGCAACGATTACAGATTTTGTAAGTACGATTATTGTCTGAGAAATAATCACGATTTAACGATTATCACGATTATTATGCATCAATTAATTTCACAACACTATATGTATAATAATCACTTTTATCATGGATGGATGCACTTTGGTGGACTCGATGAATCATTGGATCACTTGATGGATAAAGCTTGGAAGAGCCAGGAAATTTTTTAATAGAACTCAAACTGTATTCGTCTGAAAGAAGAATGTCATACACCTAGGATGACTTGAGGGATTAGTAAATCATGGGCAAATTTTCACTTTTGGGTGAACTACTGTATACCTTTAAGCCTTGTCTGAGAAACGAGGGGTAAATTAATTAGAGGACAAAGTGTTTCACACTCTAAAAGCAGCGCTGGTATGTGGATAAAGAAAGTCTTGTAGGTCTTTGCATTACACACTAGCCTTTGCTCACCAGTGCTGATTTTTGCTGAGCCAGCTCAATGAATCAAGCACATTGATCTGTCTTGCCAGGCTTTGCATTTACTGCCATGATCAGTAATCAGCCTGCATCTATTCAGCCATGTGCAAACCAATTTAACAGCACTCCAAAGAATAACACCCATGGCCATCGGACATGTTCCATCAGCACACTCTCTGCAATCTACAAAGGCATCTGGACACATTTAAGAGGGTGTATCCATCCAGATGTGTAAAAGGCAGACTTTGAGACCGATGCAGAATCTACTGTAGACTACTTTGTAATGGTTCATGATTCCGGTTATGCTTCTAGTTCCTTTGGAAGAAAATGTTCTTAACACCATGAGATTATCAAGCTACGGCTGCATTCATAATCACAATAAGCTCATAACATTAGTCATCTTCAGCAGACATGACAAGATGGTATGTCTTTTGGCTGACAAACACTTAGACAACATCCCATTTTTTGCAAGCTTGACAGCCACCACAATATTATCTATAAGCATACACAGGTTTCATCAGCACAGGCTTAGACAAAATGATGGCAGAGAGATAGATAAGATAAAACAGGTATAGGTATTAGTTAAGCTAATCAGCAGGAAACGCTATCTTTCAACTGGTAATATGATCAATGGAGAGATACATGAATTGCAGTATGGCTTGATAGTAACAATGGGCTTGTCTTACAGATTTCCAGAGCATACACACACAAGGGATCAGACTAAGAGACAATGGACTTTGGATGACAACTTGAGCGAGCAAATGCTTGTAAGGTATAACATTAACATCTAACAGGTATCATGGTTAGAGAGTCTGCTAAGGGGCTGTTTACACGAGACCGTTTTCAACTAAAGACGTAAAACTTTTTATGCGGTTTGGCCATTCATTTACACGACAACGGCTTTATTTGGGTGCTTGAAAACGCAAACTTTTGAAAACGGTTTCAAAGAACACTGTTGTGCCACTGATAACAGCGGCAATGAGCACTCAGCATAATTTCAAAAAACAACACATCCCAGCGCGAGATCACCTCTTATTTAAGATTGCTAATCAACTAAAATGTTTGATTTTTTTTGTATTAGATACCATTTTCACAGATTCAATTTTTGTAGTTTACGCGGAGATAAGAGGTTTTCAAGCCACCAAAAAGCCGTTGTCGTGTAAATGAATGGCCAAAACACAAAAAATATTCCATTTTTAGTTGAAAACGGATTCGTGTAAACTACTCAGTGTGACATTCATAAAACCACTGCCTTGTCTGCCATACAGCACACATGTAATAGAACATCTGGAACATTTATCACACACACACACACACACACACACCTGGAGCCTCTTGCTGAGAACCAGGTCATATCTAAAATAGCTTAGGGGAATTAAATTTACTAAAACATAAAATAATAAATGAAAAGGACAATGTACTTTTTGACATTTAGGAGTAGAAAATCAGAAATTGACATGCAATTACAGCAGTCTTTTAGTCAGGCTTGAATATAAATTTGTCACCACAATCTGGTCATCTGTAATTACAAGAAAAGATGATAATATTCTTTAGACAATTGTTTCACATAATTAAAAAGAGCTAACAAGTCTGTTCAATTATTTCATTAAGCTATCTAAATGCTCTATTGCTAATTCCATAGAATCGCAGATCTGTGGTTTTTGCTTGAGTAATCAGAACAATTAATTGCAGAGGACCAACATCTGAAAAAGTCTAATCATCAAATCCACTGTATCTGCAATTGTTTTGGAGCAGCCAGTATTTGTGATTATCACATCATGGGTGTTTTTCACAGGAGAGAATTGAAGCAGTGCCTCCACAAAAAAATAAAACCTAAATGATTGATTTATATTGTGGCGGGAGGAGCAAACGGCAGACACAGCGGGAGTGGTGTAAGGCCTCGGAGAGGCATATATTAATTTAAATTAAATAAACATAAAATGTCCAAAACAGGGGGAAATAAGGTGTTCAAATAAAAGTGTAAGGGGGGCGGTGTCCGATGGTCGCACGCGCTTATCGGAGGTCTGAGGCGAAAGGGGCGGCTTGTCCTTTTTATCCATGACAACTTGAGGAGAATCACAGTTGCACGGTTTTGAAAACGAACGTTAAGGGTTGTTTTAAGGACATGTTTGTGCATGCCAGTAGACAGCCACTCTGAAGCGGTCAAAGTCGATTCTAAAAGAGTCAACAAGTCGAGACAGGACCCATCGTCAAAATTTCTGTGTCCACCACTCTAGTTCACTCAAAACAAACTAGGAAACAGACTCAAAGTGCTAAATACCGGATTTATCCTTTAAGTAACACTGACATCCCCAGGGCTGCATTTCTCAAAATAACCGTTGTCACAAGACGCAGGAAAATACAATAAAAATATACTTTAATTCAAGGGGAAACTGAGGGAAACAGATATTCCTACTATTAAACATCGACGGCACGGAACAATGAGCAAACAAAACAGGAAGTATGGTTAACAGAGGGAACTAAACAGGAACAGCTGAACCAAATTACAGTATAAGTAATGTGTAGAGGAACTGACTAGAGCTCATGCAGACACAACAGGAACTAAACAAAACAGAACATTACCATGACAATCGTGAACTAAGTTGATAGTAGAACCATTGCCACCAATGGTCCCTACTATCTATTTAGGCTAATAATGCATTTGCGAAAACACAGCCCAGATAAATGCAGGGAGATAAAAGAAACCCATAACAAGGATGTGACTAAACTAAACTGATATCACTCTCCTCAAACTAAGGACTAGGCCAAACTATTAGGGAGAGTTAGTTATTAAACTAACTAACTAAGAAATGCACAAAAAGACTGCTCTTCAGAAGAGAACGCCTGCACTGCAGTTGTGTTCAAAGTCTGAAAGATAATACACATGTAAAAAAGATTCAAAGAAACAAAAACATTAAGTAAAAGGTTAGAAATAAAAATATTTTCAAAGAAGAAATCAAGCAATAAAAGTTTTGGCTGGCTTGTAGTTTCCACTGGTTTAAGTTACTTTCAAATTTGAAGTTTCAAAATGCGGCAATAGAGAAGCCAAGTATATATACAGGTTTGGGGTCAGTACGATTTTTTACGAAAAAAGTATGAAATTAATATTTTACTTTTATTCAGCAACGAAGCATTTTTTTAATCAAAATTTACAGTAAAACATTTATAATGTTACAAAAGATTTCTATTTCAAATAAAGTAGTCAACATTTGAAGTGGATCAAAACCTTTCATCAAAGTTATACATGTATTTTGAACAATACCCGTACTTTTCTTAGGACAACTTTGATTCACTTCTTTGATCCACTTCAAATGTTGACTACTGTAAGTGCTGTTCTTTTTAAGTTTAGTCATCAAAGAATTCTGAAAAAAATGTATCATGGATGGTTTCCACAAACATATTGAGCAGCTAAACTCTTTCAACATTGATAATAATAAGAAATATTCTGACCAAAATACAGATCCGAGAACTTCCCACTACAGTGTTTATAGTTGGCTAGAAAGCAAAGAGTCTAAACCCCACACAAGGTGATCCATGAGCCAGTGCACCATTGAGCATAACACTTAGCCTCAGGTTGCTCCACAATGACTGTCCCTGCAGTGTACAATAAGCCAATTTGGATGTACGTGTCTGTCACAAGCGCCAGCTAAAGTAGGGAAATAGGCTTATTTGAAGTAATCGCAATGCATCCAGTTCATTCAGGACTTCCAATACCCCTCCCATTCCAAAAGGTCAGGTCAACATAATGGCAGTGTACTTCTTATGGATTATTAAAGAAGAATGTCAGAGAAAGGACATTGTACAGCATATTGGCATGAGTGTATTGATTTCCTCCCAACCGAGTCTCCTCATGTGCTAACAGCATGTGGGTGGTCAAAAGGCCTTGAGCTAAATAACAGTCCATGACACTTGGTTCATCCTTTGGCTGTGACCCTGAACCAAGGACACTCTCTGTCATCTCAAAACGATTTCACCGTCTGCTAAATCCTCACGTATCCATCTTCAGCAACAGGCTCATCTCATTTTAACTCTGCATTTCCTTTTGCTCATTATTGTTTTATTAGCCTTTTACTCGTAGGTCTACTTCCAATTTTTTCCCTCCAGAATCCCTTTAGCTGTCAAACTTTAAACAAATTGGTTAGTTTTATTTTTTCAACTGAGAATTTATTTTCTAATTTTTATTCTGATATTGATGTTTTCCCTTCCTGCCAAATGGTTTTAAGTCGTCTTATCTCCAGAACGGCTAGCATATGTTACGCATTGATTGTCTTTTGTCTGCCTTGCGCTAACCGATATTGACAAACACATCCAATCATACTTTCCTAAGCCTGCTGTCCATAAAGACACAGAATCGAACCCCAATCATGGGTCACAGATGCTATCTAACAGCTTTATCTGAGTCGTGCTCTAACTGTCACCATTTCCTTTCTATGCTGCTGTCCCTCATGTCGGCCTCATCTTGGGCTTCACCATCATTACTCACTGAGACACCTAACCTGTTGAAAACATGTTTCATCTGCCTAAATTTTGAGGAATGTCCCAGTCACTCTTTCCCACACAATGGGAAATGGGTATTTCCCACTCAATGGTATGGGTATTGGCCTTCAAGGGCCAAAAAAGCAACAACAAAAAAAGAAAAAAATGCTAAATCCATTTTTTTGTTGTTGATTGAATGGAGGCAGATCTGAATGTGAGGTTGCAGTCAATTATAAGAAAAGGCCCAAATTTAAGCAGACTAAATGATTGGACAAAGCGAAGTCATTTCATAGGAAGATTGAGACATTTTGCATTTAGGAAATAGATAGGATAAATTTTCATTCCATGTGGACTTGGAATGTCTCTAAATTATATCTCTTATGTCTCTCACCAAAACCTATTGTACGGCTTCAAAACTACTTTTATGATATTTAAAAATTTTTAAGACAATACCCATCCACTGCCACTAAATGTGAAAATGTGACCTGTACATTCAAATTTCTCCTTATATTCCAAAGAAGAATGATTTACAGTAATGTAAAATTAAATATGTAATAGTGCTGACTATAATATCAGCCATTACATCCTGAATTTCAATCCTGTACATTTATATGCCTAGACGTCATTTTAACAGAGAACCTTTAAAAGGGCAACTGTCTTCCAAAGTTCCACTTTTTCTCAACACCGCAGAAAAGGTCAAAGAGAGCCCGAGAGTGACACACGCAAACATTCTTCTAAGTTCTGCCCATTATCCACTCATCTTTAAAGCAGCTTTTTCATAACAAGGTGCTTTTGGAGATAAACTATAAAGTGCAGAAGAATCCACAGTTATCTAATTTAAAGAAAGATAGCATTTAGAAGTTAGCGTGCATATGCAGCCTCTAAAGTCTTAATCCACAGTTTCATGTTGCTGTTTGAAATGTGAAATGCACAAAAAAAGTGCCCAGGGAAAGGGGAGAAAGGTGAAAAATTATGCAGGCAATAACATTTCCAGATGCTATGTGTTCAGTCAAGGACCTTCAGAGCAGAGAGTTTGTTTGATCAATAGAGAGCCAGTGCTGAAATGCAGCCCTGCAACTGACACTCACACACTGTCTCCCATATCCATTTCTCCATCAGGCATAACAAGCAGATGGAAGTGTAGATGGACAGAGATAACTGGATGGATGGACATACGGACAGATGGATGGATGGAAGTATAGATGGAGACAGTTTATGGGATGGATGGATGGATGAATGGATGAATGGATGGATGGATGAGGAAACTAGAAGAGAGACACTGGCGCAAGTTGCGCTCATTAACATTTGCACAACCAGCATTGCTCCACTTCCAGGGCTCTCGTCCCCACCCTGCTTCACACCACAGCAAACACAGTTATTGTTACTGTTTTCACGAGAGACGGATCTGGGGTGTGCTTCCTGTACAACGACATAACTCGATGCTTAACTACCATAGTACGTTGCATCGTTGAAGTAATCAACTAGCTAATCCCGACTGTTTCCCGAAACCATATTGTTGCAAATTGGTCGTTCAACCACGTTGGTTAATGATGTCACGCATGTGGTGGAGTAATAACTTCTTTTAATGAATCTGTTGAGATCGAATTAATGCTAGATAGATATTTTGCTATAAATTTTGGATATGACATCTGAGGACTATTTCAAATTTTTCTCAGTTATTTTATTCTATTTCCAGATTCAATCATAGGCTCGTTCTTACGTGGTAGAGCACATTCGCACATGCACACTCTTCAAAAAACGGTGCTTTAAATCTCTTAACAAACTAAAAGAAATAAATGACATTTGTATGTATTCCAAATAAAAGATACAGATTGCACTGAATGTCAGCTTTCTTATTTTAATCAAGACAAGCATTTATTAAGTCCACATGTCAAGCAAACAAGAAACTATGCTTCTAACCAAAGGTCAAGAGCTGTAGTTCAAACCACACAATTTTGCGATGCTGTTTGCGAATGTTCGTTAGAACTAAGTTTTCGGGAAACACCCGTTGTTGAACTATGCTGATAACGACGGAACTTGCGACCAAAGTTGGCTAACGATGCTTTTGGGAAAAGAACCCCTGGTCTTTTATTGTCATGTTCTGGTAGTGTAATGGTCATATGATAAGGGCTTGACGAATCAAGGAGGGGAAGCAGACGCAATGATCCAGAAGACCCAATCAGGAAGCGAATGTCTCCGCCCTGGCCGCCCGATGGACTGTCGTCTCCGCCCTGGCCGCCCGATGGGTCGTCTGCTTCGCCCTGGCCGCCCGATGGGTAGTCTGCTTTGCTCTGGCCACCCAATGGACTATCTGCTTCGCCATGGCCGCCCGAAGGGCCTGCTCCGCCCTGGTAACCTACACAGCCTGCACCACCCTGGACCTCAGCCAGGACTCCTGATAGGCCTGAACCTCCCTGGCTCAACCCTCCCGTCCCTCCCTGGTCAATGCTTGGGACTTGATTGACTTTCATATTTGGTTCTGTTTTGGCTCCGCTTTTCCCCCTTCTTGGTCTCTGTTTTTGGTGTATCTGACTTGTCTGCTGTGGTGTTGGGTTGGGTAGGTTTTTGTTCCCGTCTCGGTTTTATGTCTCTCTTTAGGGACGCCACGTGGCGTCCCTTTAGAGGGGGGTAATGTCAGGATTCTGTCACTTCTGTCTGGTCTTATCTTAGTTGGTGACAGAGGTCTGACATTCCCGGTTTGTCATGTTCTTGTGTTCTAGTTCTGTTTATTGTGAGCACATGGCTTGTCATGTGTTTCCTTTGTGCCATGTGCTCTGCTGTCTATTGTCAGCCCCTCCCATCTCGTTACTTGTTAATTGTATTATCTCCCTCACCTGTCTTGCTTGTTACCTTCTGTCATTTGTTCCCTATTTAGTCTCCTTGTGTTTGCAGTCCTGTGTTGGTTCGTTATTATCTGTTTCCCTTGTGTTTCTTGTGTCTCAGTTTTGGTTTTCAGTTTCCATGTTGTTTTGTAATCATTTAATTAAACTCACCTTCCTGCACTTGAATCCTCGTCTTCCTTATTTTCTTCATCACGTGACAATTTCATGGGCCGTCCTACAGCATATTAAGTCAATGGGGCAACTTTGGGCAGCTCCTGCCCCCCAGTGGTGCAACTTTTACCCCATTGTGAGGTATGTTCTTACAGAGCCTGCCAGCCTCTTCAAATGTGGTAAACCACACGTTTCTGCGAAATCCTCGCACGGAGCTATGAATCGTCAAAGTTTGTCGCAATGTTAAGTCTCTGGGATTTTTTTCGGACGCTTTTTCACCCCTGGGGCGAACATCGTACCCCCGATCACTTATGAAAGTCATAGCACACCATTTCCGAATAATCCGAACGATTTGATGCCTCATTCGTGGGTCTGTGACAAAAGCTGCGGGAGGAGATGCGGGTTGGGGACAAAAGTTGTGGCTTTGCCTTTGGCAATGGCGGCCATCTTGAAAATTGGCCGCCACATTGAATTTTTGAGTGGCCAACGCCTTTTTCCAAAATAGTGGCCCTTAGAGAGTATCTGTGCCAAATTTCATGCTTCTATACCAAAGTGAACGATTTTTTTACTAATCTGCTGCACTATGTCCCTCAAAACTACGCAATGGGCTCAGATTGGTTAGCTGGCCCAGTGTGTTCTGATTCGCTAACCGTCTAGTGCACATCTCCCGGAAACGTCACGCCCCGTACCTTTACCGCTAGTTTGCACTTTGGTGTATTATAAACAATGGCGTCAATAAAACCAATTGGACCCGGGGAAACGTTAGTGAAGATGATCGAGCAGAACCTGTCCAAGAACGGCTGTTAAACGACATTTCAGAAAGGTTTGTTTTTTGTTGTTCTCTCATTACTTTTTAGATACAGTGTTATTTAATTGTACTAATTATTATAGAATTACAAAAAAATAAGCTTCATAAACAAGAATTTCATATAATCGTTCTAACAAATTATACTACAGTCCTCAAAGGGATTTTTTTGAGTAAAGACTGCGGTGATTATAGTAAAGACTATAGTGATCGTTTCTGAATGTATGCCGCCGTTACATTTGTATTTTTAGAACGATTGTAGACATCTGTCGACAGAACTATTAACCCAAAACGAACACTAAACATCGGCTGCCAAATCAAACACAGAACCATGTTTAGCATGCCTGTAGATAAACGAGCATGTAGATAAACATAAAAGCTCTAATCAAAGAATAATTTACACTAATTCCAAGTTCGCTGTTGAGATTAAAAAAAAAGTTTGGTACGTTAGGTGTTTGTCAGATAACGTTAAGTATGAATGAGCATACTAAACCAGCAGAGCAAAACAGCGTTGTCATTTGTTTACTTCCTTGCTACAACGTACAATTAACAATACGAACTATTACAGGAAAACACATCGACGAAAAATAAATCATACTTACAGGTTGTGGCTCGTAAACAAAAGCTTTTGTTTTTAAAGTTGGAACTGCTCCATCTTTCAGGACAAGCCGATGTGCGAATCCTCATTGAACTCGCCATGATTGTGGAAGCTTTCCTCCGTAATATGTGCAGAATAAAGCGAGATTTGGGTCATAATTATGAGGGACCGAGTTAAAAATAAATTTTAACCATTGATCCCTAACTCCCTCGTCTCTAGGAAGGCTGAACAAAGTGGACCTGCAATCCGGATGAAAATAACAGCAGCGTTTCGACGACATTGCGACAACTCATCTCCAAAACAGCAATATAAAATGGCCTCGCCCCGCTTATTAAGTAATCTCGGAGGGTTTTATGTAAATAATGGGATATGCTGATGTCAGCATATCCCATGGAATGTTGTGTAGTCCAAAACTGGTCGTTTGCTGTAGTCCTTAGAAATTGTTTTTTTTTAAAGCAAATATCTTCCTTTGCTTTGAACTTTGAGCGCTGTAACTTTGCAGATGTTGTTTATGCTCAAACAGCAATATTACACACTAGCTAAAATTAGAAAAGTGAAATCGTGTTTAACCACCCCTTTAAATATATCGGTAAAAGAAGCACTTAGAAGGTTATGGTTTAAAAAAATAAATATTCTGACATTAGAGGGTTGTAGTTTAAAAATAAACATTCTGACATAAACACTCTGTCAGCTAAACATTAAAGCCGTGTGTCCACCAAAGCGTTTTTTCACGCAGCTGGCGTAAAATTCCAATTGTTTTCAATGGGAGCGCCGCGTTTTTTAAACGCCATGAGCGTAAAAAGGCGCTGAGCGAGTATTTAACGCTCAAGCGCTGAGCGCCCGGCGTTTTTTACTGGTCGCCGAGAGTTGAAAAATGTTCAACTTTGGGTAAAACGCTGCGCTCATCACTGTCACTTTTTACATAGCCGTCCAATCACAGTCGAGGAGGGGCGGGACAAATACCACACGACCAACTGTTACAACATTCTTTCTGTACAACGACGTCAACCAGCAGAGCTAACCGAACAAATGAAAAATACATTTTTAGTATGAAACAAAATTATCTGCGAAATCAGTTACAAGTAAACTGTGCTGCGGATATCTGTATCATAGCAACGAATCGTCTCAACTGAAAAAACGCAGCGCTGCCAAAACGCTCTCAAGCGCCCACAGCTAGGCGTTTTCAGCAGTGCGTCCAGCGTTTTCAGCCGGCTAAAAACGCTTTGGTGGACACACGGCCTAAGTCAGCTACACTGTTTACTTCTGAATATTATATTTTATTATACTACAGGGCTGTTGAATGCTTGATTCTGATTGGTTGAGAACGTTCTAAGGTGTGCAATTATTTTCAGGGAAACGCACGGCTAACATAGTTCCAGGCAGGTCTTGACCGCATTACAGTTCCATATCGCCTCGCGTAGTTAACTGTAATAACGGAAAATAGAATACAATTCATAACAAGAAAAAACATGCAGCCCATGCGCTTGATCTGCAATTTTCGATGTCTAACTTCACAATCAATGGAAACATGCAGTTTAATTTTAATAAACAAAGTATATAGCCCTATATATAGTCAATAGAAAATTAAACTGAATAGGCCTAATTAAATAAATTGATAGTCCTGCTGCACGGGTTTTCGGAATTATTGCAGATAATAGGCTATAACAAATAAATAATTATTGAAAGGCCTATAGCCTACTTTTTAATAGGACTTTGTGTTTCATTTACTACTGTCAATATTAGGAAAAAACATGAACGAACTAATTAAAATGAATTGAATTAATTAATAAATAATAACATTGAAACACATGCCTCTCTCTCTCTCTCTCTCTCTCTCTCTAATAACTGCATTAATAACTGCATAAAGCCGGGGACACACTTATTGTAAGGCCGGTTATGAATGTAATTTGATACTTTGTTATGATTGATCATGCCCAAACGCGTGTTCTGTGTTTAAAATCTGCTGCAGTCGATGGAAACAGAATGTTTCAGCCAGTCGTTAAGTATGTCCAGCATTAGTCTGCTATCAGTGGCTCAAACCTCCGTTACTAACTCTAAAATGACGTTTTGGAATTAGCAACAGAGGCGTGGGATTAGATGCGCAATAAATTAGTCCTACATACAAGAGCGTTTTAATGACAAAAACTTTACAAACGTCTTGAAATACATCATTTGAACAATGTTTCGATGTGTGGTAACTGTAGTATAAGCGGAATAATTGACTTCAGGCCGTTGAATTATTAGAAAAATAATGCACACAGAGGTGTAACGGCCACTCCGCTTCGCGTCGTGACCGCATTACCACCTCGGGTGTGCATTATTTTTCTAATAATTCAATGGGCTGTCGTCAATTATTCCTTACTTCACAGCCATCATTTGTAGTAGCCTATTCAAAACTGTTTGCTCAAGCGTAGTCTGCTCTCTGAATCATTGCGCTTATTCATTTGTGGATGTTAACTGAATCTGTAAGTTAGCTACACTGTTTACTTCTGAATATTATATTTAATTCTGGTGCACTTAACGTTATCACTACTGTTTAATAGTAGCCTATGCTATTCACCAGCAAAACATATCCTATTCAATCTCTTTCACGGCCATCATTTGTTGTAGCCTATTCACAAACTGTTTGCTCAAGCGTAGCGTTTTCTCTGAGTTCACTGTGTAGCCTGCTCCCTGAATCATGTAGTTCAATTTTCCACATTTATTGTATGTCATTATGTCAGTATCAGAATTTGCTTTCTACCATGCACAAATAAAAATGTCACTGAACTTTTGCTGTTTAATTGTAACAATGAGCACTCAAACACACCAAACCAACTAAAAACACACACAAAAACATATTTTGCACGGGCACTTTGCACTAGTGTATCTAATACTATGAAAGGGGATGAGTACTCTGAAGTGACAATGATTGAAAGTAAACATGATGCGTTCACGCTAGCTTCAACTAGCGAGGTAGCACACAGAGATACAGGACCCATTCACTCTAGAGCAGGGTGCAAGACTCAATTCCTGGAGGGCCACAGCCCTGCAGAATTTAGTTCCAACACTGCTCTAATACACATACCTGTAGTTTTCAAATAAGCCTGAAGGACTTAATGAGCTAAGGATACGGTGTGTTTAATTAGGGTTGAAGCTAAACCAAAGACTATAGATATAGAAAGACTGTTCACTCCTACAGCTTATGAATGGGAAAAATTGCAACGTGCAAAATGGCGGAATACGTCCCGCCTTCTAAGTAAAAGAGGCACCCCGTAGGCATGTTAAATAAAGTTATAAAACATGCTATATAAAAATAAATATGGCTTTATAAATAATTATGCCTGCCAGATATAGCCGATCGAACTTTTATCTTTCGGGCGATAGCTCCGTATGAGGGGGCCTCAGAGCTCTTAGCCAGTAGCGTTCTGACAGAGTCGAGGAGATCTCTCATCCCCCCAAGTTTAATGCTCCGGGTCAGTCTCCCCACCACTGAGATATAAGCGAGACTCCCCCCACGAGCTCTCCAGCTGACGGCTAAAGGTGGGGTGTAGGGTAGGGTTAGGGGTTAGTTTTTGTTGTAGTATTGTGTAGAAAATCAGCACTGTGATTGACATGACCAATGAAATATTTGGGGGTGGGAAAATCATGCATGCATGTTTGTCTTTCAATGGGGAAAAGCCACACAGAGTTTTGGAGTTCCCACCCCCATTTAGAGATCTCTGGGCGGCAGCTATGCCCTTCTCCTTAAAAAGACGGGCTTTGAGACGGGCTTTTTTCATTCAGCGAGTATTCAGCAATACCCGCCTTTCAATCAAATAACACCAAAGCCTGCTTTTTTTTATTAAGAAAATATTTGAGAACTTCTTAAGAGTTTTTCAAGAATTGCACTTAGTAACATTCTTACGAACTTAGAATGTATCTTAAGAAATTTCTTAACTTCTTTAATTAGATTTTCATGAATCCGGCCTCTGGCCTATCCAGTTCTGTAATGAATGGCAAACAAAAAACTTGTCAATGAATGGACCTGTAGTGAACATTTACTCCTCCCCTCTAGAGATTTTTAGTGCGTTTCTTTCCCTTCTGGCCCCCAGAAATATCTTCACGCTGTCTGCCTCCAGGCATGGAAAGGATGATGCGTTTCCCACTCTAAAGGGAGGTGAAGACCATGTGAAAATATAAAATGCTCTTCCACTCATTGTCTGTGGCAGGATAAATGGGAGAGGCGAGGGTGATGTGAGGCCTTGTATTGATTCAGTTTCTATGGCCACAAATATCTGGCAGCATAATAAGCCTGTGTGCTTCAAGATTCACAGCTTTTAAGGCATCAAATGGCCTTGCTGTTATGAGCAAATCATGCTGCTCCCCGCACAGGCTGGCTATACATCAGCGACCACATGAAAAGGTAGAGAGAGGTAGATATTAATAGTTTTAGAGGTAGATCTCAGGTCAGTGGTGTGTTGAAGCGATGCTAAATGTCCAGGAATGTAAGTAGATGGGTTATGGAGGGCCCTTCATGGGGGCTTTGTTTATGACTTGCAGAAAGTAATGAAGTCACTGGCTGTGTCCAAGAGCGAAGGCACCTGCCTTGCTGCCCAGTCAGTCAATGACTTAAAAGACAGCATAATATGAAAGAATTTTCAGACAGGATTCCAAGATGATGTCATGTCTAATGATCTAATGCCTGTTGTAATTAATTGATTAATCAATATTAATATTAAATGTAACATACTGGGCCAAAAAAATGATTAGCATTAAAAATAAAATCAGTTTAATAATACTTGGTTATCCTGATGACAGCATGCAAAGATATGGGAAACATTTTCTCTACCCGTTTACAATAAATGTTGATAAGTCAATTTTTTTCATCCTAATAATATGGCTAGCTGCATTTTATAATTTGCATAGCACTGTTTTTCCCTTCTGTCTGCAACCCTATCCGTGTCGATACAGGTTCAGCCCAGAGATCTCCATGGGTAGAGCAGGAACTCTAAAAGGAGGCAGGACAATAGGTTAGGCCGCCTTTTAGAGCACCTGGCTGCAGTTATGTCCCTCTCATCCTATCAGAACACATCTGTGACAGAATTTTCGGTCACAACCCACCAGTTGAGAACCACTTCACTTGATCTAACAAACAAGGCTCTTGAAATAAACGTAGGTTACACTTGTAAATTTATGCTCTCCTCTTTGAGATCCACAGAACGTAACACACTCTTGACTGTACAGTAAACCTCATGCCTACCAACAAGCAAAATAGCAAAAAGCACTCAAACCCTCCCATTCACAACAACCATCAAAGTAAACACTCCCTGGCTGTATCAGTCATTAAAGGGATAACGGCTGTCTGCCGGAAGCTAGTTATTTTATTCAATAAAGTTTTAAATATGGATATTTTTCTTACAAGAACGCATCACTTTGCTTCAGAAGGCGTTTATTAACTCCCCGGAGCCGTGTGGAGCACTTTTATCATGGATGGATAAACTTCAAAACATAAACGGCCATTCACTGCCATTATAAAGCTTGGAAGACCCAGGACATTTTTTTATATAACTCAGATTGTATTCGTGTGAAAGAAGAATGTCATATACACCTAGGATGGCTTGAGGGTGAGTAAATCATGCAGTAATTTTCATTTTTGGGTGAACTATCCCTTTAATTTACACAACAAACAAACATAAAATGAAGGAGAATAAAGAATGGCTTGGAAAAAATATTTTAGTCTGCCTCACTCATTCTCTTTCTGGTGCAATCACTAACAGTAATGAAAGACATTGTGTTATCGAAAAGACAACACTTGAAGATTAACTGCTGGTGAGTTTGACAGGAGATGTACATGTACCGTATGTAGCCTAGATCTTAAATTTTTTTAAAATCTGTGTGCACAGTGCACAGACTGAGTGACACGCTTTGTTGTATAACGTACTTAGCAGAGCGTTCCCCCGCCTTGCATTTCTAAGCACACAGAGCAGTATGGGAGATATTAATCGTCTCCCGGTGATGAGCTTGCCATCAGAGAGAGGACGTGACAGTGACTCTTCTACCTCTTACACACATAATGAGCAACACACCGCTAAATGTTTAATGCAGCCAGTAGGATATGTGGGCTGCTGTGTCAATATGATGTAGATTAGAACTGGATGTGCAGATGACGATAATCTCCACACAATTTACAGACAGCAAGTTATTTCTGCCATGTCCCACAGTCCACAAACAGAGTTGGTAAAATCAGCCATCCAATTTGAACAGATTTATAATTTAAAATCTTTGCAAAAGTATAAAGAGATAAAGGGAATCATGGTGTCATCATTTAGGGGACATTCACACAATACGTGTTTTTGTGTTTAAACATGTTGAAGTTGAACTACTTTTACCTTGATTGGTGCATCTTTAGAATATGTCATGCACAATATGCTCCTTCACTAATTGAACTTCTAATGGTATGCCATGTCCCACATTCGTTAAACAGAGCTGGTCCAATCAGATAATTTATCCAGTTTGAACAGATTTAAAATCAATAATCTTTGTAAAAGAATTCTTAGAACAAAGAAAAAGTTTGGCATAAAAAAAGTCATCATTTAGAGGCCATTTAAACACAGGGAAGTGGAATGAAAAAAAGCAAGGTCTAGAGACACGTTGGTGAACTACTTTTAACTTGAGCGCTGCATATTAAGAATTGTCAAAGACATAAATCTAGCATGTTTACATAGAAAAAGTATAGGGGGAAAAAATTATGCATTGGAATACAAATATGCAATCTGTGTTAACTCTGCAATCTTATTCACCCTCATATCATTCCAAATCCACACTATCTTGTTCCATGGAACACAATATGACATTTTGAAGAGTGCACTGGATGACTTTTTCCCTTGCAATTAAAATGAATGGGGAGCTTTCATGCCTCAAAAATTATGCAAAAGGACCATAACATATTTTAAATATATCAGAAAAGTCTTTCGAAGTGGAAAAGGAATAGTTTGCCCAAAAATAAAAATGATATCATCATGTATTCCCTCAGAACAGAAAACACAAGTGATACAACCTACTTTTATGATTCTTTTATGTTGTTGTTGTTGTTGTTTTAGCTCCAGGATAGACTTAGGCCCTGTCCACACGGAGACGCGTTTAGCTGTATACGTAAAAAAAAATGATCGGATTGGCGTTTCGTCCAGACGGATCCTGCGTTTTGGGAGACTGAAACCGCTATTTTTGGAAACCGGGTCCAAGGTTGGATAAATCTGAAAACGACACCCTTGCGTCTTCGAGTGTACGGCCAATCCGTATATTTTGTGAAACGATGATGTCATCACCCCACGTGTCGACTAGTCAGATGCGCTAAATCAGTAGGCTAACAGCAACAACAACTGTGACTACTTGCTTGAGTTCATGATTCAGAAGCTACTGAGCCTCTTATTTCTTTATTTATTATTTAGGCCTACTTTAATGTATTTTTATTTTATGTCTTTATATTACTTCTTTATTTGTTTATATCTCTTTCTTATGCTATGATGCTTGTATTTTGTCTGATTAAGACATTTCGTATTTTGTAGGGATGGGCATTTCAAGCAAAAATAATATTCGGCGATCGCTGGGAATTATTTGATTATTATTCAAAAAAACGCACCTCTGCCCCTCATGCTCACCGGTAACACGGCGTTCGATCCGACATAAAATTTCTCTGTACTGTAGGCTTACATGTTGTAGCCATTAAAGAAAAGTTAGTTTCATATTTATGTTTAAATAATATGTTATTTTTTCCATTTCATATATGTTGATTATATGAAAAGTGAACAGCGTGAATAGCCTAATCATAAGATGCGCAATATCGAGACACATCATTTTGACCACTTCATTAAGTTTTGTTAAAGCCTTTCTTTAAAGTGTATTTCGTTTTGTATAAATTGTATATTAATCTTAATCAATGTTTCATCAACCAATTGCCTGGATTTAATAAATAAGAAGCAAATATAGCAGACAATAGCCTATAATCAGGACACGGAGGCGCCGACGCAATATAACTTGCATCGCACGTGAACTGGAGCTTGTCTCATAAATGAACAGACACTCAGAAATATATCTAAGCTTGAAATGTCTACTTTTAAACAAAACAATTCAAAACGAAAAGAAACAGACAACTCTCTTATAATCCGTATAAAGTGCGGATTTACACATTCATAATGATTAGGCTATTTGCCGGATCTTTGTGGCAAGCTTTATGCGTCTTCTAACTAATCGAATATCGTGACTCATTCCTATTTTGTACCAGGCCATTTATGGTTTTTCATATTGTTCAGTAAAGTTCTTGGTTAAAAAGAAAGAAAAAAAAGAAGCTACTGTTCCTAATATTTTTGTATACAGCGCGCAAGGTTTATGCGCAAGTCTTCTTCTCTGTTTTTAGTGTATCTGTGTCAGAAATACAGCGCCTCATACTGGTCTGGCATGTATACTACATCGGTTTCAGTCGGTTTCAGTGGTTTCGTGTGTACGCAGATATTTCTTGAGACGGCGCGGCGCCGTGTTTACAGAATTTTTTTTAGAACGAGGAAAAAAAAGATCGGGTAGGGAAAGCTCTGGCTTCGTGTGGACGTGGTCTTATACTTAGGGTTAGTAGGTTGTCATACTGATGTGAGTTGATGGCTGTAATGAAGAATAGTCATAAATTAATAGACATGTCCTCAACAACACAGCATCTCCTGTGAGAGACCACATTTTAGATCACAACCTTAATTAGCACATGGGGAAAATTTAGGTCAGTTTAAGCACAGGAGCGAGGCTTTAGCCATGAGTTAAGGAGGGTAATTAATTAGTCACAGATGCTAAACAGGCTCATTAGTGGAAAGTGACTGTGGGCTAAATGACATGTGTGTCTGTGCATGTGTTAATAGTTGTGAACATAAATACACATAATAAATGAACACAATCCATGTTGTGAAATAGTTCATTTCATGGTGTGTGGCTGTAACAAATGCAGCTCTGGTATAGGACACAAAACTGAGCCCTCCATGAATGTAATTTTTTCTATAATCTACGCTTGTCCAGTAGTGCAGTAGTGCACAACGAAATTAAGCTACAACACAACTAAATGAATCCACAACACAATGAAAAATGTAGAACACAACGGAAATAAGCCGCAACACAACGAAATAAAGCCACAACACAACAGAAATGCTCCTGACCACCAGAGGGCTCCTGGAGCGCGGTAAAGTTAGTTTTCCATGTCACTGTTCTATAGAGTCGGCAGTCTTAAGATTTCAATACCAGGATTAGTTTTAACAGTATGTATAGCCATTGTATATCGACATAAATTATTACTTCAAAATCACCCACATGAATTGTAGCTGCATATTTACACTTGAGAATGCTTTGACCCGCTTCCACAGTGCATGATTCCTAAGGGAACGTCTGGAAATTGTACCAAGTGGTTAAAACGTATAATTTATTATAATATAATTTGATACTTCAAAATAAAAACCATTTGGTGAATTGCAGAATTAAAGGAAGAAGGGCTGGGCGGTATGACGGTATATCGTTACCGCAGTAGAAAATGTCAACCGTAACAGATTTTTGTATTCCTTGTATACCGCGACATGTAAATAAGTGGGCGTGGCTAACTCACGTGCAGCATGCGTGAGACTGAGACACTGAGATTTGTCAAAGAAACATGGAGAAAGCAGATCAAGAGGATCCACAAAGGAATTACGTTTTCTAAAGGGTTGTTGTTAAAGGTTGCTGTTTGTTCTGACGTTCTTGGCGCCGCTGCGGAAGAACGCACTGATAACAAGACTGAAGCAAACACGAAGGCTTATCACATATTTAAAGATTGAAAGAGAGTCAGGATTTCCAGTCAGGATTTAGACCGCACCATAGCACTGAGACAGCTCTCATTAGAGTCACAAATGATTTGCTCTTATCATCCGATCGTGGTTGTATCTCTCTATTAGTGTTACTTGATCTTAGTGCTGCATTTGACACCATTGACCACAACATTCTCTTAAATAGACTAGAAAACTATGTTGGCATTAGTGGAATTGCATTAGCATGGTTTAAATCATATTTATCTGACCGCTATCAGTTTGTAGCAGTAAATGAAGAGATGTCTTATCGATCACAAGTTCAGTATGGCGTACCACAAGGCTCAGTACTAGGACCGCTGCTGTTCACTCTGTACATGCTACCTTTAGGAGATATCATTAGGAAACATGGAATTAGCTTTCACTGTTATGCTGATGATACTCAGCTCTATATTTCTTCCAAACCTAACGAAACTCACCAATTCACAAAATTATCGGAATGCATAGTTGATATCAAAAATTGGATGACTAGTAATTTCCTACTACTAAATTCTGAAAAAACAGAGATTCTAATTATTGGACAAAAAACTTCCACACGTAATAACCTAGAATACCGTCTAACACTTGATGCCTGCTCTGTTAAGTCTTCGTCGTCAGTTAGGAACCTGGGTGTGCTCTTTGATACCAATCTTTCATTTGAAAGTCACGTGTCTAGTGTCTGTAAAACCGCATTTTTCCATCTTAAAAATATATCTAAATTACATCATATGCTCTCATTGACAAATGCGGAACAACTAGTTCATGCGTTCATGACATCAAGGCTAGATTATTGTAATGCTCTACTGGGTGGTTTCCCTGCACGCTTAATAAACAAACTACAGCTAGTTCAAAACGCAGCCGCTAGAGTTCTTACCAGAACCAGGAAGTACGACCAAATTAGCCCGGTTCTGTCAACACTGCATTGGCTCCCTATTAAACATCGTATAAATTTTAAAATATTGCTGATTACTTACAAAGCACTAAATGGTTTAGCTCCCCAGTACTTGAGCGAGCTCTTAACGCATTATAGTCCTTCACGTCTATTGCGATCTCAAAACTCCGGCCAGTTGATAATACCTAGAATATATATAAATCGACTGCTGGCGGTAGATCCTTTTCCTATTTAGCACCAAAACTTTGGAACAATCTTCCTAACATTGTCCGGGAAGCAGACACAGTCTGTCAGTTCAAAGCTAGACTAAAAACACATCTCTTTGACCTAGCATTCACATAACACTCTATAGCCTTCTATAATTCAATATTAGGCTGCTTAGATTAGGTCAGCCGGAACTGGGAACACTTCCCTCAAATCCTGATGTACTCGTTACATCATAAGAAGAATGGCATCTACGCTAATTTTAGTGTCTTTGTTTATCGCAAGGTTTTCCCGCAGCCTGCTGGATCCAGGCCGTTTCAAGATCTGACGAAGGACTTTCGCCTGGACCTGATGACAATGCAGTGCTGAAGTGCCAACTAGCCTCTCCCTATCGAGGATCCCTATACAACTCTACAGATAAAGCGTTATGGAATTTTTCGGTTCGCGTACCTACCCAAAGTGATAAGATAAAATAAAAATTCTGCATCAAAATTTATAGACAAGTAGTTTGTTTAGGCATGGTTTGTAAGGAATTACAAACCTGCGCACATATATTCAAACGCACATAACTATAGAATCAATTCTTAATGCGCATGTGAACGCCATCAGCGTCTATCACAGGTTCACGTTTAAAGTCTGTTTAGAGAGAACGGTGTCGTCTTAGCGGCCCCTAATTTAATAACAAATGATCATTTAGACGGAGGTGACTCAATCAAAACTAACTTTAGCTGGAAAAAACATTTTTCAAGAGCCACTATAAAACCAAACCAATCTCTGTTACCTTAAATTATATGTTTATCTCTGTAAAGCTGCTTTGAAACAATCTACATTGTTAAAAGCGCTATATAAATGAGGATGACTTGACTTGGCGAGAGAAAACAGGACAGAGTAACTCGGCGGATATCGCTCATATAAATTTTTTTTATGACGTAGTTAAGGCGGCAGGCGTGTGTTGCTTAGGCGGCCGCCTTAGTTACAAAGTGCTGTGGGAAACCCTGCCGTGAAACAGAACTTTGGTCATACCGCCCACCCCTGAAAGGAAGGTATTGGAACAATTTCACCTATAAATAAGTCAGTCTGGTTACTTGGAATGTACTAAAACCTTTAACATAAAGGGAGGTATTGGAAAAAAGGCACCTGTAGTAAGTCAGTCTAACTGTCACGTTGGTTAAAGTAAAGGAGGAAGCAGGACCCATTTGCAGCAGTCCTTTATTAAATAAACTCAAAACTTTACAAATACAGACTCAGGAACGAGCAACCACCAACGTTAAGACCTGACAAAGACTGAACTAGACAGGGCTTAAATACACAAACAAACCGGAGAGCTAGCAAGATAAGATGAGACACACGTGAACAGAACTAACTAATCAACATGTAACCATAGAAACAAACAGGGGCGGAGGAAGACTAAACTGAACAAATAAACAGATAACCAGACACCGACAAGAACAGAAATCAAAACAGACTGCCAATGTTACAGAATGCCCCCCTCCCGGAAAGCATGTCCTCATGGCGCAAAAGACTTCACATTGCCCTGGAGGCTGACGAGGGCGAGGCCTAGCGGGACAGGGAGCATCCAGGGTGGACCAGGCTGTGCAGGCGGCCAGGGCGGAGCAGGTGCTGACAGTTTAGGGGGCCAGGAAGGCGCCGTCGATTCAGGGGGCAAGGGCAGATCCGTCGGTTCAGGGGGCCAGGGCAGATCCGACATTTCAGGGGGCCAGGGCGGATCTTACAGTTCAGGGGGCCAGGGAGGCGTCGGCTGGTCAGGCGCAGAGGCGGCCATCTTGTCCGAAGACACTGACATAGATGCTTCCATTTTGTCCGAAGACACAGGCGTAGAAGCTGCCATCTTGTCTAAAGACACTGGCGTAGACACAGGCGTAGAGGCGGCCATCTTGTCCGAAGTCACAGGCGTAGAGTCGGCCATTTTGTCCGAAGACACCGACGTGGAGTCGGCCATCTTGTCCGAAGACACAGTCCTGGAGACGGCCATCTTGTTGGTGGGCTCTGCAATGGTGACCATCTTGTCCGAGGGCACTGGAATGGCGGTGGCCATCTTGGCTGAGGGTTCATGGGAACGAGTTGATGTGTGTGCTGCCCACATACACAAAATAGTGTATAATTTCCTGCAGGCATGACGTGAAGAAGCTCAGGCTCGGCCATGTTGTGGACAGGATCGGGTGTAGCTGGTACTGCAGGGGTGTCACGTTCCTCCTCCGTGACCCCAACAGTAAATGCATAGCTGGCCAGCTGTAACACCATGTCATACTGTTCAAGACTCCAGCTAGGGTGGTGAAGTGGCATAAGGCTCGTAAAGGCCCCTACGAAAAAATATCATTAGGCATACATCATCAAAAAATGTTAAATGTGCCAGCTCAATAAAGGCCATGATGTATTCCTTAATGGACCGGTCTCCCTGACGGAGACGCATAATCTGTGCTGCTGGATCCATGTTATGGTCAGTTCTTCTGTCACGTTGGTTGAAGCAGAGGAGGGAGCAGGACCCATGTGAAGCAGTCCTGTATTAAATAAACTCAAAACTTCACATATACAGACTCAAGAACAAGACTCGGGAACGGAACAACCAACATAGTACAACGTTAAGAACTGACAAAGACTGAGCTAGACACAGGGCTTAAATACACAAACAAACCGGAGAGCTAAAAAGATAAGACAAGATACACCTGGACAGAACTAACTAATCAATATGTAGCCTAACAATAGAAACAAACAGGCAGGGGCGGAGGAAAACTAAATAAACTAATAAATATAACCAGACACCGACAAGAACATAAATCAAAACAGACTGCTAATGGTACACTTACAATCAAGCTTTGAATTTTGAATGTCTGTTTTTGAATGTTAAAAGTCATTTTAATGAATACAAAATATGCGTTTTAACCACTTGGAGGAATTGGCAGACGTTCCCTTAGGCATCATGCACTGTGGTAGCGCGTCAAAGCAGTCTAGAGTATAACTATGCAGCTATAATGCACGTAGATGATTTTGAATTAATAAATGTTGATATACAATGGTTAGCTACATACTGTTAAAACTAATCGTGGTGTTGATATATTTTTTAGACTGCTGACTCTATAGAACAGTGGCATGGAAAACTAACTTTACCGCGCTCCAAGAGCCTTCTGGTGGTCAGGAGTATTTCCATTGTGTTGCGGCTTTATTTCGTTGTGTTGTGGCTTATTTCCATTGTGTTGTGGCTTATTTACGTTGTGTTGTACATTTTCCGTTGTGTTGTGGATTTATTTCGTTGTGTTGTGGCTTAATTTCGTTGTGTTGTGAAATGTTTGCTTTTTAAATTTCGTTGTGTTGTGCACTATTGGGCCACCATAGTAATCCATCTTTATGTCCTTATTTTTGAAAATGCTCTTCTCAACTATTGCAGATTCAGTCTAAAATAAGAAAATACTATCTTTCAGCAGGGAGATAAGAGCTGCCAGTTTAAACTGATGGGCTTTTATAGTTGTTACGGGCATCTAATACATCTTCATCTCTGGCCAACAAGTAGACGCTATCAAGAATGAGCCCATTTTAGGCAATTATACCCCAGCCTGCACTGATGGGGGTGATGTCGTGGGGCATGAGAATGATGGGTAACTGTCAGTTCAGCAGTCTAGTGAAAGATGGGATCCACATTGTGATGAAATATGTGTAAAACAAGCAGAAACTCCATGTTGAAGTGACTGTTTGTTTTGTAGATGATAGAAGGCTAGCCTATATGAGTGAAAAGAAAAGAAAAGAAAAGGAAAAAAAAGAAAAGAAGAAATACAGAAGAATGTAGCACATCCAGGACAATGCTACAAATCATGACCAACCTGGTCAAGTTAGCAAATGTCCTCTTTGTTTTTACCACTTAGAGTATAGACTACATAGAATACAAAAATACAATTGTTGCATAGGAGTGTCATCAAGTATACTCTGATTAAAGGGTTAGTTCACCCAAAAATGAAAAATGTTCACCCTCATGTCATTGCAAACCCATAAGGTCTTTCGTTCGTTTGTCTTCGGAACATGAAGATAAGTTTAATGAAATCTGAGAGCTTTCTGTCCCTCCATAGACAGCTACGCAACTGAAACTTTGATGCTTCAAAAAGTTCATAGAGATCGTAAAACTAATCCACAAGAATTGAGCAGTTTAGTCCAAAATTTCTGAAGAGACTCGATCACTTTATATGATGAACAGAATGAATTTAGGCTTTTGTTCACATAAACATTGATCAGAGAACATAAACAGATGCTCAACCGAACCCGCTTGACGCACAATAACAAAACTTTTGTGTAAGCTCAAACGCGTTGAATGAACCTCATTCTCGCGCGTCAAGCAAACATGCTTAAAGGGATACTTCTCCGATTAGCATTAAGCTTTGTACAGTGTTGGGCAGTAGCGTCGCTACAAGTAGTGACGCTACTAGTTTAACTACATTTCTCAGTAGCGTGGTGGTAGCGTCGCTGTTTTCTGAATCAAATAGCTTTTCAGTAGCGAAGCTCTTTTTTTTATCAAGTAGTGCGGTAGCGTCCACATGCTAACGTTACATTTTCCCAAGAATTTCTAAAGCTCAAGCTCAAATCGGAAATTCAACTGCTAAGTATCACTGATGATGGATCAGTTAGTGACGGTGACTTCTTCTTCTTGTTTTACGGTGGTTTGCAACCATAGGGCCATATGATTTCATTAAGTTACCGCAATACGGAAAACATGGACTGAATTGCGATATCCATGCATAAAAACAAAATTTACTGTATAACGCGGAATTTCACGGAATTTGTAAGATCTTGGATGAAAAGAAGGTAAGTAGCCTAAACTTAAATAAAATCCCGATATAGACTAGTGTCTGTGAATATTAAACCGCTTAAAGACTATTTAAAAAGGAATCATGCATGTTCTGCGTGTCACTGTGAATAAATGGCTCAGACGCGCGGATTCATTTACCACACACTAAGCACCCATGACGCTTGCGATGTTTTCAGTAATGGATCGATGAACTTCATCTAAACAGCCGCTCTGAGAGTCACTATAGCAGCATTTTAGCTTGATTTGAGAAACTATCGTCATATCAAAAAAAAAAAAAAAAAACAGAGACTCAAAGGTCTAGCTACATGGCAACCTGTCAAAATAAAAGGTTGGTTTTAACCTTTGAAGAAAGTTTTGCTTAAATCATTAGGCCTACATTTTAAATAATTGGTCATTACAATTTAAACCATTAAAAATCTATTTTATAGAGCCCTTAAAATGTAATTTATTTAAAAATGTTAATAAATTATTGTTAAATTATATACGTTTCATGATTTCAACTAATTACACGTTTTGATTACTAAAATGTTATTTAACCATTAAAATGGGAGTCCAGAAAAATGAAAACAAAATAAAACTGAATTTGGAATGTGGGAAAAAATAAAACGGATTTCATAGGGCCCTACAAACCAGCTTTTTGGTGCATTACCATCTCCTTCTGCTCCGTATGGTGTGACATCACGTACCAGTATCAATCCTTGGGCTGACACGTGAGAAATGGAAAAAGATGCACACACTCTTGACACCTGGTTTTGTTATAGTTTTATATAGTTATATGGTTTTATATAGTTATGTTTTTTGTTGTTTTTTGGCCAAATTGGTTTCGAACATTTGTTGAATAAACAATTGAACTGACAAATTATGCCTGCCTATATGTTTGATTGACAATTTTATTGATCACTGAGATAGCACTGACTTGGAATTAAGTTGGTTCAATATAAAATTAAATTTGAAAAAGTAGCTTTAGATGTAGTAAACTACTTTTGCCATATTGCTGTAGCTTAGCTTGCTATATTTCCCAGGGTGGTAGCTTCAGTGTAGTGAAGCTACATTTAATGTAGAGTAACTGCTAGCTTAGCTCACTACATTTTCAAACTAGCTTGCCCAACACTGGCTTTGTAACAGTAGAAACCCCGTAGTATTTTCGAATGACCGTGCTTACCTCCCCCATGTCCCCGTGAGACGAGAGATTTCTATATTGTGTGTCAGGAAAAAAATTCAGATTGCGCAAAAAGCGCCATTTAGCGTCATTGGAGGCTTTTTTGGCCAGAGGCTAGAGACTACAGCCAGTAGTAAGAGCTAGTTTCCGTATGTTTTCAACCCGCCCATAGGGGGTGGGATCTCACGCACAGAATGTACAAATAGTGTCAGCCATCTTTTTTTTTAAGCTAAGCTAACAGACTCTTGCTCTGTGGAGAAAGCTTAGACAGAAGGGAATTGTGAAGATCTGGTGCGCAAATCCGATGCTCATGGCTACCTGTACGAGCCGCAAAACAGGGAGGAACAGTTGCGGATGATGGAGGAACAAGAGGTGGCTGGAGCAGCTGCTGCAGCAGAGGAGCAGATGTGTGCCTATGGACACAGTCTCAGATAGAGAGTCCTATTGCTGTCGCAAATTTCAGCGATGCCATTTTCTTCTGGAAGAAATCTGCTGAATCTGCTGAGGAAACGGCACCGCCAGCATGTGTAAAAAAGCACCCTAACTTTGATCCACACATGGATCTATCTTTCTATCTATCTATCTATCTATCTATCTATCTATCTATCTATCTATCTATCTATCAGTTTTGAGTCAACTAGTAGCCTAGTTGTATCATTTCTTCCAATACTGCCCTCTGTAACCGGTAGGCGTGGTTTGGGAGTGGCCTCGAGGGGCAGCGAAGCAAGTGCATTCTGGGAGTTGTTGTCTTTCATCCACATGAGCCAAAAATACATTTTCTGTCTTTTCTCAGTCTAGAAGGCACCAACTTCTAAAATAATTTCACATTTCTACTACATAAATGACCAAATTTAAATACACATTCATCTTTCCAGCGGTGAAATATCCCTTTAAGCTTCTGTTGGTTTACCACAACTGATGTGTGAGTTGATGAATATTTACATGAATAAAAGCCTAAAATCAAACTGTTAGTCATATAAAGCAATTGAGTCTCTTAAGAAATTTTGCACTAAACTGTTCAATTCATGGATTGCTTTAACGATCTCTTTAAGTACTTTTTGAAGCGTCAAAGTTTTAGTTGCATAGCTGTCTAGACTCTAGAGGGACAGAAAGCTTTCAAATTTCATTAAAAAGATCTTCATTTGTGTTCCGAAAATGAACGGAAGTCTTACGGATTTGGAATGCTATGAAGTGAGTAGGCCTAATTAATGATCATTTTTGGGTGAACTAACTTTTAAAGCTAAATGTCTTGATACCCAGTCTGGGGGATTTCCATTATGAATTTAAATATTTTTTTGCCCATTTTCTGTCTACCAATTAAATACTGCTGGCAATAGCATCCCACAATTCCCACCTGACCCTAAAGAGAATCAATATATAGCCTAGTATGGAAAGTCTGATCACAAACTGCTCAGAATTAATGAAGAAGACAAGATAATTCTTCCTTTAATAATATGATTGATGCTAAAATTATATATCACACAAACGTTTGAATCATTTCATTAAATCACAGGTGACCTGTGACTGCTGCTTCATTTTCGAAACAAGTGTCATGCGAATGCGAATGCGGTTTTAAGTCAGAGAGGAAAATGCATTAACCCAGTCACAAACGCATAAAAACAGGCACTAAACCATTAACACAGAGTTGTAACGTTGACGTTAGTCACATTTGTAGAAACAGAAGAATACAAAACACTAACTGTTATTAGGCTAACTTACTAGGCCATTATCACAACGAATAATTTACAAGGGTTAGGCCAACATGAGCGAACATCCCACCCAGAAAAAAAAAACTAATTTCTGTGAGATGGCACAAGTGTCCTGTCTGTCTAGTTTAAATAAATAAATAAAAAAACAGGTTACTAAATAAACTTGTTCAAAACAAGAATTACAAATCAACCATAAACTTACCACTGAATTCTTCATGGTGGACTTCACCGTAAATCCCTCCGTTTTCATTTCTTTTTTAGCCAAAGTTTCAAATGCTCTCATTTTCGTACACATCGCTAATTAAGCAGTTTCAGATTAAAATGATCAATACAAATGCATAAGATAAAACAGCACGGAGAACGCCAGCTAACTCATTGGTGTCGCATTAGTGCTCGTCTGTTTGGGTTGCCAAGGACTCACTTGGGGACGCGCTGCGGTTGCTATGGAGGGTAAAAAAAACGGATGTCCATCTTGCTATGGAAACACAACATGCACTCCGTTATCGTTAATCAAACGTCGTTTAAAAATAAAAGGGAAATTATAGTGTTGCAAAATGATAATCAATACCGGAAAGTGTGATTATGTTCCAGTGATATTTGCGTGCATAAGGCATAGATTTTCTCAGCACATCTATCTTTTATTCAGTCTAATTATATTTTTGTTTTTCCAATAATTAGTTTGGGTTTTTGGTTTGACTCTCCTTTGTATTATTAAAAGTAAACGTGAGACCAGTAGCAAGTAACATCCTTAGCATAATTTATACTGGTCTAATGAGTAGACTATTCTGCAGTGATTCTCAACCTTTTTGACAATAAATTTTGTCATTTAATTTAATCTAAAATGCAGTCACCCATATGTTTTGAAATGTAATTTATAGGTCTTAAATTAGGAAATATAATCTACAGTAAAGATTATTGTATGTTATGTTCTTTTTTAAATTATATAAGAAAATAAACTGCATTTTATACACTATATCCTAATAAAGCTTAAACGTTTAGAAACTTTCTTTTTATTAATATATATATATAGGCTATATACATAGAGCATTCAAAAACATTTAAAAAAAAGAATGTCTCCAAACTCTTGACAGATATATATTTTTAAATCATTTTATATCGATTGAACTCACCCCCCTGAGACCCACTGTTGTAGTTCACCTTGGGGCCTCTGCCTCCCTCATCACAGTGCCTGAAGGAAAGATTCGCAGTTGCCCACCTTTGATGATGGCACCGTGTCCATCCTGCATCATCTGCTTAAGCACTGAAGCTATCCTGCAGGTTTACTAGCACATTGTCTGCTAAATCTAGAGAGAATTTCACTGTACTAAATCATTCCACTATAAGAGTTTGGCACTTTTAATCTCTGGTGTGTCTTTGCCTCTGGACTCTTCGCAACAGTAGGCTACAGTAATTAATCTTCAGTGGGGTGTGCAAACAGTTTCTCTGAAAACTCCTATTTGGTTTTTTATGACTCCGCCGAGGAAGGAAATGCTGTGTGTGTGTGTGTGTGTGTGTGTGTGTGTGTGTGTGTGTGTGTGTGTGTGTGTGTGTGTGTGTGTGTGTGTGTGTGTGTGTGTGTGTGTGTTTGAAGGGACATTTTTGCAATGTTATGCTATTAGAGCCGTTTGTGATCATTTTAATGCATCAAAAATCTTTTACAACACACTAACGTTAAGAGTCCCTATAGCCAAATTAACTAGCCATGGTTTTTATATTATCTGCCATCTTGATTTTCCTGTCCAATCGAAACGACACATAGTGGACAGTTTCACATATTCTTACTGTTATCATGCTGTTTTTCCATATGACATTGCTAAAAGAATTGCGCCCAGACACAAACCATTAGATGCTGAGTGCGTGGGCCTCATTTATGCCATTCTCATGGCACTAATGATGTGTATGTGAGTGAGCCCCATTTTGATGTGCCAAGTATGAGTCCCACTACTTCCACCGCACACACATGATATGTAGTGAGTAAACAGCCGACCTTCATCTTCATTATCACGGCCTCCGCTCGTGTTTGATGTGTGTCTCATTTGGCCGCTTCTCTCGGGCCTGATCCAGCATCCCACTGACACAGGCAGCAATTAGACAGCGATCACCAGAAAGTTTGGTGCTGCAGGACTAACAGAGGAAAATGCACGCCTCAGAATAACAGAAGCAGGAGCTGGACACAGAGAAAACAACCGACAGGACTCGTCGGATATGCCAATCAGCATCCCCCAAATGGCCCATTAGGGCTGCGGGTTCGAGTTTCTCTGCAGGACAGCCACAGATACGACACATAAGCATCTTGACTGTGAGGAACTGAAACTGTGCGACTGTAATGAAGAGAAAATGGAATAGTAAACAATGCATCTGAAAGCACATTTTTGTACAGCATCACGAAAATTCATCTGCACAAGAGTTTACTTCAGATTCACAGAGCACGTATAGCAATATTCTCTCAAGTTCGGTTTCATTGTTTACTTGTCTTTTCCCTTCCGCCACTTGCATTTGCTGTTTTGTGAGAGTATGCTAATAATTTAGAAGCTCAGAAGCAGACGCAGCCACCCTACGCATCATATTCTGGTGAATATCTGCTCTAGTGCAAGATAAAATACCACAGAGTTAAGAGTAAATGTGTAAATATATTACACACACCACCTTGGAAAGTTTGGGTTTTGTAATCTGTAAGGTTTTTTTAATGTTTTGGAGAGAAGTCTCTTATCCATACAGCTCGTTTGCACCAGCACAAACCCTCTACTGTCAAGATTTACTAAACACAGTAAAAAAAATTGCGCTGAAAAAGAGTGGACAGGGTTATTTTTGCGGCTGACCTTATTGCTTATGCATTTAGAGAAGTTTCCCTTTCAAATGCAAAATTTAAGGCAGGAGATTATTTTAATTAATCACGCAAGGTGATTTACTAAGGTGTTGTGTAAATGGCCCCTAAATTGGCATAGAATCCTTCTGAATTATAAAAGCTGTTTTAAGTCAGTCTTCTTTTAAAGGCAGTGAAAAACAACACACTCTTAGATAATATTCCAAAGATCAGATCCATACAGCAATCAATACCCTGCAGGGACATATTAAGGCTTTGTAAATTGTTTTTTGTTTTCTGTTGTTGTCATTCATGGTTGGCCTGTTTTAATCTTTTCTGGTGATTATTTGCTCATTCTTTCCAAATCCAGTCTCTGATCCCTTTCAAAACTTTCCCTTTTGACTTTTTTCCATTTGCATGAGAATTATTAACTGAGCTTAATCTAAAGGTTGTAGAATAAAACACAAATTTAGTCGGGATTTTTAATCAGATGGGGCTACTTTCTTTAACCAGTGAATCCCATGGAAAAATTGCTTTAAACAGCACATGAAATCTACTATTTTAGTCTATGCAATTTCATTATTTTATTGCCTTTTTCTATATCAAGTCAACATGAAATTCTATTTGAAACTAAGTTTTCTTTCATAATGTAATGAATGAAAGAAACAGGTTAGTCAATTAAAACTAAAGTTGGATAGGACTTTATGTTATCAATCTGGAATTAATTAAGTGGTGAAATGTGTTACATAGAATTTGCCAAAACCGATGACTAAGCAGCTATCTGGCAATATCCACATGCCTGGCATAAGTGATTTCAGCAAAAAAAAAGTTGATTCAGATGAAGGAGTTTTTGTGATGTACATTTTGATGAAGATATGAAGACAAACATTTTTGTCTTTAGAATAACATTCACTAACAAATCATTCACAATAAGACCTGAAATATATTTTTTAAAATTAAATTGGCTATTGTCAATTTTGATTCGTATTGACTTTAAAGAGTGATATTACCTGGTTAATCTCATTCGCTGACAGTTTGAGATCTTCTTGGGGTCCATTATATTATTTCATTAATCGCATGTTGACTGGCTCATGTGTTCTCCGGGTTCATCTTCAGGAGATCAAATGGGCCTCCACACATATTATGTTCCCTTGCGTGACACCTGAAAGTTCAATAGCAACAGACTGGACTTTAAATTAAGACAAAAATGTGATGCAAATCTTTCAGACACTTACATGTAAAGTAATTTTACCATTATAATCTCTCTCTCTCTCTCTCTCTCTCTCTCTCTCTCTCTCTCTCTCTCTCTCTCTCTCTCTCTCTCTCTCTCTCTCTCTCTCTCTCTCTCTCTCTCTCTCTCTCTCTCTCTCTCTCTCTCTCTCTCTCTCTCTCTCTCTCCAGTCTGACCAGATGGCGTTTCAATAAAATATTTTTAGCACCTCCTTGCAATCTCAGATTGCTGAAGATTATAGAATAATGCAGCGAAAGCGGAACCGGCAGCCTATAATACTTCAACCATTTGCCACTGGATTTTGGGGACAATCAAATGAGGTTACTCGCTTTATTTCGCTTGCAGGTCCCCTGCTTCAGGGGCGTGGTCTCCACCTTGGTAAGGAGCAGCGTGGCTGAAACAGACGTTCAAGATGTTAACGTTGAAACAAATACTCTGGCAGGTGAGCCAGGGGAGTGTTTTTTTTTTTCTCAGTGGACCTGAAAGAGGCCTACTTTCATATCCAAATAGCCCCCCATCACAGACTGTTCTTGAGATCCACGTTAGAGGGGGTGGCTTACCAATGTATGGTCCTCCATTCAGACTGTCTCTAGCTCTGCGCACTTTCATTAAGTGCATGGATGTGGCTCTCTCCCCTCTGAGATAGAAGTGAGTACGTGTCCTGAATTTTCTCTATGACTGGCTCATACTGGCCCAGTCGGAGACCGTGCTGGACGCTCACATATCCTTGCTCCTCAGTCATTTGAAATGCCTGGGACTCAGGATCAACATAGCCAAGAGCTCACTGTCTTTCAGCCAATGGATCTTGTTCCTGGGAGTAGTCCTCGATTCAGCCCAAATACGGGCCACGCTCACGCCAGAGCAACCCTTGACGATTCAACAGCTCACGCCGTCTTTCAGGGTCAGGCTCTCAGCCCCCCTCAGAACGTTTCAGAGGATACTGGGCCTCATGGCCTCTGCGTCACCAGTACTTCAGCTGGTTCTACTTCACATGCGGCAGCCCCCTACAGTACTGGCTGAAACCCTGAATTTCAGCCCACACTTGGCATCTCGGACCCCTCCACATCAGGGTGGATCACGGCTGCATCATACTTCTGACCCCTTGGAAGTAGCCTCGTTGGTTCCAATCCGGCTTAGAACTGGGAAGGGTCTCCAGAAGGAAGGTGGTCTTGACAGATGCTTCCAACACGGTTTGGGGAACTCTGTGCGAGGGCAGGCTGACTTCCGGCTCCTGGTTGAGCGCGGAAAAAAGGATGAAGCGTTTTCATATCGACTGCCTGGAAATGCTGGCAGTCTTTCTGGCCCTCAGAACCTTCCTGCCAGATCTGAAAGGGCACCATATCTTAGTCCAGGCCTATGTACAAACTGGTGAGACGCTAAATTTAATTATTCTACATTTAAAGTACAAAATAAATGGATTTTAATAGTTTTTACACATTTGCATGGTTTAATTGACTGGACTTTAACCACAAAGCCCATGAAACAACCTATGCTTTTAACCATATTTATAAATGATATAAATAAGATATAAGATATTTATTGCTATAAATAAGATATTTATTGCTATTTTACAGTTTTTCTGAATTGCTAAAACACTAAAATCCATTTGCAAAACCAAAGTTGCAAGTGTACAAACCACTTTATTGATTTAATCACACAGTTTGCAGAACTTTAAACACTTCTCATCTGGTTAGACACAACTAGCAAATCGTAATCACTCTTTGTACAAAGATGTAAACACATTGTCCTTTACAAAGTACATGTAGCATTTTGGTGCACTTCAACTCAGAATGGCACAACACAGCCCCCAAAAGTGAAACACAAGCAACACACTGTTGTCATCGGTAACACACAAGCACTCAAAATTGAACACACTTGTTTCAAATCAGTAATGTGTTGCACCTAATCAGTAATCAGGATATAAGAGCCATCTTATATTCAAGAGAAGAAGAGCCATAATTTCCAATGAAATTAGAGCAACACTCATACACCATGTTCTTTTTCATGGAATGAGTATGAGGGAAGCAAGACTACGTGTTCAACCAAATATAATCAGGTTCTCTGTGGCCTCCATTGTCAGGACATTCAGCGAAGAGAACAGGTAAGTGTACTATCATTTGTGGTCCCTCAAACTTCTAGTAGAGTATGTACAGTTGTGGAATGTCTAAGTAAATTACTGTAACATATCTCTAAAAATTGGCCCTTTTATTGCAGTATTACAGTATAATAGTAGTATTACTGTAAAAATAATAGTATGTTATGTATTTGGTGACATTTCAATGCATTAGGCCTGTCTGTACAATTCTAACAAGAGGTTTTATTCGATAGAATTGAAAGACTGCCACATGCCGGTGGTAGGAGAGCTATGTTCTCACAATAGCAGGAGACCATTATTGTCAATATGGTCCTTCAAAATAATCTCATTCGTCTGGGTGAAATACAACAGCGAGTTGAGGAAGACAAGGCAACGTGAACTTTGAAGGAATCAACAGTGTGAGTCTCTCCACAATTGACCGTGTCCTGAAACGCAACCTGATAAGTCTCAAAGAAGTCTATGGTGTACCATTTCAGAGAAATTCTGAAGGGGTAAAAGAGCTACGGTATCAATATGTACAAGTAATCATGTCCAGAGATTATACAGCACGATTGAGTAACTGTACATCTTTACTGTTGAACGTAATGCAGCACATGTATACAGAGGTATGAAGCCTGGAATGCTATGACATTTACGTTACTTCAAAAATGTTACTTTCCATAGAGAACGTTTCAACTGGATTCCATGGAGAGGCCTCATGAGTGCATCGTCCTGGATGAAGCTGGCTTCAATCTCACCAAGAGAAGGAAAGGCCGCAACATTATTGGTCAATGTGCCATTGTAGGCTACAGAGTTATTCACCGCCATGTGACTTTAGGGCCTTACAACACTGCCCATCTTATAATGTTTCTGTAGCCTCTACAGGAAGCACTACTGAGACGTGAACGGAGAGGTGATGAGCAGGCAGAGCATCCCATGTATGTGGTAATCTGAGACAATGTGAACTTTCACCGTGGTCCTAGAATATGTGAGTGGTTTGAAAATAACCCACGTTTTATAAATGTGTGCCTCTCACCATACTCACCCTTCCTTAATCACATTGAAGAATTTTTTTCTGCATGGAGGTGGAAGAGATATGATAGAAATCCTTATGCACAGGAAAATCTCATTCAGTCAATGGATGCAGCGTGTGACAACATTGGAGTGGAAGCGATTCAAGGTTGGATGCTGAGGCAGGATCATCCCAAGACATTGCTATCGATCTGCTGCATGTTTTGTTTGAATACATTTATATATGTGCATGATTGTGCAAGTACTTCATAATAAATATGACTTTCCCCCTGCTCTGCCCTGAGTGCAGTGTTTTACATTTATCTCTGTAGTGTGTAATGACTGCTGTATAGCGTTTATGCATTAGCTGGATGTGTGTGTTATCTGAAAACAGTGTTTGGTTTTGGGTAAAGAAAACATAGTTCTGAAGCAATTGTTTGATATAGCAAAACAAGTCAAAAGTTTTGACAATATAGCTTAAGTCTGGTTATTTGTGTTTAAGGTTTTGAGAAAGCGAGAGAAACATTCAAAAAATGTTTTAGCAATTCAGAAATACTGTAATAATAATAATAACTTGGACTTATATAGCGCCTTTCATGGTACCCAAGGTCGCTTAAGCAGGCAGTTGACAAGTTGTGTGGGTGGGAGCTGGGAGGAGGGGTTTGTGCTGATATAAAGTTGATGTATGTAAATGTATGTAAATGTAAATGGTGAACAGCAGCGGTCCAAGCACAGAGCCCTGGGGTACACCATGGTTGGTGGGTGCTAGATCAGAATTTGAGCCATTTAGAGTGATGAATTGTTTCTGGTCAGTGAGATAGGACCAGAACCAGGACAGTGCTGTGCCACTGAAGCTGATGAGCTCAGAAAGGCGGTGGAGAAGGATTGTACGTGAAACTGTATCAAAAGCAGCAGACAGGTCAAGGAAGATGAGGATGGTGATGAGGCCGTTGTCAGCAACCAACAGGAGGTCATTAGTGAATTTGATGAGGGCGGTGTCAGTACTATGGTGTCTTCTGAAACCAGATTGGTGGGATTCGAAGAGCTCATGGTGGGACATGTGATCTTGAAGCTGGGCAGCCGCTGCCCTTTCCAGGATTTTGCTGAGGAAAGGGAGGTTGGAGATTGGACGATAGTTGTTGGGGTCGTCTGGATCTGAGCCTGGCTTTTTGAGAGTGGGGATGACTGCCGCCATTTTAAAGCTGGATGGTACCACACCAGAGTTAGAGATGCATTTATGATGTTTTGCATTGGGTGGCAGAGGATGGGAAGACAGGCCTGAAGTCAAGACTGCTGGTTGAAGATTTGGCTGAGATTACCAGTTTTGTTACTTGATCAGCATCCAGAGGAGAGAAGACGGATAGGTAGCACTGCGGTAAACCGGCAGCTGAGTGGTGAGAATCCTGTTTGAGCAATGTAGGGCAGGTGGTAATTCCAGGAGTCTGGAGCTGTCGGTAGATGTCGTCCACTTTCTGCTGAAAAAAATCCAAGAACCGGGAGCAGAGGGCTGCATTTGAGGGTTTAGCGGTATCAGGAGATTAGGACAACATGTAGCTGCATGGACCCACTCAAAATGAAGTGAACACACTCAAATGAGGTAATATTCACTGGAATCTCTTTTACCAGGATGTCAGCACGATGAATAACTGCAAGTCCGCCACCACTTCCAAGGCTGCGAGGCTTCTGGATATAGCCATAACCTGGGGGAGTGGCATGGTCGAGAGTTATGAACTCTTGCTGGTTCTGCCATGTCTCAGTAAGATGAGGTCATAGATAAGGAGGGCTTTGTTATTTAATGAGCGAATGTTAGGCCGTGTGTCCACCAAAGCGTTTTTTCACGCGGCTGGCATATTTTTTCAATTGTTTTCAATGGGAGCGCTGCGTTTTTAGAACGCCATGAGCGTAACGAGGCTCTGAGCGTTTTTTTCACGCTGAAGCGCTGAGTGCTTGCCGTTTTTTACAGGTTGCCGAGAGTTGAAGAATGTTCAACTTTGGGTAAAACGCAGCGCTCATCACTATCGACCAACTGTCACAACAATTCTTTCTGTACAACGACGTCAACCAGCAGAGCTAACCGAACAAAATGGATGAAAAATACATTTTTAGTATGAATTATATGCGAAATCAGTTACAAGTAAACTGTGCTAGGGATATTCTTTATCAATGAATCGTCTCAACTGAAAGAAACGTTTTAGCCTCAGCTGGCTAAAAACGTATTGGTGAATGATTGAATGATTCCCTGGTTATTGCATTGTCAGGGGTGACAGTGTTGTCCACACAGACCAAAGATCGCAGATTTGCATGAGATGGGCGGGGTTTGCATCGATGATGTCACCACCGTGACACATAGCACCAAACAGCCTGGACAGGCAAAGTTTCGTGAGAGTAAACAAACATATGATGGGCAGCCCTATGAATATAGGGGAAACGATGCAGGAGATGGAGAGATTTTATCACCTCAGGGCAACTTGGAAATGTATTAGAGCTAAAACTCATGAGTTCCACTGCGGTATATTTGATGAATGGCATAACCGAGGGGCAGCAAGCAGTTGCTAGCATCCTAGCTTGGTTTGCTTATTCCATAACAGTGACAGGAGGCCAGGAAGACCACAGCACAGCGAAGGAAAAACGTCTTTTAGATAGTAGTTTCAGTTACCAGCAGAAATGGACCTGACTGGGATCCACGGTAGGTTACTGTACTTCAGTAGCAGGTGTCATCTGATGGGTTGATGGTGTAGAATTGCAGCGGTAAGCAGCGTTAGACAGCCGTGACAAACACAGCAGGACCGAGCAAAACAACAATTATGATCCCGACACTAATATAATAATTAAACAATCTATATTGAATTATATAGTCAAATCACTTAAGTAATTATTTCTATTTATATCAAATGGGTTTTAAGCAGTATTTCATTTGATTTGGACAGCTGTTGAATATTTCAAATACTGAGTTACCAAATTAAACCAGGCAAATTAGGCAAACTAAGTAGATTAATTTAAATACATATTAACAAACTCTAATTGTTAAACGAAATATAAACATATACATGCATAAGCATATTATAACACACTACACCGAAAAACACCATATATATTAAAATTACGCTACTTAATAACAATGGCGCGATTTACACTGCTTCATTGAACACTATTGACACACTGATAACAGCAACTAGCAAGCATAACAACGTTCAGTGTTTCTTAATCAGCAGAGCTTCAGAGCTTACCGGCTGTCACTTCAGAGTTCTTTGGTGAGTACCCGATCCCTCACAGTGTTTTTAAAACAGACATCAAGCTCTAATACTCGAGCCAGCACTGCTGTCTGCCGTAGCATCAGCTCCCGGTGCACACAAACAATAGCAACGGTGCCTTGGCTTATCCGGCCTTGGCATGCACAACGGATTGCAAATTGCAGATTACCTTCACCTGGTACTAATGAGGGAATGCGGGTTGACGGGCGATTTGCCACAACAGGCACCACCCAACCTGCGGGCAGATTGAACCAAGGGGCAGACATGCTGTCCCGGGGCAACGTGTCCTCGAAAGAGTGGACACTTTACCCCCAGATAATTCGTTTGATGTGGAGTATCTTCGGGAAGGCAGAGGTCGACCTCTTCGCCTCAGAAGACAACTCTCACTGCCCAATATATTTCTCGAGAGACAGGGACATGCTGGCCCACGAAATGGCCCAGCCTTCCCCTATACGCCTTCCCTCCAGTTGCGCTGCTCCCTCAGGTCATCAGACGGATCAGGTAGGCCCCCCTGGTTGATTCTGGTGGCCCCCCTCTGGCTGAACCAACCGTAGTTCCTAGAGTTGACACAGCTGTTCTAAGCAGCCCCGTGGCCAATTCCCCTGAAGAAGGACCACCTTTCCCAAGTGAAAGGAACAATCTGGCACCCCCAACCAAAGTTGTGGGCCCCTCAACCCTGGCCCCTCGACGGGAGCCGATGGACCTTTGTCCTGAACACTATTTCTAAGGTCCCATCCACACTACTACGTTTTAGTTTAGAAACAGAGACCTGTAAGGAACTCAGCTTTTTGGAAATATTAATAATCAATAATATCTTGTTATTATTAATTATAAATATTTGGGTCAGTTAATTGGATTAACTTGATGTGGCTGAATTAATATTACAATCAATAAATCAGTTCTTCCAACGAACTATTTTGATTATTAATTTATTCTAATAAAGGGTATCTTCCATGGCCACCGAAGAATAATTATTTCTTCGCCTGTACAGTACTTTGAGCCAGTAGCAAAAACCGTGATCGTAAAGTGACTTGTATTGCAAACAAAACAGAACCAAATACATATTATGTACAAGTTTTATTAACTAAATATAGATATTTATATGAATATAAATAAACTAAACAACATACACACATGAATACATAAATAGGTTAGTGATAGGATGAAATTGGAAACCGGAAGAGGGTCTATGAGAAGAACCATCAGAATTTCATTTTCACATTTCATTGAATTGAATACTTGCATTTGTAATGGGAACAATTCTTGAAGTTGTTGAAAATTGGAGTCGTTGATGGTTCCGGCAGTGTCAAGTGGAAGTTGGTCGAGCGTTCTCTTTCTCCAGGAACGCATGACTGGTTTGGTGAAGGCCTGGGACTCTGTTGAGGCCACGCCGAGCACCCAGGAGAAGTGAGGAAGTCGGAAGGATGGGTGATTGGAGTCGTTGTTGGTTGGAGTCTTTGTTGGTTGGAGTCTTTGTTCCAAAACTCATGAGATTGTCCTTGGTTCTTTGTGAGAGAGTCTTCTCTCTTTTCCATGAGGCCGGATCTGGTTGGAATCGAGGCCTGCTGGGCCCTGGGGCCCCCGTGGAGGGGGAGGGGGCTCCCCAGTCTCACCAGAACAGTGTTGCGGCTGGATGAAAAAACTAAGAGAGGGAGGTCACATGTGGGCTGTCTCTAATAAGGCCTGGAGAAGATCCTCCCCTAAGGGTTGAACTCGACCTATGAGTAAGGTGACATGTCCGAGAGGGGAAGCGGCTCTTAGTTGATTTATGGTCTTTGTCCCCAGCATGCTTAGACTGTTCATTCAAGCTCAAATAGACATAACAAATTCACATTGCATTCTAAGAGAAGGTGATGTACATCAAAGTGTGTGTCATTAAATGAGGATTAATTTGCTAGGAAGCATGATACAGGTGAGGTTATATTGACCGTTGGGTGGTTGTTCAACCACATACACCCCAATCAAACATACCATGTTGTTATACCTAATAGTACACGAGACAGTAAATCATCACAGTTTCTGTGAGGCATGTTCCTTCATAGATCAGAGTAACACCGCAAAGTTTATTTAATTAAAGATGGTCTCTCTCTCTTAAGCATGTGGCGCATGTGGCCACATTCCTTTGAGGTCGTAAAGTCTGTTATCAGTCTTAAAGTGTTCTGTAACCGGACACCCGGCTGACAAAGTAACTTCATTTGTGAGGTTAGTTTTGGGGGAGAGTTTCATAGACCTTTATATTCGTTAAATATAGTGAATATGAATAATTAGTGTGTGTCTGATTGGTCCAGACCCTACAGACCTTTTGCTATGTTTGCACCTCCCGTCCAGACTAAAACGGCAAAAACGAAGACCTAAAAGGGAGAAATTTAGAAACGCTGCCGACCCCGTTTTGCGTTTTGAATCTCCGGAGGGCGTCTTAGTGAAGACAGGTCAAAATGCAGGACTTTAGAAACGATGACGCAGAGGCTCACGCTCAGCTTTCTGATTAGGTGTCACCAGTCATCCTTCCCTGATTCGTCAGCCACCCATCACATGACCCGTCCCCGGAAGAAAACATACGACATGACTTTGATGTCTTTGCTAGCAGCTGTTGTGCAAGTAAATTCTGCATTTTACAATGCTATAACTGCCTACATGCGCCGGAGGCAAGCTATTATTCGAGCGATCTGTGACAATTCACGTCTGCAGCGGCGGTATCGACCGTACATGGAGCGTTGGTTTTGGGTTAAGCCAGGAAGAACCAGCGCATGGTGTGATCATTTTATCAATGAAGTGGTGGTTCCTGAGGAATAGTGCGAAAACTTTCAAATGTCCAGATCGGCACTTATCAACCTCAGCGAAAGACTACGTGGAAGGAGCAACAACAAAAATGAGGGACCCCGTGGATGTACTAAAAAAGGTAGCGTGCACGTTGTATTACCTGAGTGATGAGGGGAGACTTCGGATAACCGTAAATGCATTTGGACTATCCCGACAAGTTGTTTCAGTAATCATCCGACAGGTCTGTAAGGCCATCGCCATTTTCATGGGTCCAGACTACATTAAAACACCGAGCACAGAGGCCGAGGTGAAGGATCTTGTGAACTTCTATCGGACACACAGCATGCCACAATGCCTGGGGGCAATTGACTGTATACACATCGAAATCAAACAACCCTTAGCCAACTCAACAGACTACATCAACAGAAAGGGAAAACATTCTTTGAATGTACAAGCTTTGTGTGACCACCAGTATCGTTTCATGGATGTTGTTGTAAAATGGCCGGGGAGTGTGCACGACGTGCGCATATTTGCCAACTCAAAACTGTGTGCTGACCTAAAAAATAGGACAATACCCTCCTGCCCTAGAGAGTTAGTGGAAGGTGAAGATGCTGTCCCCGTGTTTCTTCTGGGGGATACAGCTTATCCCCTTATGCCGTACCTCATGAAGGAGTACCCCAACGGCGGAGTTACTCCACAGGAGCACTATTAAGGCCTATCTCTTTGCAAGGCGCGCATGGTGATCGAATGTTCATTCCGACGTTTGAAGGCACAGTTTGTGGCTTTGAGAAGGCAGATGGACATAAACAGGAAGGACCTTCCTTTTGTGATCTATGCTTGCTTTGTTCTGCACAATTATTGTGAAATGAACAATGACACTGTAAACGAGCAATGCATAAATGCTGCTCACCAGTACAACAGGGATTTCCAGCCACACATGAGAGATTGTAATGTGAGAGCATATAACAATGAAAATGAAGGGAAACGAGTGAGACGTGTGTTGAAGACATTTCTTGACCCTTAACTAAAACGTATATTTTTAACGTTTATAAAAAACAGTTTTCCCAGTACAGTGAAAGTATTCCTTTGCTCTGACTGCCATGTGTTTTCTAAATGTGTATACGGTTATTAAATGTAACCTAAAAAAAGATGTGATTGAATAAAAAGTAAAAATTTTGAATCTAAAATTGAGTATGTGAGTGTACACTGATGGAATAGATGTTGTCATCCTCTCTCTCTGGTGTGTATACATGTATCTAAATATCTCTGTAGATATATCTATATACCTAGAGATATAGATATTGATAGATGAAAAAGACAGCAAATACAAAATGAATAAGTTGTTTAAATGTCTTTATTAAAATAATTTCTACTGTGCAAATAACAAATTATTAACACCAAAATAAACACACCATGCAAATATAAATATATATACAAGATCACTGTTTTTTAAGTCGGCTGTACTAAAAAACATCTACAAATGTGTGTAGTCTCCTTCCTTTCAGGTGGACTGCTTTGGTGCCTATGTCCAGGGGAATTGTATTCCTGGAGTGGCCTTCTTATTGGCATATGTCCATGGTTATATGGGTTATCAAGGGTGTGTGGTGACTGTGGAGGCATATAATGTTGGGTAGGCCTACCTGAACCCACAATATGCTGTACTAGAAGTTCAATATTTGAGTTCAGACGGTCCATTGTAGATGACCACCGGTACATTGTCTGCACAAAGTGATCATCTGTTGCCTGTAGTCTGTTAAGGAGCTGTCTCTTTATGTCCAAGTCTTCCTGTGCAACAGAATCTGCGGAGAGTTTTCTCTTCAGTCGTTCTCTCCTGTGGCCACACAGGGTAGCGGTGAGTCTCTGGCGTCAATTCCCCGTCATCTCGGCAGACACAGCACTCTCTTGAAACTGGTCCGCAGATGACCCAGCGCCAGTTGGGCTGGAAAACTCCTCCGGGGCCTCCACCCCCACGTCGCCGGTCTCGATACCCACAGGAATCACAAGCGTTGCAGGAGAGCCTCCCCAAATCGACTCGCATAGCTCAAAATAGAGCAAAACTACTCGGCCATGGCCACTTCGACGACCAGCATCGACAGCTCGCCTGTAGCTGATTCGTACTTCCTTGAGTTTTGTAGGCAATTGCCCTGTGAACACAAAACACGAAACAGTTTAAAATTAATGTTTTTGTATAACTAGCGTTACTACCTCCCCCCCAACACAAAAGGAGTTTTAGCAACTCTCACATTAGCTAGGCCTGTTAAAACACATCCAGGCAAACCACGTAAAATCAAGCGTTATAGTTAAAGTTTTGCCTACCATACATACCTTTAGTGATTTCGTCCTTATTATGGGGGTACACCTTTCCCATTGTTGTGGCTTGCTCCCGGTAATGCTCCCGGTACCTTTCCAATATGTCGCCGTATTTGGTTTGCGACGACTCACAGTCTGTGTTTTCTGCTGCCATGGCTGTTTTGTATTCTCTTGTAACTTTAAGTAAAAGTTCCACCTCGTCGTCGGTCCATGAAAAGAAATCTCTGGTCTTCGCCATTGCTAACCTTTTGCAGAGGTAACTTAGCTTCTTTCTTCTTCGTCAAATCTGAGGAATAGTCAATCTGTTTCCTGTTTACACCGGCACACGCATGCCCAGTGTAGGTGAATAGTCACGTGATCCGCGTTTTCAGTCGTTTTAATGTAGACGGAGATCAATTCTAATACGCAGCTAAAACGCTGGTGTGGACAGAGATCGTATTCGTTTTAATTCTCCGTTTCTAAACTAAGATGCAGTAGTGTGGATGGGGCCTAAGGCTAGAGCCCCGTCCACAAGATGCATCTACGCCCTTAAGTGGTCTGTTTTCTACAGCTGGTGTGTAGTTAAGAGTGAAGAGTGACATTTCACTGGTACTGTCATTCTTTCAGGAGCTGCTGGTTAAGGTTCGGACCCCTTCCACGCTCAAAGTCTTTGTGGCTGCCATAGCAGCTTTCCGCGCTCCTGTGGCCGGCCAGTCCATAGGCAAGAACAGCCTGGTTGTTCGTTTTCTGAAGGGGTCGAGGAGGCTAAACCCACCCATCCCCATCTCGGTTCCTACATGGGACCTGTCTATGGTCCTCAGGGCCCTCCCTTCAAAGCCACTGCAGCTGGCCGAATTATGGCCCCTTTCGTTAAAGACCGGTCTCCTGCAAGAGACTCTGAAGACTGGAGTAATGGCTGCTTTGCCATCACAGGAATAAATTGCATTTTAAAATATATTTAAAATAGAAAACAGTTATTCTAAATGGCAATAATATTTCACAATATTACTGTTTTTACTTTGGTTATGATCAAATAAATGCAGCCTTTGTGAGCTTTAGAGACCTTAAAAAACATTGAAAACTTGTGCTGACCCCAAACTTTTAAACAGAATTGAATGTTTTGCTTAATTAATAAGCAAGACGAGTACATACTTCATAATGGAGTTAGCTACAGCACTGCATGATAAACAAAAGAATATCAGAAGAAGAATACTAGCCATGAAATGTTTTAGTTATTTTGTTAATAAATACCAGCTGCTTTGTAATGCACAACCTCATAATCATGTCACAGTCAAACTGTTTAGAGATCAAAGTCCTTGCTATTGCCTGAGTTAATGTTCACAACATACTAATTCACATTGGGAACTAGGGAACAGAATGACAGCCAGAGAGATGGAGAGGGACAGCAGATGAATATGAAGAGAGAGGGTGGAGTGAGAAAGGAAAGAATGGGCTGTGCAACATTCTGAGCTGATATTTCAGCATGTCAGTGTGGGTGTGGGAGACAAACACATGAAGAGAGAGAAAAAGCTTTAATATAAAGGGAATAAAGCAATACTCTTGTAGGTCACATCCATACTGTCAAGAATCTCACACTATTCTGACCTTTGACCTTCACTCTCCAATCTCATCTGGATAAAGAAAGCATTTAAACTCTGTTCTCCACATGAAAGCACCAGACAAAAAAACAAAAACAAAAAAAAAACACACGACCTCTAGTGTCTCCTCGAACTCCATATTTCAGCAAACACACAGAGGAAATGAGATTATTAAAAAAAAGGCATTACTTTGGCACGGTACACATACAAGATACACATTCAGTAGGGCATTACTAGGCTGAATATTTGCAGTGAGTGCAACAGAGTCAAGAAATAAAATAGTGCAGCCCCTCACACAGCCCCAAGAGAATCTACATTGAAAGACAAAGTATGTTTCAGTCGTTTTTATGACAAAACCTCATAGAGCCAAGACTCTGCGTCAGATCACACTGGGATTTTCATTTCAATCCTAGGTAGGAGAAATAAAGAGGAAGAGTGTTTCAGGATTCAGGAACTGTATCAGCTTTCCCAGTATGAAGTGCTTAGAGGGGACACGGTGTTACCCAGGAAAAGACAGGAGAAAATATATATTTTTATTTTTCCCCCACACTGCTTACCATAGCGAATAGAGGTCTCACTCTTGATCTGTCTTATCTTTGGCCAAGAGGTCACAGGGTCAAGTTCATAATGGATGTCATACTCATAGCTTATGTGTGGAACAAAATGTTCTGTGCATGTCTGGGTTTTTATGTATGTGTCAGGCTGCTTTGTGTGTTTTAGCTGTTGTTTCTGGGCTCTCAGCCAGCTCACTCTGAGATACCTCCCCTGGGTCTTTCCCCCAGAAGTATGTGTCTTTCTGTCCCTCTTTGCAGGATGGACAGTTTGCTACTAAATACTCACATTGTAGAAATCTGTAATTTGTCTCTTGTGTCAACTCCATTTTGAGGCAAGACAACCTGTAATAAGAAGTATAGCTGATAATTAGGGGGATTTTTATTGTCTGAACAATGAAAAACATATAGTGGCAGGTCAGCAGAACTGTATGGGAAACTATAAATATTAGATGAAAAACTTAAAATAAAGGTACAGCTTTATTTCTACTTAAAATGCAATCGCTCATCTTGATGTATGGACTGGGCAAATGTCTATTGTCAATTTACGTGCAAACTGTTGCTTGTTACTGTGAAGCGAATTAAACGTATTATTATTATTATTATTATTATTATTATTATTATTATTATTATTATTATTATTATTATTAAAAAAGATAAAAGTTTGATAAAAACAAGTTTTGTTTTGTTACTTCAATTACAATTAAAATTAAACTGAAAATGCATATTTAAAAGACATAAGGGCAGTTTCAACCGATTTTTAGCATTATAATCCTCCAAATGCACACACTAGAAGATTCGTCTGGACCGTGAGACCACACAATGTCGATTGTAGTAACATTTTCACAGTGAGACGAGATCTCACAAAGACTCGCTTGAGAAGAAAAACAAAAGGAGGGCAATCAACTGTAAGACTGGAGAAACTGGAAGAACTGGAACAGAGGGCTACTCTCTGAGAAAACAAAGGAAATTAACATTTGAACTGTCTTGCTACACCATCCCCATTCGAGACACGGTCACACTTGAGTTGATCACCTCACAATTTACAGATCATTCCCTTCGCACATCCCTACCTGAATTCACGCAAAAATCTATATAGTTTAATTTGAACAATTATCATACAGTATTACACATGTTTGATATCATTTGAAATGTCTCAATGCGACTGGTACAAATGTCTCATTCCCAAAGAAGTAAACCAAAAGGTAAAAAAGTTCTTAAGAGTTTAGAGATAACTTGCACACAGAGGAGGGTGTGTCTACCAGGCAAATGGCATCCTGCCCAAAAGGTGTAAACTCTGAATGCAAATTCCCAGTGTTAGCAAATGTTTCCATGTGAAAGAAGTTTCTGTCTATATAAAGAAATGCAACGAGAGGCTCAGGGCGATTTGTATCTCAAATTAACCGGAGTGTGTGCCAGACAACACATGTATTTTCTAATGTCAGGTTCGCATCTTTTCTCTTTATTCCAGAGCATTTGATGTTTTTTATTTATTATCTTTGAACTGATTATGAAATTGGCATGATACATTTACCTGACATAATAAATTGTTGCATTTGATTTTATTCTGACTGACTCTGAAATTGTTTTCCCAAGTGGATTAAACGGATTTGTATGTTACCGCAAGACTGCATCAGATTAGTGATGACTAACATTTGGGACTGTAAGCCCGGCTCAATCGGCCCAAAGGAGGTTTTCTGATCAGTGGGTGAAGGTCTCTGCGCGTTACCGTCTTTCCCCATGGCAAAGTAATTTGATTAAATGAAATACATTTTCTCATATTTATTAATTCATTATTTCATCTGACTCCATAAATGAAAAAGAATTTAATGATATCTGTGCATCATTAAATGTGAACGATTGTTTGACTATTCTTTTTAACTCTTTACTGAAAATAATGTCAGAGTTGATTAGAATAAAATCAAATGTTTACAATTTATTATGTCAGGTAAATGTATCACGCCAATTACATAATCAGTTCAAAGATAATAGATACAAACATTAAATGCTCTGGAATAAAGAGAGAAGATGCAATACCTTGACATTATATATTTTATGAGTGTCTGCAGAGCTGTCAGAAGAGGCGGAGGTTTAGCTGCTCTTTATAAAGATGTCTATCAATGTAAGCAAATATCATTTGGGAATTACCCGTCTTTCGAGTATCTGGGTATTGTGTTAAAAGGTGCTCCACGCATTTTAGTTATCATTGTTTACAGGCCTCCAAAATACTCTCCAGCTTTTGCTGAGAACTTAACAGAACTGTTATCAACAATTTCCTCAGAGTTTGACTGCTTTGCCATTGCTGGAGATTTTAACATTCACATAGATAATGCAGAAAACAATATGGCAAAAGAAATCAAAACTGTTTTAAAAACTTTTGATCTGACTCAGCATATACATGGACCCACACATAATCGTGGACACACTCTAGATTTACTTATCAGTAAGGGTCTAAACATTTCATCAATTGTTATTAAGGATGTAGCACTGTCTGATCATTTTTGTATTTTCTTTGATATATTGATCTCTCCTGCCATTGAAGCTAGATCTGTGTCTGTCAAGAAGAGATGCTTCAATGAGAACACTAGTGTACTATTTATGAAGGCTATATCTTTAACACCAAGCATATCTGCTGACTCTGTTGATTTTCTCCTTGATTCTTTTAACTCAAAAGTTAAGAGTGTAATTGATGATATTGCTCCTGTGAGAGTCAGGAAGAAGAGTGGCAGACAAAAAGCACCTTGGAGAAACTCAACAGCAGTGCAAAATATGAAAAGACAATGCAGAAAAGCAGAGCGCATGTGGCGGAAGACAAAACTTGTAGTCCATTATAACATCTACAAAGACAGCATCCATGCTTTCAATAAGGAACTAAGCAAAGCTAGACAGACTTTCTTCTCGAATATTATAAACAGCAATATAAACAACACGCACACTCTTTTTGCTACAGTAGAGAGACTGACAAACCCCCCAAGCCAGATTCCCAGTGAAATGCTCTCAGTGAGAAAGTGCAGTGTGTTTGCTTCTTTCTTCTCTGAGAAAATCAATAATATCAGAAAGGTGATCAGCTCATCCTTGAGTTGCGCTGGTGTCAGGCAGATCAGACAACAGCCTGAGAAAGTAGCCACTATGTCTGATTTCGAAGAAATTGATGGCAAAATTTTGGAAGAAACCGTACAGCAACTAAAAACATCAACCTGCGCCCTTGACGCACTTCCCACATCTTTTTTCAAAAATGTGTTACACAGCTTAGAAGCAGATCTCCTAGAAGTGGTAAATGCCTCACTTCTCTCTGGGAGTTTTCCGACCTCCCTGAAAACTGCTGTTGTCAAGCCCCTCCTGAAAAAGAGCAATCTGGATAAGACCATATTAAACAACTATAGACCGATCTCAAATCTTCCTTTCATAGGCAAGATCATTGAAAAAGTTGTCTTCAATAAGCTGAACAAATTCTTAAGCTCGAATGGATACTTTGACCATTTTCAATCTGGTTTCCGACCGCACCACAGTACAGAGACCGCGCTCATAAAAATAATAAATGATATTCGCTTAAATACTGATACAGGCAAATTATCAGTGCTGGTACTACTCGACCTCAGTGCTGCATTTGACACTGTCGATCACAACATACTTCTTGACAGGCTGGAAAACTGGGTCGGGCTTTCTGGGATAGTCCTAAAATGGTTCAGGTCATACTTAGGAGGCAGAGGTTATTATGTGAGTATAGGAGACCATAAGTCTGAGTGGACATCCATGACATGCGGAGTCCCGCAAGGCTCAATTCTTGCGCCACTCCTATTCAACCTGTACATGCTCCCAATGAGCCAAATAATGAGAAATAACCAAATCGCTTACCACAGCTATGCAGACGATACACAGCTCTACTTATCCCTATCGCCTAACGATTACAGCCCCATTGACTCCCTTTGCCAATGCATTGATGAAGTAAACAATTGGATGTGCCAAAACTTTCTTCAGTTAAACAAAGACAAAACTGAAGTCATTGCGTTTGGAAACAAAGATGAAGTTCTCAAGGTGAACGCATACCTTCAGTCTAGGGGTCAAACAACTAAAAATCAAGTCAGGAATCTGGGTGTGTCTCTGGAGTCAGACCTTAGTTTCAGTAGTCATGTCAAAGCAATAACTAAATCAGCATATTGTCACCTGAAAGATGAAAGATTAGATGCTTTGTTTCCAGTCAAGACTTAGAAAAACTTGTGCATGCTTTCATCACCAGTAGGGTGGATTATTGTAATGGACTTCTCACTGGCCTTCCCAAAAGACCATAAGACAGTTGCAGCTCATACAGAACGCTGCTGCTAGGATTCTGAGCAGAACCAGAAAATATGAACACATCACACCAGTCCTCAGGTCTTTACACTGGCTGCCAGTTACATTTAGGATTGATTTTAAAGTATTATTACTGGTATATAAATCATTCAATGGCCTAGGACCTCAATACATTGCAGATATGCTCAGTGAATATAAACCCAACAGATCACTCAGATCATTAGGATCACATCGGCTAGAAATACCAAGGGTTCACTCTAAGCATGGCGAGTCTGCTTTTAGCAACTATGCCAGCCGCAGCTGGAACCAGCTTCCAGAAGAGATCAGATGTGCTCCTACAGTAGTCACATTCAAATCCAGACTCAAAACACATCTGTTCAACTGTGCATTTAGTGAATAAGCACTGTGCCACTGTTTGTCCGACTGTTTGCACTGTATTTTATTTTATGTTTTAATTATTCTGATTTCATTTGATTATTTCTGTATTTTATCTTTTATTCTAAACTGTTTTAATTATTCAGATTTCTTTTGATTATTTTAATTTCTTCTATGTAAAGCACTTTGAATTACCATTGTGTATGAAATGTGCTATATAAATAAACTTGCCTTGCCTTGCCTATAAAATACATGATGCAAAAGTGTTTTCCTTACACTTCATCATGGGATAGTCTGGCTTACAGAATCACGCCAGCCTCTCGTTGCATTTCATTATATAGACAGACCAAGGCAGAAACCTCTTTTCCAATGTAAACATGAGTTCACAGTGGGAATTTACATTAATCACCGCCCCAGACTTACTTGGGGCAGAAAATGATTTACATGGAACCATTTGCTAACAATGGGAATTTGGTTTGAGTTTACACCTTCTGAAAGCAGGAGACCATTTGCCTGGAAGACACACCCTCCTATGTATGCAAATTATCTCTAAACTCTTAAATACCTTATTACCTTTTGGTTTACTTCTTTGAGAATGAGACCTTTGTACCAGTCACACTGAGACATTTCAAATGATATCAAACATGTGTAATACCGTATGATAATTATTCACATTAACCCATATAGATCTCAGCATGGTTGTAAAAGAGAGAAATTCAAATTTTAATTTCCTTTGTTTTCTCAGAGAGTTGCCCTATCTTCCAGTTCTTCCAGTTTTTCCAGTGTTACAGCACTAATTCAAGTGTACTTGGTTTGCAAAGACAAGAAGTGAATTTCCGTTTAGGGCAGCAAAAATGCTGTTTGACCAATCTAAAGCTGGGTGTGAGGACCTCAAAGCGACATAGTTTCCTAATATGAATAGATAAATATAAGTAAAGAGTTAAAAAGAATAATCAAACATTCGCTCACATTTAATGATCCTCAGATATCATTAAAACCTTTTTCATGTATGTAGTCAGATGAAATAATGAGGTAATAGAAAATGTATTGCATTTAATCTTGTTGTGTTGCTTAACCCTCTGGGGTCCGAGCAGGGCCAGAGTGGGGCCACTTTTCAGCCCGGGAGTTTCAGGCCTAAGACCGGCCCACTTTTTCCATGGTGGTGGAAATTGGATGAATAAAAGCAAAAGTTCAGCTCTTACTATTGTGTAGTTTTCATTAATACCATGGTTCAACAATAATGTAAAGGTTAAATAGTAATTCACTTAAGCTGAGAAGTTAACAAAAAATATTCCACTATTCCACAAGGATATTGATAAATTAACAAAAGCATTGGCTACTGATCTTTTACATTAAATAACTTTTATTCACATTGTTTACTCTGGTATCCTCTCTACCTGTCCCTGTAGTCATGACCTCCTCATATTTAGCATGGGACTGGCTTATCTGCTGCTCAGAAGCTACAAAAAAATAATTAAGAGGTCATTTTACTGCATACCATAGGCGTAATTTGCAGGTGGGGCGGTTGGGACATGTCCCCACCACTTTTTGCCAGGGTCGATTGTGTCCCCACCACTTTTGAAACATCTCGCGCACGGATGTACCAATACAAATAAATAAAACATCTCGTTAACTCTAGAGCATTCATTTCGTTCGTTTGTTAAATAAGAGGCTATCTGAAATGTGTTGTTTTTTAAATCAAGTGACCAAAGTGCTCGTTGCCGCTGCTATCGAGACATCAGTGCCGCGGATACAGAGTTCTGTTGTGACTCACGCACAACCTTCACACAGACTCGCGCTTCAATCCGTTGCGGAGAGACTCACTCCATTTGTTACGGTGCAATCACAAAACATAATGCACAAAAAACATGTTCCTGCTTGATATACAACCACTAATAAACAATCGGTTTTGATGAGGGGGGAAAAAAACTATACAACTTAGTGCGGATTAGAACCCAGAACCTCTGACACGCTTGGCAAAAGTTCTACCACTGGACCATTACAGTACATGGAGCGAACAATCAGATCTATGTATCTAATCATGTGAAAATTCTCGCCACCAACACACTTGGTAGAATACAGTAACGCGCCATATATTGGGTGATAAAAAGGCTAATATTTTAATTAAATTTAATATTTTGCTTGTGAATAGGTTGACAACACTACAACGGTATTAGCCGAATAATAGTTGTTGCCACTTGTGTTTGTCCTCTTGAAAATAAATCTGTAAGCACATTTGGCCGCATCCTCCTCCAATGCCTTTCTTTTTTTCAACCTGGCTTTTTCACCCCCTCCTGGCCTCTTCCTCCCATCCATCCTCCCTTACCCCTTTTCCACCAAAGCATTTTGAGAGCCGGTTCGGAGCCGGTGCCTACTCGCGAACCGGTTCTTTGTGTTTCGACAGCCAAAGAACCGGTTCTCGGCCAGGAAAACTGGTTCCAAAGCGGCACCAACTCTTTGCTGGACTATAACCAGAGAACCGTTCTTTTACCACCGTGTCATGCTTACGGCGGGGCTGGAGGCCGGTTTAGATGTGTCCTAAACATATTTTATGACCGCAAAGCCAGGAGAAACATTTGCAGAAACACGATGTAGTCCACCATTGTAATTATTATGCTTGAAGTTGGCGCAAGCGTTTCTAGCTTTTTTTAAATTTTATTTTTTTATTTAAAACATTATGTAAGCAAAGAAGAAAACAGTCAAAATATAGAACAAATAAACGGAAAGAAAAAAAGACACAAGACAGAGGTACATAACTAATCAGAAATGATTACATATCAAAGGAAAAGATTAAAAGACTTACTTATTTCAATTGTTTTTAAAGCCTTCATGGTACACAAGTTAGAGATAATCCCAAAATAATGTACTTGCTAGCGTTTCTGTATGGCGACGTACACAGTGACGTAACGACGTCGTTCGCTGGGCGCTCTAGTCAGTGGGAAAACAAACCGGTTCTGAGAAGGTTCGCAAGTTGAACCAACTCCGAACTAACTTTGAACCAGCACCAGTTCCGAACCAGTCCTTTTTTGGTGGAAAAGGGGTACCTGACGCGTACCGTTACAGTAGGGCCAGCCCAGCTATCAGTAGCCTACCTGAGAAAACGTTTTGGAAAAGACGGGCTATGGACCCAACCAACTCTATTTGGGAGGAGAGGGGAGAACTCCGTCACATGGTACAACCCTTGCATTCATAGGCTGCGCGCTGCGGTGTCAGAAAGCGGAATGTGTGTAGCCTTATTTAAGAGAAGATAGACTAACGAACATTTTACAAATGTAAAAAAATAAAATAAAAAAAATTATTCCTCCACCGGCCCAAAAGTGAAGCGGCCCACCGGGAATTCTCCCGACTCTCCCGGTTACCCACTCCGGGCCTGGGTCCGAGGTGTTTTCTGGGTCCTGGAGTTGTTCTGACATGCTCTGACATTTGTGCTTATTTCTGTTACTTGTGACATTTTCATGGCTAAAGTCTTATAATCCTATATTCAGCACAAACTCTGCTACAGTATTATGTCAGCAGCATACATGTAAAAGTTTGTAGTTTTGAGATAGTGGTGTTTATGTGTGGTTTGTGAAAAAACAAAAAGAAATTGTCACTGAAATAAGGTCATAAAACCCATACTTATTATTTCTTCACAAGACTTTTGAAAATTGTATCACATAGCCTAGAGTATTTGCTCCAAAACTATGTGAAAATCATCCTGACTACCAAGGGCGTAGGTTTAGGTGGGGACGCTAGGTACTTGTCCCAATCAATATTTTGAGATGACAAATTTGTCCCCACCAATATTTAGCAAGCTCCTTTGAACTGCTATTTTGATATTTGCGCTGCATTTGGATCTTTGCGCTGCTATTTGGATCGATTCCAACGGCCAGGACGACGACAGTACAAGATACGCCGTAATTTGATTGGCGGCGGGGTATCTGACAGGCAGGCTACACGCGCGGGCCGGGACTACTTTATGTGCTTGCACTCACTGGCAGCGTGGTGTGGGCTGTCTCTCTGCCTGCCATATTCAAAGGCCAGAGTAAAACATTTTAATATTCCGTTTTTTATCCCCTTTTTGTACTTTGTAGATCAGCTATGTCACCCAAGAAGAAGAAAGGGGACATACAAAGCTTTTTTCATAAAGCAGAGTGTAAGTAGGCAAAAATAACTAGTCGGAGAAATAACTAGCAGTTAGTAGTAGCCTAGTGACTGACCAGGCTTTCAAATGCAGATTCTACTGTGGAAAATAGTATTAACTGGTGATCCTGGTTACCCAGGATATTGTTACAGTTAAACCTAGCTTCTGCAATCTTTCAAGGTTAGGAGCATTAATTAGGGGTGTGCAGCACGGATAGACTCATAGAAGTCGCGCTATCATGATAGAATGCTAACTTACGTTAGCAAGTCACTGAATGTTAATTAGCCTACCTTAACTTAGAATCTTGCAGTCATAAACAGTGGATCATCTGAAACATTTTTCGTTTCTACATTCTGTTTAAATTATGTATTTGTGAGTGTAGCCTACTTGCTAGACACATGTGCTGGAAAAATATGTTGGCAATGTTAAAAAGGCAAAAGTTAACACTGTTGGTTATTCAAATATAATGAATGAATGATGATTTGATTAATAATATCCAAATAACAATATCTGGTAGGAGGGTTAAACTTGCTGGCCATAGGATAGACTTCAAAATTAATTTACCATTTTGTATGCAGGAAAAGACAGCATCAAACCACAACAGATTTACATTTATTCATTTAGCAGACACTTTTTATCCAAAGCGTCTTACATTTGAGAACAATAGAAGCTGTAAACCTAGGATAACAATATGCAAGTTTTATGACCCTTCACAGTTTAATCTAATGCACTTTTTTTTTTAAAGAATAGAATGGGGGGGGGGTTGTCCCCACCAAACCTGAGACCAAACCTACGCCCATGCTGACTACTCATTCAGATAAGACAATAAAGTCATTTAAAATTTGTATGACGTGTTTTGTGTAAGAAAGCTTTATGCGAAGGGGTGTGATCTCTCATTAATATGAATGCATTTTACACCTGAGAAAGACAAAGACCCTCCCCTAATGGCCCTATCAGGTGCTATCAGGCTCTATAATCATGAGGAGCCTTGCACAAAGAATGAGGAGATTTAAAAAAGAATGGATTTTTGATTATTTGGATTTATTTACAACACAACATAATCCAAAGATACACAACAAAGGACAAAAAAGCACATTATTGAACACATTGACCTAAAGACAGAGACTTGAACAGTCACATAACTTTGTGCCATTCCTGAAACATAGTAGCCAACATACCTGTCATTTCCAAGGTGTTTGATTTTTTCATTTTACCATGTTCATGTACAGAGACTCATGTGAATGTTGAAGTCAGCAGGACTCATCCAGTGGCATCTGGTCCCTGTAAAAAAAAAAAGAAGAAACAACTGTGAACATGCTGATGTCAAGATAAACTATAGGCTGCACGATTTTGGGAATACATTTTAGATTTTTTGGTTAAAATTGCGATTTAAAATGTACAAAATACACACACATATATTATATATAAAATGAACACCAGATTGGTTGTGCATTCTAGGCATGTACGTGTACTGTAGGCTACACGCATGCCTATAAAGCACAACCAACCTGGTGTTCATTTTATGTGTAGGACTGCATAAAATAGCAATAACAATAGCCTATACCGGGCGGCCTATACCATTTATAAATCTATAACGATATATAAATCGTTAAAATGAGCACTTCTGGAACACTATGCACTATGTATGATCATATGTTACTTCAAATGTTTCCATTCGTTATGACGTTACGAAATGAGATTGCCTAATGTTTGGCGTGTTTTGCTTTACAAACGCACAGCGCGACTGACTGAAACTCACAGCGCGTGTAGAGAACATTTACTGAAGCGATCGAGCTGCTGCAAACTATGAAACATTATTGTTACCAAATATACATATCTACGTTTGAGCAGATACCCACAAAAACAGTATTTATCAGTAAACACTTTCCTAAACATTATAGTGTAATATCTCTATTTCTTATTAGGCTGCTGCCACCACCTTTAATTATTTAGCCAGTATGGTCTGGCACCAGAAGACAACACACCACCACAACTTCAATCAAACAGTTTTATTGATAGAGGGGACTGCAAGGACAGGCTAAACACAACCTGGAAAAGCAGTAGAATTGCACAGAGCACTACGTGAATTCACTCACTTCATTAGTGACAAACCCCAAAATCAATTACAGTGGCACTTCAAACCCATTTAAAACCTCAACTTCATGCAGGTGTAAAATGGTACCCATGACTGTTCCCTAAACCTTCCCAGTTTCAGTCCCACCCACCTTTACTATCACCCTCTATTATTATGAAGCACAACTTTATTTAATACATTAGTTTAATTTAAAACAGACACAATCTTAAAACACTTAACTCGCCCACCGCGGCGTTGCCCCTACCTACTGCGCGGGGGGGGGGGGGGGATTCCACGTAGCCCACACCGTTCCGTGACGAGAAATGTGAGCGATGTCGTCACGATGATTGGTATCAGGCAGTCTCAGTCAAACAAGGGGAAATCCCACCGTAAGTCCATTTCAAAAAGGGCAAAGTCCAGCCGGGCGATAGCATCAGCATTCCGCACAGTCGCGACGGCACTCCTAACTTCCCCTCTCTATACTCTCTCCCCGCACCCGCTATCTATCTATCTTCATCGCCGGCGGTCCTATCCAACCACGAACGACACCCCCCTCCCAAAATAAAGGTGAGTACCGCCGTCCTGTTATCCACAATGCAACCCGAACCAAGCCCCTCCATCGTCTTTTGCACCCCATTTTAAACCTTTTCCACACCCAGCCTCTCAATACACAACTCCCGCCCCGGTGTTTCTCATTTCTCAATCAGTCTCAATAATTAGTTGCCAAGACAATATCCCAAAACGCCACCCACATTACACTATCTCCTCCCCAATGGAACAGACTCGTCCCAGAGTCATACAGAATCCATCTCATAGTCCCGCGTCCACCCAGGTTGACGTCGCTCTCTTACTGGGCGTTGTAACTTTGGCTGATGTATCGCCACTGTAGAGCCATTCTGCCGTCCGTCCGGGTCCCTTTGTTGTATATCCGGCTCCTTAATAGGCTGTTGTACTGGACCAGCAACCAGTGATTCTGACCCTTCCGAGTTACGAGGGAGCACAGGGGCCCTTTGATGAACCCAACTGGCGCCCAAAGGAACATCCAACTGGCCGGCCACCCTCCGACTTGGGCACTGGGACTCAGTTTCTGAGAGAGAAGAAAGAACATATGGTTTAAGTCTGTTAAAATGCACCACTATCTCCGGCCCCCCCTATCCTAACACACGCGATACAATACATCAGAGATGCGTTCCACAACTTTATAAGGGCCCCGGTATCGTCTTTGTAGTTTTGGGCAAACGCCTTTTTTCTTTGCCTTATTCCGTACCCACACCAGTTCCCCCATAGAATAGAACTGCAAATTAGCCCGAAGATCAAATGACTCCTTCTGCTGCCCAGAAGCTTTTGCCTGATGTCTTTTTACGGCCTCTACCACTGTGGATAATGTGTCTGCCAACCCAGTCACATACTCACTGGCGGACACAAACTTCTCATCATGGCCTACATTTAGCATCACGTCCAGAGGAAGAACAATCTCCTGTCCAAACAAGATCTTGTAAGGTGTAAACCCTGTACTGGCATGGACACTACTTCGGTAAGCCATCAACACGTACGGCAACAGACAGTCCCAGTTGGATTGATTCTCATCAACAAACAAACTCAACATTGACAGTAGAGTACGATTAAATCGCTCCACCAAACCATTAGACTGCGGATGATATGGGGAGCTACGCGTCTTACTCATATCCAACAGTCGGCACAATTCTCTAAACAGGGCAGACTCAAAATTTCGCCCCTGATCAGAATGAATACTGCGGGGAGTGCCAAAGCGACATATCCACTCCTCAACAAGGACACGAGCAACTGACTGTGCCTCCTGGTTGATAAGGGGAAATGCCTCAGTCCATTTAGAAAAGTAATCACTCACGACAAGGATATACCTATGCTTTCTAGGCGTCTCAGGTAGAGGCCCCAAAATGTCCAAAGCAATACGTTCGTGAGGACGAGATGTAACTGAAAAATTCATTGGAGCACAGGGGGCCTTCCCATGTGTTTTTCGGGAAGCACAGTCTACACATTGTCTACACCACTGTCTTACATCTGCAAACCATCCTGGCCAATAGAAACGATCTCTTACTTTCTCTTGCAATTTTTGAATACCCAAATGGCCTCCTGTTACCGAACTGTGCAGTTGATTTAACACAGATGCTACCAGCACCTTAGGGAGAACCACCTGTACTTTTGAAGCTGCATCTGAGAAAGGAGGGGGCACTCGTACCAACCGCTGGTCTTGCAACCGCAATTGGCCCCAAACAGAACTATACTTCTTCAGGGCAGCATTCTGCTGTATTTCAGTAGCATTATCATCTGGGTCCTGCCTAAGATGAATTAGGAGGGCCAATTCTGGATCATCTCGCTGGGCCTGTGCCAAGTCATCACCCACCCCAACATTTGTTTTCTTCTGCACCACCTGAGGACCTTCCTTAACAGCACACACTGATATAGCTGGTCTATGCATAGGGCTGATGGGGCCTTCTTGCTCCTTGGCTTTCACGTAAGCAGGTAGCCGTGACAAGGCATCTGCATTGCCATGCTGTTTTCCAGGGCGATGTACAATTTTGTAGTGAAAACTTGCCAATTGCTCCACCCATCGAGCTAGCTGCCCCTCTAAGCCCTGAAAGTTATGCAACCATCTCAATGAGTTATGGTCTGTGCGCAACACAAACTCTTTCCCTAGCAAAAAATGCTTAAAGTACTTTGTAAAAGTCACCATCGCTATCAACTCTTTCTTTGTAGTTGCATACTTGCGTTCCTCTTTGGTAAGGGCCCGACTGGCATAAGCTATTACTCGCTCCAACCCACCCTCCTCTTGCGAAAGCACAGCTCCTACCCCCACATCACTAGCATCAGTGTCCAATATAAAGGTTTTATTGGGGTCAGGATAAGCGAGCACAGGAGAAGTAATTAACCTAGCCTTCAACTGGTTGAAGGCTACCTGACACTCCTCACCCCACCTAAATCTTCTCCCCTTCTCAGTCAGCTGATGTAATGGACGTGCTATGTCTGCAAACCCCCTTACAAACCGTCTATAATAGGAGGCCAAACCTAAAAAGCTCCTCACTTCAGTCTGAGTCCCAGGGATGGGCCATTCTCTCACTGCTTCCACCTTTACAGGGTCGGCCATAATTCCATCCGCAGAAATTATATGCCCTAAATACTTGACACGAGAGGAAAACAAATCACACGTAGAAGGTTTTACCTTCAGATTTGCAGCCTTCAACTTAGCCAATACTTCCCCCAATCTCGATAAATGCTCCTGAAATGAACGACCGAACACTATAATGTCGTCCAAATAAACTAAACACGTAGTCCATTGCAAATCAGCTAAAACCAAATCCATTAAACGCTGAAATGTACTAGGTGAATTGCAAAGGCCAAAACTTAAGACGTTAAATTCGAATAACCCATGTCTTGTGGAAAAAGCGGTCTTGCACTTATCTTCAGCATCTACCTCAACCTGCCAGTAACCACTGGCAAGATCCAGAGTGGAAAATAGCTTTGCATTAGTCAAACTATCAAGAGCATCATCTATTCGGGGAAGGGGATAGGCATCTTTAGCTGTAACATCATTCAGCTTCCGGTAGTCTACGCAAAAGCGCAAACTACCATCCTTCTTTCTTACTGGGACAACCGGAGCCGCCCATGGACTACATGAGGGCTGTATAATCCCATTTTTTTGCATTTGCTTAATATGATAATGTACCTCTTGTTGCAAGTGCAACAGAACTCGATGTGGGGGTATCTTAATTGGCTTTGCCTCCCCTGTATTAATCTGATGCAAGGTCAGGTGGGTTCGCCCTAGATCATGATCCCCAGTGCTAAACACTGACGCATACTGCCCCAACAACCCACGGATGGCCTGCGTTTCAACCACAGACAGCCCCTTTTGGTCTAACCCCAGCTGCCTTAAGAGAGCCTCCACTGACCACCCTACGGGCACCTCCATCTCATTCTGTTGGCTGAAAGCCACTGCTTCAGGACCAACTACTACGTCTGTAGACAAGATCCCAATCTTCGTCCCCTGCCTAAGGGTGAGAGGATTATCCGTTACATTAATCACTCTAACAGGAATAACCCCTTGCCCCACATTACAAACGACTCGAGCCACTAAAAGGTCACAGTGTTTTGATAAAGTGGAGGAAGGCTCCACCATCCCAGCTATCGGTCCTGCAAGGAGCCCTTCTACTACCCCGGAAATAATAGCTTCACTACGCGGCTGTACTATTGAGTCTATTTGAACAGTGACAGCCTTAGGCCGACAAGCATCCACTAATAAAATTAAAGGGAACTTCCTACCCATGACTGAACAGCACTTTTCCCTCAAATCAATAATTGCCCCATACTTAAGCAGAAAATCCATTCCCAACAAAATATCAGGGGTAGATATATCCGCTACAAGAAACTCATTTATTAATGCTAGGGAACCAAACTGACAAATAGTTTGCCACCGGCCTAGAATGTACATAGTACCCCCATTAGCTGCAGAAGCTTCGCCCCCATAATCAAACAACTGACACCCCCCTTCTGTTAACTGTAACCACACATGTTTCGGGATAATTGAGGCCTGCGCCCCCGTATCCAATAACAGATGTACATCAGACCCACCTATTTTAGCATTGAGATACACTCCAGAGCTGGGTTGGTTACACAGGGCCAATCTCGTGGACTTCACTAATGAGGGGGTAGGCATTTGGCCCTCTGTGCCTGCCCCCTCTAGTTTCCCTGCAAATAGGGACAATTTCGACGTAAATGACGGTTACAACCACACTCCCAACAGGCTTCTCGATCACGAGATGACCGGTCCGTAGCCCACCCCATCTGTCCCCGAGTCTCAAAGGAACCATTTCGCCTCCCAGATGGTGGAATCTCAATACAAGCCTGTAGTGACTGAACTGTCTGCTGCAAAGTTTTTACTTCCTGCCTCAACCCTTCAACCACTCCCAAAAGTGTCTCCATTTGCTTATTATCTGTAATACCTTCTGACACCACCCGCACTTTAGTATCTGCAACAGGGCAATTTCGCTCCAAACTTCGGATTAATTCTAATTCAGAAGCCAAATTGACAGCCTCTTCCAAGGTGGATGGTTTTGCACTGCGAAGTTGGACACGCAAATCCCCGCTCCCCACGTGTTCTATAAAATGGTCACGGGCAAATAGATCACGTGTATTATTATCAGCAGCGGGATAAGCTTTAGTAATCAACCGACGCAAAGCATTGCCAAATTCCCTCGCAGTCTCACTATGCAATCGCCGACGGGCTAAAAAACTGGCCCGGTTCCAATCATCACTATCACACGGCTCCAAACACCTCCCTAACGATGCTTTTAATACTATATAACTGCTTCGAGAGTCAGTTGATAATCCACAAAAAATGTCTCGAGCCTTTCCAGATAACAATAAGGAGAGGAACTTCAACTTCAAGCTATCGTCCCAGCCATTCACCTCAGCGGCCATTTCAAATTGTCCTATCCAATCTGACCAATCACGATTAACTCCTGTAAAAGTTTCAGGCATAAACACTGGTCGTGTTGTCGCCATCCTAGACACTGAACCTTGCCCTGTTAGCACCCTATCAAAAGAAGCCGATGGTGTGTTATCCCCCTCTGGGTCCAACATAATGACCCCTAAAATCCCACCGCTGCCACCAGTGTAATATCTCTATTTCTTATTAGGCTGCGGCCACCACCTTTAATTATTTAGCCAGTATGGTCTGGCACCAGAAGACAACACACCACCACAACTTCAATCAAACAGTTTTATTGATAGAGGGGACTGCAAGGACAGGCTAAACACAACCTGGAAAAGCAGTAGAATTGCACAGAGCACTACGTGAATTCACTCACTTCATTAGTGACAAACCCCAGAATCAATTACAGTGGCACTTCAAACCCATTTAAAACCTCAACTTCATGCAGGTGTAAAATGGTACCCATGACTGTTCCCTAAACCTTCCCAGTTTCTGTCCCACCCACCTTTACTATCACCCTCTATTATTATGAAGCACAACTTTATTTAATACATTAGTTTAATTTAAAACAGACACAATCTTAAAACACTTAACTCGCCCACCGCGGCGTTGCCCTCCCTACTGCGGGGGGGGGGGGGGGGGATTCCACGTAGCCCACACCGTTCCGTGACGAGAAATGTGAGCGATGTCGTCACGATGATTGGTATCAGGCAGTCTCAGTCAAACAAGGGGAAATCTCACCGTAAGTCCATTTCAAAAAGGGCAAAGTCCAGCCGGGCGATAGCATCAGCATTCCGCACAGTCGCGACGGCACTCCTAACTTCCCATCTCTATACTCTCTCCCCGCACCCGCTATCTATCTATCTTCATCGCCGGCGGTCCTATCCAACCGCGAACGACACCCCCCTCCCAAAATAAAGGTGAGTACCGCCGTCCTGTTATCCACAATGCAACCCGAACCAAGCCCCTCCATCGTCTTTTGCACCCCATTTTAAACCTTTTCCACACCCAGCCTCTCAATACACAACTTCCACCCCGGTGTTTCTCATTTCTCAATCAGTCTCAATAATTAGTTGCCAAGACAATATCCCAAAACGCCACCCACATTACAATATTCACCATATTAGAGTAAACATCATAAGATACTTGTATATCATGCTGTGTTGTATTATCCTCGTGTCGTGTACATGTATATTTAGAATTAGGTTTCATGTTTTTACTCCAATCTCATTTCACAACGTTAGTCTAGCACCAGTTTGATTAGTTGCGCAATGTAAAATGTATACAACATTATGGGCCCTATCTTGCACCCGGCGCAAATGACTTTGTACACTGACGCATGTATCATTCCTATTTTGCACCAGCAAAGCGGACTTTTCCCTCCACAGACACACGTCGGTTAACTAAGAAATACACTTGCGCTCCCCGGTGTGGTTCAGCGCAAAGAGGAGGTGTGTTCCGGCGCAAACTTTCCCTCATGCTATTTTGCTGTTCTATAAAACAATTGCGCCACTGACCAGAAAAGACTAGTCTAAAGTCAATGGCGCGTTGCGCGTACATTCAGATGCTATTTTAAGCGCGCATGCTTGGCCATAATACAGAGTGTGAACAACGCGCATACACTGTAGATGATTCTCTCATCTACACAGATGCATTTAACTTTTTGCAAATGATACATTATTATAAGGAAAAATATTAAAACACGAGGGAAATCATTGTTGTGTCCATGACGATGGGGAAAATAGGCATAAAGCTTTTACCCAAATTATTATATGCATGTTTAACCGAAGCTAATTTGGGTGGGTTTGTCCCAACCCCAATGTCACTTCTCTTTCTTTTACGGCCCTGACGAGAACATCAATCTCCTCGGCTGTGAATCGATTCAGAAGCGCGCCTGGTAAATGCGCCGTTATAATAGTATGGAACAAGCGCACCTCGTTCATCATGCTCTTAAAGGGAATGTGATATAAAGCTCTTATTGGTTTGTTTCCCGTTACGCCCAAACCACACCTATGAATAATGAAGCTACTTCAGACCAACCCCTTTTAGATTTGCGCCAGGCGCAAGAGGCATTTATCCCGCCGGGAAAATAGCAACAGCGCCGGGATCCGCCCACAAAGTTAATTGCGGTTTGCGCTTTGACACTTGCGTTTCAGATCGTTACAATAGGGCCCTATGAGTGGATGTCTTACCTTAAAAATCTTTCTAATCTTCAAATCGCGAAAAATAATTCTTCTATTTCCTCTGAGGTAAATCCAAGGTGCTCAGCACAACACAGTCTTCTAAACTCGATGTAAAGCAGAGGAGTAAGCTACTGAAGTCGCTGATTCTTTGTTTTGAGGTGACGAGGGCGTTTTCAGGTCTGCTCCTTCACGTGGATCATTTGCATGTCAATCGCTCTTGCGCACTTGGGTGTGGTCACATTAGAGTTAGGACGCGTTTGAGAAACTATACATGTCGTTGCTTTCATACTGATTACTTAAACAGAGAATATTTGCTTTTGATATAATTTACATCATTTAAAAATAGAGATTCCAAGCTTTGTAAAGACATACATTTTAAGTCTGTCTGACAAACATAAGCTGAGTTACAGATCATTTTCCGTCACGTTTCAGAATGAACTTCACACTGGGAGATACGGCAGAACGCGCATCATGTTTATTTTCTTTATTTTACGAAAAACACAACATTTTGTTTTTATCATGAGTGTTCACAAATAAAAGAAGACATTTGACAGTTTTGAATTATGTATAACACTTATATGTAAGATCAAAATCAACAGAGTATTTTGAGTCTCTTTTGCACTGATAAGAAAAAAAGCCCGCGATACCGCCGACCCCAGAGGGTTAAAATGAAAGATAGTAACGCGCAGAGACCTTCACCCATTCTATCGGAAACCGCCATTGGACTGATTTAGATGGGCTTACACAACGTCATCAGCTTTTTCCGGGCGTGAGTTTTGTTTTACAAGAAGAAGAACAAATGAGAAAAAAAGAATATGGGTGATCTTCTCAATACTCCACTTTAATGGCATCTTTGTGAATGCCAATTTTCAGCTATAGCTGCATGCAACATCCTGTTGACGAAGGGTCGTAAATATCAAACATTTTAAATGATTTTTCAATTAATTTTGCTGCAAGTTACATTATTACGCCAATAGATGGCGACAAGTGATGTGTTAAGAATGAGTCATTGAATCAAACAATTGATTCAAACTCAACATGTGACTCATGTAACTTCCATCAGTCTGACCTCACTGGCCCTTTATCACTTGGAATCAGCAATGGAGCTGATTTATTTTTACAGTTACAGTTGTTTTTTTAAATAAAGTTATTGTCTCCCAATGAAAGAATCGACTCAGAACCATCTAGAGTCGTTTGTAAATCGAATCCCACTGCGTTACAGTTCTATGTCACAAGATAAGACATTTGCATAATCCCCACCTATGTTGTGCTGTACTATGTTTCCCACCTACAGCTTGTCCAGCTTCGAACACATCATTTTACAGACAACTGCTTCTCAAATCTCAGATTTCAACGCGGGATTCGCAAAACACTTGCTTTGAAAAGATGAGTCAGTATACCAGTTTATTTGGTCCAGCTTGCTCCTCAGAATCACAACCTGTAAATAATTATGGATGTACTGAATATATTTTCTATCCAGTGTTCAAAATATGTAATTTTGTGTTTTATGTTGTGTAAGTTTCCACCTAACTGGTTAACTCAAGTTATTAATGTCTTGCTGAAATAGTTCTGCAAATCAGCTGTGGGCCACTATTACCTAAAATTGTGTCTACTAATGCAGATTGTCGTTCTTATTACTTTGAGTAAAGATAAAGTATGGAGAAAGATTTGTTTTGCAAACTTTAATGTTAAATCAGTCATTCACGTTAGTGCTCGGATAAAGTATGCACCCTTATTGATACAGTTAGTACAGTTCCTGTATGTGCACCGCAATTAATTAGAAATATACACATCGGTTTGTTGATGAACATACACTTGTTAATGCTGATGGGGAGGAATTATAGGTGCAACATATCATGATTTATGCCTCAAACTTGTTTAGCGACAAGAACAACCCTCTGCAGGCTAGATCGTCCCATTTAACAATGCTCGTTCTGACCTTCGTGACCTTATAAGGTGTAGCCTTTAAAGTCTGTGTACTTCGAAGGATGCATCCTCTAAATTGGGACGCAGCTATTGAGTAGACTCGCTCCGTCTGTCAAAATCGAGGGTCAGTCCAAATAAACTTCCCTCGCCCCCTTGACGAACTTGAATGCACTTCAAAATGGCGTGCGGGATTCCTCAGAGAGGAAGTGGTTAGGGAAGTTCACGAGCATGTATTAAGAGTGACTAATTGAATCATGTTGGTCAAAAGCTGATTCATTAGGTAACAAAACGTGACTTTTATGAGTGCTTCATTGAATCGTTCACTCCACTGATTCATTTAAAAGGTGATTCATTCAAGAAGGAAACATTCAGAGATGCACAACAATGATTCTGCTTTAAAGCAACACCAAATGACTTTTCCTCTGCGGTCGCCCTACAGGTTGGACGCGGAATTGTCCATTACCGCTGTCGTAAATAATTTAGCCTACCGCAGCCTACTGTCGCACGCGCACGCACATGCTCTCTGTTTATCCAGACACGGCTTTGGAATCAACAATGGCCACAGACAAGGTAGAGTATGATGCATGATTTTATAAAAGTATGATGTATTGCGACATCACAAACGAGCAATTGTAGCAATTGTAACGCTTGCCGTAAAGCAAGTCAAACTAGTAGTTTTCTTATGTCTCATTAGAACTACAGAAACGAGACCCGATCTGGCAATCTTACATAGCGTGGATATATCAGCTAAAGGACCGCAAAGCTGTGGCATCAGTGCAGTTCGCCATGTCACGACTGGATGAACCACTGAAACGATTTTGGAAACATTATTTTAAGGTAAAAAATCTTACTTGGTGTTGCTTTAAATCTATTTAATAAAAAATTGTGAACCTTTATTAAATCTACTGTTTAATAAAAAAAATAGTGTATTGTCAATTGCGAGAAAAAATAAACAAAGAAAATAAAAATAAACAATCTATTCGTCAGAAAATTGGCTGTGATTGCTTGCTGTAAACGTGCTCGTTTAACACATGAATTCTTGCTCTATTTGTTTTCCCTGTATGAATATTCATCTGTAATAGTGACTAAACAACAAATGCCAAGAATTCACTGACAGGCTGGATCAGGGTGCATAAGACCAAATAATGGATCACGACAGGATTTTCCCCAGCAAAGTGCATTAGAAGACAGAGGAAGAGAGTGAGATATAGAGAGAGATTGAGCGCCTTGCAGATTTGTCTGCCTTCTTACTGAATGCTTGAATGATAACTGGCATTACCCTCGCCAGTGAGGATAAACAGACTGTATTAGACTTGTGCTAAAAACACCCACACACAACCATATTCAGTGCCTGCCTGAGTCTCAGATGCTATGTTACAGAAAAATACAAATTGAGAGAATCAGACAGGATAGCTGGATAACTGCTATCAAGATGATCAGATAATTTGTGGGGTTTTTTGCCATCAGCAGCAATCTGTCTCTGAGCAGGGGTCCACTAGAGTCTCAAATTGTTCAGATGGCATGTTGATTTCATTTGTGCACCGGTCTAACATAACACAGGCTTTCCTGTAGCTAAAACAGTAGAGCGTTGGTGCTTGCAACGCCAAGGTTATGGGTTCAATTCTCAGGGAAAGTAAGAACTGATAAGAATGTAAATGTGTACCTTGAAATGCAATATAAGTCGCTTTGGATAAAAGTGTCTGCCAAATGCATAAATGTAATGTAAATATGCTTTTCGCTGGAGAAAGCAGACACTGCTCTTCTCAAGTGATGCATTCAACAACGCCATTATAGACTTGGCTGCAACATGACAACAGTCAGAATAAACATATATAGGTAAACACATGGTATGACTTTTTATCTCATAACTGTGAGCTGTGTATCCATTTGCAGGCAAATTTAGTGAGCACCAAATGTGGCATCATTTGAATGAGCTTTTAATCATCTAAATTATACAACAGGTATCCAGCAACATAAATATTCACACATTATTTAAAGTCATAGGCTAATCTGAATCATAGAACCATCTAATGGTTCGTGATTCAGATTAGATTTGCGCTGTAGGTTTTTACCCTGTCTATTTTTAAGATGTATTATTTTTAACAATAACAAAGATCAGTTTACCAGATTTTAGCACTTTTAAACAAGGCAAAAACACTGATGACTCATCCTGTACAAGATTTTTGACCAATCAAATCAAAATTGTGCCAGTTCATGGAGTCTTGTAAGCTCATCTTTATTTTAGCAGCCCAGCAAAAACTCTCAGACATCTGCCTGTGACTCATAACCTCCCAGTGTTTACATATTAAAAACCAATGTGCTTATAACTTCACATTTTCCTCTCTGTACCCTCTATTATAGAGCCCAAAGACTAAACCTTTGTGACGCCCAATGGACTAGTGCTTTTATTGTGTTTTCCTTATAAAATGAAAGTGCTGACAGGGATTTAAAAACATGGCTCTTATTGTTCTCGCTTGAGATGCACAGCTTTAATGTTTGTCCTCCAGCAGGTTTTAGAGGCTGCAGAAAGAGCTAAATAATATTTATTCTCTTTAAATAAGGAGAATGTCAGCATGCACAAGTCAAGGTCAGGATGACTTCTCTGAACAAAACATGTTCAGTGTTTAGATGGAGAAATATGTTTTTTTTTCTTTTTCTGTCTGTTTCAAAATTTTACCATAGTCTCAGATACTGCAGCCAAAAGGTTTTAGGTTTTTAGGTTTAGAAAAACTCCCTCCAGCAAACCTTGATGATATTTCTAACTTTCTTATGGACATGGTCTTAGTGCTCCTTAGGCAGTTTCAGATTATCTGGGGATGTTGTTAGTTTGCAGTGCTGGTCTAACAATTCTGGGTTTGCTGACCATAACTTCACCCGTGGGAGCCAAAAACTAATCTGAGAAACTTCTTGAAGTAGCAACAACACTGTTCACAACGACAGTGAGAATGATTCTCTCTTTTATCTTTACGCTGTGTACACAAAATACACCTGCCAGGACCGTCGTGATGTACACTCTGTTTGATTTAAGTTCTACTGAACCCACATCAGAGCAGTTTAATATTTTCATTCAGCAATTCCCCAGTAAACAGCATTTTAATAAATCTTGCCGAGATCAGCTGTTATGAAGAGTCAGCTAGGTTTGCCTCAGGGGGATAAATTGTCTGAGACCATCACAGAGCTCTTATTCAGTCAAAGTCCAAGCAGGAGAACTCATATCGAGAGTGTTTCTGCACTGCCTGTGGAATCATTATCTCTGTCAAAGATCATTTCTACTCTCTATTCATAAGGTACACAATGTTTTCTCAACATTTACTCAACCCTCAGACCTGCTTAAGATTCACTCATGACAGGACAATCTACCAGTCCACCATTTAAAATCATCTTAATTATTAAGTGCACTGATGTTTTTCACAGTATGAGAGTTATAAATGTGGATTTCATTGTCAACACTGTGGTTTAGGAAGCAGCTTTGAGTTAGCATGGATGCAGGTAGACCGGTCGTTTTAACCCACCATTTTCTCCCTCTGTCTCAAAAATTCTTAAAAAGAAAAAAAAGATATGTTTGTGAAAAAACACTACTTTGAAGCACTTCTTCCGGTGTCAAAGAATTTCTCTATGGGAACTCACCAGAAAAGTAAATATTCCAGTCTGATGTGTTCAAGGTATAAAGTCTTCTTTTTTTTTCTTTTTTTTTTACTCTGGGGTTTTAAGCTTCTGCTGATGCATTTGCTGTGGCTCTTCACCAGGGAGTTTGTCTGTCAAAGCTTTTAACAAAAAGCATTTTTGTGCAATGTTTGTAAGAAAATTTTGCAGTTTACATCAGATTTAATTTAATATGCATTTTTAATATTGCATTGTAGTCACATGTGTCATTATATCATTGTCACAATCTCCAATCAACAACCCAGTCACAACAGCACTACATTTCCCAGCATCCCACCTGCACATACTCAATCATCACCCGCACCTGCCATCAATTCCCCTAATCAGCAGCACCATATTTAAGCACGCCATCCACACTCTGGTCTTGCCACTCTCTACCTGGTGTATGGATTTACCTGTCTGCATACCTGCCTTGTAAATACTTACCCTTTCTGGTCATCTTCTTCATTGCATTAGAAACAACCCTTATTGTCCTCTTCTGATTGGTGACAATCGTATAGGTGTATATGCCACTAATTGTCAATATTTAATTGGTGATAAAATAAACAAATATGAAGTTTGTGAAGATACTGAAAGTGGAAGATTAATTCAAAACACTTTTGATAAAGTTTGTTTGCATTGGGCCACCCAAGGCACTTATCCACTGAAGCAAAGCCATGAAGAGTGTGCACACTTCATAATGAAAATGATTATTAAAACTTTAAACGTTTCTCCTCAGGTGGTTGTATTTCGAAATTGAACAGCTAAACCCTGCAGCTGTTCTTTAAAATTGGAAGGTTAATTGCTCCCTTTGGAGCTCTCTTAAAGAGATTTGTTAAATTTGTCCATTTGTTGAAGCTTTGTACAAACCATGTTTGCGTCTTCATCGCTTCACTCAGTAAAAATCCTTCACGAGCGATTACACAGATAAAAGGGCTCAAATTAATAAACACTCACTTTTCATTCGCCTGCTTTTTCTTTGCCTTGGCAGGAACTCAACACAGTGTTTCCTGTGTTCTCTCTTTCTCTTTCAATTCCTGCCCAATCCCAGAATGCTCCACTTCCTCTGTTCTTTATTTATTTAATTCTCTCTGCATCATGAAGCCTTTAAAATATTAATTATCATTTCCACAAAAGACTTTTGGGAGGCTGGGACTGACTCCATTATAATAGCTTATTTGCTGAGATAGAACCTCTTGTGTCTAGACGCATACAATTTAGAAAGTTCAGAACACTTTCTATTGACTAAAATGATAAATGTTTGTTTTGTTGAAAAGACAATCATGAAAAGACAATCATAAAAGACAATAAAAAAAAACTGGAATATGCTATTCAATGCTGTGTGAAATATGACATAACCCGTACTGGACATTTTACTTTTTTTCATTAGTAAAATATTTTACATACATTTGCTGCATTTGATTTGTTTGTAAATAAGGTAAGGCTTTATATTTATTATTAAACAACAGTTTGTACAGGTCCTCGAATTTGATGACTCTCCTGACTATGAGCGTGTCCTTCAATAATTCACACAAACAATTGCTTGTTTAAGGTAACTATTCTCGAATACTAATGGATAGGACGAGAGACGCAGGACTGTCTTTGTGAACGAGTCATTGAATCATTCACTCAAACTGATTGGTTGAAAGACTGATTCATTCAGGAACTAAACTGTGCTTGTTACTCGGAGGCGCACAGCGGCTCAATGGCATCGTTTGGAAAAATGATAGCAAAAATACAAGAAATGCAAACTTTTTTATAAAATTTATAAAAGTTACTCAATATTAACAAGTAGTTTTTTTAATTGTAAAAGCAGTCCTTTCCTCTCTTGTGAACAATGAGATTTCATTAGCCATGGTGAAAGGCAGTAACTACACCTGGTTTATTCAGAATATCTGTTAAATAATTTGCAGTCAGACCTCAGGCTTATTCACTTCTGCTTGTAAATGATAATGGGTCACACCCATGTTAGAACTACTTGTTAGAACTGCTGGATGGGATTGCTATTCCAATCACATACCCTTTTATTGTCATGTTTTCCTTTGATTTAATTTAGTGGATCTTTCATAAGACACCATTAAAAACAGCTTTCTGCTGTTGGCTAGCCTTTTACTGCAGCAAACATTTTAATTGTTCGGTTTAATGGATGCATTTTGATTAACGTTGTGGGTATCACCGCCATTTTTTTTATGCTCGTTTCATTTATTTGCTTTTATTTAAAGTGTGAAGAGGGAATTCTGGGAATGTCAATTTACCTCTTTTCACTCTAAATTATATATAATTTGTTGTTAAATTGTACATTTAACAGTTTTACTGTAAAAACACATAGTTTCATCGATTACAGTTTTTATTTAGTAATGAAACTTACTGTAGCATTTTTACAGTCTTTTCTAGTTAAATTCAAAAGCATTTTTACATTGCACACAAAAATGGCTGGAAGTCCAACTTGCATTTGTTATTTTTTTCTACCCTACCCTTCAACTACACTTATGTCTAACCCTTTAGGTTTCCAGTAGCTATTGTGGATTGGTCGCTGATCTATACCTCACGGGGCTCAGGGTCACAGGCCTGATAAGACAGCATCCTACCTGCTGCTCCTGTTTTTTTCTGTTCCAGGTTCCTCCAACCCAATGCCACTCCCAGCGATTAATCTCCTTTCTCTGCTTTGTTTACAGCGGCCCGTAAGTCAGACCACCGCCTGACAGGGTCATCCCTCTCCTTCTACGAGATAAAACTTTTACAGGGCTGCAAAGACAACAAACTGCAGCTACTGCCATGGGAGGACAGAGTGAGCGAGAGAGGGAGAGAAGGATAGAAAAGGATAAATAGCTGCTTGTAAATTTGCCCTGGCAGCCTGTCTTCTTAGTTCCAGCTAGCTTCAAGCTAACTATGCTGAATATGTTTCAGTTATATGAACTGCTGCATAGGCTTAATAGTTTTATATATAAAAAAGTAATAAACATATGTCTGTTTTTCTATTGTATCATGGTGCATACTTTCCATTGACATCTTTTGTTTTAAAAACTGAACTGATGCCATTTTCTATCGCCTGACCTAAATGTAACTTCACAGAAACCTTTTTGCATTTTTATGGACTCGTTATTTAATGTTTAAGCCATTCCCCTACAACATGTATAATTTGAGGCTTTACTATCTCTGTGCAGACACAATAAGCAAAACACACACGGCATCCCTTTGAGATTACTCACATCAGTAAAGTGCATTAATATGCAAAGTAATGAGTGGTTTTGGGTTGCTCTAAAATCAGACATTTGGGGATGATAATTTTTTTCATGGCCCAATAAAAGCTTCTGCATTCCGGTAATGCTGGTTTCCATCTGCTAAAATGGCATCTCAAATCTTCAGCACTACGTTGTACTAATATAAAGCTCAATAAATACCCATAAAGCTAGTTTTGCCCCCCCCGACACTCACAGTAAATGTGTACCCACAAGGCAAAATACAAAAACAACAGCTGAGCTTGTGTTGTAATTAAAACGTATTATCATAACCGCACCTTTATGATGTTTGTTTGAAGGAGTTTTGGGAGTTTGTTCTCAATCTCTTTGTACTTTCTGTCTTTTAGATCGTTCATTGGTGCCACTATGCAAAGAAATTAATGTTAACTGATATGCCAAAACATTATGACCACCTGCCTAATATGCTGTTGGTTCTCCACGTGCTGCCAGAACCGTGCCAGTCTGCTGAGGCATGGACTTTACAAGACCCCTAAAGGTGTCCTGTGGTATCTGGTACCAAGACATTAGCAGCAGATCCTTGTTGGTCCAGCTAAACACACAAAGACTCATAGACCAACGCTACTTTTGCATCATCGAAGGGTAACGCCCCTTTTTGGGGGAAAACAAACGGATTCCTCTGAGAACAGAACTCGCTCGCTCTAGATCTGTAAAGTTTCTTGATAGCAACAATGGCACAAACATACACACCCTCTTTGCCGGACTATTCCGACATCTACCACTATCTCGTGGAATCACCAAGTAAGTAGCTTATTTTTTTGTCATTAACACACTCACAGTATGACAAACTAGACGATGAGGCAATGAGGGATGTTCCATTGTGTCGGTTTGTATTTTGGTGAAGAAATGACTTTTTTTTTATCTGACGGATATTTCCTTCATCTTCCAAGAATTCAACACTGGTAAATACACTGTTATCTCAGACCATGCCTCTGTTCGTTCAAGATAGCTTGTGAAATGATATATTAAAGACGTTAACATACCTTAAGTGATGGGAAAAGATGAGATGCCAGGAAAGATTAGGCTATAGTAGTTTTAGCGTTTACTTGCATAACTTTTGTGTTGGCTATATAGGCTATATATTTCCTCCCAGCTCTTTATTTCAGTCTCCAAAGTTTCTCTGGGGAAATTTTTCGTAGAAATTTTATGACCGAATTAAACTTTCTCGGGCAATTCAAAAGTTTTGCAAGTGAACGCAGAATAGAGATATAATTTGTTAGGATTATATAGACCAACGCTACATATTTTCATGTACACTGTAAACCTTTTTACAACTTTTTACAACAAGTCCTAGCTCTTTCTAGGCACAAGCAGAAAACAGCCAAGTCCACTTTAGTCCTAGCCTGCCACTATTTCAACAGTAAAACAGCCAAGATAGTGTGCATAGTGTCTTTCTAACTAGTATGTTAGAAAAGTTAGAAAGTGTCTTTCTAACTATGTCAATAGTTTAAATCAAGTTAAATATGATCCAAGTAACATGGCCTCATCGTCTAGTGTGTAATACTGTGAGTGTGTAATGACAAAAAAATAGGCTACTTGGTGATTCCACGAGATAGTGGTAGATGTCTGAATAGTCCATATTTGGCCACTGCGTGGGGTCATTAATCCAGTTTTCGACCATTTCAAAGGGACACCTCTGTAACCCCGTATCCAGTAGCTTCTTTTTCGTCCGGCAAAGAGAGTGTGTATGTTTGTGCCATTTTTGCTATCAAGAAACTTTGCAGATCTAGAGCGAGTTCTGTTCTCAGGGGAATCCGTTTCTATTTTCCCCCAAAAAGGGGCGTTACCCTTCGATGACGCAAAAGTAGCGTTGGTCTATCCCTCTTGAGATCTGGGGAAATTGGAGGCCAGGGCAACACCTTAAACTCTTCATCTTATTCCTCAATCCATTCCTGAAAAATGTGTGCAGTGTGGCAGGGTGCATTATCCTGCTGAAAGAGGCCACTTCCACCCGGGAACAACATTTTCGTGAAGGCCTTGAAGGTCAGTAACAATGTTAAGCTAGTTTTAATTTACATCCACATGAATGGCCGGCCCCAGGGTTTCCCAACAGAACATTTCCCAGAGCATCACACTCCCTCCACGGGCTTGTCGTCATCGCACAGTGCATCCTGGTGCCATCACTTCCCTGGGTAAATGGCACACATACATTGCCATCCACGTGATGTAAAAGAAAACGGGACTCATCGGACCAGGCAATAGATTCTTCAACTGCTCCAAGGTCCAATTCCGACGCTCACGTGCCCATTGTAGGCGCTTTTGACGGTGAACTGGGCTCACCATAGGCCCACTAATTGATCTGCAGCTACACTGCAGTACCAGATGGGATACCCTTCATTGTCCTTGTGCATCAATGAGCCTTGGGCACCCAACACCCTGTCGACGATTGGTGGTTTGTCCCGCTTTGGGCCACCGTTGGTAAATTCCCACCACTGCAGACTGGGAGTGACCCACAAGCCTTGTTGTTTCAGAGATACTCTGACCATGTCACCTTGCCATAACAAGGTGACATGGCCCTTGTCCATAACTTGGCCCTTGTCAAAGTAGCTCAGATCTTTATCCCTGGCCATTTCTCCTGTATCCAACACATTTTTTACGAGAAACGAATATCCCCCCCCCCCCCCCCCCTCCTCCGTTTTCAATAATAACATTGTGCAGAAAACATCGTTTTCAAAAAAGTTGTCATTTACATCAACCCGCATAAATACGCTGTGGAGCGCCATCATAACTATGCCGAACTTGGCGCTCACATGACGTTAAGCATTTTCCATTGGCACCAATGGTCTCTACAATCAACTTGGCTCACAATGCTTTTGAGAAACGCAGCTTTAGATGATTTAGGGGCTGTTTACACTACACCGTTTTCAAATAAAAACGTGAAACTTTTTATGTGTTTTAGCCGCTCATTTACACGACAACGGCGTTTTGGGTGCCTGAAAACGCAAACTTTTGAAAACGGGTTTCAAAGTGCAAGTTTTTGAAAATGGTCTACATGTAAACAACAAAACGCGAATCTCTGAAAACGATGAAGCCATGCACATGCGTATTACGTGTTCAGTCTATAGTGTTTCATCGCCATCTAATGGCCTGACAGCAGAATACGTTTTCGTGGATCTGTGTTAATGGGTATCGTTTTGACAATGGTGTTGTCTGTATGCAGAAAGCTCAAAGGAAAAACTTCTCCGTTTTAAGCATATAAGTTGTCGTATATACATACCCTTAGACAGATACTGTAATATATCTGTTCTCTGAGGAAGTGCATGGTGACTGGTTATGCGAGTGTTTGAGTGTAAAAATGGTCTGTTTGGTCAACCAGATGTTACAGCCCTCTCTCTCATCCACTTTACCCCTTAACACCCTCTTTTCTCAATCTTTTATTTGTATTTATTTATTAATATTTTATTCATTTTACATTTATTTATTTTAGAAGCAAGTATTCCATGATGTCCAATTGTTTGGTCCAGGGAAATAATATTTTCCCCCTCTCCACTTTCCTTTAGCAAATTAAATTTGCTCCTAACTGTCCCACTGCAGTTAATTAACTGCCTGTGGTACCAAATTGCAAATTTACATTTTTATAGTTTTTCAAGTTAATTAGCCTGCTCACTCAGCCAGACACATCCTGTTTATGTGTCTTCCGTTTTGGACCGCCTGTTTCGAAACTATTCTGACAAAACAGTGTCTCTTGGTGACAAATCTGCGACAAACCCTCAGCATTTACAAAATTCCTCAAAGTGAGGTCATTATGATATAATAACATAAACCGAAGCTTCTCTAGAATGTTGATTAATGAATGGATATTTAACAAACTCATTTATTTATCTGTACCTCTCCGTGTTTTTTGCAAACCCTGATGGATTGGCAAGGTGACACGGCTCACTTTACTAAATGCCTGTTCAGTAGAGTCAAGCGCACCTGTTGGTCAGCAGGACAAAGCTATTGGGGAGAGTTTAAGGGAAACCTTGATGTTGGTTAAATGTTGAATATATGCCCATTCTGCAAGCCAGAATATAAAGAATTATAAACAGAATTTAAAATGTTTTTGTTTTGAACTTTTCAAATCAATAGAATAATGTGAGATCACCCCTCTGTGACCCCATTGCAAAAGACACAGTCAGAATGTGTCTGTTTATCACAAAGGAAAGAGAAAAATCCCTCTGCTGAGTCACATGACCTGTCAACCAATGCGCTTTAGCAAGATACCTCTGGGTGACAGATACTTCACACATTTCATCTGTTTTACAGTGCTGTCATCGTTCATTAAACAATTAGATTGATTTGACAATGTGTTTTTATGTCCTATTTTTATTGTTTTTTGATCTATGGATTGTTTAATATACAGTAGTGGCCAAAGTGATGTTCGGCCAAGGAAAATTGACAACATCAGCCTTTTATTAAAAATTTGTTAAAGACATTGTAAGCATATTGCGTAGTTGTGCTTGAAGGGAATTGTGTGATTTGTGATATGATGATGCATTGAAACATGGCAAATTGTGAGGACATATGCCCAGGCTTTCAAAAATAAATGAACACATGCCAAAACAAGAGAGACCTCACAAAACATTAATAATTGGTTGTATAGTTGGTGTACACTTTTTCCTGTGCTGAGTTTGTTTTTCTGCATATTTTTTTTTTCATTAGTAAAATTAAACCTGTAGTCTGCGTTTTTTTGCCAAATAATTTTGTCTGAAAAATAGCAAGTTTAGTGTTTTGTTCTTCCATAGTCAAGAGCATGGCGAAGAAGATAAAGAATCAAAATAGACTTCAATTGTTAATCCACAAGCAAACTCAGATGAAGGCAGTCAAAATAACACAACCACAATACATAGACGACACCGGACCAATCACAAATGAAGCACAGGGACTTAAATACAAGGAACAAACAAAGGGTACTAATTAGGAAACAGCTGAACAGAATGACTAATTCAAATGAGTAACCAAGGTAACTACAAACTCAGGCAGGAAGGAAAACAGCAATTACAAAAAACGAACTGAACAGAACATATGTGTGTGTGTGTGTGTGTGTGTGTGTGTGTGTGTGTGTGTGTGTGTGTGTGTGTGTGTGTGTGTGTGTGTGTGTGTGTGTGTGTGTGTGTGTGTGTGTGTGTGTGTGTGTGTGTAAATAAACAAAATGTTTATCACTGTAAAGCTCGATGCATCTGTCTAATGCATCCCTCCTCTCACGGGCCTTGCTATGTCTCTCTCGGACCTGCTGTTCCCCTCATCTCCCCTTCTCTTAGTTAGCGGCATTCACAAGCCAGCTGTTTATAATTAAATTTATACGCAATGGTGAATAGCCAGATAAAGGGAGCAAATAGTTCTGTGTGCTCTAACTACAATGCAGAAAGTAGACAAGCATATGAACAATACCAGTAATTAAGAGGGTTGTTATAGGAAGGAAAGGGCAAGCTATTAGGTGATCCTGCGGTGATGTAAAGCCTGGTAGGTCGTACTCTTACAACCTTACAATATTCATTTGTGTGCGTGTGTGTCTCTCAGTGCTTTTATAAAATTATCCGAAACCCCTGGAGAGGATCTGGCCAGATTGAACAAGCTTATTTTTTGGTGTATTTTTATTATTTTGTTTGGTTCTTTGCCACTTTTGAAAGATAGAGAGAGTAAATTGTCCCTGCGTATTCTGTTGCTGTAAGGTCCCTTTCCAGAATGGGGGTAATGATTTCTCAGTGGGTAAACAAATAAGAAATATTCCTTTTTAAATGTAGAGCAAGACAAAACGAATTTACTTGCTACTCAGATAATTACAGTTAATTAAAAATAAGAATATCATTAAAATTAAAATCATCCTGTCAATATAGGGAGCAAAGATTCGACCAAGTGCAAATCAGCGAAAGTGAGTGAGCGATTGTGGATGGATCAACTAATAAAAGACACACAGCACAATAACATCATGTATGTCTGATAGTTATATTTACATTATTCTCTTTTTCCTCACAAAGTCATACATTTCAAAATGTATCAATTCGTTAGTGAGCGTGCAACTGAATCACAAAATTGCTGTGAACTAATGCTTTATCTCTGAGGACAGAGATCAGCAAAAGCAAACATCAACGGATTGCCATTGCTACCTTGGGGATGGTCCTCCATTTGTTTTGATCACACTATGGCGTATTCAAGCAGAAATATACTTAATTAAACTATGAATGACAGATTGAGACTTAACCATATACAGTGGCCCTAAAACAGCATCTGAGCACTTTAAAATGAATATAATTACATTAGTTATAAAATATTAAATCAAGTGCCATCTGCAAACAAATTGTACCCTTTTTATAACTTTTCTGAATCATTTTTGCAATGACTTTTGCCCATCTGTTGTCAAGGTGTATTAAGCTAGTTCAAGTTCAAAGCTATAGTTCCTAGCAGAAAAATCGCAGGTGTAGTTCATTATGGGAGCTTGTTTCCGTGGTGAATAAAAAAAGGCAGTTGTGACTTTTTATTTCACCATTCTGACTTTATTTCTCGCAATTGCGAGTAATATAATATGGATATGAAAGCCCAATTCTGAATAAAGAATTGCTTGATGTAAACTCTCATTTATGAGAAAAGAATTCCGAATAGCGCGTTATATAGCCTAAAGTCCAATTTTGAGAAAAAAAAACCTTTTTCCAATGAATAGGTTAATTTCTCACAATTCTGACTTTATAACTCGCAATTGTAAATGCGAGTAAAAAAAAGCTGAATTTTGACTTGATTTTAAACAATAGGCTATCAATTATTTTATAATATGAAAACTCTAAATATTTTTTCGAAATAATTTTTGCTTTATTTCTTTAAAACAATATACGTTCTGTCACATTGTGCTAAGATGCAGATGTGAAGATACGAAATGAGAATCTGGCACGGTCACGTTTCCTCTGCTTGTTACTCATCAGCCACAGATGTCAGCACTCCTTTTGTCCTTGTAGTTGATGAGCGTCAAGAGACTGCAGCTGTGATTGGTTGACATCCAGCCAGCCAAGTTGCTAAACTGTGGTGCTGTAGCACAAGAGACAAGAACCAAGGGCTTAGGGATTTTATTTCTCGTTTGCTAATCTGGTCATATCTGCAATGATTGCAGTTTTTATTGGATGAATACAATATCTAAAATCCTTTTATCAATCCTCCTGTTCGACTTACTGTTTAAATAAAGTCCTCAACAAAAATTAATCTTGGGATGAGTCTACTGTCCAAAAATCCCTGTGGGTATTAATAAAGTTACATTGTTTTGTATTGTATCACAAACATTTTATATATTTAAAAATATACCTCTCTTTACAGAAAACAAAAATGAACATGTTCATTCTCATTCACCTGTCAATCTCTATCTGCCAAACATACAAATCAGAGTGCAAGACCTTCTTCAATCCTTTTAAAGTATGATCACCGAACGACTTCTGCTCATATCCTTCGCAACTGACTGAATTCCCAACAGCTGTTATTTGCAAGACACCAATGCAAAAATATTATGATAAATTCACTGTAAAAACAAAAATACACTTTACTTAAAGTAATTAACTTAACATTTATCAAATCAAATCAAATCTGGTGATTCAGTACTTTTACTGTTTTTCACCATGTACATTTTATTTATTTATGAAAAACAGTTTTGACAAAAAAATACTGTTGATATACAGTACCGGTCAAAAGTTTGGAAACATTACTAATTTTATGTTTTTGAAAGAAGTCTCTTCATTGCTCATCAAGGCTGCATTTCTTTGATCAAACATATAGAAAAAACAGTAATATTGTGAAATATTACAATGTAAATAAATGGTTTTCTATTTTAATATACTTTAAATTATAATTGATTTCTGTGATGCAATGCTGAATTTTCATCAGCCATTACTCCAGTCTTCTGTGCCACAGATCCTTCAGAAATCATTCTAATATGCTGATTTCACTTTGTATCAATGTTGGAAAACAAGCAGCTCAATAGGAGGGGAAAAAAACCTTCAAGAATTCTGTCAGATCCACCCAATCCCCCAAAGCAAAACTAGCTAAACTACAGGTAAGAAAGCTGTTGCCATAGTGCTTTATTTTTTACCATAATGATGAATAGGCACAAATTTTAATGACAAATTCCTCCAGAAATCATTCTATGCTAATTTGGTGCTCAAGAAACATTTGTTATTATTATCAATGTTGAGAATGCTTAATGTTTTTGTGAAAACCGTGATACATGTTTTTCAGGATTCTTTGATGAATAGAAACTAGAAAGTTCAAATGAACAGCATTAATTTTAAATATAAATCTTCTGTAACATTATGGATGTATTTACTGTCAATTTTGATCAATTAAAGGCATCCTTGCTGAAGAAAGGTATTATTTTTTCTTACTCATTGCAAACTTTTGAATGGTGGTGCACATATAATTGATTTTTCCCCTTATGGTAAGGTAACTAACACTAAATCCATTTTTGTGTGTGTGTGTGTGTGTGTGTGTGTGTGTGTGTGTGTGTGTGTGTGTGTGTGTGTGTGTGTGTGTGTGTGTGTGTGTGTGTGTGTGTGTGTGTGTGTGTGCGCGTGCGCGTGCGTGTGTGCGCGTGTGCGCGTGTGTGTGTGTGTGTGTGTGTGTGTGTGCGTGTGTGCGTGTGTGCGTGTGTGTGTGTGCTGTATCATTTGTAGGCTACATTCTTTTTCAGTTAAAATTAAGAACATTTTTACAGTGTATATTTGTATGTGTTTTGCTATAAAGGTGTGTGAGGTGAGGAAAGACCTTTCCTCTCCTCCCTTTCCAGACCAATAATACAGCACACAGAAGAGGAGATTTTGGGCCAGATTTACTAAACAGAGCAAATTTGCGTGAAAGCGAGTGGTAGAGATCTCTTGCCGATATGTAAATTAATTAACCCAGAAGCAGCCGGATCATTTCCATAATGACCAATAAAATCTACTAAGAGCAGTGCAAATTAGCGTCTAGTTTAAGTTTTTTAAAACAAAAGAGTTTTTTTTTTTTTTTTAAATCTCGCCCTAAAAAATCCCATTTAAAAGGCTAATGTGCAGGAATGTGATCTGTCTCCTTAAAACCTGTTGGCTGATGGCAGTTTCAGACAGTGTGTATGTCAATACTCATTGTGAGTAACAAACTGATGAACTACCATACAGTAAACACATGCCACACCAGTGACACCTCAAAAGTAAAGCACTCCATAGTTAACATACAGTAGTGGCCAAAAGTGATGTCCGGCCTAGGAAAATGTACATCTTTATTCAAATATCAATAAAAATTGTTAAAGGTTTTGTAAGCATATTGCGTAGTTGTGCTTGGAGTCTTGCTGGGACATTAAACACAAATATCCCCTCAAGACATAACTTTTGGCCACTACTGTATGTATTCACACGAGAGGAATTGTATGACAGAGGGAACAATCGAACAATCAAACAAGCATTTGTGATGTCATAGACAGAACAAACATAACTGTATGAGAACCTGCCAATTACATCATTTGAGATCTAAATTGGTATGTATATTGCATATTGATAGACATAGAATGAAGCGCTGACCAGCCCGAGTGGCCATGTAACTGGAGTGGGCCCCAGGTTACTGTTTGAACTGCTTATAAATTCATTGGACTTCACCCCATCTGATAGAACAAACAGAGCCAGACCTATAAGCTGAGCTTATGGGCCCATTAACTCCTCTCTGGGTCCATGTTTATCACAATACTGGTAGTGCAGGATAGTCCCTACGGACACAAAACAGCAGCATAAATCCACTCTGGCAAACCTCTGCGATCGTTTACAGCTCATTCTCATGCACTAAACAGCTTTCAAATGGGCGTGTAGGAATTAGTGCACTGGTGAATGGGACACCCCCACAGCCCCCCACGGTATAGAGCAGTCTCAACCCATCTCAAAATATGAGGCAATTACATTATGGTTAATTTGCCTATTTAAAGCAATTTTACTTCACATATATGGCACATTAAAGCGACAAATATACAGGAATCACAGTCCCAAAAAACATGTCTAACGTGCCTGAATGCTCATTATTGTTTGCAGCACAGCTACTTTTTGAGAGTTATCTTTAGGACCATTCAGCTACTGTTGTGTCATTCACACCCAAAGTGTTTTTGTGTTGACCTGCACTGTTTTTCAGGTGCTTTCCTAGATGAGCATGTGCTAGATGGTTGTCTTTGAAAAAATTACTTTTTGCCTTTTTCCGATTTAAAACGCGTCATGAGCAACTTCATTCTGCTCAGGTGTACCGTTGCTCTCACATGATCATTTGGTCTAAATAAAAGGGTCTTATATCTTATAGAAGTGCATAATGGGTGTCATGCTCAATAAACTTCCGTATTCTGTAAAATAGGTTATATATTCAGGTCTTTTGTATGTGCTTCGTTAAATATAAGGCTGTTTTAATTAAGATACCTTCAAAGGAGCAACCCTTACGAAAAAGAAGTTTATTCAAGTGTTCTATTAGTATACTAAATATTTTTAAACTAAAAATAAGAAAGTACTTTCAGTCCACATTTTATATACTTCTCAAAAATATACTTTATGTAGGCTACTTCTCAGAAATATACTTAAAATTACACTCAAGTGTACTTGACTTATACTGAGAGAAAAGTCCAAGTATATTTGTAACTTGATTAAAAGTTAACTCTTTTGATTGAGTAGCCTATTAAATATACTTTTTTTAAATAGTTATCCATACAGTCTTATGAAACTTCAATTTGAAAATATTGATTAGAATATTGATATAAAACAGATATGTTTCTAATCCTGCCTATCTGAATTTTTGTGTAGGCTAGTCCACTGAAAGTGTACATAGGAATTTACTTTAATTCTTTATACTCTTTCCCCACCACTGACTGAATTTTCCAGCTATCCATGTTTTCACTGTTATAGGGGGCGCTATGACAAATCTTCTAGACTAGTACAGAATCTCCGAATCAATACACAGAAGAAGAAGAAGAAGAAGAAGAAGAAGCTGAAACAAGTGATATAGAAGATGCTCACTCAAATGTAAAATAATGCTATCATCAAACATTAAACAGCGTGTAAATCAAAACTGCTTAATGTTACCAAATGAAATGAAGCGTAACCCATGAAGAGAAAATGACTGTGAAGCTTTGGGGGTGTTGGACTCGATCTACTCCATCTGTCTCGATCATCGATCTGAATCTGATCAAGGCGTAGTCTTTGACAAAAATGTGATTTTCTCAACTTTTTGGTTTAAAATGTAGCCTTTCTTTATGAAACTTACCGACATTCAAGTGTTGTTAAAAAAAAGAATTCATGAAGCGAATAATTTTTTTTAAAAATTTGTTAAAGTACAGTTAAAGGTATTTTTTAAATATAAAAAATGATATCTAACTTTGAACATAGTATGGGCTACTTCAATTGCAAAAATAATATATTAATAGTAAACTAAAAGTATTATGTTATGTTATGTTAAACTTACAAGTATACATGCAGTAAAAACTACTAAACTAATAGTTTACTGAGAGAGTGAGAGTACACTTCAGTATGTACTTTCATTAACTAAAAAAATTACTACTTAAAATAGTAAATTACTAGTATACTACTTAAAAGTGCACTTGTAGCACAGATGCGTTACACATGAGAAACTTAACGTGTACCGTTACTCTTATAGTACACTTAAACTTATACTTTTATATACTAAATTTAGTCCCAAGCAGTATTGAAATAGTACACTTAAAAGTTTACTACAAGTACACATTGATATTAGTATACTTACTGCATGAAGTATACTTAAACATAAACTTGAATATTACTTAAGTATACTTCATAAAATGTACTTGAAGTATACTTCTTTTTCGTAAGGATACCAAAGATAACCATAACTGATGTCCATTGCATAGATTGGTATCTAAAAGTAACCTACTAACTTTCAGATATTAAAATCAAATAAAACAGCAACAATACAAATAACTAGCTTGGTCAGCTGATTACATTAAAAATCCAAAGATATTGCCATATGTTCATACTGCTGTTAACACTTTCTCCGATCAGACAAGTGGATGCGATGAGACCTGTTTTCCTGTTTGTTGGAGTAACATTCACATAAAGCCTATAGTTAGACATACTCAGGTTTTTAACATGAGCATATATAGATTTTTTGTACTCTCCTTTGTGCGTATACCGTCAGATAAATTCCTGCAGGAACCATGCAAGATTCATGTTGTAGGTCATATGAAAAAAAAAATGTGAGCATTTGTCACTGTCTGTACACATCTCAGTTGTGATATAATTTCTAAAGGAACATGCCCTCAATCTTACACAATCATATCGAGCATTCACACTCTCTTCTTGTGCGTTTAAATGACACAACACAGCTCAAAATCCTCATTTCCTGTCAGTTATCAACGCACACAAGCTGCAGTGTCACAGGTGAAACTCGGCTGGTGGGTTAAAGTGCTAATGTGGGTGAGTTATTTGAGCCTGGTGTGTACGTGCGTGCGTGTGTGTGTGTGTGTGTGTGTGGAGGGGATTTATATATCCTCACGTCTGGATTCTCATTTGGGAGAGAATAATAACAGATCAGATATGGGAGTTAATCACAGCTTTTCTTCGTTATATCACCCCTGAGAATTAGACATTGCTCTCTCTCTCTCCGTTTCTGTCTCACTTTGTCTCTTTCTCTTTCTCCTTCAGCTTTTCTATTGTCATCTCTCCTTTTTTTCCCTGTTCCTCATAAATCAGGTTCATATAAAGCAGCCATCATATTGGAGGCAGCTGTTGTCCCCCAGAAACTCATTAAAGAAAAAAGAGAAGCACTCTTCACTAATGAAAGTGAAGTGATGTCTAGGTCTTAACACACATTATTCTACAAGGTCTTATTGGGACAGAGAGAAGGAAGTGGAGGAATATGATAAAGAGGCATGGAAAGAAGGAGAAGAAAGGAGAGGAGACATAGATATTGGAATGTTATGATGATTAATAAGATTCTATGAGGGGTAGAGAAAAGTCAAGCTGAATGTTAGTGATACAAAGTCGTCAGATAACAGTTGGGAAATGAGCAGCGTGTCTGTACTCACATAGGCTATATAAATACTAAAACAATAAAACAGATGGAATAAAAAATAAAGCAACTTGTGTTGTGTATTGAGGGACATATTAGCATGAATATTTTTGCTTTGTTTGGCTGGTCAGATGTTTAGGCCTTTTGTAGTACAAGCTTTCTGTGCAGCTGTTTTTAATTGTGCCTTTGAGAAAGATTGTAGGACTGCACATGCACATTGGCTGGCCTAGCCTGAAGAATAAGCTTTTTAATGCTGTTTGAGCATAAGCAACAACATTTATGGGACAGTTCATGTCAGATTTTGTTGCTGATTTGAAATATGTTATTTAAATGTGAGTTTGGCAAGCGGGTTTTGAGGTTTCAGGATTTTCCCATTCCCATTTGGTCTTGGATGCCTGAAATATCTGCCTGTTGTTGAAAATACGGGCGGCGAGTGAACAGACTTTCTTTGAAAGGGAATTTGACTACAGATTATGTTTTTATGCTAAGTTAACATGCTAAGTGCAAATGTTTTATGTCTTCCATTTAGCTTGATAAAAAAATATTAACTATTTTAAACACAAGCCAATTACGTATAAATTTGTATTGGCTTAAGTGTTTTGTACAGAAATGTACATTTTTAGAAAAAAAAACATAAGCATGAAGGTTTACCTCTAACTCTATTTGATGAACGAATGTTTCAACGCATTTCAAAATATCTAAAAATGTCCCCAGAGGACTATAAAAAAACATCTAAACAAGAAAAAGACTTACAAGGGGCTAAATAATATATTAATTCTTACCTAAATATATGCTAAAAGTTCAATACTAATACTGTTTTATATGTCCATTTGTATCTGTGAGTGTATGTAAATGATTACACTTCAAGCTATTTTTGTTCTTGTTCATCTTGTGTAGCTGATATAAATCATGGTCAGTGTTATCAAGAGAGAAAGAGTTGTACTACTAATATCAATAGAAATGTTGTGTGTGTCAATGAGACAGAGAAAAAGAAATATGCGGTCTTGAGGCACAAATGTGTTAGACTCTTGAGTGATGCCCTGTCAGGCTGCTGTTTTGATACTTGTCACACCTCTGTGAATGTTTGTGTGTGTGTTTGTAAGTGTGCATGAGTCACTTGAGCCTTTATGGACCCTGTTGGAGATAATGTGGCTGGTCAGCTGTGCGAATGAGCTGAAACATTGAATCAAGCTGACAGGTTAACTCAGATGAGCAGGTAGAAGGAACATCCACCTCTACCTCTTTCTCCTTCATTAACCTGGAACAATCACACTAAACACTCTGGTTATAGAATTTGAGTTGGCAGTCTGTGAATGTGACGGCAAAAAAAAAAATATATATATATACAACGCAAGCACTGAATACAGTTATTATAGTTAGCTAAAAATAAAAACTATATATATACACATATATATATATATATATATATATATATATATATATATATATATATATATATATAGGTCCTTCTAAAAAAATTAGCATATTGTGATAAAGTTCTTTATTTTCCATAATGTAATGATAAAAATTAAACTTTTATATATTTTAGATTCATTGCACACCAACTGAAATATTTCAGGTCTTTTATTGTTTTAATACTGATGATTTTGGCATACAGCTCATGAAAACCCAAAATTCCTATCTCAAAAAATTAGCATATTTCATCCGACCCATAAAAGAAGTGTTTTTAATACAAAAAAAGTCAACCTTCAAATAATTATGTTCAGTTATGCACTCAATACTTGGTCGGGAATCCTTTTGCAGCAATGACTGCTTCAATGCGGCGTGGCATGGAGGCGATCAGCCTGTGGCACTGCTGAGGTGTTATGGAGGCTCAGGATGCTTCGATAGCGGCCTTAAGCTCATCCAGAGTGTTGGGTCTTGCGTCTCTCAACTTTCTCTTCACAATATCCCACAGATTCTCTATGGCAGGCCAATTGAGCACAGTAATACCCTGGCCAGTAAACTATTTACCAGTGGTTTTGGCACTGTGAGCAGGTGCCAGGTCGTGCTGAAAAATGAAATCTTCATCTCCATAAAGCTTTTCAGCAGATGGAAGCATGAAGTGCTCCAAAATCTCCTGATAGCTAGCTGCATTGACCCTGCCCTTGATAAAACACAGTGGACCAACGCCAGCAGCTGACATGGCACCCCAGACCATCACTGACTGTGGGTACTTGACACTGGACTTCAGGCATTTTGGCATTTCCTTCTCCCCAGTCTTCCTCCAGACTCTGGCACCTTGATTTCCGAATGACATGCAAAATTTGCTTTCATCCGAAAAAAGTACTTTGGACCACTGAGCAACAGTCCAGTGCTGCTTCTTTGTAGCCCAGGTCAGTCGCTTCTGCCGCTGTTTCTGGTTCAAAAGTGGCTTGACCTGGGGAATGCGGCACCTGTAGCCCATTTCCTGCACACGCCTGTGCACGGTGGCTCTGGATGTTTCTACTCCAGACTCAGTCCACTGCTTCCGCAGGTCCCCCAAGGTCTGGAATCGGTCCTTCTCCACAATCTTCCTCAGGGTCCAGTCACCTCTTCTCGTTGTGCAGCGTTTTTTGCCACACTTTTTCCTTCCCACAGACTTCCCACTGAGGTGCCTTGATACAGCACTCTGGGAACAGCCTATTTATTCAGAAATTTCTTTCTGTGTCTTACCCTCTTGCTTGAGGGTGTCAATGATGGCCTTCTGGACAGCAGTCAGGTCGGCAGTCTTACCCATGATTGCGGTTTTGAGTAATGAAACAGGCTGGGAGTTTTTAAAAGCCTCAGGAATCTTTTGCAGGTGTTTAGAGTTAATTAGTTGATTCAGATGATTAGGTTAATAGCTCGTTTAGAGACCCTTTTCATGATATAGTCTAATTTTTTGAGATAGGAATTTTGGGTTTTCATGAGCTGTATGCCAAAATCATCAGTATTAAAACAATAAAAGACCTGAAATATTTCAGTTGGTGTGCAATGAATCTAAAATATATGAAAGTTTTTATCATTATATTATGGAAAATAATGAACTTTATCACAATATGCTAATTTTTTGAGAAGGACCTGTATATATATATATATATATATATATATATATATATATATATATATATATATATATATAATTTGAATAAACTTTTGTTTACAGAGTGGAAAAACACAGTGCATGGAAAGATATGAGAGAGAAATAATGAAATAATGAGGATACAGGTGGAGGGAAGAAGCAAAAGCATTCGCTGCTTCTTTCGCTGGCATGCAAATATAGATAAAAAAGGTTTCCCATATTTAATACCACCTAATTATCCATGTGAGCTTTATTAGTTATGCAAGAAAATTAGCACTCATTAATTGAAGCAACGTGATGCTTTGTCAAACACACACAAGACAGTCACAAATTAAAATGTATAACCAATCAATCTAACATTTGAAAGTTTGGGGTCAGTAAGATATATATAACAAAAACATTGTTACAAAAAATTCTGTTTCACAAATGCTTTCTATTCATCGAAGAAATGTTTTCAACAAAACATTAAGCAGCAAAACACTTTTCAAGAATGATACTAATAAATGTTTGTTGAGCACCAAATCAGTATTAGAATGATTTCTGCCTAACTCATTGACATTCATCTGCTGTCGAGATACTGTAAGAGCACTGTAACACATCCACCCCTCTACACTCCTGTCTGTTGACACATCAGTTTATGATCTCATTACACAGTCCATTAATTAGCAGTGAATTAGCAGAGAGAGAGCAGCCAACAGTGAACACCTGTCCACACACACTCATGGGTCCTTTCCTCCTCTCTTTAGTGTGGCATGTTTGCTCAGCTCATGTTTTACCTGTAGTGCCATTCTTTTCATTTAACCGTCTGCCTGATGCCATGCATTTTAAGGGCCCTGTGCCATGCCATATAGTACCTCTGTGGGATGCTGAGCAGCTTTTTGCTCAGGCACTCAAGAGGCCACCTAATCACACTGGCAATACAGCACAGCCTATCACTTAACTACCATGTCATTCATCACCATGGCGGATAATTGACAGGTTCGGCTGTAACTGGAAGAGCTGTGTCAGCACAGATAAATGCAGGGCGGGCAGACAAATGAAAGCCGCTGTATCAGTTTAGATGTTTATCAATGCGAGGCGCACTATAGAGGTCTATTTTACTGCAAATCGCTTTCGATATAAAATTGTAATTGTAAATATAATACTATAGAGCATGAGAGGGCCATGAGTGAAACACAATATGGAGATCCAATAGCCAAATATAGGATGCTTGCTGTCATTAACTGTACGTCAAAGACCCAAAAATAAAAAATGCTCTCGTCATTTATTCACCCTCATGTCTTTAACCTGTAGGACCTATTTCTTCTGTGAAAAACAAAAGGAGATATTTAAAGCAGAATTTCTAAGCTGCTTTTTCTTTACAATGAAAGTGAACGGTACCATGGCTGTCAAGCATGTTTAAGGCATATAGAAATGCTTTTACGGTTCTTTTTGGTTCCTGACAGCCTATGGTCCCCATCCACTTTCATTGCATTGAGAAGACAAGTGTAATGATTCTACAAAACAGCTCCCTTTGTGCTCCACATTGGCAACTAATATACTTAAGTGTAAACTGAAAGTGTAATATTTTTGGACACGTAACTGCTTGTTAATTGCAGCTAAATGAAAATGAATTATAATTTAAATGTATATTAAAGCAATTGTTTTTTGACCCACTTAACTTAAGTACATCTTTATATGTAATTTCATAATTAGGCTACTTCTATTGGAGCAACAAGGGAGAAACAAATCTAACCCAAATGTAACAACTTTACAAATCATGCGAAGACAACAACGACTCACCAACACTGACTGAAACATAGGGCTATTTATAACAGACATGGGAAACAAACACAGGAAACTAAGGCATGAAACACAATAAAAGCTATATTAACTTTAAATGTAACACAGTTAAAATTCTAATCAAGATATAAGTGTATGTGAGTATGTTCGTTAATACATTCAAATAAACATCTTTAAAGTACAACAAAACATTGTTAAAACATTTAAAATGCACATTAGGTTTTTTTTGTTACTTATTATTACAATGCTCACTTTTTAAAACTCTACTTAAGTGGGTTAAGAAACAGTCATGGAAGTGTACTCTCTTTAAGTGGCCTTTTATTTATTTAATATTATATTATCTGTAAGTAGGTTTTTTTTATATACTAGATTTTAAGCCAATTACAAGTGCACATAGAATACAATCAAGCACACTTATTTTTCACAAGGGTCCTAAAACTGTTTTGTTTTTCCTCCAAAAAGGGTTGCCTCTAACATCATTAAAACATATATAAGAACTGTGTTATAAACCAGGAGCTGAACTTGGCAGTGTGGTCAGGTTTTAAATTATTGCTTTCCAAAGGTCACTGAATCCAAGATGTGACTCGGATAGATTAGTCCCAATGTCAGATCAATAAGTAGTCAATAGCCGTACCTGCTGGAACAAACCTAGTGGGCTTGTCTGAGGATGAGACAGGCAGAGGTGACACAGAGACATCAGACACAGTGCAGGGCCGAAACCCTTCATTAGCAGTCAAAGGCCACAAGGTCAAGTCCTGCCTGAGGGAGTTCTGTGACACAAGCCTCAAGAAACGAGGGAAGGATTTGGTGAATCTTTCTGTCTGTTTGAAGCACAAAGGTCTGAATAAGAACAGGCGCCGAGGGAAAAGACAGAAAGAAAAAGAGACGGGTCAGAGCGGGTTCATGGAAGTGGGAGAGAACAGTGTACTCTGATTGTCTGGGTGAATTAGAAACAGTAGATATCTGTGTGCTTCTCTCACAGTGTCAGACACACTGAGAATACCAATAACATCATTTCAAAACACTTAAAAAACAATTATGGCCCGTGACAACAGCTAACGGACCTGATCACATTCACACGGCTCTCCTTAGACACTTCAACTGGAAATCAGGTCGTAAAACATTCCTGAAAATTTTTAATGTGTGGGTTGCATCTTTATTTTTCCACACCGTTAATAGCTTGTCCAATACTGTTACATATGAGGCACAAATCATTTGCATATAATAACCAATTTCACTTCAGTCAGACTCTGTGTATACCCTTTTCATTTCTTCCCTGGTTAATAAGTTGAGCGTGCCTTGTGCTGAAGACCTCTTCCTCTCTAACTAAAAGTCTTCTCTTTGTGCTCTCAGTAGTTAATTTCATTTAAGTGCTTTAATTAAATGCTGTTTTGACGAGGCTGGCATGGAGAGACATGCACCGAAAACGGATCAAAGCGTATTAAGGAATCTCCCCGCTTCTCGGGAGGTTAATATTTCATTTTCAGCCTAATTTGCACCAAATCAAAAAGACATCGGAAAGCCAGGCGACAGCACGCGGCGGCTGTGAGCTTGGACCAGGCATATCTCATTCCCTCTTATGTAGCAGAGGAAATTAAATTTACCATCTATTTAAGGGGGAAAATGACCATTGTCTGGCCACGTGAGTGGTGCACATTTGCTAGGTGTGTATTTAGCTATGTATGTGTGTATATATATATATATATATATATATATATATATATATATATATATATATATATATATATATATATATATATATATATTCAAATTAATATAATAAACTAAATGAAAATAAGAAAAATATAATTTTGCATAATGCAGTTAAGTTAATAAATATGCAAGCATTGCGGATTTGGAGCAGAGATGATTTTGCCCGGAGGTGTTTTGAAAGTCTGAGTGTCTGTATCTTCTCTCACTCCTGGATTGTTTCTCTCATCAATGGAAAAACTTGGAGTGGACCTGGAGCAGATTTACAGAAGGCCAACAGAATTGCTGTCACCACACACATACTTTGTTCCAGTCTGCATTACTTGGCAACACAGAAAATGTGATTATTATTATTATTATTTGGCTTCCTTTGGAACTATTTTTGTTGGCAAAAAAGAAGATACATTTACTTACTGCCCAGATTTTAAATGAAACATAAGCTACTTGTTATTAACTTCTGTGTTATAAAGCGATACTGACAATACATCCAACATCCCTCCACCTCCCCAACTCCATCTCATTTACATTAATGCTTTACAGCGACTTGGATTGATTTCATATAGCTCATGCATTCCTTGGAAATCATACCCATGATCTTGGCATTGCTTGCTCATGTTGAGCTACAGGAAATGCCATCTCTTTTTCTATGCATTTCTATTATGGATAAATATTTTAGTCTTCATGAATTCTGTAGTCCGTGAGAGTATTTAGCCCTAGACTTTTACCTCACACACAAGTATTAAATAAAAATGTGAACTCATGAATAAGAGAAAAACAGCCCTCAAAAGAATTCTCAAGACAAAGAGACCAAGACCAGCCATTTAATTTAGCCTTTTAAGGCAAGTCAGTTAATTTTATGCTGATTTGCTATTTCTATTCATGCAAGTACAGCTCTTATCTACTTGAATGCCGAAAGACTAAAATCTCTAAAACTCAAGACATTTTTAACATTTTAAATCATAACATCAGACAACAATGACATCATAAGTTGTGCTTCACAATTTTTACTGATATTGCTATAGGCTACAGTATTTAACAGCTGCCATATTTAGCATTCTGATTACAACACACACATACATGCTTTTATCCTCCTCTTAAAATGTCTCTAATCTTGTCACAATGTAAAATCATCCAAAACATCTGGTTTGTAGCACCCCCTAGAGGAGTGTGTGTGTGTGTGTGTGTGTGTGTGTGTGTGTGTGTGTGTGTGTGTGTGTGTGTGTGTGTGTGTGTGTGTGTGTGTGTGTGTGTGTGTGTGTGTGTGTGTGTGTGTGTGTGTGTGTGTGTGTGTTTGAAAGAGGCAGATGATAGCGTTCAGATTAAAACTCTTACTTTACGTTGGGTAATCTGGATTAAATCCCGTAGGGACAGCATTAAACAACACTGGCTGAGAATCTGTATGTGTGTGTGGAAATGAGTATTAGTTTTGATTGGATTGAGGCTGGGGATTTGTGTATTTAAACTGAGATTACCAATGCGATCCAGCCTTTGAGAGCTCTCTACACACACTGACAGTGACACGGGGAAGAGAGGTCACAGTACCTGACCCTGTTCGCTATAACCTTCTTTCTGAAGCGCGCTTGCTAGGATAATCTGCCCTGTGTCTCATATTTGCCCTGAAACGTGGCAGTTACAGAAGAGTGACATTTCAACAACCTGACAGCAGGGATGTGAATATGTGTGTGCGTTCATATGTGTGAATTTAAGTGTGTGTGTGAATATCTGTCTGGTTTAAATGCCTGAGTGATAGTGTTTTAACAGTGCCCTCTGCTGTCTGACATACCAACACACAACTCTCATTCACTCACACCATTAAAAACATATAGGTGCTTCTCGGTGATTAGATTAAGCAACTAAAGAAATTAAGAAGTCCTTGAGAAATGTTATGGTGTAAGACCGGTAACTTCAGCACTCTGGTGAGTTCAGGATGCAGGATCAGCCAAGTGTGGTGGTTATACTCATTGATTATCTGTCAGTCTGATCTCCTCAGAAGGCCCATTACAGTAGACAAAGACATTGTTTGTTTTATTCATATTGCTCTGCTTGTGTGTGTGTGTGTGTGTGTGTGTGTGTGTGTGTGTGTGTGTGTGTGTGTGTGTGTGTGTGTGTGTGTGTGTGTGTGTGTGTGTGTGTGTGTGTGTTTCAGAATGCTTGCAACTGATGTTAATTAGCATGCACTGAATCCTATGGTGTCATCACATGTTAAGGTTTCTCAAGGATACATTTACATAGCGTTGAGGAGTAGCTAAATAAATTAGCAAAACCGCTAACTTTGGGCATAAATTCCAAGGTTTACTTCAGTTGTTATTGCATATAAATCATCAGCATAGTAAGTGCGTACTGCAGTACACTTTGGCCTTTAGTAGTGTTTTCAAAATAGTGTAGCTTGCATTTTGCATATGCAAAATGACAATGCAATATGTAAAATGGCAATGCATTTCTGTATTTGAATTTACATTTTCCATTACATTTGTGCAACATTGGTGCAAAATGAAAAAAACAATTATGATTTACATTTGCCATTTCATATACTAGTTTTAATATGTAAATTGAATACATATATTTACTTAAAATAACACTTTATAAGTTGCAAAATTAAATTTAAAATGTATTACAGAAATTATTAGTTATTTTAAAGGGGTCATATAATGCCATTTTTGTACCAGTTAATATGAATCTTTAGGGTCTAAATGAAAACTTTGTAATATACTTTTATTAAAAATTCTCATTAGTATTTTAAGAAAACACTAATTTTACCTGCTCAAAAACAGTTCTGTTTTCAGCACGCCGTTTCAGTGTATATGCCTTTAAATGATAATGAGCTTGCTGACACCGCCCCTCTGTTCTTTGGGGCGTTTTTGACACAACGCACGTGGAGAGTTGCCTTGACAACAGTTGATGGTATATTTTGGCGAAAGAATGGCAGAGGGAGTCTCGAGGACACATCTGTAGTGTTGCCATACCAATTTGAACCGGAGTCGGACCCGGAACAAGATGACGGCCCCGAAGAAGTTTGACCATTAAGGCTCGAACAGGACGTTTCTGAATGGTTGGTTAAAGTAATGTCACTTTGATCTATTTTTGTATGTACTAGTGTCAGGGTAGAGTATAGGTTACAAACGCTGTGTTTACTGTATAGGTTAGTTCGTAGACAGATTTATGTTGAAAAACTTTTTTTTGGTAAATGTAGGCTTGTCAGTGATGCGTTATCTTAGTGTTCGGTACAACTATCGTGACTGAAACATGTCCTGTCATGTCAGTAATGATTCTACCAGTAGTTGAAGGATACCTAAGAATTTGTTGTATGTTTATGTTTAGTGCAGTACGAAAATGTTTTATGTTTTACTTAGTGTTAGGACAGTTAACTGTAACACCTGCGTACACAGTTTTTAATAACACAATAACCATAACGCGTTGTTCATTATAAACTTGGGATTATGAATTAAATTGAGAACGTTACATAGAATACATGATGTAATGTACCCTGAGTGTAAACATTAGCCGCATTCATCGTGAAGCGTGCAAGCGATTTGCAAAGATTAATGTGTATCGTAAAAGGTTAATAAAACGTTATACTCACTTCTTCAGGAGGAGCAGCAGGAACACGAACAGTTGGTACCGATTCCTTTTTCAGGAGCAGCTTCTTAGCAAAACCAGCTTTATACTGACCCTAGTTTAAAAAGCAGTCTGGTGAGAAATGATTCGCGCAAAAACGAACGCATTTACGTTGATCGTGGGGAATATTCCCATCGTAAACAAAACTCAGCCACTGCTGTCAATCAACAACCGTGGGAGGGGCGTCATGCGCCGTGTGACGTCACACGGTGAAACGGCTCGATTTGAGACAGGGAAATACATATAAGGAGATTAAAACAAAACCACTGGATGGATTTTTATCATTATATGATGGTTGTGTACAGGCACGGCCAACACACATTGCAGTACAATCAACTTGTAAAAGTGCATGAATCATTATATGACCCCTTTAACATGTTCAAGCAAAAACTGTAGCAAACTGATCATTTCAATGTTATTTTTCTTTATTGCATTTACACTCACAGTTAAGACACCTGCGATTTCATTTTCATTAAACGTCCCGCAATGAATGTACCAAAATTCAATGTGCAAATTGAAAATGCATTGCGAGCCGATCACGTCCCCGCCCCCTCCCGCCCTGTCAATCAATGCATCAAGGCGGGGCTCAGCAACAGGTAAACATAGGCTATATATGTTGCATATTTTGAGTTGTTGTGAGGAAACATGGCGGAGGCAGAGATGATACGAGCGTTAAATTTACTGGCAGATGAAGGGGAGAGTGAACAGAGAAATTGTAGTGTTTCCGAAGATTATTACACGTCTGCAGGTGATAGAACCAGTATGTTGTAGGCAAGGGCGTAGGTTTAGGGGGGGACGCTGGGTACTAGTCCCAATCAATATTTTGAGATGACAAATTTGTCCCCACCAATATTTAGCAAGCTCCTTTGAACTGGTAGTTTGATATTTGCGCTGCTATTTGGATCGATTCCAACGGCCAGGACGACGACAGTACAAGATACGCCGTAATTTGATTGGCGGCGGGTAATCTGACGGGCAGGCTACACGCGCGGGCCGGGACTACTTTTTGTGCTTGCACTCACTGGCAGCGAGCGGGTGGTGTGTGCGTGTGTGCGCGCGTGACGACGCCGATGGTAAGTTACCAGGGTTGTCTCTCTGCCTGCCATATACAAAGGCCAGAGTAAAACATTTTAATATTCCGTTTTTTGCCCCTTTTTGTACTTTGTAGATCAGCTATGTCACCCAAGAAGAAGAAAGGGGACATACGAAGGTTTTTCATAAAGCAGAGTGTAAGTAGGCAAAAATAACTAGCCACACAAATAACTAGCAGTAGCAGTGACTGACCAGGCTTTCAAATGCAGATTCTACTGTGGAAAATAGTATTAACTGGTGATCCTGGTTACCCAGGATATTGTTACAGTTAAACCTAGCTTCTGCAATCTTTCAAGATTAGGAGCATTAATTAGGGGTGTGCAGCACGGATAGACTCATAGAAGTTGCGCTATCATGATAGAATGCAATGCTACGAAGTCACTGAATGTTAATTAGCCTACCTTAACTTAGAATCTTGCAGTCATAAACAATGGATCATCTGAGACATTTTTCGTTTCTACATTCTGTTTATGTTATGTATTTGTGAGTGTAGCCTCCTTGCTAGACACATGTGCTGGAAAAACATGTTGGCAATGTTAAAAAGGCGAAAGTTAGTTGGTTATTCAAATACAATGAATCATTACTTGATTGATAATATCCAAATAACAATATCTGGTAGGAGGGTTAAACTTGCTAGCCATAGGATAGACTACAAAATTAATTAAGCATTTTGTATGCAGGAAAGACCGCATCAAACCACAACAGATTTACATTTATTCATTTAGCAGACACTTTTTATCCAAAGCGACTTACAATTGAGAACAATAGAAGCAGTAAACCTAGGATAACAATATGCAAGTTTTATGACCCTTCCCAGTTTAATCTAATGGACTTTTTTTTTAAGAATAGAAGGGGGGGGGGGGGGTGGATGTCCCCACCAAAGCTGAGACCAAACCTACGCCCATGGTTGTAGGAACATCTGTGATAATTTTCTGCCTTATCAGGCGTCGATACCCGTTTGGTGTGAACATTATGCAGCGCTGTTGTTGTCTGATGCTGGACTGTGTTAATGATGGTTTCGTTTAGTATTAAATATTCTCATTGTCTGACACACATATGCTTATCTTTATTCTTATTACTATTAACTATAATTACCCAACAATGTTGGAGATCCTACAGTTTTTCCTAACAAATGCATAGGCCTATTACTCTGAGATCTCAGAATATGACGGGTCAAATTCATAGCTACCGAAAAATGTGACCGCTCTTTATTTCTTCATAACTGACTGTAATGTTCAATAAAGTGATTCATGTGATGTATTACCAGTTCCTATTTATATGTTATTAAGCATATTGATTAGATATTGTTAAATATATAGCTACAGTAGACCCGTCAAGGAATATGACGGGTCAAATTCATACCGAAAAATGTGACCGCTCCTTATTTCACCTTATCTGAATGTAATGTTCAATAAAGTGACACATTTGATGTTTAACCATCTCTCCTTTCTATTTTATAAAGCATATTGATCAGACATTAATAAATATAAGGTCACGGAATCTGACAGGTCAAATTCGAAGACTAGCCTTTTTTGGGTGAATTGTGAAGCAGGTCCGGGGCTGGTGACATCATCGTCTATAATTCAGTGTCTAATAGTTTAAAAACCGAAGCAGCAAAACAGCCCAAAGAAGCACAAACAAACGAAACTATTTTGCGTGGATTTGGAGCATGTGGGGGCCTGAGTGACCTCAGAATGACAAATAAATATTATTTTAATATCTAAGAAACCGAAGCAGCAAAAAATAAACGTTGACCGTAGCACAAACGATTGAGCCTATTTTGGAGGTAGGGGCTGGTGACGCCATCACCTGTAATTAAATGTCTAATATCTTAAAAACTGAAGCAGCACTAACAAAACTTTATCCGTCACAAACCAACACAAACGAACAAGACTATTTTATTTGGAGCATGTGGGGGGCTGGGTGAACTCAGAATGACCTATAAATATTCTTTTAATATCTAAAAATCCGAAGCAGCACAAACAAAAAAGCGAAGTAACAGCACAAACGAAGTAAAAACGATTGAGCCTATTTTGATGATGTTTTGCATTGGGCGGGGGCAGGGCAAACTTCACGCAGTGATTGACAAGAGCGGGACAGGAATGTGATCGACTCGGAATGCATTTTCAATTTGCACATTGAATTTTGCTACATTCATTGCGGGACATTTAATGAAAATGTAATCGCAAGTGTCTTAACTGTGAGTGTAAATGATCATTTTGCTACAGTTTTTGCTAGAACATTTTAAACAGATCTAATCATTTATTTAAAACATTTTCATTTTAATTTTGCAACTTAAAGAGCATTAAACTATGTATTCAATTTACATATTAAAACTAGTGTATGAAATGGCAAATGTAAATTAGATAATTATCTTTTTTTTGCACCAAACGTTGTAAATTTAAATAAAAAAATGCATTGCCATTTTACATATTGCATTCCCATTTTACATATTGCATTGTCATTTTACATATTGCATTGTCATTTTACATATTGCATTGTCATTTTACATATTGCATTATCATATTGCATATTACATTTCAAATTGAATATGCTACCCATATGCTTCCATACAATGGGGACATCTGCTGTTTGGGTAAACATAAAGTGACGCTAACATTAAAAAAAAAGAAAAAAGAGAAAAATATAAGCTTGATGACAAAAACATGACAGTTAGCCTCGAGAATTAAAAGAGTAGAGGATGTATTTTCTTGGCTCTTGTTTTAATCCTTTTTGTTTAATATTTCAAAATAGATTGTAGCCTGACATCAACAACTGAATTAAACTCCATCCAATGCAAAAATCTTGGGTTAGCAATAAAACTGCAAAATGTTGGGTTTTTGTGTGTTATGTTGAAGTCTAGGTAACAGCTTGAAGGGAACTCTTTATTTAAATCTATTTTTAAAAAACATTTAGAAATTATTTTAAGTACTATATTTTTTGTGAGATTTCTTCTGAGTTTAGTATACAACAAAACAAACTGGATATCAAATTAGCATGAAAAAGGAGAAAATATTCAAGTACTTCCTGTCAATGTACATCCCACCATAAATTAGCCTAAGTGAAATTAAATCTATATTCTAATTGCAATTGCTAATCTTATTGTGAACAATTTGTCAATGCATGTTTCATTTTGTACATAATTTTAACTATAATAACTCGGTTTTCGGCTGAAACGACAAACTTCTCTCTGGTGACGTATGCAGGATTTCTCCAATCATTTAGTCTGCTTAAACCTCCATCCAATCAAAAACTGATGGATTGAACCAAGTGACTTTAAGATTCACTTTTCCATCTGAACTGATGCTGCGTATAATTTTGTATTCTGACAGAGAATGACATCTGTCCTGACTGACACTTTTTTTTCCACTCAAGAAACGTACTCGGTTACTAATGTAACCTTGGTTCCCTGACAGTAGGGAACGAGTATTGCGTAGCTATACGCAGTGGGAAAGCTCCTTTTCTCGAGAATATTGAAGCCATTATTTTAAAACGCAGTGCAGCTGCAGCAACTGCACGAACCTATGGCGAGCTGGCTGAGACGCGCAAATCAATTGGGTCGGTTCGACACCCAGGGCGCGTCAGAACCCCCCAGAATGGGCATGGCTTATGTCTATATAAGCAGACCATTTCAACATAGAATCAGGTTAAATCGACTGAAGCAATAGCACCTGAGCCAAGCGTAATAGTACGGCAGGTTAAGAAATACTCGTTCCCTACTCTCGGGTACATTCTCTATCGAGAACGTTCACTTCGTATTGCATAGCTATACACAGTGGGAACCTATTTTAAAACGCTGTGCTATTAGCTAGGGACTTCGCCCTGAACCATTACCTGAGGCTAAGTAGCCAGAGGTCAACATTAAAGTTTGAAAGTCACAATTCACCCTAGGAACAGGCTGACAAAGGTCAGACAAAGGTCTGGCCCTTTATTAAGTATAATGTTGCAGAGGCTCGGGGCCCTCGGGGCCGCTGCCTTTAGATAGAAAGTGCCGTGCCTGCAGAGCAGGGACCTCTAGGTTATAAAATATCACAAATGTGGACGGTGAGGACCAGCCTGCCGCCGCACAGATTGGTACACCACTGTCCAGCAGCTCCTGAAGAAAGGAAAGTACTAGAGGTACTTCACAAACGTGTGGGTCTACGTTTCGTGCTGCACACCAGCTTGCGAACTCTGACCACTTGAGAGCATAGAGGCGTCTGGTAGACGGTGCTCTAGCTTCAATCATGGTATTTTGGACTCCTTCTGGGAGGTCCCCAAGTACCCATTGGGGGAACAGTGTCTCTGGATAACATATCCGCACCATGGTTCAGAATGCCCGGTACATGCACCGCTCTTAACAAGCGCAAGTTGGCATGTGCCCAAATGAGGAGTCTGGCTATAACCTCCAGGCTGGCCGATCTGAGGCCACCCTGGCGATTTATGTAGAACACCACTGACATGTTCTCCGTGCGGACCAGGACGTGGTGTCCTACCAGATCTGGGAGGAAGGTTTTCAGGGCTAAATGAACCACTCTCATTTCGAGGCAGTTGATATGTAGGCACTTCTCCGGGCTTGACCAGAGGCCGGAGATCGGCCTGCCCTCACACAGCGACCCCCAACCCAGGTTGGAGGCATCTGTTGAAACCACTTTCCTTCGAGACCAACCCCATGTCTACACTTCCAAGGGGTCAGGAATTTGACACAGCCGTGATCCACCCTGATGCGTAAGTGACCGGAGCACCATGCATGAGCTGGCACTCTGCGTTTCAGCCATCACTCTAGGGGACTCATGTGCAGTAGGCCTAGTTTGAGTACTGACGTCGCAGAGGCCATAAGGCCCAAAATCCTTTGAAACGTTCTGAGCGGCCTGTGAGAGTCCACTTTGAACGACGTCACTAGCTGCTGGATAGTAAGTGTGCGGTCGGGCGAGAGCCACGCTTTCATTTGTATCGAGTCTATAACTGTTCCCTGGAAGACTATGTTCTGCTGGGAAACAGCATGCGCTTTGCAAGATTGATCCTGAGATCGAGGCGTTCTAGATGGCTAAGGAGCCAGGATCTGTGTGTCAGCAACTCGCTCTCCGATTGGGCTAGGACGAGCCAATCGTCGAGGTAGTTCAGGATGTGCATCCCCCGCTGTCTCAGGGGAATTAGCGCAGCATCCATGCATTTTGTGAATGTACGGGGTGCCAGAGACAGACCGAACGGTAGGACCATATATATTGATAAGCCTGCCTCACGAAGGCGAATCTCAAGAATGGCCTGTGGTGGTGGGCTATTTGGATATGAAAGTAAGCATCTTTCAGATCCACTGAGAAGAACCAATCCCCTGGGCGAATTTGTGCGAGGATTTGTTTGGTTTTAAGCATTCTTTAATGGCCGTTTCATAACGGCATTGTTCAGGTATCTGAGATCTAGAATTGGTCTGAGGATTCCGTCCTTCTTCGGAAGGAGGAAGTAGCGACTGTAAAAGCCAGACTCGCTTAATGATGGGGGAACTGTCTCGACAGCTCCTATCATTAGTAGGTTTGACACTTCGGTGCGAAGGACGCAAGCTGTGTTGCTTCCCACCGATGTCTCGACTACTGCACAAAAACGCGGGGGTCTGCGAGCGAAGTAGCCTTGCTTTATTGTTTTCATTACCCAGTCTGATACCCCAGGGATGGCCTGCCAGGCCTCGGCCCGTGTAGCTAGGGGTTGAATGAAATCTGGAGGCGGGTTTCCTTGTGGCGGAGACCCGACTGCCCAAACTTTGGGAGCTAGAATTTTTTTTATTTTTTAGTGTGTTTGGGTTTGCTATAAAGGCAGCTTTTGTTATCAGTGGTGCGTGCTTTGTAATGGGCCTGGTGACTGAGTTTTGAAAATTTCCAACCGGCCGAACTCTGAGGGGGGCTGTTAGGAAAAAACTCAGTCCTCTTTTTGTGCTTTATTTGGGTCGCTGTTAAAACAGCGTTTGTTTGTAGGGCTGCGTGTTTTGTGATGGGCCCACTTACTACAGTTATATCTCCAGTCACCTGAACTGAAGAGGGGACTGAGAGAAGTGCACAAGCTTTCTTCGAGAGAGCGCAGGATGGAGATGGGCAGTGCAGGCAGCCGCCATTGTTGATTACAGTCTTTGCGTGGGCGATGCCCAGCCATGGGGCGCACTTTTGGTGTCCGAGAGAGGCTCTGCATGAAGTGCATCTGGAACGCGGCATTTAAAACAACACCGTTTCAAAAATTTGCTCTTTCAGCTTCTAGAGTGTCGCGACGGTGAGCAAACAGAAGTAGCCAAAAAGGATATAAGGCTTCTCTCTCGCCGGATGGCCGCAGGTTAACAGCGATTCAGTGGAAGGCGGCGCCAAGTTGAAGCATCCGCTGATAAGGCCTCTCGATCCGCTGCAGGGGCTCGTTGACAGCGAAGGCTTAGAGATCAGCAAATAAGGTGTTCGCTGAAGGAGGTTAAATCTGACTCTATGGCGAAATGGTCTGCTTATATAGGCATAAGCCACGTCCATTCTGGCGGGTTCTGACCGACCCGATTGGTTCGCCTCCGCCTCTATCCAGGGCTGGAGACTAACGGCGTCCTATCGTCCTGAGGATGATAGAAAATGTGTTTAGGACGAACAGAAATATTCTCCAGGACACCTACAGGCGAAAGACATTTTTGTATGCGTGTTCATTTATTACTAGCCTATTAGGCTAACTTACTTAGACAATGCCAAAATAAACTGACGAAGTGCTGACTACAAAGGAGCGCTTCTTCTTGCTGTTGCTATAGTTACTATCACTGGCCGGCTACTCACCCGGAGATTTGTTCCGCGGTACATCTATCAAATGGCTTAATGACATCGCAAATATGTTGTGCTGGTTAAACAACGGTTAGGTAAAACAGATCGAGCACCAAGACGGCCCTGCATCTCCTCCATCGAACCCGAGTAGGCCTACAATTCCCGAGTTTGATGCGAGTACAATTTAAATTGATTATTTAATTTTTATTAGTCATTGGATTGAAACAGTCTGCTAACTGCTTGCTGCTAACTGCTTGCTACTAACTTACTAACGTTAGCCAGCTAACGGGCGCTACCCCGGCTATGTGTGTGTACATTAGCTAAAGCATACATTTAGATTTCAATATATTTGTGGTCTTTTTTTTTAGTCGTTAATTTCGTTTATTTTCATTATTTTCGTCAACGAAATTTTTTCACAGACGGTAACTAAATAAAAACTAGTTTTGAATGACAAAAACTATGACAAAATTCTATTGACATTTTCGTTAACGAATACAAACTAGACAAAAATATTAGATAGTGATCCAGTCAGGTTTGGGAAGCGATCCAGTCAGAACTGATGTCCTGCGTGTGTGGTAGATGCGCACATTTGTACATGCGCTGCATGTCTCATGAAACGTTAAAAAATGTAAACGTCTGGGAGAATGAGTAGAGCAGACATATAGATCTAAATAAGAGTGACGACGCAAATAAAGAGCTCTATTTGGTACGGTTTTCTGTGCGCACACACCCGACCCGAAGCGTGCAGCCATGCACATAGACACCTATACAGCGCGCGAGTACTGAATTGAGCTCTCTTTTGTGTCTGAATGGACAAATACACACAACATTATGTCGAAATGTCCGTTTTGGAGAGTATTCACGTAAACTATGTTGGTTATGTCATAAACAGTTGTGAGTCTATCGGATGTGGATTAGTGCAATTGGATTGGAAAGAGAAAAGCATTCACTGCTCGTTAATAGCTTTAATAAGAATTCACTATATTTAATTCATACAAATAAATATGTCTGCTGCTTGATATAATAAAGAATGATGTATGCAAGTAGTTATAAAGAATGCATAAATCATTCATTGAAAAGAAGACTGTTCTACTTTAGGAAAAGTGGTTTTATTTAATTTTAAGATATTTTTTTTAAGTCACAGTAGTTAAATCTGTATCTTGCATGTTCAAACTTTAAAATCATTCAAATTAACAGGTTAATAGATGTTTACTCCGGAATTTTAGAGACATTCTAAATTAATGCATTACAATTTAACTAAACCCATTATATTTTAGTCATCTGAATTGTTTTAGTTTTAGTCTAGTTTTAGTCGATGAAATACAATAAGATTTTAGCCGACTAAATCTACAGTAGATCAACATTTTTATTTTGGGAAGGTTGACATTCACTTTAGGACGGTTCAAATTGTGTTTCAGGACGGTTCCAGGACGGAGGTGAAAAAAGTTAGTCTGGAGCCCTGCCTCAGACGCCTCGCCATAGGTTTGTGCAGGTGCTGCAGCACAGCCAATGAGCGAGCTAGACGCTCTGCTCTGCGCTCGCTGTGCAGCTGCACTGGGTTTTAAAATAATGGCTTCAATATTCTTGAGAAAAGGAGTTTTCCCACTGCGTATAGCTATACAATACGAAGTGAACGTTCTCGAAAGGGAACATGCTGTGATGCTTTTGTTCGGATTGTCACATGCTCCATTGATCTTCATTCACTTCAGCGCTATTTGAGTACAATGCAAAGTCTTTGCTAGTCCAAATATAACTCAGTCTTTAAGACATGTGGGCAGAGTTTCACATATGTGCCCAGTAATTAACCATGTGGGTCGTCAGGCAACTCTGGCAATCTGTGGGCACAGCAGGGATGGGTCCTTTTCTGACTAACAGCTGGAGGCAGCTGTGTGTGTGTGTGTGTGTGTGTGTGTGTGTGTGTGTGTGTGTGTGTGTGTGTGTGTGTGTGTGTGTGTGTGTGTGTGTGTGTGTGTGTGTGTGTGTGTGTGTGTGTGTGTGTGTGTGTGTGTGTGTGTGTGTGTGTGTGTGTGTTAGGAAAATAGGTATAATTTTTGTATTACAAGCTGTAATCAGGAGTCGTGCTGACTGCCCTAGTTTTTGCTGTTTATCTGATTCATTTACTGAGTGAAAGAGCCTCATGGTTTTGGTCTCAGCCAAGATTATTCTCTTTACTGCCTTTTCTTCATTTATTTACATTTTACTTTTTTCTCTGCAAACTCCAACTTTGTTGTGGGGACAGACCCGTCGCCAGACCTCAGTCTTAAGGGGGGCATGTGAAATGCATGGGGGGGCACAATTATTATTAGCCTACAGCCTACGTATATTTATAATAATCAACTCTAGTCGCGCAGCACGTAATCATCACTTTTAAACATATAACCAACCGCAATATGACCAGGTCGCCTATAGCCTACACCACATTACATAGAAGCAATGTTATGAATATCCATAAAACACTTGACTATACAACATATTAGATGTAACACCAGAAGCATCTCTCAAAGATTGCATTTTAAAGCAGTCAACAGAGAGATATGCATTGCCATGAGACATACACACGCACGCACATACACTCGCACAGAGACTTTGAATCAAACGGTACTTTGAGTGGAGGCAGCGCTGTCCTCTCTCCAGTCCCTACTGTCAGTACAGCGGGAGGCGGGGTTTCTCCGAGCAGAACCTCCTCATCGAAGTATTCTTCCACTCGGAAGGAACTGAAGCGAGTATGCCGGGGAAACCTCGTTTTGAAACAGCTTTTAAAAATGCGCGGTAACTGTTGAGCGGCTTAGTTGTACGTCACGTAGCCTACGTAGCCTAATGTTATTTTTAGTAAGGCCGTGATAGGCTGTTGCAGTGTAGATTCCCATCAATCAAATAAAATCACACCATTGTTTCTTTATATTTTTAACGTTTTAATGATAAAGAATGCAACACAAAATTATCAACTATGATAATATTAAAATTAAATTATCTGTGCCTCAAGTGGGGGGGCACAGGCATTTTTTTGGGCGGGCCCGGCCCCCTATGGCCCGCCCATAGCGACGGGTCTGCTTAACAATTCTGATTGGTCAATATGGCATTCACTGCAGTTGAGAAAACTCTAGTTCCATACGTAAAATCTTATTCATTCTCTCCATTGGGGTATTGATTTTGAATGATAACTTCTAAGACAGACCTTTACAAAATCTAAGCATAAACCTTTAAAGACAGACCTACTGTGAGCTACGAGGCTGTTAATCAATGGTTTATGCTTTTGTTGAAGCTGTTACTCTGGTTTACTTCAGCTTTTTCTTTTTAAATAATGAGTTCAAATAAATAAATAATTAAATTCCTGGTGAAAACTACATTACCGCCTACTCCCATGAAATACTACAAATGACGTACAGTCAGCTTCATGGGATTATAGTTAAGTACGCTGTTTTGTACCTTTGTCTTTTTGTCTGTTTTTCAAATACTTTTCAAATCAAAGATTGTAATGTTGTGATTCACCTCATAGCTGATTTGTTTTGTTCATGGCTTATAACTCTTACATTTTTGAAATCTCTATTGGGGAAAAAAAAACTTCCAGGACCAAGGCCACTGTTGTCTTTATAATCAGGGGTGCACATAACTGACGGGTGAAAAAAAATATGATTGAATAGTTTAGTTTTGTTTAATTGTCGCTTTTTACACACATGAAAAATTACATTACAGATAGTTAGTGTTTAAAACCAGGCTCAAAATGAGTAAACGTTCACTTGTTTGAAGCATTTGCAAAAAGGCCTTAAACTACTGAGTAGGGAATCAGGATGGAGAAATGAAGCCTCTTAAATCTTTGAAGCTTTTCTCTGATTGTTCCATGAAACATTTATAATAATATTTGTATTATATATATATAGGCCTAGTTTTATAATAATACCAACAGTTGTCTGGGCGCTACAGTGAATGGCTGCCCACTGCTCCGGGTGTGTGTCCACGGTTTGCTGTGTGTGTGTGTGTGTGTGTGTGTGTGTGTGTGTGTGTGTGTGTGTGTGTGTGTGTGTGTGTGTGTGTGTGTGTGTCAGTTCACTACTCGCTACTCCTAATGCACTAAATTGGATGGGTTAAATGCAGAGGACAAATTCCAAGTATGGGTCACCATACTTGGCCTTCACCAGTCACCAGTGAGTAAATGAACTTGAACTTCCATAAACCCATAGAGAAATGGTCTGGTTTCAAACATTCCAATACGCAACATGAAACGTTGATCACGTGTTTCTCTGAAAACAGACAATAGAAAATAGACAATACCGTGAGTGACACTGGAGTAACGTAAAAAAAGAAAAAAACACACAAAAAACCCCGTCACAAAGCATCTATCTACACAAGCATATCCGAGTGCTCAGTTACATGCATCAGATTTTCTAAGCATGTGTACAGGAAAAAGACATTATTTATTAGATAATTCCCACCAAGGCACAATAGAACACAAATATGGTATCAAAGGAATAATTGATTTAATTGACCTCTTGGGGTGCTAGTTCATGCGTACCGAGATAAAATCCTGCAGGCGCCCCTGATAACGTGCTATTTTTCTAACACAGAATGAATATTTTTTAATACGCATGACAATATAATTACCTTTTAGTATTTAGGCGTCTTTTGCAAGGGGAATCATCATATTAGGGGTCCTTGAACTACATAAAGCGGAAAAGATGTTTCAAAAGAGAAAACTCATGTCTCGGTGTAGCTACAAGCACGGAAAACCCTTCCTGCCCACCAACATTAGTTTGGGTAATTAATCTTTTCTTCTTTCACTTGCCACAACTATCGCTCTGTATTTTTGGAAGAGCAGAAAAATCTTTTTCATCACAACCACCATTTAAAATGAGAGCTGAAAGTCTCATTAACCAACAGCTGTGTGGTGATGATGAGATTCACAGAGAGGAAAAGAGGAAGGAAGGAAAGAGCAAATGATGGAGGATGAATAGAGTATATCAACGCTGTGTAAATTGTAACTGTGCATGTGTTCATGATGCAAATTCTTCATCATTCAGAGATTTATTTAGCATTACAAGGGCTCACAACACTCCTAATCAACATGCTGCAATTTCAAAATATTTGTTATTAAATCGCAATAATTCTGTGATTTTTTTTTTAATTTAAACGAATAACATGAGAAGTTTAAAAGTAAATATCTGTGCTACACCAAATATGCATGATGCAAATGAATGCGCTGTGATACAAATATGAAATAACCCTCATCCTAAGTAAATGTTGTTTCTGTAAGCTGGTTGCTTGTTCCATCCTTTATTTTTGCCAGTATCATTATCATTAGCTCAATATAAAATAGAAGTCAATGGTGAGTCCCCACCATGACAGAAAAACAAATGTGTGTGTGTGTTTTTGATTCAAGAGTGAGTCAGTGGGTGTTAATCCCACATTAATCTTGGCTAGGATACTGCAGCTTTTCATTTCCACACAAATATTAAGACCAGCAGTATGAGACTGAATGACTCTGAACTAAATCAAGGAGAGCTGAATTACAGAAAGTTGTTTATTCTCTTCTATGATTCAATCCATCGCCGCCTCCTATGGTTATCAACATGAGAGGGAGGGTCATTATCATTATTATTGCATGTGACAAGCTAATGAAAAACCATCTTCAATCTTGAAACTGCTTCTCAGTAGATTGTTTATAGCATTTGAATGTTGTTTTTCAAATGTTGGACTAGATAATTATGGCAAAAGTCACTGCAAAAACAGATGTTTTACCTGGATAGAAATCCATCATTTCTTCCACCTGCAAATAATAATGTGAAGGGACTAGTTTTAAAATCCTAAACATGAAAACATGAGACTATACATAGGCACAAGCTCACCTTAACCCCACACAGCAGCATAGAGTCAATAAGCAACAGCACATTACAAAGGTACTGCAAGTTTAGGACTGTCTCGCCATCCAGTGGTTAAAAGTACAAACTGCATTTCAGTTTTGTTTTGTTTTTTGGTTGAAGCACTTTTCTTTTCATCAAGTTAATTTCAGAAATAAATAACATGTGACATAAAATAAACAAAACAAGACAATATGAAGGAAAAGAAACCCTATCTCTTCTTATTGTTTATGGTTTTTGGGCCTTGTCGAGTGTACACTGATGTGCTAAAACATTATGACCACCTGCCTAATATGCTGTTGGTCCTCTGCGTGCTGCCAAAACAACACCACCCCGCAGAGGCATGGATTCTACAAGACACCTAAAGTTGTCCTGTGGTATCTGGCACCAAACCATTAGCAGCAGATCCTTCAAGTCATGTAGGTTGCAAGAAGGAGCCGTTGTGGATTGAACTTGTTGGTCCAGCACATCACACAGAGGCTTAGCTGGATTTAGATCTAGGCAATTGGGAGGCCAGGACAATACCTTGAATATACCAATACCTGACCCGGAGCCAGTGTCTGTTCCTGAGCCGGAGCCAGTGTCTGTTCCTGAGCCGGAGCCAGTGTCTGTTCCTGAGCCGGAGCCAGTGTCTGTTCCTGAGCCGGAGCCAGTGTCTGTTCCTGAGCCGGAGCCAGTGTCTGTTCCTGAGCCGTGGCCGCCCGAGGGGTCGTCTTCGCCCTGGTCATCACCGCCATGGCCACCCGAGGGGTCTTCACCGCCCCGGCCGCCCGAGGGGTCTTCACCGCCCTGGCCGCCCGGTGGGTCGTCTGCTTCGCCCTGGCCGCCCGGTGGGTCGTCTGCTTCGCCCTGGCCGCTCGGTGGGTCGTCTGCTTCGCCCTGGCCGCCCGGTGGGTCGTCTGCTTCGCCCTGGCCGCCCGGTGGGTCGTCTGCTTCGCCCTGGCCGCCGGGTGGGTCATCTGCTTCGCCCTGGCCGCCCGGTGGGTCGTCTGCTTCGCCCTGGCCGCCCTGATGGGTCGTCTGCTTCGCCCTGGCCGCCCGGTGGGTCGTCTGCTTCGCCCTGGCCGCCCGGTGGATCGTCTGCTTCGCCCTGGCCGCCCGGAGGGTCGTCTGCTTCGCCCTGGCCGCCCGGTGGGTCGTCTGCTTCGCCCTGGCCGCCCGGTGGGTCGTCAGGCCAACCGGAGGGTCGTCTGCTTCGCCCTGGCCGCCCGGAGGGTCGTCCGCTTCGCCCTGGCCGCCCGGTGGGTCGTCCGCTTCGCCCTGGCCGCCCGGTGGGTCGTCCGCTTCGCCCTGGCCGCCCGGTGGACTGTCCGCTTCGCCCTGGCCAACCGATGGACTGTCTGCTTCGCCCTGGCCGCCGGCTAAACCATCACCCCCTGTTTCTGTTCCCTTTCATGGACCTGGCCCACCATCCCTCCCCCTGGTCCTCCACCATTCCACCTCCCTCCTGGACTCTTGTTTTGTTTTGTGTGGTGTCTTGGAGCGTCTGGTAGCCGCTCCGTAGAGGGGGGGTTATGTCACAGTGCCTGGTTATTCCCTGGGTTAAACACTAGAGGTCCTCAGTTTTCACGGTGCCTATGCATTCTCACTACACTTCCCATGATCCTGTCTGTCACTGATTGTTCATTGCATTACAGCTGTTTCTCGTCACCTTGTTTGCACTTGTGTATATATACCCTGTCTGTTTCAGTGTTTGTCACAGAGTCCTTGTATATTGTCCCCACACTTCCGTGGTATTTTCGAGCCTGTTTCTAGTGTTTGTCTTTTATGTTTTTGGATTGCCTTTTTGGAATTTGACCTTTGCTTGGACTTGTTGTGAGTACGGATTACCCTTTTAAATAAACTGCTTTTTGGATCTCTATTCCCCGTGTGTGCGTGTCGTGACACCTATCCTACAGGGGGAGGAGCTAAGACGCGAGGAAAGGAAACGAGGATGCACAAATAAGAAATGAGAAGCACTCCATGAATAAGCAGATCAAATGGAATGATTGGACTAACATTTTTGGGTCCGGACTCGGAGTCTGCAACAGACTATATATACGTACATTTTTTTTAATTATTATTTATACCACTTCTATTATTGATTGCTATCAGGATGTGAAGAGAGTATCAAAGTCTCAAATAAAAAAATGGCCTACCTCGAACAAGTGGAATAAAACAGTATTTTTCCTTAAAGATAATTAAAGGGATAGTTGAAATGAAAATTCTGTCAGTATTTACTCACCCTCATGTTGTTCCAACCCCGTAAGACCTTCGTTCATCTTCGGAACACGAATTAAGATATTTTTGATGAAATCTGAGAGCTGGATCATTCCTCCATACTAGTCCACAGGCTTCTTCAGGAATTGAACTTGCCGGCCTCGAAAAGTTATTAAAGACATCGTTAAAATTGTCCAAGTGACTACAGTGGCTCAATCTTAAGTTTATCAAACGACGAGAATTATTTTTGTGCGCAAAACAAAATAAAAAAGAATATCGACTTTATTTCAAATATAGTTCTCCATGCCAATTAAATCTAATTCTCTGTAGCCTACTGTCATGTGAATTTAAATAATAATGTATTATTTTAATTATAAATACTTACACATGGTAATATTCCTTAAACTGTCTTAAATATGTATTTGTATTACTCTTTTACGGCAATGTTGTCATGTCATGAGAATCTGAATGCAGAGTACTTTTTTTTTAGGTAAAATGTGACCAGGAAATTGTAAGATGTTTTTTCACTCATTTTGCACATACTGCTGATAGATGTACACCTATAGAGCTGTGGCAATATGCTTGGAATGCAGGAAAATGTGCCAAATAATTTTCTGTGAAGTCATTTTGACATTATGTATGGAATCAGGAAATCGATGTGGAGTCATTGCCAAAAACAAACTCTTCAAAACTGTAAAAAAAAAAAAAATTTCACACATTAAAAAGCATATATAATTATTTTTAACAGACCGAAATCCGTAGTTAATGCCGTCAAAATAAATTTTAAAGTCAGTCAAGACAAGTCATGTCATAAAATATCCACAAATAAGTCTGTTTTTAACTGTGTGAAATGAAGATACACACATATGAACAAACTCTCTCATAAAGTCTGTGAGGGCAGTCTAAATAAAAGCACCTCCTATTGTTTTAAGGGGGGTGTAGGAGCCATTAATGGGTTCATGTCATTTTCTTTCAGAAAAGGTCAAATAAACTTTTTGATTCTGACTGACTTGAATGGATTGTTTTGATGAAATGGACGATTCCTTTATTTATGTTTGTTTAATTTGGATAGAAATGGACTATAAAGGGAATGTCCGATTTTATTTGCAAAGGTATGGAAATTGCATTTTATTTTAATCTGTAGAAACAAACACGTCAAAACCAATGATCTAAAAAAATAAAACAAACGCGCGCCTACAGGGTGGAAATGAACTCAGTATAGGTGGTAGCCTATTTGTGAGAGCATAAACTGATGTACCGAAAAGAGCCACTGATGTGTATTTGAAAATTAGATTATAATGAACATACTTAATGTTTAAGGTTGCACAAAAGCCACTAATAATAACAATAAATAGTGAATATGTAGGAACCCGTTTGAAATCGTATCACAGGGTCTATTTTAAAACTGTTTATTTCAATTAAAAAAACTGCATCTGTTCCTTCCAAACAAACCATATTGGAGAGGCTTTCTTGTGAAGGAAACTTTACTGAAAAACCCCCTCGGGACCTTAAGCTCTTTTAAAATGTAGTATTTTTCAGTTATCATATTTTCATGAATTCTTTCAGTCACTGGCAGATGGGAAAGAACAGAGGTCGACATTCTCACTCTTGAAAGTAAAAGTGTATACAGTATGTGTCCCAATTATTTCAAGCTTTAAGTAGTAGCTTCCAGCAGATTCAGAGGCATGTCACAATGATTTCATGATTTTTATGGAGGAAAAAAAGGCTTATGGTTTGGATTCCTGACTGTTTTAAAGAACTATTTAAATAAAAACAACCCAAACACTTCGTTAAATCATTGCCATGTAGTGCTTTTTAAAATACACTGTACTGAGTGTACATTGTGCTTGATTGTGAATTATGAAGAGGAAATAAAGGAAACTAAACCACGAGGATGAGAGTTTTTATGCTTGATATTAAAATATACCCCACACAGATGTGTTCAGTTTTTTTTTTTATTCCCTATTTTGTGTTAACATAGTGTTTCCCTATAGTCACAGGGTTTGAAAATAAAAACAATAGTTAAAATCAGTTTTTTTCATTCAAAGAAAAGTACAATTATGAGGTATTGTTGTAGAATCATTTCACATTTCATTTTCTCCCATCTGCTCCAGGTCCCCTTTCCTGCCGAACATAAGACAATTATTTTATTCATGTAAACTATGGAATTTATCTAAAAAAGTAAACCTATGTCTTAAATTTTATATAAAACTTGCTCCAATTCTGTGAACTGACTGAAGTCATAAAAGCATATTAGCATAACACCTCACCCATTAGACCAGAGGATAACTGGCTGCAGTAGCAATGCCGCATTGGTTGTTCTTGTTCCTGGTCATCATTATGTAGCCGTTGTCACCCCATCCCAGCCCCCAGCTACAATCACAGCAGTTTGAGTGTTTAGTTATTTCTCTGTTCAGTCGCATACTATCATTTTGTTAATCAACTTTTGTTTCATTGTCTTGGCTTTTTTTCTTAACCTGTTCTTAACAAGCCAATAGTCCTCTCCAGTCTCAGTTCCATAACCAACAGCCAGAACGCCATGATCTAAATCAGAGCTGCTGCAGTCGGGCTCGTCATAGACACCTAGAAACAATAATCAGTCAATTAGCTTGTCAATTAATTAGCCAGCAAATGTAGAATTAAAAGATGAATAAATAGTGTTCAAAAAATAAATATAAAACCTAACACCTAAAACATAGGTGATGACAGTTACCAGATGCATAGAGCTGAAAGCTGCTATGTCCAGCATCGATGGCAACAGATACTGGGCCGATTGTAGCAACAGCCTCCTGTAGTGCACTTTCATCCCCACTGGCGACATCGACGTATCCTGTGCAAGTGGCACCTACAGTGCTCGGCTTAAAACGGCACTGACCATCCTGTGTGGAGAATATTGATGAGCAAAAATGATAATTAAAAAAAAACCTCAGCTGAAGCTTTACGGTTGAGATTTTTTTCTCACTAACATTGACTCACCTCAGCCTCATACGGGTAGGACTCCTCTGTATCCACACCTTTATTGGCTTCGATGTACTGGAAGGCCTGGTCCATTAGTCCCCCATTACAACCCATGTTCCCATAAGCACCAGAACAGTCCACCAGCTGCTGCTCGCTCAAGGACACCAGTTTTCCTGTCTTCTTGAATGTCTGACCCTCCAGGGAACCAGTCTGAGAGACAAAAGATGAATAGCAGCAAAAGCAGAAAAATAAGAATGCTGAACTGGTATGCCAAGCCGTTTTAGCTTCAAATGTTCCCAGCATTACTAGTCGTAATTGCATTTTAAGAATTAAGTTTGAGAGCTCTACAGTTAAAATCTTACTAGTAACAATTCCAATATAGAGAGCTCTCTAATTATTTCTTTACTAGTAAGAATTCCAGTTAGAGAGCTCTCTGATTCAATTACAACGCTCTGCAATTAAACATCTTTAATGTGTTTTTTTAACAGTAATATTTTAATCCGATAGCTCTGTAATTGCATTTTGCTAGTAAGTATTGAATTAGAGAGCTCTGTAATTGAAATTCGTACTATGAAAAATGTAATTAAGCTCTCTAACTGGAATGCTTACTTGTAAAAATTCTATTGTAAAGCCCTCTAATTGTAAATGTTACTAAATTTAATTATAGAGTTCTGTAATTGTAATTGTTAGTAATAATTTAATTAGAGAGCTCTCTAATTATAATTGTTACAATTAAAAATGCAATTACGACCAGTAACGCTGAGAATTTTAAGCTAAAACGGCTGGCCATTAATCTGGACTACGTGGACTGTTTAAGCATTTGCCATATAAGAACTGTTTGTAACGGCAAAAATGTGGGTCTTACTGCACTGAAGGCCCAGCATGACCCGCACTGCTTCTGGTCTTTAACATCGGTCACATAGCCCTTTTCCCTCCAGTCAACGCTATCAGGCAGCACAGCGCCATCTCTCAGCCGGAAGAATGTAGAACCACCACGGGCCTTGGTGTTATTCATGGAGCCCAGGCATCCATGGAACACCACCTGTCTGTATTCCTCATTGGTCTGAGAGGATAGATGGAAGAAATATGATGAATTCTGAACTTTTGAGTAAAACAGAAAAACTTTTAAATACTGAATATATATATAGTTGAATATATTTTAATTTCTTACCATGTCAGCAAAGTATGTCATGCCAAGCCTGTAGGATTTGATGCCCTGATCTGCCATCATGTTGTGGACCAAAACCAGTTTGCGATTGGACAACCAGGTCATCCTACGGTGAGATTCTTCCTCAGTTGAATGGTAGCTCTTACCTGAGGCACATGAGAAAAGTTGATGAGGCATTGTTTTAAACAGTGTTAAGTTGTACTTTCTGCAAAGGTTTTGCTAGTTTCAATGTTTAAATAGACATTTGTCAGTAAAAATAAACTAATTTAGAAATAATGTGTATAATGTGTAAAGTAAATCAAATTTAAATAATTTGTTAGTAAAAACAAATAATAATTTAGAAATAAATTAAATGTGTTTAAAGTAAATCAAACATTTTGCTAAAAGGCAAGTGTTTTGTTTTTAGTTTTGATTCAAATCAATTTAGTTTGATTACAGTCATCTTTTATATTAAAAAATATAAATTATATAATATAGCTTTTTATTATGAAATTTCATATGTGGAAAAACAGGATGTCTGTAAAATAATTTAACAACCCAATTTCTTCTTTTTTTTTACATCAATGTTACATTTACATGCATCTCCTGACTTCTCTCACCTTCACAGCAACCTGTTTAACTACTGATATAACCATAATCCTGGAGTTATTACTCTTAAAAATATACTTATTTATTTATTGATGGAATTTTTGGTACTTCTGTCTTTGCTCACTATCTGAGTCTGAATGGCTTCCGTGTTTGTCTGTCTTGTCTAGTTTGTTCATTCAGTCAACGAGGAGAACCAAACTCTTTCCCAATTTAATAAAACTAAAGAAGGAGACTGTCTTACCAAATTTAATTTTCCATGCGTAGAACTCCATGTCCTCCAGAGAAAGACTGGCAGCACTGGCAACAGCCAGAAAAGCAGCAGCAACGACAAAAAGCTTCATCCTGCACAAAGAAAGAGATGTGACAAGTGTGAGGTTGGATTGAGGTGCACAAGTTAAAACAGAACTGAGTGGCTCGTGTCACTGTTTCCTTTCTTTTATAACACTCCCACATATTTTTCAGTGTAGTTCCAGTATATAGTTCCATAGGACTGAAATGTGGTTAAACATGAGTACTTACTTGTGATGGAATGTATAGATTTCCTTGATGTCAGTCACCCGAGTCAGTGTTTGTGAGAATGAAGGTCGGAGTTTTTATAGGAGTTGTTAGTCTTTGATCAGGTGCCTCTCATAACATCATAAAATATACAGTGATGCTGAGTAGAGAAAAGTAGAGGGGAAATTACGTAACAACAATTGGTGTAATGCTGGGGGGAAATGCTGCGTAGAGTGAAGTTTCCTGTAATCACAGATCGTGATTCTTTTATTCTTTCTTTTGTTTTTTACAGTTTGTTTGGTTTGTTTTGTTTTTTACATTCGTTTTTTTTTCTTTTTCAGTGCAGCGGTATATGAGGTAAGTTGTTTACTGCATATAAGAAAACTGTCAGCTTTCATGACAGTGACAACACCCTTTAAGATAAATCATAAATATTTTTGTTGAAGTTGCAAATTTTACTACACTTCCAGTAACAAACAGCATGTGACACATTCTTTCAGAGCCGGTATATGTGCGTGCGTGTGTGTGTGTGTGTGTGTATGTGTGTGTGTGTGTGTGTCCTGTGTCTATTTATTTATTTATTTATTTGTTGTTGTTGTTGTTGTTGGTGGTACTATCGTTACCATTAACTTATATTATAATTAACAAACTGAAAAGCTGAACTAAATACAAAATAAGAATTGTTTATTGCATATTAAAGATACATTTTAAGCAGCCCATTCTCATCCCTAGGCGTCATGAAACTGACGCCTTGGGAATCATTTTGACCATGCTTCAATATTCGACGCTTTAGGCACCCTTTAGCGTCAGTTACATGACGCGATCCTAGGGCGTCATCTTACTGACGCTTTACCTTTAACGTCAGTTAGATGACGCTATCTAATCCTAACCCTACCCCAGACCTAAACCTACCCGCGTCATCTAACTGACGCTTAGGTAAAGCGTCAGTAAAATGACGCCCTAGGATCGCGTCATGTAACTGACGCTAAAGGGTGCCTAAAGCGTCGAATATTGAAGCATGGTCAAAATTGTCATTTTAGTGACGCCTTGGGGTGAGAATGCGTTGATTTTAAGACATGCACTTGAAAACACTTATGTAATACATCGGAAAAATAGTTATACGTCATTAATAATTTTGCCCTCTGACAGTCTTATATTCTAATGCAAATGATTAAGGTATAAGAAAAAATGGTATTGAGCATCACAGCTTCTCGAACAAGAAAAACACGCAGGACTTGATTTCGTTCATCCGGAATTGACTGGATCGTGTTCTGGCTTGCTGTGGCTGTAATCTCATGTGAGTGACAGGTTGTCCTATCCTTGTGTCAGTAAACGTCATCAGAGAAGAGAAGAGAAGAGAAGAGAAGAGAAGAGAAGAGAAGAGAAGAGAAGAGAAGAGAAGAGAAGAGAAGCACATTGATCCAATCAATTCCCAATGAACAAAATATTTATTTTTTCAAGAAGCTGTTTCACTCGGATATACGTCACAATAGGGAAGAAAATCACATCTTCTGTTTCATGCAGACTTTAAGGTTAGGGTATGGAATTTGGTTAATCTGTAATTATAATAATTATTACACAAATCTCTAGACAACCATGTTGTCAACAATAATGTCACGAAGAGATTTGAATCACCCTATGGAGATTGTTTCGTGATATTGATGGGCTCACTGTAGTCTGGCTAGTCTATTATTTAGAAAATGTGAGCGAGTGGGTTGGAACTCGGTGCTCATTTAGCTTTTTTTTTTTTTTTTTTTTTTGCTTTGATAAAAATGTATGTTACAAAAAAGCACCGTGGATTATCACTTACATATTCGAGTCAGGAAGGGCATGAGCTGATCAAATAAAAACTTGAATATAGGAAATGTCGAATGGTTGTCAATACTGTAAGAGTCAATGAGAATTTGTATGTATAAAGCATACAATAATTATGTTTATTCAAGAGCACAAGCGAAAGTTCATCTATATCAATTTTAAGAAGCTATGGGCAAAGATCACCAGACTTCCTGTCAACATATTCACATGTGCATTTTTTTCAAAATGACTTTTTTTTTTTTACATAACTCATTCTCTCTTCTCTGCCTGTAAATATTGTGATTAATTTAGCATTTGATTTCCTGTTAATGTGAAATGTCATTTGAGTGGGAAGATGCAAACTATTTTGAAACACATAGCTTGTCTCCATTTCTTTGAAAAGTTTTACCACACATCAGACATCCTGTTTACCTCAGTCAAGGTTTTGCCCCATTAACATATCCTCCCTGCTTCTCTATCACCTTTTCTCTCTTTCACATAGCGCCATAATATTTTTTGGCACCCTCTCAGATGATCATGAATTCTGTGGAGTCAAGGCCTTGTCAACAATTATTCACCTTCATTCATCAGTCTCTCTCAGCTGTTTTTTGCAATTTCAAGACAGAGGTTAAAGATCAGGTGTCACGACAGCAGAGTTCTGTGCATTTGAAGAACATGGCAGATGTGGTTTAGGGTAACGTGTTGCAGTTCCCATTAAATGGACAATGAGCTGTTTTGAACGGAATGAACAAAAGTACAAACATCATCTTGTTTTGTGCGTATGATTTGTGGCAGTTTTGAAATTTATATATGTAGGCATATGTGTGTGCGTGTTAGTGCTTAGTATACATTTTATGTAAACGTGTATCTGTGTGTTCTTGTATGTGCACACTTCTTTCTCATTATTGTCTATTATAAATTCATATGCTTCATTATATATTGTTGTATTGTACATAGGTCTGGTGGGTCACAAAGTCAGCAGGAATAAATGACATCTTTATATATATTTAAATCTAAAACAGTTGTATTAAATTAATAATATTTCACAATATTACTCGTTTTACTGTATTTTATAAAAAAATGCAGCCTTTGGTGAGCATAAGAGACTTTCAAAAAAATTAAAGATCAAAATTATTGACGGGAAGTGTAAAAGTGAGTCAAAAGTCTCACAAAAGTGAGTACACCCCTCATATGTTTGTAAATATTTTATTATATCTTTTCATGGGACAACACTTTAGAAATTACAATTTGCTATAATGTAAAGTAGTGAGTGTACAGCTTGTATAATAGTGTAAATTTGCTGTCCCCACAAAATAACTCAACACACAGCCATTAATGTCTAAACCGCTGGCAACAAAAGTGAGTACACCCCTAAGTGAAAATGTCCAAATTGGGCCCAATTAGTCATGTGACTCGTTAGTGTTACAAGGTCTGAGGTGTGAATGGGGAGCAAGTGTGTTAAGTTTGGTGTTATCGCTCTCAAACTCTCTCATACTGGTCACTGGAAGTTCAACATGGCACCTCATGGCAAAGAACTCTCTGAGGATCTGAGAAAATAATTGTTGCTCTACAATACATAAAGATGGCCTAGGCTATAAGAAGATTGCCAACACCCTGAAACTGAGCTGCAGCACGGTGGCCAAGACCATACAGCGGTTTAACAGGACAGGTTCCACTCAGAACAGGCCTCGCCATGGTCGACCAAAGAAGTTGAGTGCATGTGCTCCGCATCATATCCAGAGGTTGGTTTTGTAAAATAGACGTATGAGTGCTGCCAGCATTGCTGCAGAGGTTGAAGGGGTGGGGGTCAGCCTGTCAGTGCTCAGACCATACGCTACACACTGCATCAAATTGGTCTGCATGGCTGTCGTCCGAGAAGGAAGCCTCTTCTAAAGATCATGCAGTTTGCTGAAGACAAGCAGACTAAGGACATGGATTACTGGAACCATGTCCTGTGGTCTGATGAGACCAAGATAAACTTATTTGGTTCAGATGGTGTCAAGTGTGTGTGACGGCAACCAGGTGAGGAGTACAAAGACAAGTCTGTCTTGCCTACAGTCACGCATGGTGGTGGGAGTGTCGTGGTCTGGGGCTGCATGAGCGCTACTGGTACTGGGGAGCTATATACAGTTCATTGAGGGAACCATGAATGCCAACATGTACTGTGACATACTGAAGCAGAGCAAGGAAACTGGGCCGCAGGGCAGTATTCCAACCATAGACTGTAAAAAGATTCCAACATGATAACGACCCCAAACACACCTCCAAGATGACACTGCCTTGCTAAAGAAGCTGAGAGTAAAGGTGATGGACTGGCCAAGCATCTCTCCAGACCTGAACCCTATTGAGCATCTGTGGGGCATCCTCAAACGGAAGGTGGAGGAGCGCAAGGTCTCTAACATACACCAGCTCCGTGATGTCGTCATGTAGGAGTGGAAGAGGACTCCAGTGGCAACCTGTGAAGCTCTGGTGAACTCCATGCCCAAGAGGGTTAAGGCAGTGTTGGAAATATTGGTGGCCACACAAAATATTGACACTGTTATTCAAGCTACACTCACTAGTTTACATTGTAGCACAGAAATCTTGAAATATTGTTTTTTAATTTACTTTTGTACAATTTTGGTACTGTAAACTTGATCAACATAAAATCTGGGTTCTGAAGCAAAACAAAATGCAAATGACTTATCTAAACCAGGTACATTTGAAGTCATGACTCATGAGAGAAGTCAACATGACACAAAACCACTAGCATGCATTATTTCTGATCACATGTTTGAAGTATACAATCTTTACGACTTCTGTCAAGTGACTGACTGTATCATGTGTCCTAAAATCCCGAGGAGACAGATGACCAGATCTGCCGACACAAATATTTTACCATCTAACACATGATTGTCATATAACAACAATATAACTTCCATTTAACAATAATATAACTTCTATCTCAGTCAATACTTTGCAGCTGGCCTGCAAATCAAGAAATGTGGTTGTCGACCCTTGACGCATTAAAACCTTGTTATTAGTTAAAAAATAAAATTATTCATACCATTTTTAAGAAACAACTGCAATGATGACCAGCACAGGTCGTTTTTATCTCTTTATTTTTAGTGTGCGTGCATGCGTGCGTGCGGGTGTGTGTGTGTGTGTGTGTGTGTGTGCGTGCGTGCGTGCGTGCGTGCGTGCGTGCGTGTGTGTGTGTGTGTGTGTGTGTGTGTGTGTGTCTGTGTGTCTGTGTGTCTCAGGTGGGTATTTCTTACCTTATGGGGACCTAATTTTTTGGTCTCCATGAGGAACACAGTTTATAAATCATACTAAATTATGTTTTTCAAAAAAGTAAAAATGCAGAAAGATTTCTGTGAATGGTAGGTTTAGGGTTAGGGCTATGATTATGGGATGGAATATACAGTTTGTACGGTATACAAATCAAAATGTCTATGGAAAGTCCCCATAAAACATGGAAACATGTTTTAGCTTCTGTTTTAGCTTAAAACATGAATATAAATAGTTCCTGACAGAGGTTTTTTTACCAGCTGGCTATCAGGTTTTATAGTTTTGGCAGGGGAGTCTCAGAGAAACCAACTATTCATGCCCCCGTTTATAATTTCATCATCGGACAAGAGTGAGTTTGTGCCCTACAACATCAGTGATAAGCCTGTGGAACATCTTTCCTTCCAGAGGAACATAAACACAGTATTAAATCTAGGCTTCAGGAGCTCATCGTTACCCAACATACAAAAAATGAATAAAGGCTTTCCTTCCTATGACTTCCATGTTAGCTGGAAGGGTTTCTTTGGTTCACAATTTGGATGCCATGAAGACGAATCAGCTTTTTAATGTTCAACTCAAATCTGAGATATATAACATATAACCATAGAAGTCTTTTTGAAATTAGTAATAGGCCACGACAAGAACAAGGGAACATATTTAAATGCATGTTTTATAAGGAAATACAAACACCTTCATGCATTTTTAGTCTTTTCATTTTGAATTTAATAAAGTAGACCAAAACATAAAAAATACACCACAAATTACTTTCCCCTTATAACAACATCAATGTAACCTTTTCAGTTCTATACAGTGGTTCATTAACTTGGAAAATAATTTTATTTCACTCTTTTGGTATGGTTTATTAATTCTTTGAGATCTCTCAAAGAGATTTTTTATTTTAACTGTTTCACACCATGTTAAGAAAAAAAGAAGAAGAAAAAAACAGCACTGGCCGTGAGTGTATTTTAATTGAAACACATAAATACTATTGTATATAAATAAAAATACTGTACATGAGAAGAAAAAAATAATGCAAAGATACAACACAAACATATTGCTGCCATCCTTAATCAATCAATATAAACAGCCAGATTTTTAGGAAATGTATCAATCCATATATACTGCACCATGCAATGTTTCTTACGTCTCAACGTCCAAACAGAGAAGCGAAGAGGGCAAGCTGGATTTTTTCACCACAATAAATTAATTTAAAAAAGATCAAAAAGAGGAAAACGGATCAAAAACAGAAAGACCATGTCGTCTATTGCCCCTGCCTCCCCCAGGCGTTCTCTCATCACACTATGTTCATATCTCCATGGTGCACACAAATAGTCCTGGAGCGTGTTCAGAGCGTGTGCAGAGCTAGTGGAGAGCTGGTGTGCGTGGGAGCTAAAGAAACAACAGTTCGGCTACAATGGGCCAAACTGCAGGATTTAATTAGATGGTCGATGAAGGGCTTCTCATTAAAACCAGTAGAGCTCCTTCCCTTTCTTGTGGTGCTGGAGACCTGCAGTGCAAAGCAGACATGAACACAAAGGCTGAAAACAAGGAGGACCCATACACACACAATCTCCATGGTGGCTGCAAACTCTCTATATAATAAGCACCAACAACTGAAGCCAAACAATCCATTTCCTGCCATTAACCTGTAGGGCATGTGGCTTGTTTGCTTTTAACATAATTCATGCACCTTTGTAAACGGAACATTCTGAAAACTTGATGGGTAATTGCTGGTAAACTCTCAGTCAGTTTGGAAAATGAAGCTCTGTGAAATGAAATGAAATAAAATGAAATGAAAGCTTAATTTTACAAACTGTAAGTTTACCTGCAAATTATTGATTGTTCAGTTTTAAAAAGTGTATGAAAAATAGTTAAAATGCTAAAGCTACAAAGGTAGAATTGTTTTTTTTTTTTTTTTTTTTTTGCAGTTTAATGTATTATATTTATATCTAAAATTAGGCACGTCTTTCGCATTTTAGGTCGCCTACAGATCGTTAGATCGTTAAACAGATGTGTTTCTTTTAAACATTTGTGTAAGAAATAAATTTGATAATGAATAGCTGATGCTGACATACTCTTATGGTACTACTATATATATACACAAACACACACACACACACACACATTCACAGAATGAGTTACAACAGATTTCTAGTTCCCAGCATGCTTTGCTTCTGACTGTTAAAGGAGAGTAAATGTTTAAATTAAGTGTTATTTAATGTTTGACTCATTATTAATATGGGGGGAGATCTGTTAGTGTTCAATGTTCTATTATTTTGGAATTTAAGAGGTTTTCTGGGGTGTCTGAGTTTTTACCATTGCGCTGAAGAGTAGAGCCTGTGGTTCAGTTGACAATTGGCCCATTATTATTATGCCTGTAATTACTATATTTTAAAGCAACGACTGTGCACTATTCTGCACAGTGATAGTCTCTTGTCTTGGATAAATACTTTAATATATGCAGGTATTCTTGTGCTTTTGTGTACTAGATTGAAAATATGAAACATTTATAATGTCAATAATTATAAAAATATAAGAATTATATTACATTATATATTTCAATATATATATTAGTTTATGCTGCATGAGTAAATATATCTGTAATATATTACACATGCAGTACCATATCGGATCACATATACATCAATATGTTATTAAGTGTATTACTGAATATAAAATTACATACATTATTATATATTAGTAAATAAATTGTCACATATTTTTCAATATATGAAAAGTGGCAATTCCTTATTTATTATTCAATATATTGTAATATATTAACACAATATATTATTCTGTATATTTTCAAATATACTGTTAACTATATATATATATCATTCATATATAGGGAAATATATTTTCTTTTCATAAGGGTATAGTACTTGTTAATATTGACAAATATCCTGATGTTTTATCCCCAGGATTGGCATCAACCTTGTTACTATATTTTTCCCTTTTTAAAGTGTTGAACTATTTTATTACAAACATAATCATAATTTCAAGAAGCACACTCTTCAGGGACACATTAAATTCTTCTCTTTTTATCACATTATCTTTTATTTTGTTGCTGTTTTGCCTACGAACACCTCACCTGATTCCATGTTGAGAGCCAGACTCTGTGCCACTTCCCCAGGCGGAAGCAGCCCTGGCCATGTTGCAGTGGGTTCCAGCTTTCCCACTTCATAATGCCCAGGCAGCGTGGAGAGATGAGGCGGCCGGACGGCAGGCATCAGCAGAGGTCCATAGTGGGCATCCAGCCCGGGATTAGAGTACAGTTCGTGGAGGGGCCGTGGGGGGGGATAGGGCTGGCTTTGAGAGTAGCTCCAGGACTCTGATGGGTGCGGGTGAGCGTGTGAGTGAGGCAGACCGGCGTGCAAGGCCTGGGCGTATGGGTCCATTGCGTAGGTGGGAGCACCTGTGGGATCACAATGGGGCCGGCTGGGCGGAGGGGGGTAGTTACTGTCCCAGAAAGATGGAGGGAAACTGCGCCGACTGCTTGAGGATGAAGCTTCTGATGGGGAGAGAAAAGAAAGAATGACCAAAGAGCATAATGTTATGTTTGCATGGACAGAAACTGTACTTTTTTTATACAAATTTTTCGGGAGGATCAACTTCTTAAGGATTTACTGTCCATATTTGGGGAGCTGTTGAGGTATGTCCCACACAACAAAATGTTTTTGGCACCCCTTGCTCAGCTAGCTAACAGTCAACTAATAAACAAAACATTTTTGTGGTATGTAAATGTAAAAAAAGTATGATTAAAAATGACAGTACAGTACTACTACTGTTCAGAGTCAGACACTAATGGGGGCTTGGGGCAAAAATGATACCAAAATTAATAAAAAATGCCTCTAAAATTCAAATTGGTGCACAAAATGGACCTTATGAGCCTTATTTTGTTTATTTAGATTTATAACACACAATATAGATGAGCAAATCATATGAGAAAGAGTGGTATTTATTTCCAGATATCATTACAATTGCAAATGTTTTTTATACAATTTTATATATTTTTTTATATAGATTTAATACCATAAACAGTTCAATGAACAAAAAGTTAGTATTAAGTGACTTACATTTAAGGCACAATAATGTCTATTTTTTATGTATTTTGTCAACGGAAATAGTTCCAAAAAAAGCCAGAAACAGAACAGTTTTGCTTCTCTTAGCATTTGTTCCTGAATTCAATGACATATTCATTAAATGTGTCATCGAATGGTTGAGTGAATGATTCAATGACACATTCATAAAGATAGTGGCTGCATCCAAAATCAAATAATACCCTATAGTAGGCGAAAAACAGGATGTGACAAGAGTAGTATGTCCAAATTCAGAGTACTCATAAAAGAGTAGGCAAAAAGTACCCGGATGACCTACTTCTTCCAGCAAGATTCTCAAGTGTGCATACGTGGACATTTTACTATCCCATGAGGCCAGGGGAGAGGATATGTGATTCAGTTTGTAATTTGTAATTCAATGATTCACTCATTTAGACAGTGACTTACTGCAACTTACTGACGATTTTAGTTTTATAAAAGTAAGCTATAATTTTTTTCACATTTCTATATTCAAAATTTAAAACGTTAATCTCACAACATTATTTATGCAATTGTCACAGCTTTGTGGTGTGTCTAATTATTCGAATTGAAGTTACTTGTTACATTTAAAGGAAGGGTAGGCAATTTCGTAGAGGCTAGCAATAGAAAGCTGGCTTTGAAAGCATGAGATCCCACCTTCCCTTCTCCAAAGCCACTCCTCCTTCAAAACACATGAAAGCAGACAGCAGAGTCTGCAAAGCATCATGAGATGAGAGACGGCGTTAAATTACCTCATTTCTCAAAGCACATAACATTTCAATAAAAAAGAACATAAACAACTTACAGAGCTCTTACTTGTACCACCTGACTGCTGCAGATTAATTTTGGCGTTGATAGTGTTAACATAGAAACGCATAAATCTGAATCTGACGACGTGAACAGCTCCGGGTAGAATGTCACGTGTTGCCATCTCGTAACTACGGTTATGAAATGGCATGTTGTTTTAATTCAGGAGGAACTGTAAAAGGCGGCTGCTAATTTTTTGCGGCACTCTGTGACTGTCTGTCTACAACTCTGCATAGCCTTACTGAACGCACTGATGACGTGTGATGTCTGCACAAGCAGGGTGCGCGGAGGTATGGAAATACATGTTGGCAGGTAGGTCGGACATTGTATTGTTACATTCGGACTGAATGCAATTATTGGACGAACATTTTTTTGGTCCTGATACATTCACAGAAGATATATGTACATGTTTTAACAAACTTTTATTGATTGCTATTAGGATGTGAAGAGAGTTTTAACCAGTATAACAAAAAAGTGTGATATGAAAAGGTTAGAGAAAATAGTGTACTTATAAATGTGCAACAATCCCTTTGGGAATCTGTTTAAGAAAGTTTAATGAAGTTCAATGGAAAGTTAATTTCTATCATTGCTACTGTTGTTATGGTGACCTCCTAATATGGCAAATATGCCCTCTGTTCACTAGCATCTCTTCAGGGGGCTCTGACTAACTTGTAATCTCACGTTGATGATTACTGAAATGTTGGGTACTGAAATGAACACCATTAAAACTTATTTTGGAGTGTTCAAGCTTTAATAAGAGGGGTCAGACCCCCCATAATTTGCAAGCTGGTGTCAGTTAGTTATCATATTATTATAGGTTAAGCTGAGATGACATTTCTCTGAGTCTCATTTGTCCACATATAAGGCCGTTGCACCTTAGACTCTCAGGTCAGGTCTCTTGTCACATGATTTCACATGATTTCCAGCCCCACGCCCTCAGATGTCTTTCTGATTGAATCATATGGTGTTCCATTTGCTTCTAAAGAGCTTAGCACACATCACAGAAATACACACAGCCACATGAGAGAGATGAGAGACGGAAAGAGAGAGAGAGGGAGAGAGAGAGCTAGAAAGGAGTACGAAAACCCACTAAAGATATACAAAAGAAGAGGTCAAGACAAGAAAATTTGTTTGACTGAAGAAAAACAGACATGTTTGACTCACATCTTTCGCAGTGTTTCGCACATGACATGTTAAAAGTAAAAAGTTCTCTGAAACAGAAAAACAACAGTTGTTATCCCTAACCTTTCCAAACAGATTATTTTTGCACCCATTGCTGCCACTTGTGAACTCTTTTTAAAAACGCAGCTCAAGAGCTTGCTTTTTTTCCCGTTCCACTGGCCTGCATTCTGTGTGAATGGCCCCTAAGACAGTCTCTGTTTGTCCTAAAGGTCTATATAAGGCAGAAGTTTAAACCTGGAGAACCGCATGTGGTTTTCTTCTACTGTAATGTCAGTTCCACAACACCTCCACAGACCTGCAGAACCATGTCTCTGTTCGTGCCCTCACCTGTTGTTTTTACTAACCCTCTCGGCCCCTGTAACCCCTCGTAGAATGTGAAGGGAGGGGTGAAATATGTTTTTAGCCGTTACTTTTATATTTAGAATTCTTCTGAAAAAAGACACCGGTGATGTAGTCGTGATCAGAGGAGGGGTGAACGAGCTCCTCATAAATCTGACACTTGGTATTGTGAGCTGTTTGAACGCGATACGAGCTCGAGCCACTGCGCTTACCGCCACGTATAAACATAGTATCTGTTGGGAGGCAGGCAGTGTCTGAGAGGCTAGATGAAGATGTCACAAGAAGGGAGGGAGGGAATATACCAAAGGTTCATTAAGGTAAACACACACTTTAAGCACCACCTTGCATTGCAGACACTTTTGTGACCTGGTATTCAACAAGCTCCGCAGCACGCTATCTCACTTGGCGGCACAAAAGGGGCAGAAAGTAAAAGACATTTGTGACTAATTGTGACTATGCAACATTGTCAGTTCGCTCCTGTCCACCCAAACAAATTAAAATTCTGTCATCATTTATTCACCCTCATGATATTGTGAGCTCATATGATTTTCTTTCTTATGCAGAACACAGCTGTTTCAGCTGTTATTGTCTTTCATTCTGTCCTTTTTGAAGTTTGAAACTTATTGACTTTAAAAAGGTCATGAATTGAGAAATTAAATTTGATCTTTTGACATGTAAGAGGTAGGGATCTAACGATATCCTCATGTCACGATTCGATACATATGACGATGAACTCACGTTACGATATTATTGTGATACTCCAAGACATATGATAAAAGGTTAACAAAAAATGTACTGTTGATTAAAATGCAAAATTTTACATTGTGGGTATAAATGAATAGGCTTGGACTTGGTGCTGATAACTCAATGCACAGGACAATGGTGACACCAGAATAAAAATATTCATGATTCTAAAGCTGAAAATACAGAATAATTTTATATGAATATGCTTACACTCTGTCACTCACTATATTTAAAATAATGTAGGCCACTTTTTACTGGTAACATAAGACATTCGGCATTATCGGGACCCACAAATATTCCCCCATTGCATTATTATACATTATATTCAACATTATACTATATAGTAGTTTAATACTTACACTAAAACAAAGAAAATTGTTGAATTTTTTTCTCACACAGTAATGTTTATTTTGGGTGAACTACACAATAAATATTGTCATAAAGAACCCTTCCTTTATAATCGCTGAAGTTGGCATTCTACTGTACAGTCATCGACAACAATGCTTATTGCTGCAACCTTTCATGCGACGTGAGTAGATCTAAATCTAATGCTATAATCAACACTTTTTAACATTAGTTAATCTAGACAGCTGTTATAGTAAAAACGTAGCCTGGTAAAAGTTTTTGAAAGAGTACCACATGTAATGCTTATTTCATATGCAAAGATGTTAGCCAATCATAGCAGTGGGCATTTACATTGAAGTCTCACAGCAGACACACCCCTTCAAACAGAGAGGTCAAATCAGAGGACTAAAATCAGGCTAGAAAATGGCCTTAAATTTCTAAATTATGACCATTTTTGGTGTAAAAATCATATTAACATTATAACTGCACGTCAGGAAAAAATGCAAGTTCTATAAAATAAGGGTTCCAAAAGGGGAGTTTCGTAGTGATGCAATTGAAAAACCATCTTGGGTTTCCCAAATAACTTTCTGTGAACGGTTCTTTAAGAAAAAAAGAGTACTTTTTTTAGTGTGAGTTGTATTTTAATAATCTAAAGAACCCTTTTCCACTATAAAGAACCTTTGTAATGGTAGATTCTTAATGGAACCATCAATGCAAATTAAAACCTTTATTTTTAAGAGTGCAGAAGAAAGATAGTCGCTCAGGTTTGGAATGACACGGGATGAGTAAATAATAATAGAATTTTCACTTTTTGGGTGAACTATCCCTTTAAGAATCCATCATTCTTTCAATTCTCTCTAACTTTGTTCTAACAAGCAGCTTCATTCAGTTCCATTAAATTCAAATTGATTTGATTCAGTGCAGTTCACTTGAGCTGAGATTGCTTTGCTGAGATAATTTGTGCACGTAAATTATATGCAGTGATTTTTAATTCCTTTTCTTGTGCCTATTTCTTGCATCTGTCTCAGATCAAACCGATTGTCACCTTTCCCACACTCTCACCTGTGCTGGGATCGCTGTGCCTCTTTTTGCCCTCGGCCTCCATGTAGGTGCTGAGAGCTCTGGAGAAGTGTTCGTCCACCACGCTGCTTATGTCCCCTTGGTAGTAGGTGAAGAGAATGCATCGTGAGCTCAGATATTCTGCCTCCCCGACCTCCTTGTCCTTCGTAGCCTCCTCTACCTGTCCGGACGAAGAGTATGGTGATGGGGACGGACCCCCCGAGCTGGAGCTTCCGGCAGAAACCGGGACCCCCACGCTGTCCATCAGATCCCTGCAGCGAGACGAGGGGCTTCTCAGACCAAGGGGTGCCTAAGAATATTAAGTAGCTGTGAACCATTGTGACACATTTTGTTGTGTGTATGTCTGACTGTGTCAATGTTTATGTTTGTGTGTCTGAACCGTGTAATTATCAGTTTATATGTAAGAGTGTATGCAATTGCAATCACATATAAAAGATATGGGAAAGACCAGGGCTAGTTGTCACACAGGGAAGTTACATTTTGAATAACTATACAGATATGTGTCAAAAATCCAGCTACACCATGCTTGTTGTCTCTGCAGTCTCTATTAAATTAGAATTAAACTCTCTTAAATTAGGATTTTTTTTCTGAATTTTATCCTCAAAATTAATATAGGCTATATACGCAGACAACATGCCCAGAGCAAAAGGTCACTGTGTTCAGTTTGCTGAATCTTTTTGAGCTGTATTAGCTTTTATTAGCCAAGACTTGAAGGTTTGCGCCTGAGAAATGGTCACTGGAGTGTGACAACTTGCCCCGGTCTAGTCGACCTCACACACACACAGCAAACACATTCATCATATATAAACAATAAAAAGTGAGGATAAAATACGCAAAAACTTCCATGTTTAATTTAATAGTAATTTAGCAATGCATTTCACATATGCATTGCTGGGAAACGGCTTACCGGTAAAGTGCTTATGAATGCTGAAGCTTTGCGCGCGTACGGTGCGTAATGACCATAAGCCGGGTACATAACATCCAGACAACTCATGATAAACCGCTCGCTCCTCTTGGCTCGCAGGCAACGGAACAGTCGCGCTCTGTTTTACGTGCAAAAGCAGAGAAACGGCTAAGGAAAGTCAGGTAGGACAGTGCAACATCTCGGTGTCGGTAAGCAGAGCGCGCGTAGACTGATCAGTGGTCCAAGGTGACGCACACCTGACAGCTGCGCTCGCGGAACTGTGGTTTGGTTTATACCACAGAATGTGCCCAAGACAGAGCTTCACATGACGACCCCTCCCACCCCACACCAAGACCCTCGACTACCCTCTAAAATTTAACTGCGTGATCCACACAATGCAGAGCACGTCCGTGAGTTTGGGCTACTGCACAGGCAACATTCATGCCATGATTGCTGGTCAAAGCAATTACGTGATGGATTTTGAATATGTGCAAAATAAATACAAAGCATTTTTATATAGGCCTAATCATTTTTTAAAACTTCATTTGATACCATCTGCTTAACTATAAAAAATCATGTAGTAAACTTAACTTGCTGCGCTGAAGAACATTGGAGGTATTTGGCTGATTCTCAGGGTGGCACATTGGTGTGAGGTATAGACTGGACACCCAATCCATACCAGCACTTCAGCAAAGAGATTCCTCTCAAATCTAGCTCACATTATCACCTTCACTTAAACAAACTCGAGGTCAGTCAAGCACGCACCCATAAATGTTGTCTCTGTTCCACTAGTTTAGATTAATATTCCAAATCAAAGCTCTTAATGCTTTATTCAAGAAGGAACCTCCTAGATCCTGTTCTGTAAACTGTTTTAGATATTCTGTCAGATATTAATATGTGCACATTGGCTCTTGAGTGCCAGGAGTTTTCTGACAGACATTCTAGAACGTTAAGAGAATCGTGTGGAATATTTGCAGAATTTCATCCAGCAGTGTTAAACAGAGAGGAATGTCTCTGAAGTGTTTGCTCAGGGTCGACAGAGGCGATGTGTGCCAGAACTATGTCAGCTTCAATTGACCAATAAACTCTGTCTAATATGATCGGGTTCAGACCAACTGTTTCTACCTGTCGTTTTTTCCCTTCATTTTTAATAAACTCAGAAACAAAAACAAATAACCTAATAACCTAATAAAATGTAAATATTATAAAATATATATAATAAAAATATAACAATAATAATAATAGGCTAATAATTATTGTTATATTATTAGGTAACACTTTAGTTATGGGTTCAATTCTTATTATTAACTAGTTGCTTATTAGCATGCATATTACTAGGATATTAGCTGTTTATTCATATTTTTAAAAAGCACATATTAATGCCCTATTCTGCATGACCATATTCTGCATCCTTTCAACACCTAAACTTAACAACTACCTTACCAACTATTAATAAGCAGTAATTTCGGGTTTATTAAAGCAAAAGTCATAGTTAGTAAACTTAATAGTGAGAATTGGACCCTAATCTAAAGTGTGTTCTAGTATTATTATTTGTATTAGTAGTAGTAGTAGTAGTATTATATTAAAAGTAAACGTACATTATATAACAAGATAGTATTAATTGTTTAAGCAGGTCCCATCTTTACTGTCACAAGTTGTCTGATCAGTACTAAAACTAAAGAAATCACTTGCAGAAATTCATGCAAATGCATTGTAATGATTTGTACATACGAAACCGTTAAAATATACTCGTACAATTATGGAATACATTTACGGGAATGAGAGACACGGACACTTGAGACAAAGTTAGATCAAGCTCCACACTGCTGTCATGAGTACATGCTTAACTATTCCCTGTTGGAGGTCAAGAGGTCTGAGACTATTAACCTCTCATTTTACATGCATTTAAAAGACTTGTTATCTGAATGCATTCTGGAGTCATGGACATGCTGTTGCCCATCTAACGTCTGTCTCGGCTGAAGCGCACTGTGAAACTTTACTCGCATTGGTGTGTTTTTTTGGGATACAGAGGGAATGATGCAATGCCACAGGGAAAGGGGTTGAGAGCTTCAGCGTGACAGACAGCTGCTCCTGACGACACCCAGCACAGGGTTTAAAACAGACTCTGCACTATGACCACATGAAGCAGGAACCATTTATATTAATGGCCATGACCGATTGCTCTCTCTCTCTCTCTCTCTCTCTCTTTCTTTCTCAAAGTCTTCCCAGCAACACATATCACTCTCTCCTTCCTTTTTGGAACAGTAAGTCATTTGTCATTACTAAGAAAACATGTTGTAGGACTATATGCGTATGCGTGTGATGTCTAGCCCAGCCTGTATCACAATCTCTGAGCCACAGTGAATGACCCCTGATGTTCAGCTCTGAGTGACCAAACTAGGGAACAGAGAAGAAGGACAGACGCCCCCCTCGTTCCCTTCTCTCTCTCTCTCTCTCTCTCTCTCTCTCTCTCTCTCTCTCTCTCTCTCTCTCTCTCTCTCTCTCCCTCCTTCCATTTCTCTTTATTCCTGTGTGTGTGTGTGTGTGTGTGTGTGTGTGTGTGTGTGTGCGTGCGTGCGTGCGTGCGTGCGTGCGTGTGTGTGTGTGTGTGTGTGTGTGTGTGTGTGTGTGTGTGTGAACAAGCAGAAAATAAACACTGATTGCATCATTGTTTGGTTTAGACCCTTAATGCTAAACCATTTCTCTCAGTCATAAAACAAAACTGACAATTCAGTCAGGTGATCACAGGGATTAAAATACCACGTAAAACATATTGCATGATTCTATAAATATGAGCAATACAAATCACTGATAGTTTTTCATGTTCTGCAATACTTTCAGATTCTCTTACAGCTTGTTTTTAGTTGCCATGATATACTTTGTCCTTGTATTGTGACATTAATAAAGACACATTTCTAAAACATTTGTAAATCAAATATTTATATATGTTTTGATATTTATTTATGCAAATGTATTTATTAATACAGTTGGGTGAAATAAAGTTCAGGATCTAATTGCAAGCAGTTAAAAGGTTTATTTACAATACTCAAGAACATGAACAGAACAACCAATGTAAACATGATGTGAACTAATAACAAATAGAAGGAAATAGAGCTTAAATACACAGAACAAACCATCAACTAAATGAACATCAGGTGCAAACGATAATCAAACAATGATTAACCTAGGAGACTAACTACCAGCGGGAAAAAGGAACAAAGGGGAAAAAACAGCAAAAACCAACTTACAGTAAACCTCAAACAGATAAAACAGATAAAACAGAAAAAGGTTTCATGTTTTGTTAGTTTTAGTTAACTATAATTGTCAGCGTTACTGAAGAACAAGCAACAGGAACAATGTTCTCAGGTACTTATAAAAGAGATTCAAAGAAACAGCCTAGGTAAATATCACAGCGTGGTGAAAGGCACTTGAATGACTTAACTTGTTAACAGTTCTTTGTCTTTGCAGGATGACCCGGGACTTGTGGATGCAGTCTGAAGATAAGGATGATGATGACAGGCAGATGATCAGGCAGCAAGTCTGGTAAGACAACTACATGTGGATGAGTATGGGTATACTGTTTATGCAAGTCAAGTCAAGTCAAGTCACCTTTATTTATACAGTATAGTGCTTTTTACAATACTGAGTGTTTCAAAGCAGCTTTACTGAGATAACAGGAAAATAATGTTGTGATAATATTGTTAAATATAAAATTAAATGTCCCAAACTAAGCAAGCCAAAAGCCAATGGCGACAAAGGCAAGGAGCCAAAACTCCATCAGGTGACAGAATGGAGTTCTCTCCAAAAAAAACCTTGGGAGAAACCAGGCTCAGTCAGGGGGCCAGTTCTCCTCTGGCCAACGAATGAACAGTGTATGATTATGATTCAGGCAGCATTACACGTCAGAAGTCAGATTGGATCGGAAGATTTTATTATGCAGTTCATCTGGTTCAACCAGCTCCAGATGTTTTGGTGGCTATATGGCAGAGATGTGTTTTTAATCTAGATTTAAACTGACAGAGTGTGTCTGCTTCCTGGACAATGTTAGGAAGACTGTTCCAAAGTTTAGGTGCTAAATAGGAGTCCCAGGTGATTAGTGACAGGTGCGGGGAATCAGTAATCGGGTGAGTTTGAATGAGGAGGTGGAGTTGCAGGGTCTGATGCTGATGGAATGGCTGAATCCTTGACTGACCAGAGCCAGACATTTTGAGATGTTTTGGTGGCTATATGGCAATCTCAGCTTTCTCAGGAAGCAACCTATCTCCTGGATTTTCCTCTCCGTCTGCCCATTCGATCGTGGATGGGAGCCGGATGTTAAACTCACTGACTCACCTAGGAGAATGCTTTCCATTCTCTGGAGATGAACTGAGGTCCTCGGTCCGAGACAATGTCCTCAGGTAAGCTGTAATTGCGAAACACGTGAGTGAACAGAGCCTCAGAATTCACTATAGCCAATGGTAATCCTACAAGGGGATGAGGCGGAAGGCTTTGGAGAATCGGTCCACGAACATAAGGATACAGGTAAATTAGTCAGAGGCAGATAGGTCATGATGAAGTCCACTCCTAGGTGTGACCAGGGTTGGTGAGGAATGGGCAGCAATTGGAGTTTCCCTTCAGGGAGATGGGAGATGAGTTTCCCTTCCTGAGACATGCCTGACCACCAATAATGGTTGCGGATGAGCGAGAGGGATTGTTGACTGCCTGGATATCCAGACCCGAAGAGTGTACTGAGTCCATGAGGGACAGCCGAGAGCAAATGGAACATACATATATCCCTCAGGACCTCCCGCCAAAGCAGGTTCAGTGTGGGTGGCTTCGACGATCTGGTCGTCCAGGTTCCATTGGATAGGACAGACGATGGCAGCTGAAGGGAGGATGGGCTCTGGGCTACTGTTGGATTGATCAGGTGCATGAATACAAGAAAGTGCATCAGCTTTCTGGTTCTTCATGCCAGGATAAGTGACAGTAGACTTAAACTGGGTGAAGACTAATGCCCTATGGGCCTGTTTAGCCTCTCTGAGGTATTCCAGATTCCTGTGATCTGTTATGACCTCGAATGGATGGTTCACCCCCTCCAGCCAGTGACGCCATTCTTCCAATCAAGGTTGATAGTGAGATGTTCCCATGTTAACAATGTCATGATTCTGCTCCGCCGGAGATAACTTTTTAGAGAAAAGGCACATGGATGGAGTTTTGGTGAGTCACCCTGCCGCTGCAACAGCACCGATCCCACACCCATTGTGGAAACATCAACATTATTATTCAAAACCTTACAATAACTTACAAAAACCTCAAAAGCTTTCAAGTACTTCAGTATTTACTAGGGGGTTATAATTTTTTTCACTTTAGAACACTGATCCAAATAATTAGTAATTCTTCTAAAGGGATTGGTAATACTTGAGTCATTAGGGGGGGGGATGCCCTAGTAATCAGAAAACCTTCCCCCTCTCCCCTGTTTTAATCGGCCCTAAAACCAGTTCTCTTCAAAGGCCGTTATCACCTCGGCTCCACTGAACGACCTCACCAAGAGACTGTGTCAGCAACCCTCAAAGACAGCACAGGAGATCAGAAAGACTATAGAGATAAACTTCCAATACATACTCCATTCATACACACAAACTTTCCCAAATTTTTATAGTATTTCTCCTGTGTTTTATGCATGCTCCTATGTTTTATTAGTTATGACTAGTTATGATTCTTTAGTTATGTTAGTGTAACTTCCAATGTTGATATCCAAATATGATGTATGTATCACTGCTTTAATCTGTTCTAATCCCCTCTTTCTTGGTATCAAAATAATCCTCTTTTGATTTTATAATCAATGGTGTACAATATGTTATGATAAATTGCATCAAGATATTTTTTTGACCATACTTTTGTGTAAAGACTGCACAAATTCTCTATGCCAGCATTAACATGCAAATGGTGATAAGATGGAACAAAGACTTTCTCCCGGTCATCTTTGATTGGTCACCCCACCAAATAGGTGTGAACTGAGAGGACCTTTAAGAGTGTCTAATTAGTTCAGATCATGGCTCAATCTCTTTGAGACACCATCCTCCTGTCTTCTTCCGGCAACTTCATTTTCAAGTTAACTTCTTTGGATTCGACGTGGACCAAGTTAATTTCTTTGGACTCAACGCGGACCACCCCAAGAACCCAAACGAACGCTTCAACGCACTCCTGACAAAATCATCAAGAATCTCCTGCATTTGGACTTGTTCAGCAACCAAAGTCAATGCAAGTACCCATTCGCAGCCTTTAGAGGCGTTCTAAGTTATTGTGCCCCTTTAAGGTGATCCTGATTCTTTGATGTTTCTCTTGGGTTGTGGTTAAGTGATTGTAATCTTGCCATTCTCTTTTCTTCTCTCTCTCTTTCTTCACTTTTCTTTACTTTCTTGATTATGTATACAATCTTTGTTTAGTTTAGTTGTGTGTGTAGCCTACCATAGTTTCGTTTATTAAACCATTATATTCACACTTTATTGTCTCTTTGTTTGACACTCACAAAAATATCAAAGTCACTCAAACATCTTGATCTAGCTACCTATACTATTACCCTGCTAGTACTTGATTTACTTTAGCTGGAAAAGGTTATTCTTTCTTGGCCAGGAAAATAACATGTTTCCTAGAATTGATAATTGATTATGCTTTCTGTTCATTAGATGAACTAATTAAATAATTACTATTAATTCTGCTACAGTCAATTCTAAAACATTCAAATATTTATAATTAATTATAATTCGTTCAAATTAATTATATATATATATATATATATATATATATATATATATATATATATATATATATATATATATATATATATATAAACATATATTTTAAACTGTAACTCGTTACTGGGGGAGGGAGAAATTTTTTTTGTTTCTGTTTAGCTAATTTACTACCAAATTCGACAAAGCACTATTACTAATTTGTTAATCAGAGTTTTTATTGTTAGTTAATAGTAGTTACTGGAGTGTTAACAATGCGTTACTCACTTATTCCTAGTTATTCATTAATGACGAACAGTATTCTAAAGTGTTACCCAATAAAGCTGACTACACAATGAATCTCTTATTTATGTAATATCTGCAATTTGTTATAATGAGAGGATTTGCAAGCGTTCAGAAATAGACTCAACAATAGACAAAACCTCAGCCGTTTGAGTGGTGAGTGGATTCTAACTTAAACACCTCTGATTGGCCATTGTGTTAAAGAGGTCAACAGATATGCTTGTGATTGGCTACATTGCTCAATACTGCAAAAACACATTGTAAATAGAAACCTCTGATGCTCTCCAGAGAGCAAACACAGATATGCAATGGATAGCAGAGGTGGAAAGTCCAGGGGTCAGAAAGTAAAAGTCCTGCCATATGTTTATTCCACCCATGAACTCAGTCAGCTGATTTCACTAATTAGTTCTGTCTCCTGCCTGAATTATCAAATCCAGGGAACAAAATATTTTGGAACAAAATACTGAGGAGGACTTTTACTTTCTGAACCTGGACTTTACACCTCTGCTGGATAGTTTGCCAAATCTGTTTTCCAATGCTTTTACGACAGCAAAAACATATCCTAGACCAGCAGTTAATGCATGGGCAGCTTTTCCCTCTAAAAGCAATCAGAAGAAGCAGCATCCAGTGTTTTGAACAAGAAAATTCCACGCTAGTCTCAAGTCCGTGGCCAGGGGAAGACTAAACCTTGCCCAGCTCTACATACGCTCCGCATATGCCCGAATTTAATTTAATTCCTAAAAATAAATACAAAACCCTCCGCATACCACTTGGACACTCAACCATTTATATAAGGAGCCAGATCTTGTGAGGGCCCTGAAACAACAGTCTGCATTTAGGGCCTGATATGGCTCATCACCAAGGGGGTCAGGACTGGAGGTTATAGTGTTGTTTGTCTTTTTCAGCTAAAGCTCCATGTGTGGCATACAGTTGCTGCATAAGAACACACACACACACACACACACACACACACACACACACACACACACACACACACACACACACACACACACACACACACACACACTTAGTGTGTGCTGCCTGTTACCACAACATAAGCCACTTTTTAACTGTGTTGCCTCATATAAGTGGAGGGACTGAAGATGATTGATTGTCATGTATTATTTCAAGCTTAAATCTGGTTTAAGACTGAACAAGATCATTGCATGTCCAGTTATGTTGGTGCATCTTATCATTATTTAAACTATTGCAATTCTGAATATGGGGTTTAGTATGACTCTTTATGTAAGAAGGTCATCCCTTGCTTTTGAAAGTCCAGCATTATTTGTAAACCCATATGATCATTCTGCCTAATTTACTTATTTTCTTAAAGCAAGGGAATAGATGAACTCTCACTTTTAACACAGCTCACAATAAATCATGTATTTACCTTTAACCCATAGGATCATATTTTATTTATTATTATTTTTTTAAATTATCATCTTTAACACAGCTAATCATTTGATTGCCTTTTCATTTTAAATTTTAAACCTTTAAGTTTTTTATATTATTTATAATATATAGTATATATATAGAAGTTATATTATATTATATTATATTATATTATATTATATTATATTATATTATATTATATTATATTATATTATATTATATTATATTATATTATATTATATTATATTATATTATATTATTATGAACCCAAAGCTGAAATAAAGCTAGAAAAAAAACTGTTAACTTTTTCTAAGTGTTAACGTGAATTCTTAATTGTGCCCAAACAAATGGACTGTCATCCCCTCTCAGTAGCCTTTATTTCCATCAAACACTTTCTCCTTGGGCCTGTTTATTAAAAGCTAACTTACTCAGTATGGATAGTACGTGAACAAGCAGCATGGCTGAAGTAACTGACGGGTGCTACATTCCCCCTTTGGCAGCCTGGAGTGTCCCAGCGATGTAGACAAACAGCTGATGTCATCCTCTCTCTCTCTCTCTCTCTCTCTCTCTCTCTCTCTGTGTGTGTGTGTGAGTGTGTGCGTGTGTAAAGGGCTAGCAGGAGATTGTCACCCTGCTGTTGAACATTCCTGTCCCACAAGCACAGGAGGACACTACTGCCCCCAGAGAAAGAAAGAGAGAGAGAGAGAGAGAGGGAGAGAGAGAGAGAGAGAGAGAGAGAGAGAGAGAGAGAGAGAGAGAGAGAGAGAGAGAGAGAGAGATGAACTGATTGAAGAGAAGATGCAGTTACAAAGCTGTTGTGTCACATGCTCCAACAGCGATAATTTACTTCGCTACAGTCAGATGTTGTTGGTGCCTCAGAATGCCAGGAATGCAGATGAGTTCTTTTTGCATGCTATAAGATGATCACTGGACCTCAATGTTAAAGGTCAAGGGTTTAAATTCAGCATAATGCATGTTGTCTAAGGAATTCCATATTACTGGATCTATATGAATAATGCCTTGCTGTTTTGAATTATGGAAATTAATTATTTCATGTGCCTTTCACATTTCAGATTAAGAGTGATTTATTCAGTGATGACATCATAGAGTTCACAGCTATTTTTATTGGCCAATAAACTAGTAGATCTGCCCTCGGTTACCACTCAGAGAGGGTCTAGGAGAAAGAAAAAAAAA